>NC_090928.1:658557301-659182301 GCF_040938575.1 Ambystoma mexicanum | reverse complement strand
CATTGTAATTGTGAACACACAGAGAGAAACAAGTACTAGAAAAATACACAAGATTGGGGCCGAAACACCCTTATCACATATTTGTAAAAACCTACCAGGCTATGCGGAGCGAATTAAGAAATATCATGATCAATGGATAACCGAGTTGAAGGGAGAGGGGTTACCCCAGATATGGCCCGAGGGAGGGTCATTTGATAAAAGTGTTCTGGATATGGTGGCCACATGCATTTGTTTGAAGTACAAGGGGAAGCAGTTGCAAAATAGGAGAGAAGTATTAGATCTCTGGAGGTTATTTGAAGAGATACCACCAACTTAAGCACCAGCATTAAATCCTGATCTCCCGTCCACCACAGACAATCCACTGATGATACAGAAAGATGTTAAAGAATTGTCAAGTGTAGCACCACCAGTAGAGGTAATACGTTTGTAGCCGATATTAAACAAGCCTGTGCCCGCAGAAGGATACAGTGACCCCACTTATGTGCCTCCCCCGACAACTACTACACCCCGCCGGCCCACGGCACCCCCGCCATATGAAAGTACAAGGGAGCGAGCCCAGGCAAGTACACAAAGGGTGAACATAGAGAAACTCACAGATGATTTACAATCAAGACTCTCAATAGCAAAAGATGAGCTCTCGAGGATAAAAGACATGTGTGAACAAACAGCACTTAATGCGGCTAGATCAGGGCGCACGTCTAGAGCGCCAGGTGAGTATAGAAAACTTGAAGAGGGGTGGGAAAAAGGCGAGATACTGTTCAGAATTGAAGAAGAACCGACACGAATAATCGAAGTAGGGACACGAGAGGGAGATATTGACAATGAAGAAAGGCCTATGGGGGACAGAGAGGAATTACTATGTGATATAAGGGACGATTTAAAAGAAAGCGACAGGTTGAGCATGGCAATGGGAGGGGGAAGCGAAAGGGGGGATGGTACATGTTCAATGAGAACACTGGATGATGAGTGGACGGGGCGATTAAGGAACAGGGTGGGGAAAATGGCATCACTGGGGACCTCAGCAGCCAAAACGGGTCCAGATGCAACGACGAAAGGAAGGCTACAGCTCCCATTGATACATAGGGGAGGAGGGAGGCCGAATTATATCCCATGGGCCCAGATGGATAAAGCCAATTTATTAAAGCTATTGCCCCCGTTATCAGGAGGTGCAAGTAAGTCAATATACGCTTTTGAGAAGCACACTGCCGGGGTACCCCTAGCAATAGGAGATGTGAAGAGCTTGCTCGTATCAGCAGTGGGGGATCAGGCTGATAGAGTATGGGTCAAGGCTGGTTTCCCGGGAGTAACATTAGACTGCGACCGCCATGATGGGGCCTCCTTTAACACAGTGCGTGCAAGGGTGTGGGATGCCTTGCGAGAAACGTTTCCAGACATGCCAGACTTACAGTCAGTAATGCAGTGTACAATGAATGACGGGGAGGAGGCTATGGATTACATTTTCCGGGTCCAAGAGATGTGGAGAGCAGAAACGGGCACGCCCTGGTATCAATCGACATCTTTATTTTATTTCATTATAAAAAGAGGGCTCCCCAAAGAAGTGCAAAAGGCGCTCGACAAGATAGCAGGTATTGAAGCAAAGGGATGGCCTGAGATTCAGAGCATAATAGTACACCATTGTAAGCGAATAAAGGAAAGGGAGAAGGAGGTGGCGCAGAAAAGATTGGCAGACGAAGCGAAATTAGTACAGACAAAGTTGGTGAAGGTTGCAGCAGCAGTAGCTGCGCTCCCACACAGCAGGGAGGGAGATGAGGAGGAGGAGGGGCCGATAGCAATACAAGGAAGGGTGGCAACTAATTGGGTTGGAGCAGGACAGCGGCAGTCGAATGAGCAGGAGCAAGGCGGAGGTCCGCAGTGGCAAGAGTGGACCCCTCGAGGGGGACGAGGTGGGTACAGGGGCCGAAGAGGAGGTGGACCGGGATACGGAGGAATGGGAGGAAATGGATGGCAGGGCCCTAGAGGTGCACAAGGGAGTTTCTGGAACTGCGGAAGATGGGGGCATTACTCTAGGGAGTGCAGAGCTAGACCCAACAACGGGTTCCAAGAGGTAGAACAGTATGGCCATCCCCACCCGGGGAGCCCATATGGTCTTCCAATGGGACAACAACAACCGAGAAACGCAGGCCAAGGTAATAATGAGCAACAACCGGGGCACCAGTATAGAACGCAGAACCACCCACAAAACAATGACAATATGCAGTACACGCCAGGCAACCCTTTTGCGACAACAGCCAACGGGTCCCCCGCACCAGCACCCTATAGCGGAGTGTCAGTGGTTTCAGGGAGTGTCTTCAATCAAGGGGGGCCGATGAGACACCCTGCATAGGACAGCCCACAGAGAACACTTGCGTGTCCAGTTCTATCTACAACCTACAATGCAGCAGAGGAACCATTGGTAGGGGCGCAGATAGGAGACAAGCAGTTCATATTCATGGTTGATTCGGGAGCGGAGAAATCATGTATCCGAGAGGGCCGGTTCCCGTTATCTAACAGGAAGTTAGAGACGCAGGGGTTCTCTGGGGCTGTAATTGAAGTTCCTTACACAGAAGCTTTGGATGTAACAGTGGGGGGTAAAACTGTAAAGACACCCTTACTGTATTATGAACACTCACCAATAAATTTATTAGGGAGGGATCTCCTGAGTAAACTTAACATGACCATATCATTTACCGAGAGAGGAATAGTGTGTTCTACACCCGGGATATGCCCCTTGCGTGCGATGTTGGAAGTGCAAGCCTACACAACCACACAGGAAGTACGAGGGCTGCCGGAAAATGAGGAAATGTTTATTGAAGGGCTAAAGACTTTGGCCCTCATAATTCCAGAGCTAAGAAGAATGGACTGGAGGATTCCAGCGGAGTTCCTCTTCCGCCCCATAGTGTGTCCCGACACAGCACCAGGATCAGTGGTATCATTAGACTTGCACGCTGAACAGGTATCAGCGAAAAGGAACGCTGTGATTGGAGTGGATAGGGAAGGATGTGAGTGGCGTACAGTGCTGTGTACAAATGCCAACATCGCCCTACGAAAGTTAACAGATGAGGATCTCTTTTCAGACACAGAAGGGGATGGTGAGATAGTAATGGAAATAGCGATGCCCTGTGACATTTTGATTCAAGCCAGGGAAACCCCCTTCCAATTGATGGCTGTGGTAGGAGCACCGCCGTCATTTTTTGATGACGACATGAGGCTCGTACCAAATAATTTGTGGACAACAGGCCCCCATGATGTAGGGCTGTTGCATGGAGTACAACCTGTGGTAATAAAGTTAAAGCAAGGAGCAATTTTACCCAGAGTGAAACAGTATCCATTGTCCCGTGAGGCTGAAGAAGGGATAAAAGAGACCATAAATGCACTACTAGCACAAGGGATAATAGTGCCTTCAACCTCCCCATGTAACACATGTATTTATCCAATCAAAAAAGCAAAAGGAGGGTCTTGGAGGATGATACAGGACTTACGCCCCCTAAATGATGTAATTCAGAAGGAGTTCCCTGTGGTCCCGAACCCTGCATCAATATTATGCAGCATCCCGAAAGTGGCATCACATTTCACAGTAGTAGACTTGAAAAATGCATTTTTCTCAATACCCCTGGCTGAAGAGAGTAGATACCTTACAGCATTCACACTGGGGGGTAAAAGATATGAACACTGCAGACTACCACAGGGATACTGTGAGAGCCCGAGCATATTCAACCGCATATTGCATGAAGACTTGGGAAACCTATCAGTTGAGAGTACGATTATTCAGTACGTAGACGATTTATTAGTGTGTGCACAAGACGAAGTAACATGTAGAAAGGATTCAACAATGCTCCTGACTCTACTGGCCAACAAGGGGTACAGTACTGCCTGACAGAAGTCTTATACTTAGGACAACTGATATCAAAAGATGGAAAAAGAATAATCCCCGACAGGGTAGAAGCGATAAGATCTGTAGGAGAACCCACAACAGTGAAAGACATGCAGAAATTCTTGGGAATGTGCAACTATTGCCGAGCATGGATATTAGACTATGCAGCATACACGAGGCCCCTACTACAAGCACTCAAGGAGGCACAACAGGAAAATAAAAAAAATAGAATGGTCAGAAGAAATGAGCGCGTCATTCCAATCATTAAAAGAGTTAATTTCAAGCGCTCCAGTGCTAGCAAACCCTGATTATGGACGCGAATTTGACCTATTCCCACACTGCAAGGGAACACTCATGACAGCTGTACTGACACAAAAGACGTCCCTAGGACACAAGCCTTTGGCTTACTATAGTGGTACTTTGGATGCTGTGATGCAAGGCCATTTCGCGTGCGAGCAATCACTCGCTGCAGCCGCGTTCGCGATTGAGAAAAGTGCCACAATAGTAATGGGTTGCCCTGTAACATTGTTTGTGGAACATTCATTATTTGCAATACTTGAGAGGTCAAAAAGCACACTGACAACACAGCGGGCAACAGCCTACGAGATCATATTGTCTAGCGCCAATATCCATGTGGTGAGATGCAAGACAATGAACCCCGCCACATTCATTACAGAAGCGTGCACACTAGAGGACATGCAGGACCACGATTGCGCAACCTACACAGGAGAAAGAGGGGAGGACACAGTGGTGTGTGAGAACGCTCTGAGCGAGGGGGAAGTGTACTTCGTGGATGGGTCTGCATCGATTGATGTGGACACGGGAGAAAAGCATGTTGGTATGGCGGTGGTGAGATTAGAAGACGGTGTGTATGAAACATTAGTTCAATACCGCCTCCCATCACATTACTCCGCACAAGCAGCAGAACTGATTGCGCTCATAAAAGCACTACATGCAGCAAAGGGTTGCGCAGTGACAATATACACAGACTCAGCTTACATGACGACGACAGTACATGGAGGTCTAGCGAGATGGGGGCGGAGGGGATTTCGACGGGCAGACGGAACACCAGTACAGCATGCGGAATTGTTGAAAGAGTTAATTGAGGCCCTACAAAACCCTACTGCAGTAGCAATAGTTAAGTGCCAAGCACCTACATCCAACACAGACGTTGTGTCTTTGGGGAACGCGGCAGCGGACGCTGCCGCCAAGGAGGCTTCCCATTTTCAGAAATATGACGCAGGTGAGTACATGCTGCAGCATAAGACAAACAAAGAGCCCCCAGAAGGGTACAACATGATGCCCATATCACAAATACTAGAATTACGGGAAGGAGCTAGTGAAGACGAAAAATTGATGTGGACAAAACGAGGTTGCAGCAAGTCGGGAACAGACTTACTGTGGCGGCAAAATAACTCAGGAAAAGTGGTAATGCCAATCCAGTTACTAGAAATTGCGTTTCAACAACTACACTTCCCTGCACATAATAATAAACAGCACATTGCAGCAGAAATACAAGAAGAATGGTTCGTGCCCTGTCTCCAGGAGCACGTATCTCGATTAGCAATGGAATGCACAACATGTCAGATCTACAATTCAGGAATGACATTACGCACACTCCGGGGAACAATTCCTAAACCCATTGGCCCATTCAGAGAACTGCATATTGATTACGCAGACATGGGGGAAAGGTGTAATGGCACACGGTACATGATCGTGGTTGTGTGCCCATTCTCAAGGTGGGTGGAAGCAGGACCATGTGCACGACCTGATGCCAAAAGCGCCGCCAAGTTCCTAGTGAGGAAAGTGTTCCCGCGCTGGGGAATTTGTGACGTGATTCGCTCAGACAACGGCACTCATTTTGTGAATGAACTTTTCAAGGAAGTCACTACATTATTGGGAATAAAACATAAATTGTGTTCGATTTATCATCCTCAAAGTAATGGCGTAGTGGAAAAGATGAACGGACTGTTAAAGGGCAGGTTATCAAAACTATGCTTTTCATTGAAGGAGAATTGGATCTACTGTCTGCCCCTTGCGCTATTTGAACTGAGAAATCAGCCAAGTAAAGATCACCATTTGTCCCCGCACGAAATCGTGACTGGGAGACGAATGCACACAGCACACTCTCCACTGCGCGAACACTCAGATGCACACACGAGCGCCGCGATATTGGGAGAAGAATTCACGGACTATTTGAAAAAATTAACAAGGGCAGCGCGCGCAATATCAAAGCAGCTCTCCCCACCCTTCACTAGAGAGGAGGGAAACATAACAGGGTCTGTCACAGAGCCTGAGCAACAGCTACAGCTGATGCCGGGCAAATTAATTTATGTCAGGAGTTTTGTGCGTCGATGGAATGCACCACGGTTCCACGGCCCATACGAGGTAGTGTTCTGCACGTCCACAGCTGTAAAAGTGAAGGGCTTGAGGTACTGGGTACACTTGGCAGATGTGCGAAGAGCTTATAATAATGTGCAAGAGGAGGCAGATGAGGAGGCACAGACAACAGCAACCGATTCAACTGAACAGAATGTCTGAATATTAACTTGTGTTTGTGCGTCAGCAATGAGCGTGAATGGGAAAGTGACTGATGAAGTATTGCTGCATTCTCTTTTTATATGTTACTGAAAAAAAAAAGTTTTTTTTTTGGACTTATATGTAATTAATGAAGTGATCAAATTATGACATGTTTACACCCTTGTCTGTGAATACCCTTCCCTACAACCCTACCCGCTTCCATTACCCGTCAATATATATTGGCACTAATGGTGCCAACAAAATGTTTACATGCATGCACTTAATGCACTTTTATATCTCAAACAGGAACTACCATGGCATCTAACAGGCAGCCTGCAACGGATAGAATTAGTAGAATGAGAGAATTATTAAATGAGAGATGCAGATATTCGTATGAGTGTGGATTATCTGTGTGCATTACGATGTTTTTTATGCTAATGTTTGGTCTGGTTACATATTGGTTTGTAGCGTTCGGGGGAGGGATTAACAGCACTGGGATTAACAGCACCACTGGGACCAATGTAACTGCAAGTGTCAATATGAGGGAAGGTGATTTTCTGGTATGGGATGGAACTAAACTTGTATGGGGTTATCGCACCACACCATCCAATGCTGTCATATCAGAAAAGAAAGAGCCACAGGGTGGAATGCAAAACAACACAGTGTCTCCACCAGTGATGTATAGGTATAATGCTCGCAGTTTAAATGACCGAAACCCGTCTGCCATATCGTGGTTGTATGATACCCCCACCAGTCAACCTGCCCCCGTCTTAAAAACAACCTGCAAGATAAACTCAGGGACGAAAAGGAAAAGATGCTAGCAGCACACGAAATCTTATACGATGAATGGGCCAAGGGGGGCGGGAATGAGAAAGGGGGGTCTATTTTTTCCCTCGCCCAGGAGGCTGGGAAGTACATAAGGAACAAGAACAACAGACGTAAAAGGGAAACCGGGAGGAGGAAGTATGATGAGTACTATGGGTTAGGATTAGATAAAATGGAAGACCCACGACACCCCCACCAGACAAATAAGTGGTATGCAGATATGAGTGCCACCGCAAAACAAACAACAAATGAGAGCTGTTATGTCTGCTCCCTCATTCCTCATGCTTCAGGTCCACCCAAAGTATTGCTACCCAAAGAGTTGCCAATTATAGATGCCCAATGTCTCCTTCATCTCACGTTATGCAGGATTAAGAACACCTTCCAGGCACATGAAGTTACTTTTAAAATGCTGCAGAACGAGAAAACTTGCTACCCAAAAACGGCAGGGGTGGTATGTCTGGAGGAACCATTTTTTGTAATACAAGGGACACTTTTTTCAGACAACAAGTGGAAAAATGAAGAAGTAATGTGTAAAGCTGAAGCACTGAGAGGTGTGGCACCAGAGAAACTGCAGTGGATAGAAGAAACATGCACACCAGTATGGAAGGAACACGTTTCAAAACTAACTTGGGTAACCGCCATTGAAAAACCCTTCAAACTACAGAGTGAAATAGACTATGAACTATGTTTCAAAGGAGAGGGGAAAATCACCATGGGAACAAACAAGAGCTGCAACAAGACCCTCACCATCCCAGATCTGAGAAAAGGGACAGCGGCCCTAATGGACACGTACTGGGTATGCGGCAATCAGGCATACCTGCACCTTCCCCTGTCATGGAGTGGCAGCTGCTCAATGGCCACTCTACACTCAGCCCTAATGGTAATACCAGAAAGCCACATCGATGGAAGCAAAAGGACACAGGAGCGCATACAACAGAGTGCAGCCCAGCCGACTGCGGAGTCACAAATGTATGTCCTGTCCTCCGGAAACAAGGGAGAGGTGCTGACCCGTAACAGAAGAGCATCAAATTACATATCAAAGGGATCATCAGAACTGTTGGCTCAGATCCCAGACAGATATCGATTATTCAGCTCAGCAGAAACATTCTTCGCCTCACTCATCTCAAGTGTCCAAGCAAGGGCAAACGCAAAATGGCTCCAGATAACACGTTGGGAACTGATTCAGCTGGCCAATGACACTGAAGAAGGGTTCAACGTAATAAAAGTGGAACTAAGGGCTTTACGGCTGATGACAATGCAAAACAGGTATGTCTTGGACCTGTTGACGGCGATGGATGGAGGTGTTTGCCGAAAAATTGGGAGTGCCTGTTGCACTTTCGTACCTTCCGAAGATGCAGAAAACGGCTCCCTGTCCCATGTGATCGAAGCAGTGCACAACCTAGGAGAAAAAATGAAAATGGAAGGTGGAGCAGAAGACAGTACGTGGTTCGATAACATTTTCTCCTGGGTCCCCTCGTGGCTTGGAACAACTGTGAAATTTTTGATGCCAGCTGTGGTGTTCCTCCTTTTTGTTTTTTGCCTGTACCAGGTGGGTCTTCGATGTTGCGCTAACGCAGTACCTAATGGTGCAATGATGATGGTGACAATGGGCAACACTCGTGGGACAATGCATAACATGCAGGAAGTGCAGGTACAAACAGGAACAGATAACACACCAAGATATCAGCTGGTGCCTATCTATCACGACAAAGATATCGTAGATAAAGCATGGCACACCACCATTAGAGAGCCCCGTGTACTAGAATGGTACCAAGAGGTGTGGGTAGATCTGGCGGGAGATGGCGGATGTATATACCTGACTTGTACCCCAGACAAATATGCCAGAAGAGGGGAAAGTTTACGGGGGGTGTGTAGAGCATGGATGCCCATAAAAGGCACACCTGCATGGGATGAGGTGGTGATGGACGAAGCAGAATGCAGAAGGCTGGAGGAGTTAAAGTATTCGTTACTTAAGTAACGAAAGGGGGGAAATGTAGGGGAGGAGTGGTCCAAGGGACCCCCCTGGCCTACATCTCCACCCCAGGTGAGGGCCATGGCTCATCAGGCGTCCCCTCCTTACCACCCGGGCCCAGGTGGTGGATGGCTCACCTGCTGAAGACATTGCCCACACGTATTGAATTTAGCTAGGCCTCAGAAACCATTTTGCTTAATAAAGATGGTGTGAGCGTGGCGCACTGTAGCGCGGCCCCCACCCTCGGAGAGTTTCAATTATCCCTGTTGCCGCAGCACCCTGGCAGATCCGCTGTGAGCATGTTCCCACGAACAAGACGGACATGAGCTAGCATAAGATACTAACACTGTAACATTTCACCGTCCGCAGTGTATCACTGCTCCCAGAATGACCCGGTCAGCAAGGCCTGGGCGATGGGAAGATCTGTAGAATGGTCATCTGATGAAAGCAGAAAGGTACCCAAATATGAATGTCAAAAACCACTTTTAACACATGTATCCTTTCCATACAACCACTTTTACTAAAGAAACCTGTAAAATTGTGTAATTATCGTACATGACACCAGCCGTGAAGGGCCCACACCCCTGCAGGGGTGTGCAAATGATAAAGCATTCCGGGGAAGTGTTCCTTATATGTGTCATTGAAAACCGTACACCCCGCGGCCCCGCGCCATAACTGAACTAATGCTGCTAGAGGACACAAGAAAACGAATGTAACCATATAGGGGGCACATGTGAAGGGTGTGCGAGAATGCACTCGTCACGCGTGTATGTCTAAGCCCCTTACATGCCACCACCGTCACATACGGTGGCGGTTCATTTTCTATGTACTCCACCAACCTCAATACTACCTCACTTACTGCAAATGTATATGCAAATAGCTAAATACTGTAATTGTTGAAACATAGTGTACAAATAAGGTGCTCAGACTGGATATAATTGAGACGCCTCTAGCGAAATTAAATGTATGTTTTCAAGTAATTCAAACAAATATTATAAAGTGTTCTAATGATTGTGATGTTTTCGCCTCCAAAAAACCGGCAACACGCGAGGAAGATACCTTTGTAAATATGTGCAAGGCCATTTCCCCTCCCACCCTGCGGAGACTGCCAAACATGAGAGCAGAGGCCGCGCCACGCTGCCCCACCTCCCCCAACTAGACTGGAGCCGCTTCAAAGATGTGTAGCCCCCTCTGCAGCACCCAAGGCCACGGGCCGCCACCTGCATTATTTACAGACATCACAACACACATTTACAGCACAGCAGTAAACCCCTGCCTGAACCCACGCTTCCAAAGGCACCCCCTCGTAAACCCCACAACCCACCAGATCATCTTAGACTTATGGCCCTGTGCAATCAGGACACCCAACAATGTGGCAACACACAGCAGGACATTTATAACCACATCTAACAAGACAGGGAGGCATGTACCGTCCGTCCCATGCCCTGAAGCTTAGCCCCTCAACCTATGGCTCCGGTCAACAGGACGCCGGTAACCATGCCCTGACGAATGACCATTAGACCCCTCACAAGGTGCATTCCTCCTGTGTTGCATTAACCTGTAGAATAACCTATTGGAAGATTTACTAAAGAAGATAATATTGCAATGACTGAATGACTGCGGTGTGCATGGCCTAGGGCAAATAAGTCAGGAAAAGACATTCATCTCTGACACTGGCCGCGATGGCACAACAACACCGCCCGGATGAACTCTGCCAACCTGCCAGGCCCAGCCCAACCCACGAGGCTGACCAGTGACGTTCTCCAGCCACGGCCAAACACATCACAGCAGCACCTATAGTTAGTCGTCGCCACCCAATCCCATTGAACTTGTGCCCCCTATAGTGTGTAGGTTCTTATGACGTTTTTTTGTAAATATATACGCCTGTCTTTGCTATTCTCAGACAGAGCGCTCTCGGAGTTTGCAGAGTTCTTTGCATGCCCTATTCTGATTGATAAACTCCCATTTAAGCTCACCCGAACTCTGTCTTGGCTTTATTCCCAACCTGGGAGAGTCCGTCATTGTCTCTCATTGCGGGGAGGATCGTGCTGGCTGGGGACGCTCGCCTTCACCTTGGAGCCTGTTTTTTGGACTTTGGACTGCCTTGGATTATCCTTTTGCAATTGGAAAACTCGGTTTGTTTCCTTCACAGCTTTTTGAACTTTGGACTTGGTTTCTGGATTACTTTTGCTGACCCTTTGGATTTGGTGAACTTGGAAATTTTTTCTGGACATTCATGAACTACAGTACCTATCTTGTAATCCAGCCTTGGCAAGATTAAAGAACTCGCAGGTGGACCCTGGTTGAATCTTACCACCTCTTCAATTCCCAGGGAGGGACATCTAGGTATAAGAACTAACAGCGGTCCTCCCACGGGTAGGTGTCAGGATAGTATATAGTACCTCAGCCTCTGTCCTTGTTGCATTGTCTTATCTAAACCTATCCTTCTTTTGCAGCCACCTGGGATCCGTGTTCCTGTCCTCACCACCTGTGGTCTCAATAATCAGTCAGTGAGTGGTTTTATATCGCTCTGACTGGTACTTGGGAACGGAGGTATACATAACTTTGTGGAGCTCAGATCGTGACAGAACACCATCCCAGACTCTTTTTATATTTAGTTGGCAATGTTTTTTTTAAATTATAGGCCCTTTTTATTTGACAAGACGTCACTAGGACTGCCTTATTATTATTTGATGGTTGTAGCTTGCTCACATCTTAGATTTAGGTTTAGATTAGGCGTTTTTCCAACCTGCATATACAGTTTAATAAATACCCTTCAACTGTGATCACTTCTGTCTGTCTTTACTATTGCCACCATGAGTTCCTTACAAGGGGTAGCGAGGCATTTTCCCGACCCCTTTCATTTATCAATAAAAGTCTTTAGCCAAAACCATGTCTAACTTGTATCCAGGTTTCATTCCTGACTCATCAAAGTGAGCTTCAGTGCAATGGCCTTCTGGGACCCATCTGTGAGCCAGTCCCTTATATTAACATTCCTTCTTCCGTAAATGGACGACCCCATGGCCATTGCAGCACCTCGGGCCCCATCATGTGAAATGTCTGAAAGCAGTTTCACCTGCTTCTGCATCTCTCCGAGAATAGGGGCACATTCCCCCCTCCAAAGTGGTTCTGTTAAGCCTCATGAATCCATTCCGAACTGTTTTTGCTGTATAAGAGCCATGGGTATTAGCTCTAAGGGCCTCAAAGGCCCCTGCATAGGTCCTCCTGAATTCTGAGTGAGTCTTCTAGTCCCCAGGGTCTCGTACTGCTGCTTCCTCTGTTGTCATTCACGACCTTCTTACCAAACTGGAGAGTACAGAATCCTCATCCACTGATTCAGGCATAGTCTCCTCTTCGTTTTATCATAAATCCTGGCACGTGGATCTGCTCTGGGTCTTTCAGCTCATACAGGATCTTGTCCAACATTAGGGAAATGCTTATACCGGCGGATCCAAGATCTGAGGAAGGACATAGGGCAACAGAATTAACAAATCCCATGGAATCTGCAGAAGTATCTTGGCCATCTCTTCTCTGTCCAAGTACTTCCCATTAGGATCTGGATCCTTATTTGATGATGCTGCAACTGCAGGAGAATGATGATGATGAAGTAGTGGAGGGATCCTTCCTTCTTCTCTTAGATTGCCTCTGCGCATGCAGTGCCCGTTTCGCAATTAATTTCACCTCCTTTTTTAATAAGGTTGTCTTCTTCCTCTTACTGCTGTGGAGTAGAAATTGAATAAGACATGGTCATATAAGTACCCACCTGGTACCTTGCCATTGTGTAACAATATATTCTGCTTATCATGATGCCACGTTTAAATATTGTCTCTAGCCTGCATAAGGGTAAATTATTCACTGTACTGCGCATGTCACCCTTAGAGAAATGCGGCACACACCACTTTCACTCATCCCGCGTGTGCCACATATCCATTTTGGCATAGCTAAGCATTTTCTCTGCTCCCATGTCGTCGTATTTACTAGACCTCTCGTCTGCCTTGAGGCTAGTGTGAAGCATTAGGGAGTATTTTCACCTTGAAGAACTGCCTTGCTCCATGTTGCTTTTACTGAAAACCCTAACAAATGCTGTCGAATGCAGCTGGCATCAAAAGATTATACAATAGGGGTTTATCTCAGTCAGCAATTAAATTTACAAGGTGTGACCTTGCCAAGCTGAGACCACCCCTCCTCCATTGACAATCATGAATTTCTGTGCGTTCACTTGCACCAGAGTATCGTGTTGGCGTTGGTTATTTGTTTTGCTTGCTGCTTGACTAATAAAGTATTCAGCAATCCACCAGAGTTGAGAGTGGTAGTTATTTTCCACTGTAATCTGGTGCCTTAAGACTTCAGGTCTCGCTGCCCTGTGGCCAGACTTGGGCCACTGGGCACACATCCCAGTGATCCCCTGTCCCCAAGAAAGGACAGTTTCGTCAGTGGGTTGGGGGGGAGTTCGCTGGCCGGAGTGCCTAGAGACACGAGGGAGGTGGACAGAGCAGATTCAGAGGAAAGAGCTGATCGGAAAATCATGGATGATGAACACAGGTGACTGCATCAATGTAATGTGATGTTGTGTGTTGTGATGTCTGAAACTGGTCGAAAATGTACATGTGTTTTAAAGCATAACATCTGTGAAGTAATAGGAGGAAAAGCACCCTGCCTAACAAACCTAGTTACCTGAAGTAAGAAAACTAAAGCGGTTGGCCACTGCAGTAAAAGCAGCACATCCATGCTCCCTACTGACTTAAGAAGTCGGGAGACCGCAAATTGGTCAGAGTAGCAGTGACCGAGTAGGGACAAAGGTGAATGTGTTCTGTGTGCATGCAAAGAAAACATGTTTTTTAAATGAGAACCCTGTGATTGTCGTGTCTCGACCCAGACCATGTCACTTGAAGCCCTCAATGTACAATGCAAGTTGCGACCCTGCTTTTCATTTCACACCCTCCTCTATCCTATTACGGGGAGCTGTGAAAGGCTGTATTTCTACTGTTTGTGTCTCGTCTTTGATCCTTACCTACCTGAAGAACTAAACACTGCTCTGCATGGTGGGTAGAATAACGGGAGAAATAAACTGTGAAACAGCTGTTATCTGAATCAGAGGGACACCTGGGAGTTTCTCTGAAATATCTGTAATGGGGTGGATCACGACCTAGGTGACCTTGTCCCAGGAGGATAGCTCAGCGGCAGCGTGCTCGATTTGGAAACAAGACGACACGGAGCAACACAGGTTCGATCCCTGGGTCCGCGCTTAGAAACCTCTGGGTATTAAGCGCGTTATAAATAACCTATCATATCATATCACCTGAGCCGCTGAAAAGACAGGGCACAACTGTTACGTTCATGAGCCATATCCACACCGCCAGCAGCGGGACTTGATGGCGTCCCGGGCAGACATGGTTAGGAACGGACCTGCATCCATAATTAGCCATAACCTTGAATTAATCCCCTGAGAGAATGGGTTCAGGGCAATCTAGACAAGTGCCGCTCCCTCCTAAAGGGAGCCCAGCCCACATCATGTTTACTCACTTCCCGCCAAAAACATGCAAGCACCTGGAATAATGGCACAAGCATATATAGACCGAGTCACCTAGATATTTGGGCCTCATTACACGGTAGGCGGTAGGGATTTAACGTTACCGGTAATGGAATACCGGTAACGTTAAATCCCCATGCGGATCACGACCTGGCTCACCGCTATTAGCGGCACCGCTAAGTAGGCTGCCACTAATAGCAGCCAGTCCGCGTGCGCGCGACCCACCATCCCGTAAATAGCGCCATGCCGCCAATAGCACACCATCACGAGTCAAGCGGCCATACTAATAGCGGCATGGTAAAGCACCCAAAACCCCTTACCGCCATGGCGCTAATACCGCCATCGCGAACCACCCATTAAGAGAACTGAGCAGTGTTCCCACCTGCCACAGGTGGACAAAATCAGCACAATGAAGTAGTCTAGCGAAACAGGAAGCAATTCCACTCTATCAATGTCCAAATGGTATGTGACGCCAACAAGATAATCACACATTGCTGTGCTCGATATCCCGGATCAACCCATGATTCCATGGTCCTGCGGAACTCAACTATCCCACGCTACATGGAGCAACACACCGGACAACGTTCGTGGCTACTTGGTGAGTAGCAGGGCAAGCACATGGCAATGTGACTGTGAGGGTGCAGAGATAAGTACTCCAACTGGGTGTGAAGAGGGGGAGAGATACGTACTCCAACTGGGTGTGAATGGGGGGGAGAGATACGTACTCCAACTGGGTGTGAATGGGGGGGGAGAGATACGTACTCCAACTGGGTGTGAAGGGGGGGAGAGATACGTACTCCAACTGGGTGTGAAGGGGGGGAGAGATACGTACTCCAACTGGGTGTGAATGTGGGGGTAGATACGTACTCCAACTGGGTGTGAATGGGGGGGGGAGATGCGTACTCCAACTGGGTGTAGCCTGTCGTATGTAGGCAAAATGCACATACAGATGTACGGCAATGTCCATCTGGGAAGGCGGCAACGTACTTGAGATGAACCGACATGCAAGTATAAGCTACACAACACAGATGACATTCCAGGTCTAGTAACATTAAACATCCATCCACATACAAATTGCACAACATTCCACGCCACAAAATACAAAGATTCCACACATGCCATCAAGATAGCATCCTGAATTAGTCCAGCACAACATCAATAATGCAATGTGCCCTATAATGCATGCAAAGGGATCACCACTAGCCATAGCATTTCCCCACGCACCTATTCCACCACTGAAGAGATGCCTCTCTGCATGGCAACATCAATGTTGGAATGGCAGTACACCAGCAGTGTGGAAACATATCTGCCTGGGCCCAGGGACACCGAAGACCTCGCATCACCCAGGACATGTCAATTACTGTTTGAGGCATCAATGTGGCATGTCTACTTGCAGGGTCAATCTCCCCCTTGCACGTTGTTGTCACCCAGACCATCTGCATGTATGCTGTCAATTGTGTACTTGAATCACAATGCAATATCAATTTGTGTGATATGAACAGGCCGCTCTTGAGGTGAACAGTAACAGGACCCCATTCCTTCCCCCACACAGGTGATGCAGGCTATCCCCTGAAGACCTGGCTCCTCACACCTGTACGGAACCCACATAACAGGCACGAGGAGGAATACAATCGTGCACATACCCATACCCGCATCATGATCGAGCAGACTTTTGGCCTTTTGAAGTCACGGTTTAGGTGCATTAGCAGGTCTGGCGGTGCTCTCCTGTATGGACATGAGAAGGTATGCAAGATCACCACGGTATGTGTCATGCTGCACAATGTGTATATCAGACGGAATGTGCCACTGCCCCCTGAGGTTGAAATGGAAGCACCTGAAGAGGATGATGATGGTGATGAGGACGGAGGTGAAGGGGATGCAGGTCTTGCAAGAGGGGATGGGCAGGAGGGACGTGCTGTGAGACAGCATCTGATCAACCAAGTATTCTGAGGAACATGTTTTCGTACTGTCACATGGATATGGGTATCAATGCACTTGTGTATGTTTGGGGGCACGCAATGGACCCTGTCGCCAATAAAGTACACATACACAATGATGATGTCCAAGCCTGTGTTTTGATCATAAACCAGTGTATTGAGAAACAGAAAGGTGTAGAAGTGCAAGTAACAAAACATCCCACCACCCTACCCCCCACCCCCCACAACAGACCCATAACACCCTTCCCCCCACCCCCCACCAACAGTCCCTCATGTGTCGGCCATGTTTGCCCTGGCCAATGCACACAGAGGAATCTCCATTGAGACCCGATTTGCCATTGTCTTTGGCAGCAACTTGGGGACGGTCAGTCGTGCGCCTGGTGGTGCGTGTAGAGCGCCGGAGGGGGCTTGTCTGTCTCGACCCCGAAGATGATGATGGGGCAGACTGGGCTGGCTGTGAAAAGTGGCGGTCCATGGTGTCAGCCATGCGAACAAGGACCTCCCTGAGCATCGCTATCTCGTTGCATAGCCTGTCAGTGTTTGCATCCATTCTCTCAGTGGAGTGCCTCACCGTCTCCACAATGTTCTCCCTGAGTCGGGCAGCCTCCTCGACATGCTGGCCAACCAGCACAGTCAGCTCGTGTTGTCGCTCCAGGATGGTGGTCAGTTGGGGGGTAGTGCTGGGTGACCGTGCTGTAACGCTCACCTGATTCCCGCAGAGGCGCCGGTCTTGACTGGGTGAATGCCGTATCTTCAAAGGTGATGTGTAACACACGGTTGGCTCTTTGGGCTGGACCTCTGTGCACTGTATGTCTGACTCGAAGAGTAAGATGTCTGCAGATAGAAAATATGGGATTAATGAACTGGGGTTATTGGGTGCCTCTCTCCTCTTCCCTTTCTCTTCTCCTGTCGAACCCCAAAGGTTAACGCCCTCACCTTAGGTAAGTGAACGCTGAGCTCTCCATCTGCCTCGGGGCAGGGTGCCGTAACCAGTTTCTTCACTGGATAAGGGTGCAGGCCTCTTGACCTCAGAGGACTGCTGTCCGTCGTTAACTGCACGAACGGTAAGTTCTGGGCAATTCAAATGTCTTAAAAGTCTTTTGTAATGATATCTCTTGTTTTGCAGGGTTCCGGCGATGGCAGATGGCGGGCTGATGAGAGTTGAGGATCGAACCCGCGTGAGGAATAGAAGCGCCTGGAAGCACGTAAGTAAGCGCTTGTAGCCTGCTTCACGATGCGCACTAACTGTCCCTTTTATCTTGCAGGTACAAGTTCGGAGCTTTAGAGAAGCTGAAGGGTGCTGGAATACCCACTGGATTCGGCGTGGGAAGGAGTAAGGGCACGTGAGTAATAAAGTGGCCCAATGTCTTTAAACGCACCTTCTTTTGTCTTTCAGATGCGGGATGCAGCACCGAAGGCCTCCGGAGCGTGCGAAGAGCTGGTAAGCTTTTGTCTTTCAGATGCCGGAATGCAGTGCGAAGACCTCCGGAGCATGCGAAGAGTAGGTAAGCCTTTGTCTTTCAGATGCCGGAATGCAGCGCGAGGCGTTGGTGACAGCCGATGGACCAGGTAAGAGATGCGCTGCCACTGAAGACCGTAGTGCTAACCTGTTCTTTCTTTGTCTTTACAGGTGCTGCTGAAGACTGGATTCCAGGATGGTAAGCCTTTGTTCCATTAGGCCCAGGATCAGAAGCAGAAGACACGATGAGCGTTCTGCTGCAGAGAATGCAGAATAACGCAAAGCAAGATTCATCCATCGGGTGTGGTTTAAATAGCCTCCTGTAGTGCTTAGGTGTCTCCTTCCACAGCCTCGCCTAGGTAAGAAAAGAGTTCCTGCTTTCCAGAAGAGTTCCAGTGTTCTGAACCTAGGGAGTGGCTCCTGCCCCACCCAACAGGAAAAGTAGTCCCAAACAGAAGAGGATCAGGGGCTCAACTGGCAGGTAAGTAAGCAGCATGGTCTGCTGCAGGTAAGTCCACCCAAGCATTATGAGCCCGGCGCTTCCAGCGCTGGGACTGGGCATCTTTATGAGCCTGGTGCGACTGGTGCCAGGACAGGGTCCAAAAGGTCCCAATTGGGACTGGCTGGCACTCGGAACCGGGGTTATGGGTCTGCTTCCAAGGGAGTCGGGCAAGTCCTGATCTTTTGGAAGCAGAGATCATGACAGCTGCTCTGGATGCTGTGCCCTCTGATGCACCCACTGCAGCAGGTGAAGGTAACATGGGGGACATAATTGCTGGGTAGTTGTCCTCAACAGTCACATCAGACCCAGGGGTCTGGGATGGGGCTGGCTCTGGGTTTTTAGGGGTGCTTGGGGTGTGCATCTCCATAGGCTCGACTAGGGTGTCCTCCGGATCGGATAGGGGGGCAGTGGCGGCTGCCTCACCAGCGGAGCTTGCCGCAGCTGATGGTGGGCCCTCGGTGGTTGGCATTGGTGCCAGTGGGTTCACCACCGGTGGTGGGGCTGCAGTTTCTGGTGCAGCTACTACTGCCCTGGCAGTGGCACTGTGGCGATGTTTTCTGCCCGTCAGGTTTGGCCTTCCACCCTTGCCCCTGGATGTTGTTGGGGTGTCCTCCGGCTCCTGTGCCCTTGGCCTCTTGCACGTAGCTGGTGCCTGGGATGCATCAGTGGCATCCTCACCATCTGTATGTGAGCCTGTCAGGGACAAGAAGGGGGATGGCATTGGTTGCGTTTCAATATACTTAATGCAGATTACATAAATGATGCAGTTGTGGCCATTGGGACTTAGTAGTTGTGGATGCAGGTGATGTGCCAGTTCAGTGCCTCATCCATGCATGGTTGTGTTTAGAACTTGTCTCTGGTGATGTGTGCATGTGTGTGTGTTTGGGTCTGACACTGACATGGTGAGGGATGGATGCATGTGTGGATGTGTGTCCATGCATGAGAGGAGTCTGTGCTCACATATGGGAGGGACAGTACATTCACATCGCATCCTGTCATGTGTACACTCACCTCCATCTGAAGTGGTACCCACGCCGAACTCCATGCTGCCCACTCCCTCAATGTATTCAACGGCAATCAGGTTTGAGCATGTCTCCTCCCATTCCTTCATTCTGATTGGTGAACCATCTCCACTGGCACTGGCAATGCGATGGTTTTCAGCCAGGATGCCCCTCACCCGCAGTCTGAGGTCGTCCCACCTCTCCCTGCTTTCGCACACAGTGCGCGTGCTGGTGCCCACAGCACTGACTTTGACTGCTACCTCCTCCCAGATGGCTTTTTTTTTCAATAAGGTTGGCCGGCGCATGTCTTTGCAAAAACTACCTCTGCATTCTCAGCCAGGGTCTGTGTTAGCATTTTCAATTCCTCTGGCGTATATTTCTCCTTGCGCCTCCTGTCAGAGGTTTTTTTTTTATGCCTTGGGCATGATGCTGGTGTTCCAGATGATTTTGCACTGCTCACAACTCAAAACAGGTCCTGGGGGCAGAGGATGGCAATGGATTGTGTTTTTAAAGATGGCCGCCGTGCTCTTTCCCGTTCCTGTGCGATGACGCTATTTCCGGTTCCGCAATTTAACTGTCACCGCTAATAGCGGTGACCGCTATTTGCATGTAGCGCGAGGGCGGAGGTGCTATCTGCACTTTTGTGGAACCCAGTAAGGGACTTTTAGGGGACTTTACCGGCATGGCGGTAGGGTCATTAATGGCATGGCGCTATGCTCGTGTCCGCGTACTCGTGATCATGCGCTATTAGCGCCCTCTTGCGAGGGCGGACACATTAATAGCGCCATGCCGCTAATTTGCGTTTTTTATCGCACAACATGTAATGAGGCCCATTGTCATCACAAAGGCACATTCGATCTAGATAGAATCACATACTTGCGAACAGCATTAGAGAAAAAGGTCTCACGTGTACACCAACTCCAGTGGGGCAGCTACATCAATCGGTATATCAAAGCCACTAAGGGATTAACCGAATGTAAAACCCAGACATTAAAAGACTCGCAGATAAAGCTCCAGGAGCAAGTAAATCCATGAAGAACGAGTGCACAAACCTGCATGTCCTGACTCATAAAAACTGTATACAAGAAGTCATATCCAGTCCTCCAAGGGGGAGCACCCACCAAAAGTAGCCCCGAAGACATTGTGGACACTCACAACCCAGCTATTTTAATCTCCCCACCAAATCAGCGAGCCGAGAGCACCAACTCCTCACAACCACCTACCTGCCACCAATCCACACCCAGACAACCAATGGAGGGCCCCTTGACTCCTGAAATGAGAGAGCAAATCTCTAGATTCATTTCACCATCCTCGGGCACATTCAAAGGCATCCCAGACTCTACACTAAACTCCAGCACTGGCGTATTCCCACTCAACAGCTTCCGACAGGAGGCGACACCCACAGTACACTGACTTATTTAACATGGTACAGAGATTCCCAAGATACAAGAAGATTCAGTCAAATTCCATGAAGAGCTTCAAGTAATATTAGACTGTTACCACCCTATGTGCATAGATTTAAACCAGCTACTGCGGGCAGTATTACCCCAGACACATTTGCTCTGCTTAAAGCATGGGCAAATTGGCTGACCAAAGAACCCGCTGCGCCCAGAGATTTAAAGACCTTTACTGATAGACTGGTGCAAACTCTTCCTAGCATTTGTCCTTGAAACACTCGGTCAAAATTAAGTTGTGCAAACAGACTAAGGGAAAACATCCTGCAGAGTATCTTGAACGGCTGAAAAAATTGAAGAACATTCAGGTATTGTGGATGCAGCAATTACTGCACCACAGGCGGTAGTGGCTCAGTTCGTTATGGGGTTGCAACCCAAGGTAGCAGAAGCGATTAAAGCTGTAATTATTGAATGGGAAGAAAAGGGAATGGTCAAGGTTTTGCTGGCCATACAACATTTTCATGAGAATGTTGAGAGGCAGAAAGAAACGGCTGAAGTTCAAGCTAATGGTGCTACAAATACAAGTTGACAACCCTTGCATTTCAGGCAGGACAAGCTGTCAAAGGTTACTACCCAAGCACCGCCTTCGACCAGTGTAATTACTGCAAACAGTCTGGACACTGGAAAGCCGAGTGCCCGAATTACCATCAGTATGACTGTCAGAGCGGGCAAGTGATCGCTCCAGGAGGGGCATCACAAGATCTGCCCTCTCGGTCATTACTTATGACTAATGTATAGTATTCCCAAGGGGTCCCAGATCTTGTTGAACCGCTTATATCAATTGATCCTGCTACCCCCTATGGTGAATGTAAAGTGGCTGGCCAAAAGGTGTTATGTTTAGTGGATAGAGGGGCATCTCACTCCACACTGAGGGCATGCAAGTTTTCCCAGACACCCCATTCAGAAGAGATAGTAGATGCCGTGGGCATAGGAGGTACGTTGGTACCTCACCCGGTGTCCACCCCTATGACGTTAGGGCCCATTTCTTAACAGCATGCGTTTCTACTAATACCCTATTCTCCTGGGAATTTGTTTGGGTTAGCTCTGCTGTGTAAACTGAGTTGCTCCATTCATTGTTCCCCCCGATGGTGTGTATTTGGCTATCCCCGCTCATAGAGAGCAAGAGATAGTAGCAGTGTTACAAGAAGTAGCCAGTTCGAAACCTGAAGATCGGGCCAACACCCCCTGTCCACGGCAGGGGCTGTTGGACCAGGTCCCGTCCCACTTATGGTCAACCCACTCTAATGATACTGGGTACATGTTGAGCGCTGAACCTCTTAGGATTACCCTGAATCCCGCGAAACCTTTGCTCGATGGGCCGAGGAGGGCATCCGTACTGTAATGGAGTTCCTTCTCCAACAAGGTATCATTGTAGCCACCCGCAGCCTCTGTAATACTCTGATGTTACCTACAAAAAAGCCTGTTAAAGATGTGTATCATTTTATTCAGGACCTGCACACAGTGAATGCTGCCGTACTGCCATACTTCCCCCTGGTACCCAATACCACTACATTTTTGTTGTGTATTCCTTACACTGCCAAGTATTTAAATGTTGCAGATTTGTGCTCAGCATTTTTCTCTATACTCGTACACCCAGGGAGTCAGTACATCTTTGCATTCGCTCATAAAATGGCTCAGTTCACGTTCACTCATCTCCAAATGGGGTATTTAGAAAGCCCCACACTATTCTAGATTCAGTGCAGTTCCCAGGAGGGTCGGCCCTAATGCAGTATGTAGAAGATCTGCTCTTAGCCTCCCCCTCCTTGGAAGTGTACGAGGAAGACCCACTGGTTTTTTAGGAAGAGCTTGCTGAAAAGGGTCACAAGGCATCCAAGGACAAGTTAGAGTTATGTCTGCCCCTAGTGCGATACCCGGGCCAGGAGATTTCTGCTGGAGAAAGACACCTGTCCCAGGATTGAATTTCCATGATCCAGAAAATCTCTAAACCCCAGCCCAGGAAACAGATGCGGGGGTTCATTGGGATCGTTAGTTACTGTAGGCAATGGGTACCCAGGTTGGTATTTATCGTGAAGCCCCTCTAGAACCTCACTGACAATTCGACCCCCGAACACCTGTAAGGTCCCATTAAAAAGACGCTCACAACCGCTCCGGCTTTAGGTCTGCCGGATTATAGCAAGCCCTTTGTTTTATTTCGCAATGAGCTCAACGGATTTGCTCAAGGTGTGTTCACTCAGTCACACAGTGATAAGCACCGACCGGTATCCTACCACAGTGTAGCCCTGGACCCAATGGTGGTGGGGCTCCCAGCTTGCCCATGGGCTGTCACCGATGCTGGACTATTTATTGAGAAAACTGACTCCTTGGTATAAGGGCATCCTGTCTCTATTTCTGTCCCCAACGCCGTATTGTCATTATTACTAAAAGGTAAGACCCAGTATGTATCTAATTTCTGCCACCTGAGGTATGAGAAGTTGCCTATTTCTGCTGCCAATGGGGTCCTAAGTCAGTGTCCTGTCCTTAACCCTACCTCGTTGTTACCAACTCTTGAAGATGAGGAGCCAAATGACTGTCAGGTGGTTGTAGAAACACTGCTGTCCCCTCGCACCGATTTGGTTGATGTACCCCTGTTGAAGCCAGATCTCATTCTCTTCATGGATGGTTCATGCACCCGTATCCCGGAAACCGGAGAGTTGACTGCTGAGTATGCTGTATGTACTTCTCACTCAGTCTTAGAAGCCCACAGATTGCCCACAGCCAAATTGGCACAAGTACCCAAGCTTGTGGCTCTCACCTCTGTGTGTGCAATGGCTCGGGATAGGTCATTAATGATCTACACTGACTCCAGATACGCCCACGGGGTGGTCCACAACTTTGGTGTCCTTTGGAAACAGCATGGGTATTCGACATCCACTGGTACCCCATTCCAGAATGGAAGATATGTGGCAGCCCTATTAGATGCATTACTCATACCGGCCGCAGATCTTAAAGTAAAGTGACAAGAGCATGACCCCTCACAATCCTTTACCCCTCTAGGAAATTATTTAGCGGACGGTGCAGCTTGCTCAGTGGCCTTTAGATGGCCCCTGGCTCCTATTGCATGTCTTGTTTGTGTTGCAGTTCCACAGTCACGCATCCTGTTTCTTCCCAGTCTGGCTATCCTCCAAGATCAAGCTTCGGAGACTGAGGATGTGATCTGGACTCAGCGTAGGTATATCCTGGGAGCAGACTCCTTGGTGCACTCCCCGGACAGCCATCTGGTGGCGCCCAGGGTACTGCTCCCTTACTTGGTTTGCAAAGCACGGAGCTTGGCCCGCTGAGGTAAAAATGCCATGATCAGAGCACTTCAGAGAGACTGGATAGTGCCTGGATTAACCTTTATGGCCCAGCATTATTGTGAACACTGTGTGACATGTTTATCATACAATGTAGGGAGAGCGATGTACACAAACCATTCTGCATGCCCCATACCAGAAGGTGCACTCTTGCACATGCAGATATATTTTATACAGCTCCCCGCCTGTGTGACGTATCTATATTTATCAGTAGATTGTCGATGTGTTCTCAGGGTGGGTGGAAGCTTACCCGTGTAGAAAGGCAGATGCAATCACTGTAGCTAAGAAACTGTTAGCTGAATTCATACCTCGGTTTGGACTGCCCCTTTGTATAGACAGTGACGGAGGTACCCACTTTACTGGTCAGGTTATTAGGGAAGGATGCAAAGCTCTGAGAATAGCCCAGCAGTTTCATTGTGCGTACCATCTGCATTCTAGCGCGCATGTAGAATGCTGGAGCGGCAACCTTAATTTAAGGCTATCCAAGGTATGCATAGAAATTGGGCTGAAATGGCCCCATGTACTCCCTCTCGTATTGTTAGCCATGAGAACCAACCTACAACACAAACATAGATTGTCAGCCCACAAAATCCTCACTGATCACCCCATGAGAATGGGAACTGCCCCAACAGTAGTCCCCTGAGCTCAAAGCTTAACGCTAGTTGATGGCACATTGGGGGTCATGACAAGGTTGCCGGTAAGCTGTCGGTTTACCAACAACCTTGGCTTACCGTTTCCGCTTACCGTTTCCGCCACCCCATATCCCGGCATTATCAGAATATTACGGGCGGTGGAAGACCGGTAAGTTTCCATTCCCATGGAGTCCCAAAGGACTCCATGGGATGGGAACCACTGAAGCAATGGCACTATTAGCACCCGCACCGTTGTTAACAGTGCCAGTGCTTCAGTGAATAATCTTCCGGTAGGGGGCCTGTACTGTTACCGGCACCTTATTTCTGGACCGGCATACTCCTAATGACCCCCATTGCTTCAGTACTGTTGCATGTTGATTAAAACTGTTCGATATCTCCATGCACAGGTCCATGAGGCCCTACCTGAACCGGCCATGGGACTATGCCAGCCTCTGCAGCCAGAACACTGGGTCCTGGTGAAGGTCCATCAGTGAAAATTGTAACTCCAGCCAAGGTGGCACGGCCCCCACCAGGTCTTGCTCACTACAAATTCGGCCATGAAGTGTGACCGGATCCTGATCTGGATATAGCTTCCCACTGCTACAAAGTTCACACACTAACCGATGACATCACCACCGAGACCGCTGACCTTCCTCGGACATGCTCTGCCATTGCCAAGACCACCGACACCCCCGACTGTGACACCTCCCGCTCAGTGCCAGTGTCAGAATTCTCCAGTGTTCCTGGACCACCACGACCTATATCGGAGGATGAGGGCCCAACCCTTCACTCCTGGGGGGAGGGGGGTTTGTGGGGGGTGGAGGGTTCATTCATGTTGAAAATACTATCTGTTCAATACACCCGTTGTGAAAAAAAGTTCACATGACTGGACATTGCTTCTTCAGCGTCTGTCAACTTATTGCATGACAGTGTACAGTGCCCATTTTTCCCCAACCCCAGTGCCCAGGGTTCCACATCCATAGCACCCTCTGCATACCAGTTCATCAGAAACTATGGTCTATCACTGATTGGCGCACAGCACGTCATTCATGTGCATCGTGGCCTGGCCGATGTGCAACATCTTCTCCTTCCTCATCTTCATCTTCACCTGGTGGTGGCTGGTCCATGTCAGGTGGCAGAGGTACGTTCCACCGGATGCACATGTTGTGCAGCATGGCACATACCATGATGATCTTGCCCACCTTCTCAGGCCCGTAAATGAGTGCGCCACCTGACCTGCTGAGGCAGCAAAACCGTCCTCTTTGTGCCTGTTCTGCAGTATCCTGACACGGGTGAGGAGCCACGGCTTCAGGGGATAGCCAGAATCACCTGCATGGGAGCACAATAAGGTATGTGTAAGGGTATTTCTTCAATTCCATTTGTGCCCAGCCTGTACATCGTTCATGCTCATATGCAGTATATCGTCATTGGCTGCTATGGACTTCACATCTGCACAACTATCTGCCCTGTACACAACTTGGCGATCCATGGTGCTGGTCTTGGGTGACTTACACGATTTAGGGGCCTTAACATTGGAGTCACCAACCACCCAGATGGAGTGACATGGTCCATGATGTACTCACATGTGAGGGTTATGTGGCAGGGGATGTGACCAAATGCATGTTGGCCAATGTTTGATGCATTAGGCTAATGCCCAGCATGATACAGCTTGTTTAGGCTATCATGCTTTTGGATAATTGTTGACGCCATGCACGTGTCCCTCGACGTCTTCACACTAGTCACAATGGCACAATGTGATTGTTGGTAGGGTCCGCCAGTGTAGGGATGTGTTCCTGGGATGATGCAGGGTGTCGACTTTCATGCTGGTACTTCTGTGCTGTGTAGGGATTGTTCACTACTTGATGGGTCCAATTTGAGGCATTCTTGTCACATGTGTTTTCCCATTTGTATTGATCTGCACATGTTGCCATGGTGTTATGCAGTGTTACTGTCGGGGAGGGGCAGTGACAGGGGATTTTCCTGAGTGGGAATTCATACTGCGCACTCATGGTTGCATGGCCTGCGAGGTGCTTCGATGCAGTCATGTGTATTCAGCTTTGTGACCGCATGATTGTGCATTGTGGTGCTGTGGGTACGGTCAGGTGATGTCCAGTGGACAAGTTCAGGGGTGTGCTCTGATTGTGAGTCTGACATTTACACATTGGTGTGCGACCAGAGTATGTCGGCTTCCATTGTCTGTGTCATGCATCTTAATTGAATGATTATGGGCACAGTGTTTGCCAGCATGGACAGTGTCCAGACACCCCATTGAGGACATTCCCATGGCCCAGAGGGTAGACAGGTTGCATATGCATGTACCCCCCCCCAAATACACTCCCATGGCCCAGAGTGCAGACTCACCCAGCAGCCAGGCACGTCGGGCAGAATCTCGTTCCATATAGCAGTGTAGCGAGGAGTTCCGCAGCACCATTGCATCATGCGTGGATCCTGGGAATCTGGCACAGCAATGTGTTAGCATCTTGCTGGCATCACACACCATCTGCACATTGATGGAGTGGTATAGCTTCTGATTGCGGTACACCACCTCCTCGACATGCGGGACTACCAACTCCACGTGGGTACAAAGTAGGCACCAATGACATTGGGCATGCCTGCCAGTGCATGAAATGCTATTTTGGTATCATTCTCCTCCTGTACTGTCCGTGGTAGGGATATGTAGGCCCTTACATGCTTTAGGAGTGCATCCAGCACTTGGTTTAGCACACCAGAGACCCTACCTCCCACCATCCGTGGCGAGGACTCCCTCACCACCTTCCGCAAAACACTGAAAACTACCCTCTTCACATAAGGACCGACACATCAGCACGAATACCTATCATTTATGTTTGCAATATACGACCAAATGCAATATTTGTAACAATAGTATGATTTCTTGTACTATTCATAATGTGTCAACAATCGCTATCATATGTACCATGTAACTAAGTTATTGCAAGTAACAGCGCCTCAATGCCCCTGGGCTGCTTGCGCGCTATATAAATTTAAATAAACAAATAAATAAATAAATGGTTGCGAGATGCCATGCAGCAGGCCCACTGTGTGCTGGTGGGTGCCTGTGGCCAGGAAGTGTAGCACAGACGCAACCTTCAGCAGAGGGGGGATGGTGGTGCGGATGTTGATCAGGCTGACCAAGTCTTCATGTATTATATCCATCTATGGTGGTGATGGTGTCGCTGCACAGGGGGTGCAGGGTTTGGATCTGTGCTGGGGTTAAGTTGAATGGACTGGCCCTTATGCAAGGGATTGGTGGCTGCCTGCGGGGAACCACTGCCTGCACTGGTGGAATTTGCTGGGGCAGTCTCACCCTCCTTCCCCTACGTCTCCTCTGTAATCCCTGGTGTACTGCCTGCTCAAGGTGTAGCAGTGCAGGCATGTCCTCCAACACCAGTATCGCATATGCAAGTGGAATCATTTTGGTCTTGGAAGGGGTGTGTTGTGTACGTGTGCTCCTTTTGTTCAGGGCCAAGCTCCATTGCCTCCACCTGTGCTGATTGTGTGCACCTGTGGCAGTTGGGAACACAGCAGTTTACTATTAACGGGTGATCCGCGGTGCCGGTATTGCCGGCATCATGGTGGCCCTTCTTACCGGCATCTGGATGCTGGTATGTGCATGTCCGTGCGACTCGTAATGTCCTCTTCCTTGCAGCATGCCGGTGTTACTGACACGGCACCCGCGCACATGCCGGTATGGTGGTGTACGGCCACAGTGGGTCCCTGTCGATGCCAGTAGGACCGGCATTGCAGGTCTTGATGGGCCAGTCCGGTAAACGATGCCGGTAATGCCTTACCGGTATCTTCATTACCAGACCTCCAACCTTGTAATGAGGCCAAATGTCTGTGTTAGGAAACTTCCTGGGCTAGGCGCAGTTGTCAGACCACATGGTCCACCCATCACAGGTCATGCAACCATAAGTTTCCCAAAGCCGTTTTTCAGTAATATTCAAGAAAACTCTTCAATTCCCTTGTAGGTCTTTCATATTATTCTTAAGGTGCTTTTCTGGCAGTGGGTTACCAGATATATTCAATTTCCCCGAATGTTCATGCACTCTTCAGCACTTCATAGTCCAATCAAGTCACAGCTTTCTTTTCATTCAATTTTTCATAAATGTAGCATTCACTTGGTTTCACTCAAACCACGACTTTCCTGCTGCCCAATATTCAGTAAATAGAATCTACAGTAGTATTCACCATGCACTCCTATTTTTGATGATTCCTTAGATTTTAGTTTATATTTGTACCAAAGGTGCTTTTAATGAATTTAAGGTGCAGGGGAGATAACAGTCAACCCTGGCATATGGGTTGTGAGATAAATAAAGACAGAATAAGTTCCTAATGGAGGAACGCCCGTCCCCTGCACACTTTCACAAGCTCAATACTTGAGCCAAACAATTTAGGTTGCCTTATGTTCACACTCTGAGTGTGTTGTTTTACAAAGAAAGTTCTTCAATTATTTCAATTTAAACAAACAGACAATTTATAGTCTTCAATGATGGACATCAAGACATAATTCTTCATAATCTTCATATGTAGTTTTATTTTTCAAAAGTGGACCAAGGCGTTTTAAAAAAAAAACTTCTATTCTTCAGGGGCATATTCAATATTTCAATAATATCTAAAGAAATAATTCAAAAAGCATACAATTACTTGTTCTGCAGAATAATTAAAAAAACTCTCACAACTTTTGATATAAGCGATACGTGACCCAAATAAAGGTTTTTGTTCAATCATGTAATTAGTTCATCATCATTTGTACTTATGTAATTCTCATCATCCCATCGGTATTTGTACATTTGCATAAGCATTGACTAATATTTGACCTCTTAGAGCATCATCAATCAAGGTGTATTTGTGTCTCCATTGTTGTTAATTACTTATAGAAAGTAAAACCTTCTATTACAGCTGTCTGTAAAGGTAAACACTATCCTCTTAGTCAATTTGGGTATTAACCATGGTGTAACCAAATCTTAAGAGCAAGGGCAAAGAAACATCTTACTCAGAAGTACATTTCCAAAGCATAACCATTAATATTGGTTTGATTCTCATCATTCTAAAAGTGGTTTAAAAAAAAATTCAGTGTTTGAACGCATTGAGTTTTGATGAATTCTCAAATTAATTCTGTCTCCATTGCTGTCCACTATCTATATAGCAAATCTGCTTAGTCATTTGGTTGCTATATGGATTGTGTAGCCAATTTAAAAAAAATATTTATCTCAGAAGTACATTACTGAAGCCAGCATTAATGTAAGGATAAGAATCTTACCGAGGTGCAAACTGTAAGGGCATCACCAATTGTAGTTATTTGAATAGATCTCAATGGTTTTATGAATGATTGTAAAATCCAAGCTCAATTAATGTTCCTGAAAATGAGGAAAGCATAAATTGTCTAAGTGTATAGCCTATTCCGCTAAAATGGAAAGTTTGGAGTCTGCCTGGTCCTTTGGGTCTTGGATCATAGGTTTGTTGGGACTGCTATAAGCCTCTAATGGGTAAATCCACTCATACTGGTGGTCATACTCCTAGGGTTGTACTGTCTGTCTATGGTATGCAAATGGGTCTGCCAGCGCACAATCGGCTCCTGTTCAGATGTTTGGCAAACTACTCATGTTATGTATTGGCAAGTTACTGAAGATAAAATTTGTTTTGACATGCCTGGATGCAAAGTATGTACTATTAAACATGTGTGTAATGGATTCCAAGATGACAAACAATGGGTGAAGACGTGTTGTCCTGGGCTCCGCTCCTTGACGACCAAGCAAGCCTGCTATCCGAAACTGGAGGCAGGTTGGGCATCAGTGCAAGACCCCAAAACAAAGGGTGAAAGTGGCTGTAGACCCAAGACAGCGTTCGCCCTCCCTTCCCCAGCGTGTATAAAAAAGTTCATGCTGTATAGCAGGGCGTGGCCGACATGTGGACCCGACGATGAGGACGAACATCGGAGAAGAGCGGCAGTAGTTGTGAGGTAGAAAGTGGATCAAGGCGGTGATCCTGACCTCGGATGCAGCTCGGCAGGGAGAAAATGAACTTTTGGTGTACTGGTGTGTTAGCAGGAACAAGATTTCCGGTAAGGCAAGCGGCCAGCTGCAAAACATAAAAGCTAGCAGAGGGGTCTGTATATCACTGGGGCTGCACCCAGACTAGTATTACACAGCCAAACAGCAGCTGGTGGAGGAGGGGGCGAGTTAAGGGCCAGATGGCATCATTGACAATGTGAAAGAGACTGGGGAAATGAAGGCAGATCAGGAAATATACCCAGGCAATAAGAATGATTCCTCTATAGTGTGACATAGTGCGTAGAGTGAGTGAACCGAAGGAAGCACATAGAGGTGCTACAGTTTGGCAGATCCACACAGCAAGATATTTGGGGCCACCCCAAAAGGAGATAACCGGTGGGTCTGAAAGTTGGGAAGAGGAGAGAACTTCTGGCGCACAGGAAATATTGAGAGACTGCTGAGCATACAAATTAGGGGTTCAAAACCATAAGAAACTGTGAAGCGAGGGAGCGGCCCACATGTTGGAGGGGAGGACGCCCCACGTTAAGAGAGGCTGAGGAACGTATATTATATATAAGTGGGGTGACGCCTCCCAGATGCCAAAGCCCAAAGAAAAGGGCACAGTGGCCAAAAGAAGGCAACCGCAAGGAGAAGTCATGAAGAGAAAGGGGACATCCCGGAGAATGGGAAAATGGCTTTCAGTAAGGAAGATCTTAAAAAATGCCTCAGCGAAATGGAAGGAAGAATCACAAACAATTGTCAACAACAGTTCACTTTGTTACGAGAAGATCTGAGAACCTCCTTGATGGAAGTTAAGGAGAAAGTGAAAGAGCTGGGCTAACGAGTGGATGCAACTCAGCAGGGCCTGGCGGAGATGTCGGATGAGGTACGGCAGAATAGTGAACTGTTAGACCAGTTGGATAGGGTCTCACATAACCTATAACTACAGGTGGAGGACTTGGAGAAAAGCTCAAGGATGTCTAACATCCGGGTGACAGGCTTAAGCGAGTCAATACTGGACACAGATTTGAAGTGTACGGTTCAACAATGCTTTGGAAACTTACTGACGGATGTACTGCCAGAAGACATTGGAATCGACCGCGTCCATACAGTGGGTCCAAAGAGAAGGGAACTGGGTGCTAGACCTAGAGACGTTTTGGTTGCCTTAACCTCATGTGGGTTAAAAGAGAACATTTTGTGTGCAGCAAGAACGGATGGGAATATCACAGTGAACGGGACACAAGTTCAGCTGTATCAGGATTTGGCGTTGGTAACATTGCAGAAACGAAGATATATGGGCCAGGTGACACTTGCTTTAATCTCAAAACAATTTGGATATAGGGTTTTGCTAGGAGGGGAGAATTGGTGGATGATGTCTTGGAATCTAAGGTAGGTGGTAGGATATTCTCAGAGGGGGTGATTTTAGGTAATTTTCTGGGCCCAAGCTTTGGGGAAGTCCCAGATGGAATCATAGGATCTTCGGCCTGGTCCTGAGAGGGTTTGTTGGGGGTTTGGTTAGGAAAGTTGGCAGGGCTTGGGGGGGTAGGGAAGTGAGGCATTGGCAACTACTAAAGTCAGGAAACAATCTAAACATGACAGGCAATAGCTTAATTATGCTTTGCTTGCAAGGTTATGTCTTATAATGTTAGTGGACTAAATTCCCCTGTAAAGTGAAAAAAAGGTGTCAGCTCTGATGAAAAATATATTAAGAATGTAGATAAACTTGGGGTGAAGATGCAGTTTTTCTCCCAAATCTATCAATCTAATGCAGTGGGGAAGACCTCAAGGGTCATGATAGGATTTAGAGATACACTCAGGGCTAGGGTTGTGCGGTCCGTGGTGGACACAGGGGGGAGATTTATTTTTCTGTCAGTGCAATTGGAATATAAACAAATCACCTTGGCAACAGTATATGCGCCTAACGAAGGGCAGGTTAGATTTTTACAGGAGGTAGTAGCTAGGTTGGAGGACTTTGCAATAGGGGAAATAATATTCACAGGTGATTTTAATTTGGCATGGAATCCTGTGGTAGATAGAAGTGGGTGCGCGGGGAAAGGGCCAGCACTCGCCACACGGTCGTTAAAGGAAAGTTTTGAAAACTTAACATTGCGAGATGTCTGGCAAACTAAGAGAGGAGATGAAAGTGGGTACACATGCTTCTCGCATATATACCAATCCCTGTCCAGAATCGATTATGCGTGGGTAACAGCTAGCATAATGGGGTAGGTAAGGGAAATAGATCTGGGGTCCATTTCACTGTTGAAATGCCCCTCCAATAGTGACGGTTAGGGATTTGGGGCCGCATGTAGGGTTGTGGGCCTGGACATTTACAGTAGAATTGCTGAATGATGAAGTGGTGGTAGAAGTGATAAGGGACAAGATAGAAGGGTGTTTTTCTGTTAACAGCAATCAAATGGTCTCGCCTGAAGGGACCTGGGATGCCATAAAGGCAGTAATGTGAGGGAACTTATTGCATTGTAAGCTCAGCGGGAGAAACAGAGGGCGAAAATGGAAGGGGACCTTGAAGCTCAATTGCGAGATACCCAACAGACTATAGTGAAATGCAGAACGAGGGCCCTATAAAAAAGATTAAAGGAACTACATAGCCAATTAGATCTGTTGCGGACCCGTAGGGAAGAGAGATCCCTGTTGATGACCAAAAAGAGGTATTATGTGTGGGCCAACAAAGCAGATAAGCTGTTGGGTCGACAGTTCAAGGGATCACAGGCAGCTAAGACAATCCATCAGATTTTGCAGCCTGATGGATCGATAACAACTGAATCGGTGGCCAATTTTACGAAACATTATACGTGTCAAACCACCCTGATCCTCGGGAGATACAATGCTATTTTTTAGATATATCTCTGCCAAAGATAACTGCTGTGGAGCAGGAAGAGAAGATGGAGATTTCGGGGAGGAGGAGGTGGAGGCAGCAATAAGGGCACTGCCATTGAATAAAGCGCCGGGACTAAATAGGTTTCCGGCTGCTTTTATGTATAAAATACACCAGGCTACTGGTTCCAAGATTGGCAGAGTTATTTAATACTGTAGTGGCAAACAGCAGGGTAACACCGACAATGTCGGATGCGAAAGTGGTGGTGTTCAGGAAACCAGGTAAAGACCCGACAAAATGCAGGTCATATAGACCCATCGCTTTAATGAATATTGACGCAAAACTCTATACAGGCATTCGGGTGGCGAGATTACCACCTCTCCTCCCAGACTTGATAAATGCAGATCAATTGGGATTTATCATAGGTAGACAGACTTCTGATAACATCAGGATGGTGATCCGCATGATAGAGAAAGTTAACTCCAAACAAATTCCATCAGTGTTAGTGTCATTGGATGCCGAAAAGGCATTTGATCGGGTGGAGTGGCCCTTTTTGTTCACTGCTATGGAACACATGGGAATGGGGACTAAGTTCATACGGATGGTAAGCGCAAATTACCAGGCCCCTAAGATACGGTTGGCGGTTAATAAACAGTGTCCCGTATTATAGATATAGGTTGGGAAACACGGCAGGGATGCCCACTATCGCCACTTCTTTATGCATTGTATCTGAAACCGTTCTTGCACAAAATAAGATCGAGGTCAATGATACGATGCATCCCATTTAGAGGGGAGGAGCATAAGATTGTCGCCTTTGCGGATGGCATGTTGGTAACACTGATACATCCCAAACAGTCAATATCAGCATTGCTGGTGAATTGACAGGTATAGAGCGGGTTGCAGGCCTGAAGGTTAACATGTGGAAGTCAGAGCTCCTAGAATTGGGACTCTCTACAATACAGAAAGAGGCTCTATCCCCCTACTCTCTGTTTGTTATTATGGATAGTTGTATCAAGTACTTGGGGGTTAATATAGCTAAGGGGGTCTCACAGCTGTATAATAGGAATTATCCACAACTATTACAAAAGGTAAAGGAAGATTTAGGGAAATGGACCCCACTCCGAATCTCATGGTTAGGAAGGGTAGCTTCTATTAAGATGGTGACTCTCCCGCGACTGCTGTACAATTTCCAGGCTCTTCTGATAAAGTTTCCACATTAATTTTTTCAGGCAATGAATAAAGTGTTTTCGAGATTTATTTGGTGTAATAAAACCCCTAGAGTGGCACTGCGTATGTTAATGGCACCTAGAGATGGTGGGGGAGTGCACCTTCCGAATTTTGTAAAATATTCAGAGGCAGCACAGTTACGTGTAATCTGTGAATGGTTTATGGGAGATACCACGAAATCCTGGTAAGGATGCATAGGGCAGTGGCGGGGTGTGCATTAGAAGGGGTGCCTTTGGTTATATAGACAAGATAGACCCCAAAATACACAGGCCAGCCAGGTACCGGCAGTGGTATGTGATATATGGGACCAGCTGATAGAAAAAGGAAACTTATCTACGTGTCTATACCCATTCACTCTGTTATTTAGGAATCCGCAATTTCGCCCAGGGATGGCACACGGAGCGTTCAGACAATGGCAGAAAGTGGGATGTATAAAGACGTGAGATATGATGTATGGAGGAGATATTTGTACATTTGAGGAATGTAAACAGTTTGTAGGTCTCTCAGAGAAGGATAGGTTGGAGTACTATCAATTAAGACATTGGATAGCCGAGTCAAGGGGTAAAGCAGCACCGGGGAGAGAGTTTACAGTGTTTGAAAAATTCATCACCACATACACAGTTAATAGACAAATGGTCTCAAAGATATATTCGATATTGATGGAAGGGGAAGGGGGACAGGTCTGGGGATATGTGCATAAGTGGGAGAAGACATCAGGGATGGATCTACCTAGGGATCATTGGAAACATTTATGGGCAAACAGTCCCAAACTGACAAGATCCATTCAGGTCAGGGAAGCGCAGTATAAGATCATGGTCCAATGGCATTATACCCCTGAGAGGGTGAATAAAATGTTCCAGACAACTACAGAAAAATACTGGAGGGGTTGTGGTATGAAAGGGGATTGGAGAAACATATGGTGGGAGTGCCTGGGGACATTTTTGGAGGATTCACGAATCAGATAAAGTGGATGGTATCCCTGTATGTGAATTTGACACCTAGTGAATGGATGTGTGGGTGGTTTGACCTGGAGACCCACCGGCCTATTAAGATACATAGCAAAGGTTTTATGTTAATGGTGATAGAGGCATGGTTGATGATAGCTAGTGGCTGGAAACAGAAGAGACCACCAAGGATAAAGGACTGGTTGTTTGAAATATGGGGGTTCGTGGCAATGGAGCAGATGCCATATTTTTTGCAAGGGGAATATGTAAGAGTTCAACAAGAGTGGGCATTGGTCTTGGACTTTCTAAAAGGTGACTTCGTACAGCAATGGTGTCCTCATAGCCTGAGACTATTGAATATCATGTAAATAAGAACAATTGTTTGTCTGTGCAGTGGAAAGAATGGAATCACAACACTGCCAGTAGGAGCGTGAGGGGAAGAAGGGGAAGTGGGAAGGGGAGGGGGGCTAATGTTGTTTTATTTGAAAATGGCAATACAAATACTTTAAAAAATAAATTGTGTAATGAGACTGGAGGGAAAGTCTCATAGAAGGGGACTGTGGAGGAAAAATTGAATAAGACATGGAGCCTCATTACAAGGATGCTGGTCTGGAAACAACCGTGCCGGCACCTTTTTCCAGACCGGCATAGTCTGAGTAGCGATGCCGCTAACACCATCACTGCACGTGACCTGCTGCATCCGGCAACACCGCTGCCAGTATCTGCGCAGTGCAGCGGCAGCCATGCCTGCCATACCGCCATGGCATTACTAAGTACACATTAAGAGCAGCACGGATACGCAATTACCAGCATGGACATGCCGGTATCAATGTGAAAACGATGCCGGAAACACTGGCATCGCGGACCAGGCATTAAGTAGAATCATGTGTGTAGAAACATGCCATAGGTGCAAAAAATCAGCACTGGTGCCACCAATCAACAGTGCTACAGCACAAAAGGACCACTCCCACACCCCAAGCCCCTTACAACACCACAATGCTAGAAGTAGCAGTAGCAGTACTGGGGCTGGAGGCCATTCCTGCAGGACTATTACTTGAAGAGGCAGGGGGTCACAGGATGCAGCGTAGGCACTTGAGGAGAAGGAGGGCCATCATGGCCCAGCAAAACCCCATTGTCCTGCCGGTTGCATCACGCAGACAGCCACCAATCCCTCGTTTAAGGTCCACGCAATTAAACCTGAGCAAAATGCAGATCCACACCCTGCACCGGCTACACAGGGACACCATCATTAATATAGTGGACCTGATCCATGACGACCTGGTCAGCCTCATAAATATACACATAGCCATCCACCTCTTGCTCAAGGTGGTGTCTGTGCTACACTTCCTTGCCACGGGCACATACAAGCACGCAGTTGGAGAGCTGCATAGGATATCGCAACCCTGTTTTTCACATGTCTTGTTTGAGGTCATTGATGCACTCCTCCGTCACGTTCGAGACCACATCAGTCTACTCAGAACAGCAGACCAGGTCAATGTCACGAAAATAGCCTTCCATGCCCTTGCAGGCATGCAGGCTGAACGTCATTGGTGCCTTGGACTGCACATGTGTGGAGCTGGTGGCCAGGCATGCTTTGGAGACTGTGTATCGCAACATAAAACTTTATCATTCACTCCAGTGCTTAACTGAGCCCAGCAGAGTATGCTGAGCACCGATTGGCTATTGATCTGATCTTAGCCACCTATCGTGAGCCGGTAGGCGAAGCCGGCCCACTCCTACCAAGCACCAGGGAAACAAGGCCAATACCTGTCCTAGCCTGCCCCAGCCGTTGGAGTAGTCCACCCAGAACCTCTGCCCTTCTTCTGATCCACTACCCCTGTGACCATCAGCACTGGGTACTGACCCCTCGCAAAGACTAACTGCCACTGACTCTTTGATACAAACATGTCGCCGTAGTCTAGCAATTTTATTATTGATTACTTGCGCTACACTGCCTTGTTTTATCTATGCTCCAGTATCTACCTGTGCTATCTATTAGTATATTAGTAGTACCTATGCTGCAGTAGAGTTTAGGTTCACTCTGCACCTTATGCTTGTCCTCATATCCATTCATTGCAAATAATTGTAAAGGTGTAACTTGTTGTCTGCAAGCCACAATATTGCCCACCATGATTGTAGCTCGAGCAAAGCGCAATGCCTCTCTAGTATAATCTGCATCTAGCCTAGCACTGCCTCCCATCTAGCCTATCCGATTAAGGTTTCTCATCCTAATATTCACCTTATCCTAATTGCATAGTATGCCTAGCTTGTATACACGTGATGAAACTGTATTTTGTAGCTCACAGTATTCTGCTAGCCAAACTGTATGACTTGCCTACTGTGCTGAAACTGCTGTATCCTGTAGTACTTTTGGCAAACCGCATCTAGCCCCCCTGCCAGAACTGTTTTTCTGCACTCACACAGCTGAACTATATGATATGCCTTTGTTGCTCTGTCCTAGGCCACATCTGCCATTTTGAGTGTACCTATGGTCACTTATAGGCCACATTTTCCCTCTTGACTGTGCCTCTTGCTGTTCGTAGGCCACATTTTACCATGCTCCTTACCAGGCTTACTACACCACTGTGAACATATGCGTGTTAGCACATTGTATTGCCCACTACGATCTGTGACTACAGCACTTGACTCTGACTATTGCCTAGACTATTGACTAGCCCAGTACCGAAGTTAGAACCTCTGAATAGTTGCTTTACCCTTATCCTAGTCCACTGTGCCCTAATCGAGTGACCGCCTACTGTGCCAGCCTTAGGATCTTGTGCTCTCAACCCACTTATCTATACGACATATTATATAGTAATACATCCTCAACTCTAGCAGAATGCATTTTAGCATAACCCTATTAACATACGCCCCACTGCTGTTATTACAGCTTATACTGGCAACTATGGACCAATTTAAACATGCACCCTGCCCTACTCTCCACAGAAACCCTAGGCTTCGCGCTAGACTCTCCACCCTCTACGAACCGCAGTTACCTAGCAACCCCTATTTGAATCGCCGTACCATACCCAAAAACCAGACTAGGAGCTCAACGCAACCTAAACCACAATTACCTGCCAGCACCTTAATGAAAGAACCCATCCCGGTTACTTCTAACACCAACTGTCTACCTAAAACAATCTCCATAACAGGAGCACTGATCAATGCTAGATCAGTCGTGGCCCACGCTACTGAAATAGCTGACCTCCTTACCTTAGATAGCCTTGACCTCCTAGCAGTCACAGAAACCTGGCTACATGACGCAGCAGGTCCAGTCCTCTCCCTAGCAATACCCAAAGAGTACCAACTACTAAGACTAGACCGCCCTCACGCCAGAGGTGGTGGCTTAGCCATCATTGCCAAATCCAACCTGAATGTAAGGTTAACAACACTGCCCACCTTAAAATCCTGTGAACTCCTGCCCGCTAAATTACCAATATCCCCATGCCAAACCCTAACTATTTATCTCATTTACAGGCCACCAGGGCCCTTAGGCCCTTTCGAAGAGGAATTATCCAGCCTCTTAGCAGGCAACACAAAAAAGTCATCCCAGACAATGATCTTTGGCGACCTTAACCTAGGTCTTAACAACCCAAATGACAAACAAACGCAAACAATTGCTACCATGCTTGAAGGGCATGGCCTCACCCAAAAAGTCCTCACCCCCACCCACGACAAAGGGAAAATACTAGACTGGGTAGCCACCTCCAACTGCCCTACTACTATCACTAAAATTACACCCCAGCCTTGGACTGACCACTTCCTCATCTACTTAACACTTAACAAGATGTCCAGAATTGAAAAAAACAATGTCACTATCTGTTCCCACTAGATCCAGAAAAAACATCACACCAGACAATATCCTACCTCTGCTCCTCCCAACCATCAATGCCTTGCCATTTGATTCTGACCCAGACACCATGGTTAAAATATACAACGACACCATGGCCATAGCCATGGACACCATCGCCCCACTGAAAAACTGTAAAAGTAAACAACAATCCCACCTTAATACTTGGTTCACCCTCCATCTAAAATAACTGAGACTGGGAAAAAGGAAGCTTGAAACTGTATGGCAATACTCCCCTACAGCTGAAAATAAACTTAAACTGAAATTTTGCGCTGCACATTATAAGAAAGCAATCATCCAAGCTAAAAAAGAAGTCTATATCGACCGAATTTCCAAAGTATGCTCCAATACAAAGGAACTATTCGCAATCTTCCGAGAACTCGAATCCCCCATATCACCACCTGATAACGTACCCAAAGACAAGCAATGGTGCACAAATATCCAAAATGCCCTCGCTAATAAAGTAAAAACACTACAAACAAAAATTGCTATAAAAAAATCCTCGCTCCCTCTTAGTGAAATTCCCAGCACGCCCACGCCCACACTCAAACCTAGCCTAACACCCTTCAAATTCTCTAAAGTTTTCACACATGAAACTGAAAAAATAATTGCCTCATTAAAACCATATAATTGCAAAGGCGATTACTGCGCAGCCCAGATAATCAAGGATGCCTCCAGAGACCTTGCCCCCTTCGTCACTAAACTCATCAATGCCTCCTTCTCATCCAGCACCGCCCAAGTAGCTTAAAAGAGTCCTGGGTTCTCCCCCTGCTTAAAAAACAAACCTTAGACCCCTCCATCCCCATCAACTATAGGCCCATCACTACTGTCCCTTTCCTCCTGAAGATAATTGACAGAGTGGCTTATCTCCAAATCCAAAAATACCTAGAAACCAACCAACTCCTCGGCACTCGTCAATCGGGCTTCAGACCGCAACACGGCACTGAGACCGCCCTTGTAGATCTCAAAGCCCAAATTGACAAGCTCAACGATAAAGGAAACACAGCTATGCTACTCCTCCTTGATCTGTCGGCGGCTTTTGACCTAGTGGACCACGCAGTACTCTGCAAACACCTAGCGTCAGCCACCCACTTCTCAAGTGAAGCTATAGCCTGGATCCAATCCTTTCTTGAAAACAGAAGCATGCGAGTCTTCTCCACCTTAGACTCTGCAGACCCTATCCAGACAACATGTGGAGTCCCACAGGGCTCTTGTGTCTCGCCAACGATATATAATATCTTTACTAAACCTCTATTCGACAAATTGGACAGACTGGGTGTCACCTACACAAATTATGCAGACGACACCCAGATCCTCATACCCCTTTCGGGCAATTTCACTACGGATACAGCTTTAGTAAACAAAATGTACACCCTCATTCAGGCATGGATGGCAACCCATGGCCTCTGCCTGAATGATGAAAAAACAGAGATCCTCATTCTAGGCTCACCCAACAACCTAGAAAAACTTGATTCCAACTACAGCTCCTTCAATATCGATGGCAATATAATCCCCGTCGCCAAAGAGGTGAAACCCTCGGTTTCTATTTGGACTCCACTTTGTATCGAAGGAAACAAGTGAACTCCCTGGCCTCATCCACAGCCTATACCAGTAAACTTATTAAAGCATGCAGACCCTTCTGTGGTGATATTATTATAGTTAATATGTACATAGTTCCTGCTTATGAAAGGCACGCGCACTGTATCCCTGAATGTTGACGGAACCATACACGAAGATGTTGCTGTGAAGAAGGTTGGCCTCCTGGGGGCTCCTCCTAATAAACTCAATAGTTATAGTGAAACCATCCGTGTTTCGCATATATATATTCACTAAGAATATTCAACAATTGGCAACGAGGACTCGTTCGTGTGGAGGGAGCCACTGGGTGAAGTTCAAAGCAGATTCAAGGAAGTAACCGCCGAACAGGAAGGCTGAATCGCTCAAGAATTCCATCGCAGTGTTACAGAGGACATGTGCCAAAGAAAGAAGGTGAGCGGCGCACAAGGCGGAATTACAGAGTAATTAGGAAAATACTCACGGCTCCGGCATATTATGAATGCCTCGTGAGCGTAGGGCCAACTGAAGTTAACGTTAGAGAAAAGCACCCTAGAGCGTGCTGTGCATGCCGCCATTTTGTGATGACAAGTGTTGCCGGATGCTGGTGATAATACTCGGTGCAGAGCTGACACGCGGCATGCAGCTTTATACGTTTCGTTTCAAGTATGAGAAAAGTTGAACGTTACAGTGGATGATCACAGCAAAATTGAATACATATACGACTGCCCAGTAGTGTGTTCAGTGTACGTTCGTGGAGAGAAATACATGTCACATTGAAAATATATAACAAACAAAGTGAAAGTGAAAGTGAACGTATTTAAAGAAACAGATACAGTGGACAGCATTGGGTCCATCAACAATTACATGAAATAAAATAAATCTTTGCACAGACAATTTCTGCTGAAACTAGCTGAGTGCAACATGCACAGTATAGCTGCCCCAGTGACATTTTTGGCTCTACCAGGGAATCCAGCATGTCCTTGGGAACAATGGCAGGAAAACTTTCAAGTGTATTTGAGGGCAATAGGTGGATCCAAATATAATGACGACCTAAAAGAGGCTACACTTCTAAATTGCATTGGGGCAGAGGCACTCAGAATCTTCAGGACCTTACCTGATTTGGATCATGATGAGGAAAGTTGGCGTGAATCTTCAAGTGGAGCTAGGAAGTATGACATGGCGATTGCCAAACTGAATAAACATTTCGGAAATAAAACTAACTGTCATGTACGGGCACTCGTTCCTTTCCAAACCACGGGCTTGTGTCCCTTTAAGAAGCGCGAAACATGCTGCCTGGAAACTGGCATGGCAACGCTGGCGTCCGCTCTGCTCCTCCCACGGTCCACGCCGAGTAGCGCGCTGCGTTGTCATGTGACTTGCCTCCTTTTAGCGCCTCCTTCACCTAGATCGGTGCTTCTGATCGCTGATTACTGGCGTTACAAACTCTGTTCAGTGTTATTTCCTTGTATCTTGTTTATCCGATCCTGTCCTTGTTACTCCTGTTTTTTCCCCTCAGTTCCTGATTACTTTTTGGCTCCTCGACGCGGACTGCTATTTGGATTGCTCTTCCTGAACGCTTTGCCTTGAATTGCCTCGTCACGTACTCTGACCACGGACCGTTACTGGATTTCCCTTGCCTGCTCCTTGGATACCACGTTACATCAGGTGGTTGCCGGACCCCATTTGCATACGGTTCTCCACTTTCGGATTGTCCCTGAAACTTCTGGTTTTCTCTCGACAACTTGGACCTCTTGGAGTTTAGAATTGGTACACGGACTAGAGACTCCCTGTGTGTACTACCGTCCTCGTGCCGTCCGGTCAGGGTGTTATTAGGCGTCCTCGTGCCGTCGGGTTAGGTTTGGACTTCATTCATTTGTGGATTGCTTGGAACTTTTCTACGCTTGCTACCCACTCTCTCCTGGGACAGAACCACCGGTAAGCTGCAAACCTCTTCAATTAAATCCGGGGGGAGAAGGGAGGTATGTTTTGTATCCTATGCTAACCAAACTTGTGGGGTACGATTACTGGGACTGCTTCTTTGCCTTGTTCGGTTGTTGGATCTTTTGGCACAACGCAAACTCAAACCTTGCTGCTGTGGTGTGTTTGTTATATCTCACATTTGCAGGTCCGGCCTCAAACTGCTTTTATGTTTTCCTACATCCAGTCCTCCTTTGGCATTTGGCATCTCGACCTGTGTTGCTCCATTGGTACCCCTGGATTTCCATCGGCATCCCTTCTTTTCTCCAATTGATCGCTCTGGTTCTTTCTTCAAATCAAAACCAGAGGGGTACATTGGGAAGAAGAATTCATCGGTTACACTACGTGGGCAATCTGATATCTGACACTAACATTGTATTGGAGAGATACAGATTTTTCACAAGGAGACAAAGTAAAGATGAGAGTATAGACGCCTACTTGGCTGCACTAAGAGGGTTGATGGCTATGTGTGCTTTCACAGGAGTAGCAGATGAATATTTGAGAGATCAAATGGTTTTACATGTGGCAGATCCACATATCCAACAACGCCTGTGGCAAGCGAAGAACCCGACGCTAGAGAAGACAATTGAAATAGCCTGGTCGATTGAACTGGGTGAAAAGTGTATGAAGGAGGTTCAAAATAAATTGGAAAATGCTGAAATAAAATCAGTTCAGGAGATGGATGATGAACAACATAGCAGTCAGGAAGAAGATTTGATTGCCATAGTTAAGAGGTTGGTCAAGTCCGACACAGGCGGTGGATCTAGACAAGAGCGAGGGGGCATGTTCAGACAAAATAACAGATGTCTAAATTGTGGATGGTATAAGCATGTGAATGCAGAGAGAGATTGCCCAGCCATGTCAGCAGAGTGCTACAGATGTGGACATATAGGCCATTTTGGAAAAATGTGTCGCAACAGTAGAGGAAGAGGCAGATTTAATAGCCGATATGTGAGGAATACTGGTCGATACAATAGAGACAGAGGTGCAGCAATGACGAGCATAAAGGTGTTGGAAGAAATCGGTGGTCCAAACAGCTTGTTATCAGTCACAGATCGACTTGAAGACGAAGTACAGATACTTGCTTTTACGCCAGGTGAAGGTGGCATGGGACCTTGGGTTCCTATGGAAATTAATGGTATAACCTTACAAGTCATGGTTGATACTGGTTCTCCATATACCATGGTTGATGTAGAGACATATGTGAACATACTAAAGAAAAAGATGGAGGAGTTACAGATGACAAAAATTAAAGCAACAGTTTACGGAAAAACACCTATCAACATTATAGGTTTTGTTTGGGTACATTTAAACTTTAAAGGAAGGAAGACATACTGCAGACTGTATGTGGCTGAGAATGGGTTTCCAATAGTAGGATGGTGGGAACAAGCATCCTTGAAAATCAGAATACATCCAGGTGAGAATGTGCCCATTCTATGTATCACCGAAAACAGTTGTAACACTGCAGATAATTTGGCAAAGACTTTCCCTAAAGTTTTCAATGACAAAATTGGCTTACTGAAAGGATTCGAACATCGCATCATACTTAGAAGAGGTGCAAAGCCAGTAGTACACAAAGTGAGGAACATACCCATTGGCACCAGAGAAGCGTTGAGAGTTGAATTAGAAAGGCTATGCATGCAAGACATTATCGAGCTCATTGAAAGTTCGGAGTGGTTATCCCCGATTGTAATTGTAAAAAAAACTGACGGATCTATCAGAATGTGCGTCGAGTTAAGAGACTTGAATGCCAATATTTGGATAGATCGGCATCCCCTTCCGAACATTGGGGAAATGTTGACCACCATGAAGCCAGCGAGGTATTTCATGACGCTAGATATATCGTCAGCGTATCACCAAGTTGTGCTGGAAGAAGGGTCTAGGCATTTGACATCTTTCATAACATCGTTGGGAGCTTTTAGATACAAGAGAATGCCTTTTGGATTGGCTTCAGCAGCCGCTGTGTTCCAAAGGTTAATGCATCATTTGTTTGAAGGTCTACAGGGAGTACATTATTTCCAAGATGATATTTGGGTGTCAGCAACGTCTGAAGAGGAACATGACGCAAAGTTGTTAGGTGTATTACAGGTCATACAACAGAAAGGGATGACACTCAAGATTGAAAAGTGCAAGATCAAGAAAAGTGAAGTAACATACCTGGGTCATCGAATAAATGCTGATGGTATAAAGCCGAAGGAATCATTGGTTGACACCATCCTTAAAATTTCTGAGCCCAAGAACAAGGACCAACTTCGGAGTTTCATGGGATTAACAGAATACTACTCTAAATTCATTGATCATTATTCCGATAGAACTGGGAAAATGAGAAATCCAATGTGCAAAGGCATTAAGTTTGATTGTCTGAGGAATGCAAGAGAGAATTTGAGCAAATCAAAATGTTAATCTACAAAGCACCTGCGTTAAAGATGTTTGACTCGAATGCAAAGACAAGAATATCAGTGGACGCAAGTAATATAGGACTAGGAGGTGTACTTGAACTAGTGCAAGGAGGTGAAATTGTTCCCATTGCTTTTGCTTCCAGAACATTAAGAGGGGCTGAGAAAAATTATTCAACAATAGAGAAGGAAGCCCTTGGCGTCAAGTGGATATTAGAACACTTCAAAGGACTTATTTGGGGCATTCTGGTGGACATTAAAACAGACCATAAGCCACTTGTTCATGTTTTGAACTCGAAAAAATCCTCACATGACGTCCCCACGAATAAGAAGATGGACACTGATTATCATGCAATTTAATGTGAACATGAAATATACCCCTGGAAGAACCAACGTGGTAGCGGATTGTTTCTCTCGCCTGCCATGTGATAGTGTTACAACCGATGGTGAGGACAAAGAAGAATTAACAGAAGAGCAAAACATGGATTGTATTATAGCGCATGTGCATCCAAGTTTCTCAAAAGAGGAATGGGTGGAAGCCAGAGTATGTGACCCTGAACAAAATCTGTTGAGAAGAGCCATTGAGAGTGGCTGGAAAGATACCGAGGAAAATCTAAAATCCTGGGAAAGATTCAAGGATGAATTGTCAAGTGATAATACATGTGTTTATAGAGGAGATCGGGTAATACCTCCAGCTAATTTGAGGAAGAGAATAATGGACATTGCCCATGAAGGCCACATGGGTAGAACATTAACGAAGAGGAGAGTAAGAGAAGCCTATTGGTGGCCTAACATGTGGGGCGAAATGGAAACTCTTGTCAGAGACTGTACCGCATGTGCAGTGAGTGACAAAAGCAAATCGACGCGAGTCACACCATTGCAGCCAGTAGAGATTCCTAGTACTGTATGGACAAAATTAGCAATTGATATAGCTGGACCATATGAAACATTAGGATCACAAAAAGTTTACTTTATTGTATTGGTGGATTATACATCCAAGTGGGTAGAATGTGGTATTGTTGAGGACTCTGTATCGGCTGTCAAAGTTATGAAGTTTTTGGAAGAAATTTTTAACAGAGAAGGAGAACCGCAAGAGCTTATATCTGATAATGGAGCTCAATTTATGTCTTTGGAAGTTCAAAGGTTTTTGAAGGATTGAGCCATTAAACATAGCACTACGGCTTTGTACCATCCCATGGGGAACGGTTTAGTGGAAAGAATGAATCATTTCATAAAAGGCATTATTCAATTAGCCATTGTAAACGGCCTACCATGGAAAGAGACACTCAAGGGTGCTCTCACCACATACAAAGTTACCCCACATTCAGTGACTGAGGAAGTACCATTCACGTTGATGAGAGGAAGGATATCTACCAATAGACTGAGACCTGCTTGGATGATAAATAAGAGAAACAAAGAGATAAACTTGGAAGAAATTGTCAACAAAGTAAAAAAGAAGCAAGAAGAATATAAAAGATACTATGACAAGCAAAAACATGTTCAAGAGAGTCAAATTGTGAAAGGTGATTGGGTGAGAGTGAGAGAACCCAAACGTGTAATAAAAGGAGAGTCAAGATTTCGTCCTCCTCAAAGAGTGATGGAATGTTCAAATAAATCAGTGATTTTAGAGGATGGCAAGAAATGGTCATGTAATGATATTATCCTGGCAAACGAGGGGGAAGTATTGAGAAATGAAAGAGAACAAAATGAGTATGGAGAGACATTCAAAGATAAGACATTCAAAGATAAGTTTGATGAACCAAGCCTGATGTACAAAGGAAAAACACAAGGAAAGAGAACACAGGAAGGTTCACATGAGGAAGGAACTGAGAATAGTCAGCCAGTATCAAGACATAGGAAAAGGGTGTGGAACTATAAACAAGACTATGTATATTATTGAGAACATGAGAGCTGACAGAACATGGATCTATGGTGCTGTTATACAAAAGTGTAACATGAAGACTACTTGTATCCTTTGTTTTGATATGTGATTTTTAAGTTAAGGGATTGCATACACTGTCATAGTCATAGCAAGTTGTGATGTCAGTAATGTAAAAAATGTAATCTGTTATAGGTTATAATATTATTTAGAAGGGGAGATGTGGTGATATTATTATAGTTAATATGTACATAGTTCCTGCTTATGATAGGCACGCGCACTGTATCCCTGACAACATCTTCGTGTATTGTTCCAGAATGTTGACGGAACCATACACGAAGATGTTGCTGTGAAGAAGGTTGGCCTCCTGGGGGCTCCTCCTAATAAACTCAATAGTTATAGTGAAACCATCCGTGTTTTGCATATATATATATATTCACTAAGAATGTACAACAATTTCCTCTCACCAGCTATCTGCATTATCCTAGCCAATGCACTAATCCTCTCAAAACTGGATTACTGCAATGCACTTTATGCAGGCACAAATAAATACATCATCAATAAACTTCAAACCCTACAAAACAACGCGCTCAGAACGGCCCTGAACCTCCCAGCTAGACAGCACATCTCGAATGTGCGGAGAAAATACAACTGGCTAAAATTAGCGATAGGATCACCTTCAAAATTGTCACACTAACATTCAAATGTCTGAACAATGCAGCCCCCTCATACCTTAGGGATAGAATAATCAGAAAAACCACTGCACGACCAACCAGAACAGCCAACTCTTTCTGCCTCCAAACCCCTAGATTCTGACTAAAAAAAACAGGAGGTAATAGCTTCCCTGTGCAAGCAGCCCAGTACTGGAACGCCCCACCAGTTGAACTAAGAAGGGACCAGCCCTACAACAGCTTCAGGCACCATAACCGCACCTGGCTTCGATGCAATGACCTCTGAAACCGGTGACCCTGAGCATTGTGACCTGATGACACACATACCCCTCCACTCTTACATGTAAAATGTACATAATCTATTTACTGTATATAATTTCTTACCTTTCCACCCTTACTTGTAAAGAATGTACATAATGTAATTACTTATACAATTTATGTTACCAACAACCTGTAATATGCAACCTGTAACCAAGTTCTAAGCATTCTTGTTATTCTGTGCGCCCAGCTACCCAAGGGTTTTCGGGCGCCCTATAAATAAACAAACAAACAAACAAACAAACAAACTGAACGTGCAGATGGTGTGTGATGCCTGCCTCATCATCACCCATTGCTATGCAAGATTTTCCGGTTCCACCCATGACTCCATGGTGCTGCGCAACTCCACGCTGCCACGGTACATGGCTCGTCACGCTGACCAGTTCAATTGGGGTGGGGGGCATGAAACAGCATAGTGTTCCAGGCTACTCGGTGAGTCTAACCACAAGGCCATGTGCACAGTTGAATGTGGGCCATTTGTAACACAAAGCACCAGTGCCTGTGTACTTTGAATGCTTCCTTCCATCTTACATCCCACTTATCTCTGCTCCTTAAATTACAATAATACCATGAAATCGAACAAGTGCAGGATAGGGAGTTTAAAGGGGGATGGTTGCCATGAATAAGAATAATTCTCATGATTCAAGGCAATGGTACTACACGTACATGATAGGGGAGAAGTATCTACTTTGTGTTGTGCGTGCATTAAACCTGAAAGTGTACAGGCGTGACTGAAGCTGCTACACAGTTTTAGCATGCCTGAGTGCAAGACCTTGACAAGCGTGCCACAATTTAGGAAATCAATCCAGTGCATGCATGAGAGCTTCAATTCTGTACAACTATAAACAAGAAATCAACATGTACCACAATGCACCACAACAGAATGATAACATGAAGCAATAACACAGTCAAGCAAACACAAAACACCTGATGGACAGAGAACAATACTGCACCCACCCACATAACAGTGTTTGTCAACACACCAATCGTCCATGTCCCCTGCTTGTTTGAACCACACAATCACACATGCTTCTCATTTCTAATCTAAAAGTACACTAGTACATGGCCATCTTGTTAACTTTTCCTTCATGACAGAAGAATGATAGATCCAGCATTTCAATATCTGTCTTTGGTACTACAAAGGTCGGAGGTCATGTTACCTGTGAATGGCCAAAGTGAATGCCACTGCAGACCAAACACCTCCACGCATTTTGACATAGTGCATTTCAGGTACCTGATACAGGACATATGTTAGCTGAACTAAATATTGCATGTGCAGGCCTGTCCACTTAAATGAACACTATAGAGCCTGTGCCAACATGACATGGACAAAGGAATGACATTGTACATTTTTTGTGACCCTCCTGCAGGTGATGCTGGGTACCCCCTGTCACCATGGTTGATGACACCTGTGAGGCAACCACACAACATCTATGAGCAGGCCTACAATCGTGCCCATGTACGTACTCGAGGCAAAATTGAACAGACATTTGGCCTGTTGAACGCAAGGTTCTGCTGTCTGAGCAGATCGGCGGGAGCACTGATGTACAGTCTGGAAAAGGTGGGAACGATAGGTCTTGCCTGTGCCATCTTGCATAATATGTGCATCAGACGCAACGTCCTCCTGCCCCCCAACATGGACATGCACCCACCAGAGGCTGAGGACGACAATGATGACGATCAGGCACGTGATGAACTTATACAGCACTACTTCTAATCACCTGTCACACATGTGGCACAGGCCACCTTGCGCACTGGGCACTGGGCACTGCACGTAAATAAATATATTCACACAATATATTTTGTGATTTGAAACTATGTACAATTGTGAAGTTGCTATACTACTAATACTGTGCACCCCAACTATCCATCCCTACACCCCTCCCCAAATGTCCCTCCCCACAACCCCTCCCCAACTATCCCTTCCCACAACCCCTCCCCAACTATGCCTCCCACACCCCTCCCCAACTATCCCTCCCCACAACCCCTCCCCAAATATCCCTCTGTCTAAGGCCCCTGTCCTGTATAACTATGTACATTTGCAAAATTCTCATACAGGGCACCCGCGGGTCCATGGCCAATTTGCGGCCCCTTTTATGCTCCGGGGTGCGACTTTGTGCAGGGCGAGACAGCCGCACCGGGCGCTGCCTTGGGCTGCTCTGTACTGTACTCCATGTTGTGCTGCTAGTGGAGGGAGCCGGTGTTGTTGACAGGGGACTTCGGTCCAGGAAGGCCTGGAGCAACGTGTCCATAGTTTCTGCTATTAAGGACATGACACTGTTGCCCTCCCTCACCCTGCGTGACATTTCTACAATTGCACGTGTGCATCACCCCAGTGCCAGTGCATTCTGCCTTGAACTGGCCTCCACACTCTCCCGCATCAGCTGTGCCTCATTGAGGTGCTGTTGCACCAGTGATGTCAGAGCATCCTGGCATTGCTCCATCCGTGTTAGGGGCCCTTCTATGTCCCGCACACTGCGGAAGGATTGCGGTTGGGGGCTCATTGGGCCCATGGGACTGAAGGACATGGCCTCTTCGTAGCTGTGGTCTGTGTCACTGGTATCGGGTCCAGCCTTGTCACCAGTGTTTACGTCAGGACACCCTTGTACACATCCTTGCTGCTGGGCTGCAGGTGCCACCGGGATTGGAGGTGGCTGGGGTGCAGCTGCCACCGGGATTGGAGGCAACTTGGGTTCAGGTGCCACTGGAATTGGAGGCGGCTGGGGTGCAGGTGCCACAGGGATCGGAGGCGGCTGGAGGGATGCAGATGGGGTCACACTTTCACATCTGCCTATTGAGGCTGTCGAGTCCTGTGTCGAGGTGGTGGTGGCCCATCTGCGGCAAGGCCTGGTGCCCCTCTATGTACTGGGCTGGCCAGCCTCATTGCCAGATGATGTGCCTGAGGGAGTCAGAAAGTCAGGGCATCAGTGATGGCTGTGGATTGATGAGACAGACATGAATGCTTGGACTTTTTGATGACAGTGCTGTGTCAGGGAAATGGTGGGGGACATGGCATGGTGCACACATGCTTGTGTCAGGGATACTGTGCGGGTGGATGTGTGATGTGACTACATGGTGTGTGCAGTGGTAGAGATACGTCCGTGTGTACTTGTGTTTTCTGGGTAGGATGTTAGTGGCTGGTTGTGCCATGGATGTGTTACACATGTGCCTGCTGCCTGTGGTACTTACTGCATCAGTGATGATTTGGCGACACGGGTCGCCGTGGATGGGATGAGGGGGTCACATGTTTCCTTGGTGTGTGCCGCTGGTCATTTATTGGTGGTGTAGGTGGTTGGCACTGATGTGACTTTGGGCCTGTGCTAGCACAGCGTTAACAACACAAGTTATGCTGTGGCAGGGGGATGTGTATCTGAGTGCAAGCAGGAGCATGTTGTGAGGGCGATACAGGGTGCCTGTGATATGTTCACTGTGTTAATGGGGTATGAAGGAGGTTTGGGTTCAAGATGTGGATGTGTGCAACCAGGTCGCAGGGCTCTACTGGTTCTGTGCATGACATACTTGACGTGTTTGGCAACTCTTGTGTATGCAGGGTGGACAGGAAGGTTGATGTGACATTGGGGTTACGGGTACTCACCAGCCTCCTCGGATGTCACGCTTCCGCCCTCCGCTGCACCAACTCCCTCAATTGATTTGAGGTGCAGCACACTACTGCAGGTCTCATCCCAGGGCTGCAGGTGGATGGGGGGTGCAGTGCCGCCTCCTGTGGCCATGCTCCGGGAGCGTTGGGCCGACAGGAGGTAGCGCACCCTCAGACGCAGGTCGTTCCACCTTTTATGGCAGTCACACACAGTGCGGAGTGTTGTTCCCTCTGCAGTGACCTTCTGTGCCACCTCCTCCCAGATTGCCTTTTTTCGTAGCTGGTACTGCCTTCTGACGTCTGTGCTGAAGAGTTGGTCAGCATGCTCCACTATTGTGTCAGCAAACATGTTGAGTTCTGCCGCGCTGAAGTGGGGATTACGCCTCTCGGTTGCAGGTACCCTTGATGTCATTTCTCTTACTCTGGTTCAGTGAACTGGATGTGTACATCACTCCTGTGCTCAGAGCATTGCAATGAATTGCATTTTATTAATGGCTGCTGGTCGATTTCCTGTTCTGGCAAACACTGTATTTCCGGTCACGGTAATAACGGTTGTTACCTGTGCCGGTGGGGCTGGGCGCGTGATGCCAGAATCGGAGTCACCGGCACCGAAGGTGGCGGTGTTGGGATTTTGGGGGGAGTTTGGTGAAATTACCGGCATGCCGAAATGTGCATGCACGACAACATGCAATCAACCGATTTCAGCAGCAGTGATTCACGGACACGGTAGGACCGGCATGCAGGTAATTATAATTTTTTATCGCCAGACCTGTAATGAGGCCCATGGTCATATAAGTACCCCATGCTACCCTGCCATTGTGTAACAATATATTCTGCTTATCAATACGCCACATTTCAACCATTGTGTCTAGCCTGCATAAGGATGAATGATTCACTGTACTGCACATGCCACACTTAGAGCAACGCTTCACACACCGCTAAGGAATGCTCGCTTTGACTGTTCCCGCTTGTGAAATATATCCGTTTTGGCATTGCTAAGCGTGTTCTCTGCTCTCGCCTTCTCTTGAAAGGCATCTTTAGCTAGTGGATGTCATCATATTACTAGACCTCTTACCTCCTTTGAGGCGAGTGTGCAGCATTAGGGAGTACTCTCACCTTGAAGAACTGCCCTGCCCCGAACTGCTTTTACTGATAACACTACCAAGTGCTGCCAAATGTAGCTGGCATCAAAAGGCTGTACAATAGGGGTTTGTCTCAGCCAGCAATTAAAGTTGCAAGGTGTGACCATGCCAAGATGAGACCACCCCTCTTTCATTGACACTCATGTATTCCTGTGATTTTAAGATATCTGGACCCAGTTGGGAGGGGGGGTTCACTTGCGCTTGAACTTATGGTTCTTTAGTATCGTGCATGCAATGGATGGCGTTCAGAGAATAACTCTGAGTCCAAATAATCAAACCAAATCAGGAAGATGGCAAAGGTTGCTGTTTTATTGACAATTACCTAATACAGGGAGGTTACAACGGACATCAATGGACGTTTGTTCAGTTCTCGACTAATTTTACATAAAAACATCCTTATATGCAAAAAATACATCATGACGTCATACCACATGGCAAATAAGAAAATCCCACGAGGGATTGTGATACGTTCAAGGGGAAAATCTAAGTATACTTTCTATAAGGGCTGGGATTGTGATTGTCTATCTTTTGTCAGGTGCACAACTTATGCCTACCTTTAAAAACTTGTAATCTTTGACACTGTTATGTACATGGTACATCACTGGCTCTCAAACTATTAGGCCCTTTGTTTTACGGCCTTCTACAATTGGTTGGAATATTCGGTTCACTTAGCAGCACGTAAGCTCATAACCAGGTGCCAGGAGGTGGACTTGACTTTACCTCCCCTCCCAATTAGCCCAGAATCTCTCATCACCCATGCCTTCTGCCATGCAGATTGTCTTTGAACTTGGCCTTGCAAAGTATCCTTGTTTATGTGAATATATGGGAGCACAGGCTTACCACTATCGTTGTTCTAGGACTCCAAGCTCAACTCTATTTCCATCCTTAGCTCACGTGACAGGAGACCATGATTCTGGTCTATTCTGCAGCATTTAAATGTCTTAAATGAATAGAACTTGGCACTCTTGGTGTTCTTCTTTGTCCCTCGAAAAGGGATGATTCATCCTTCTAACGTTTATTGCTTTCGAGAATAGATAACCAACCTTGGCTACTTCTGTTTTGATGCCAGGCCAGACAGCCCTGCCAGGCTCTTCCAGGATATCAGTTTATTCGTGCTGCGACACAATTCCCGGCCTTTCGCCTTCATGGGGTTCAGCTTACTAAAATTCATGACACTGATGTACAGCTTCTATACAATGGCAGCTTCGCCTGCAGTCTATTCACTGCAGCCGCCCCTTCCTTTATTATCTGAGCATCACATTGCTAGGATACAGTTTTGAATTTAACTCACGTGTTTCTGCCGGCGAGGCGGAAGCATGCCCTCGTCAGCAAAGGCCTGCGCAGTTAAGGCCCTGTTTTGCGCCAGCTTGATTCACTGATCTTTATTTTTTTATTATTTATTTTTGGTTTTACAGAAAAAACCTTTACAAAATTAATTACAACCAAAGTTAAACATGAGCAAGATTAAAAGATTAAAAAAAAATGATCTAGAACACCAGGGTTGAAGAGGGGAGACAAAACAACCTCGTCATTTACACTTGCTAGAAGACCTATGAATTAACAGTTCACTAGTATAGAATTCTTTTCTAACACTTGTACTATTGCAGCAGTGAGCATAATTTCTTGACCAGTGATAAGTCTATCCCAAAAAGAATCCTGTGCTAAGCTCTCCTCTCTAGTTACAAATCTCCCCAGCAACAGCAGCCTTGTGTCCCAGGTGCTTTTGTACTCCAATAGTAGATGTTTGAGTGATTTAAATTCGGAGAGTCACAGATCCTACAAAGTTTTTTTGCTTTGTCACCCTGGTTTCTTTGAGCCAAGATTTCCCCCGTACAAACTATGTTTAATCTGAGTCTGAGAAAGTTATTTCTTGTGCTTCGATCAGGGAATTTTTGGAGGTAGCGTGGAAGAGTGCCGAGCTTTCTCTCTACCTTCAGAAAGTGGTTTGGTGGATTAAGATTCCTTACTCCATCAATTGTTTGGATCTAGTCGCTCATTTCAAGTTGTTTTTTGACCTTCATAGGGTTTTGAATGAGCGTTTCTGTTGTTAGATCCAACCTGAGCAGGATACCTCCCACTTTTCCCTCCAAACCAAGGAGTTGTTTCGACTTTGCTTTTTTAAGATGTTCATTTGCATCGAAATAGAGGGTAGTCACACTTGCTGTTATTATATTGCGGTAGAGAGACAGGAGTTTCCAATCTGCTCGACAGCCCAAGGAAATCAAGCCCAGTTCAAATCTCAAACTGACGAGTGGGGTGCACATTGGAAGATGTAGTGTTGTTTTCCTCAGGCGTCCCTCGATTTTGTTCCAATCATAGTTCCAAAGCAGGGGCTTTGCTTCCAAGCCATAGAGGAGAACCGGGACTGCTTTGCCTATATAGAATTTGATGAGTGGAAGTATTGAAAATTTACAAAATTTTCTGTTCAGATTCTTCATCTGAGCAGTAATTTTAGATGTCTTTTCAAAGATAACCGGTATCACCTTGTTTAGGGCTGGAGAAGCAAAAATTTCATAGCCCAAGTAAGAGAGTTCATCAACCCGAGGAATTACCTTGCCGTCTAAGGTCCAATTCCTGGAAGAAACATTTTTTTAGGGTGTTTGAATATGAGTATCTTGGACTTGAAAGGGTTAATTATAAGACCATTTCGTTTGGCATATTCACTTAATTTGGATAAGAGCTGTTGCAGACCAATCGCTGAACCATCCAACAGACCGAGATCGTCCGCATAGGCCAACCAGTGTAATCTTCTACCATTAATCCTAGGACAGGCCAACGATGCGGAGGCTAAGAAATCTCTGAGATCTGACAGAAATAAGTTGAAAAATAAAGGTGCGCCCAGACACCCTTGCCGAACTCCCTTGAGCACCTGTATTACCTCCGAAAGATTGCCAAGATCATCCAACCTCACCCTGATGGTAGTGTTCTTATGTAGCTCTATGAGCAGGCCAGGAGGGGTGCTGGAATCCCCCAGCTATAGAGCTTCTGCCAGAGGAGGGACCTGTCCACTAGGTCAAATTCTTTGGACAGGTCAACCCAGGCCCCATATAACGGAGTACCCTCCTTCTCATTTGTTCTTTCGTTAAGTAGGTTCAGGAAGAGTCCATTTAAACTAGTGGAGAGTCCTTTCCTGAAACCCGTTTGCTGCTGAGAGAGGATCTGCTTAGAGTCCACCCACGATGTAAGTTCTTTCAGCAATAATCGCATGAAGAGTTTGCGGTCTATATCTAGGAGGGCGATAGGTCGATAGCTTGCTGGGCTTAACCTATCGCCCCCCTTAAAGAGTGGAATAATTAGTGCACTCTTCCACGATGGAGGGTAAACCCTGTTCTTAAGGATTTCCTGAAAGAGATGATACAGCAGCTTTGCCCATAATTTTGGCTGATTTTTTAACACCTGATAGGTGAGTCCATTAGGCCCAGCCGCCTTTGACGTGGAAGAGGAAGCTATAAGGTCCTCGATATCTTGTTCATTAAATGTCAACTCCCAACTCATAATAGGCGTGATGAAGTCTCTGGATCCTGGATGATCAAAGTTTTTGCATAGATAGTCCACCCATTTATGCTCTGGAACCAGGTTGCATAGGGAACTATTATAGCCGGTCTCGAGTTGGTTTAACGCCGCCCAGAAATTTCTACAGTTGTTAGCATTAAGGAGGTAGAGCATTCTCTCCCCATCTTCTTGCAGTTTTTGATGTTAATGGTTCTTTGTCCAATTTCTGTAGGATTGTTTAGCCTTCTTAAGTTTTTGCATGCAACCAGAGGGGTCCTCTACTCCATTTTTCCTCATATGGCGGAGTGTTTGTCGCAGGGTTCTCTTCTTATTATGTGTTTCTTCATCGAAGTGATGAAGATGTATTTGTTTACCTGCGGCCTTTACCTCGCCTGGAAGACAGATGGACCACACAAAATTCCCGAATTTCTCTGGGTGGAATTCCTCTGTCCACACTGAGGATGGGACTGCTTCACGGAGTTCATTCAGCTTTTTCCCTCTGTGTTTATATTTAACCACTCTCAGTTTACCCTTTGAGCCTTCAAGTTCCTGGGAGATTAACTGATTACGGGGTTTCAGTATTTCCGAAAACCAAAGTTCCAAACTTGCATGGTCACTGACCCCTTCCCAATTAAGTGTGAGGCTGGGGCAATGAACTGTGAGGCTCGATGATACAAAGATATAATCCAGTGTGGATTGAGATGGCCCTTGACGCCATGTTGGTCCTCCTTTTTCCACACCCCCATTTTTTTCATATATCCTTTCAAAGTCCCAAGATGAAAGAAAATCCCACCAGTATTTACCCTTCCACAGTGTGCTCGGCTTGGATTGCCCAATCCTCACACTCCCTGGGTTAATTTGATCTGTGTTGAAATCCCCTGCTTAAATGATGTTGGCTCCCTCATAGTCAATCTTCACCGCCGTGAATGTAGAATATAGAATTTCTATAAACTCTTGGAGGTTTGTGCTGGCTGGGTTCCAATAAATGTTGATGAGCACCAGAGTGGCGCGAGGAACATCAAGTTCTATCTCTACTTTACAGGCTTGTATGCCCGCCACGTTGTTGCACAGGGGTACAATTTCTTTAATACTAGAGCTTTTAAGTAATATTAAAAGTCCTCCTGCCGGTCTCCCTTTCAGCTTTTGTGAAGCCCCGAGATTTAAAACTGTGAAACCCTCTATCTCAATGGGGTTAACAAGCCAAGTCTCCTGGAGTAACAAAATGTCATTATTTTCCAACAGATCCTTTTTTAGTTTCTTTTTTTTCAAGAAGCTAGGACCTTTCGTATTCCAGGAGACTAGTCTTAGAACCCTTTGTCTAAAGACTATTTTGTTCCTCACCAAGTTTAAAAAAGATTTGTGAAATGATCTCGGGGAGTTTTGTCATAAGGTTCTCATTTAGCTAGAGCCCAGGTACCATGCTCCTTGGTGGCTCTTTCGATGTTCCGGCCACTCCTACAAAATTAGGTACATCCTCCGACCCCGTTTGTGTTGTATTAGGGTAATTTCTGGGCCTGCCTTCCTCTTCTGATTCATATACCAGCAGGCCTGCTCTGGCCAACTCATTTATGTTACTAAAAAGGGCATGTTGGGCTCTTCTTGAGTTTAGACCGATCTCCACATATAATTTGTCGTCAATTGCTGGGAATTTAACGTACTCTATGTCTTCTGAGGCTAAGAGAAACAAATTGTGGTTTTTCTTAATTTCCGACAATAAGACTGCTCTGCAGAGTGATTTATACTTATTATGTCTCTCAAGTCTAACCCAAGCCTTCGGGATTGTGAAGTTATCCATCTCTGATTCCACTTTTCTTGCAGTTGTGTTATGAAGGATTCCATCTAGCTCCTCTCTTTCTCCACCCTGGGGAAAAGACTCGATATTTCTGGATTTCCCTCAGCCATTCCGACAGTCAGCTTCACTTATTGCAGACCTTGTTAGCGCCTCATCAATAAGGGGTAGCTGGAAGGGTACAGTTGTTGGTATTAAGAATTCTGGTTTTGCCACTGATTTTAAGAAGATAGGAGCCAGTTTGATTTTGGTGTTTGGGATTTCTTGTAAGACCTCACAGCTGGTTTTGTCTTTTTTCTCCTTTTGTGCCTTATTTTTTAAAAATATTGGGGCTATCTTGATGTTCGTTTGGCCCAATATTTGGTTTTGATTGTTAGAGACTGCAATCAGGGAAGATGTAGGTTCAGTTTGCATGCCAGTGTTTGGGGTTTGCACCTTAGTGCCATTTGGTCCTTCACTACTTCTTACAGAAGCCTTTTTTTCCCATTTTTTCCAGGAACACATTTGCTGATACTGGGTTTGATAGGATTTGAGCTCTGCGATAATTCTGTGGCTGAAGACGCGGCAGCAGTGAGTTCCGATAATTTCTCATCCGAAGGTATTGCCAAATTTTTCAGGAATACATTTGTTCCTGTTTTTTTTGGGGGCTGTATTTTTCTGGTTCTTAGATTTTTTCTAAGTTATCTCCAGCTGCGGATGAGATAAGGTATTCTTAACACTACCCCTCTTTTTCCGCTTTTGCCGCTTTCTTCTCTTGGGGTTCTGGGAAGCCCCAAAACTCAAGTTTGCTTCACCAGTCGAACAGTGATGAACGTTTTCAGCATTTGCTTTTGGTGGACTCTCAAAGATCTCTTCTGTTTCTTCAATGTCTACATTAGCTAGTCTTCTGAATTCTTCTAAGACTGAATCTGACAACGGAGTATCATCAAAACAATCAATAGGACCCTCTTCCATTAGAGTCTGACTTTGATGTTTAAAATTTTGAATTTCCAAGGGGAGAATTTTAAGAGCTCTTGTGTTGCAACATTACCCTTTGCCTCCTCCTTTAATGTAAATTTGGGCAATGTCCAGCCCTTGTTTAACCCCCTCTATTTGTGAGTCTTTTATGATCGGAATCAGAATAGTATTCATAATATTGTTCAGCGCCGTCATTGTTGATTCATTCTTTGGGACTTCATTAGAAAGTTCCAACAGAAGACCTGCTTGGGTTTGTACTTCAGTTTTTAGGAGTTCAAACACTGAGACCAGGGAGTTAAGAACGAAACTCAAAGCTGCCAATGTACTTTCATTAACTGAAGGGTGCCCATCTGCAGAAGAAGTTGTGGGCCCATCTTGTTGATCCTGAATTCCAGACGATCTTACACTGTTTTCTGAAATGATGTTCAATGGCAACGGGATAACCTGAGGACATTCTGTAGGAGAAGTTCTTTCAACGTCCTCATGGTTATGATCAAAAGGCTGCCAAGTAGTGTCTATTAAGTCAGCTAGATCGTTAGTACTCTTATTCCTTTTCCTGAAAAAATGGTCATTAATTCTGCTCTGGATCTTTTTTGTCGTTAATGTATATTCCAACCTCGTTTCCATCCCTTTTGAATGAGAAAAGAGGGAGTGATTCCCTCAATTATCTGCTGTCTGTCTGTGTGAATGAGGGCATGAGTAATCATTGGAGCTGGCTGGGATGGGCCTGGGGCGGATGAGTTGGATGCTACTAGCCCTGCCGCACCCTCTCCACCCAGATATGAACCGTCCTGATCGGCCATATCTTCCATTAAGGGAGCGCTCCGAAGTCTCATTTGAGGCCTAACGAGCAGAATATAGATGGATCAGTTGGGTATTAGAAGCACTTGATTAAGAAAATTTAAGATGTGGCCTACGTGAGTATACTATAAAAAATCTGCTACGGAGTTACCTTATGTGCCACAGTGCCAAACAGCCGCACAACAGCCAGCGCCCTTTACCCCTGTCGAGCTTAACACTGCAAGGGTGGATGGCTCTGCGCTTTAAAGCTGAAGAGAGTCACATGATGAATCACATGACAAGCGCAAGCCCCGCCCCCTGAAGCAGCGTTTTGAACTCCAGCAAGAGCCCTTTCACAGCTCGCAATGCAGGAGATTCCAGGTAAACAAACGTTAATTTTACATGAGATACTTCTAATTAGTCCAGCAAACGCTCGCCACTCGGGCGGATGGCTCTGCGCTTTAAAGCTGAAGAGAGTCACGTGATGAATCACGTGACAAGCGCAAGCCCTGCCTCCTCAAGGCAGCGTTCGAACTCCAGCAAGAGCCCCTTCACAGCTCGCAATGCTGGAGATTCCAGGTAAACAAACGCTCGTTTTACACGAGATACTTCTAATTAGTCCAGCAAACGCTCGCCACTCGGGCCGATGGCTCTGCGCTTTAAAGCTGAAGAGAGTCACGTGATGAATCACGTGACAAGCGCAAGCCCCGCCTCCTAAAGGCAGCGTTCAAACTCCAGCAAGAGCCCCTTCACAGCTCGCAATGCAGGAGATTCCAGGTAAACAAACGTTCGTTTTACACGCGATACTTCTAATTAGTCCAGCAAATCACTGATCTCCGGCACACAGAGCGGGCAGGAGCCTCCATCCTCCCTTCCGCGATCTTCGGATGCTGCCACTGCCAGTCCGACACCGTCCACGAAGTTGCAGAAGTACCTGATGCCACCATATGATCTAGGTGAGCATGCTGATGCCTTCGTGCAATACCGTATACCAGATCATCTGCTCTCCGCTACATGCCGTGTGTATTGCATTGAAATGGCAGACTGATCATAAAATGGCCGGCCCTTTTAGTATTATCAGAGCATCACGTTGCTAGGATACAGTTTTGAATTTAATTCACTTGTATCCGCCAGCGAGGCGGAAGCCGGCACTTGTCAGCAAAGGCACGCGCAGTTAAGGCCCTGTTTTGCGGCTGTTTGTGCACTGATGCGCGGCCCGACCCCTTTCAGCTCTTGATCCCAAAGGTAGGCTATGCATACTATTTCACGGACTAATCCATGGATATACGGTCGCAGTTGCCTTTACCAACTTGACTCACTCTGTAAGTCAACCTGGTGCACACCTACGGACTTTAAGTTTAGAGTGTTATTCACTTGTTTACATAAGAAGTACCATACTGCCACTATGCCATACCAGTGCTGCTACATAGCCTATCTGTTGCTCTCCGCCTAAACATCCTCTGTTATTATGTACGCCTGTCCATCACCAAAATTTGACTACTAAGTCCCTGCGGGCGAGTGCATCTTACCGCTCACTGTTCTTAATGTTTTTACTGTTTAACTTTCTTACTGCTCTGTTGCAATGACTCCTATTTGCCCAATATCTGCAATATATACCACTGACCACATCATTGCTTGAATAGCTACTGTTACATTTACTGTATCTACTATCACATAACCTGTTGCATAATTGTTGGCTGCATAAACTGTTGCATATTCTGCTATCCAATTGCCTATCAAAGTACTGGCAGTAAACATTGTTGCCTAGCCATTGCATAACAGTGATTGTTGTTTACACTACGATCATACCTAATGTATGCAAATGTTGCATTGACCGCTGCCTAACCTATACTAACTGTAGAATTCTACTGCCAATTGCTGATTATTCTGTTAGCCGACTGTCCCTTTTCAGTAACTACCGGTAATTTACGTTTACTGCTATAACTATAGGACTGCATCTAGTAAAGTACTTAAGACTACAAACCTCCGCCTTGGGTGGAAATATGTTTCCTAAGAATACCCACTTGACTCTACTATCGTTCACCCTACTACTAATAGGCATCCAACAGACTTTAGCCCTAACTATGACCAACGCAATATGCATACCTTGCCCCCTGTCTGCAAGGAACAATAGACTCCGTGCCAGACTACCTCGCCTCTATGAGCCTCGAAGTAGTAATACTACGAATCCCTGCCCTTACTCTATTAAAAATACCCTTAAGTTTAAATCCATCCACAGCCTAAATATTGAGGTTACTCCTAGTACCACGAACCTTACAACTAACAATCATTTAAAGAGGAAAACAAATGCACCAAAACTTAAACCTACTAAATCTCAGGATCCTAAAAACACTACTACTATTACTGGAGCACTAATTAATGCTAGATCTCTAGTGGCACATGCCACAGAAATAGCAGACCTGATCTCCATTGATAACCTTGAATAGTCCAGCCCTCACCTTGGCTATCTCTGATAACTATCAAATCATTAGAGCGGACAGAACTGACACCAGAAGAGGCGGTTTAGCCCTTATCACTAAATCAAACCTCGCAATAAGACTAGACCCATCACCTTCAATCAAATCGTGCACAATTCTTACTGCCAAAGTACCAATCTCTAACTCCTGCACTCTAACTATTTACCTAATATATAGACCGCCGGGTCCTATTGGTACCTTTGAGGAGGATATCTCTAGCATTCTTTCAAATAAAATCAAAGAATCATCACAACTATTAATACTTGGTGATTTTAATCTTGGATTTAATAACCCTGCTGACAAACATGCTCAGGCGATGGCCAATATCCTTTCAGAACAGGGACTTACACAAAGAGTTTCCCTACTAACTCATGCCAAAGGGAGGACACCAGACTGGGTGGGGGACCTACATTGCGAAACTATTATCACTTCCATATCTTCATAAATGTGGACAGACCACCTCTTGATTGCCTTCACCTTAGCAATAAATGGACAGATGCCTAAAGATAAAGTCATAGCACTACCAATCCCCACTAGAAGCAAAAGAAATATCACTACAGATAGGATACTACCATATATCCTACTATCCTTACACTCATTCCCGAATACCTCTGATTCTAACTTACTAGTCCAGGCTTATAATAATACTGTGTCTAAAGCTTTAGATATTATCACACCTATCAAAATGCGTAGAAGTAAACAGAGGGCACATTTAAATACCTGGTTTACACCACAACTTAAAGCCCTTAGACTACAAAAAAGAACATTGGAAACCATATGGTGACATACCCCCTCTGAAGAAAACAAGATAAACCTGACTAAGTTCGCAGACAATTATAAAAAAGAAATAATCTGTACCAAGAAAGATTTATACTACGAAAAAATCACTAAAGCTAGTTCTAATACTAAAGGAACTATTTGTGATACTACGAGAAATGGAAGCTCCATTCCTCCTACAGACAATGTGAAACCTTGGTGCACAAGCATACAGAATGCCTTAGCTAACAAAATAATATCGCTCCAAAATAAGATTGCTGACAAGAAAGCTATCTTGCCCAATCATGGTATGCAATCCACAATCACCAACAAACCTCCCATCACATCAGATCAATTCAGATTTTCTAAAGTATCCATCCTTGAAAATGAAAAAATCATCTCCTCCCTGAAACCGTCAAGCTGCCAGGGAGACAACTGTCCCTTACAGGTGATCAAAGACGCAGCTTGAGACTTAGCGCTGTTCATATCTAAACTAATCAACGCCTCTTTCGCCACCAATACTGTCCCAAGTGACCTAAAAGAGTCTTGGGTCTTACAAACTCTGGACGCCTCCATCCCAAGTAATTATAGGCCCATTACAACGGTGCCCCTCCTTCTTAAAATACTTAACAAAGTAGCGTATCTTCAAATTCAGAAATGCCTAGAAACCAACCATCTCTTAGGTGCCCACCAATCAGGTTTCAGGCCACAACATGGCACTGAAACGGCACTAATCGATTTAAAAATCCAAATTGATGAGCTGAAGGACAAAGGGAAAACTGCCATGGTACTCCTCCTTGAACTGTCGGCCACCTTTAACCTGGTGGATCACAAAGTTTTGTGCAAACACCTGGCCTCGGCTACTCACTTTTCAAAAGATGCTAATACATTGGTCCAATCATTTTTAAATAACTGGACCATGAAAGTTTTCTCACCATCAGCGTCAGCAGACCCTATCCAGACCACGTGTGGCGTACCACAAGGATCTTGTTTATCGCCTACTATGTACAATATATTTACAAAGCCTTTGTTTGACAAATTGGACAGACTGGGTGTCACCTACACTAATTATGCAGATGACACCCAGATCCTCATACCCCTTTCGGGCGATTACCTCAAGGACACGGCTTTGGTAAATAAAATGTACCTCCTTATTCAGGCATGGATGGCAACCCACCGCCTCTGCCTGAATGGCGACAAAACAGAGCTCCTGATTCTTGGAACAGCTGGCAACCTAAATAAATTGAATATTAACTATTCCACCTTCAATGTCGACGGAAATATAATTAAGGTAGTAAATGAAGTAAAGACTTTAGGTTTGGACCTCAACTCCACATTAACCCTAAGCAAACAAGTCAACAGTATGGCATCGGCAACAGCCTACACATGCAAGCTAATCAGGGCCTGCTGGCCTTTCTTATCCAAACCTAGCTGCATCATCGTTGCTATGGCCTTAATACTCTCAAAATTGGATTATTGTAATGCCTTATATCTAGGTGCAAATAAGTATATTCTGGACAAAATTCAAATCCTACAGAATAATGCCTTAAGAACTGCTCTGAACATTCCCAACAGAGAACATGTATCTGAGCTTAGGAGAGAATATCATTGGCTGAAGATAAATGATAGAATCTTACTTAAAACAGCTTCCCTTACCCACACGTGCCTCAACAACGCAGCACCCCCTTACCTAACTGAGAGAATAGTCAGAACAATCTCCACCCGCCCCTCCAGATCTGTTAACTCATTTTGCCTTAACATACCTCGATTTAAACTAAAAAGAAATCTGGTGGTAGCAGCTTCCCAGTTAAAGCTGCCCAGACATGGAACGCACTTCCTCTTTCACTCAGAGTAGACCAATCCTTCCTCAGCTTTAGACGCAATACCCTGAACTGGTTGCGATCCAACGACCTATGATTCTGCTGTGCCTTACTCTGCTTGTATGTATCATATTCCATACTATCTTTTACTCACTGTATAACTTTGCATTCTTGCCTGTATAATCCTATGATGTACCATGTAATTTAAGTCTAAAGTATTCTTGTATTCATTGCGCCCAGTTACCTTCGGGTTCGGTGCGCCCTACAAATAAAACAAACAAACAGACAAACAAACTACATATAGCTAGCTTCTATGATCATTTAGTCTACTTGCGTTTTAGCGTCTGTACAATCATTGAACGGTCACATTTCACTACTCGATTTTTTACTTCGTCATCAGTTTCCGCAAGATCCATACATTCTCTTCAGCCAGTATTCTCAGTGCATCACGCTCGTCTCTTATGACGTTACTGGCTTCTCTTTCACTCCTTTTCATATTCCTTCAGGGAATTCCTCCCTCAGATTGTCATCTCTTCTGGGATGCATTTGAAAGGGTTTTCTCAGAGGATACCTTTTCTCAAACACTTGCTGAAGAATTGGCACAACTGCTGGTGCCAAACATGGCGTAGTCTCCAACTTCCAACATATAGGAGGCAGGGGGGCGGGATTTCCTGCAGAGGCATGCAGTTGCTCCTCTACATTCACCCCTCTGGTGGAGTCATCGACCATCTCTTCAATGGTTTTCACATCTTGATATTTTCTTTTGAAGAAGTGCTTCTTCGAAGTCTAGATCTTCATCACCCCCCTCAGGGTGCTGGCTGATTTAACATGTTCATCCACACTCCAGGTCATGTAGTTGCACTGTCCATTTGGATTACAATAGACCCAGCGTCCCACATACTTCTTGTGATTCTTGGGATACAGGAACTTTGTTCCCTCGGGTGCTTCAATGCTAGTCTCTATGTATTTTCCGACATCTTTATCTGTCACTTCCTTGGGTTCAAAACCTGATTCGACATCGATCATGATCTTCATTCCTACTGCCTTCTTTGTTGTCTTCTGTCATGCACACTTCTTCATCCTCTCTAACGCCTTCCTGTAGGATAACTGTGTCCCGGTCCCGGCCCCTCCATTGCAAGCACACCGCATTACCCTATGGGCGCCGAGCCGCTCACCTGCAGCACCAGAGGTATGGCGGGGTACGCCTACGTTCCTGGCAGCAGCCCGCCCGTGGCAACTCCCATGGCGTTTGTATCCGCGAAGGGCAGTCAAGCGGGGGCCCGTCACGACAAGTTTCATCAGGAGCGCCAGCCCAGGCAAAGGTATTACGCACATGCCGCAGCGGAACGCTGCGCGTCCACCTCCGCTCCCATGACAACGACCCATGCTGCCATCACGTGACGCACAGACCGTAATCACGTGACCGCAGCAACAGGCATTTAAACGCCGTTTCCTGTACAATCAGTGCTTCTCAGCTGTATTTACGGCGTTTGGCTTGTGACCTCGTTGGACCTTGCTTCTTGTTGTTCTGACCACGGATCTCGTTTACCTGGATTGATTTGCTACTCCCTTCTGGTTACGTTGCTTTTGGATTGAAATGCTTTCTTCTGGCTCTGATCACAGATTTCCGTCCTGGACTGCCACTGCCTAACCTTTGCCTGCTTGTTTAAATCCGTTCTTGTTTTCGACCACGGACTGTTTCACGGAATGCGTTTGGATTCCCTTTGGTTTACTGAACTGCTGTTTGAATCCACAAGCCTCAGTAATCCCGGTCTTTCGTATTGCTGCTGCATCCACTAAGGTGCTGCGGGTGAGCTGACTGGGCTCTTCACTTCCATCTCCCTTTGTTATACCTCTCCCAAGCTCACCCAATCAACAGGAACCATAGTGGGGACCCCCAGTCCATCAGTGTATTTACATCAGCACAGCGTCCATCCTGCGGTAGGTGCTTTGTGGCATTTCAGATTCTGGTAGTAGACATATATTGAACCTTGTCTTAACCTGCTCATTTTACTTTCAGCAGCCATCTGGATGACCCGGTGTTCCTGTTTTCTTCACCTGTGGCCCTAATCCTCGAACAGCAAGTATCTTGTATCTCGCGGTTGGTTGCTTAGGGACGGTGGTATTCATATTCCACACTACACTCAAGTCCTGACAGACTGAGAAGCCTGGAGTATGGATCCCGCTGCCGGGGATCCAGTGGCTGCTTTAGTCCAAGCCATTTCTGTACTACGAGCAGACATGGCAAGCGCCACGGGGGCGATCCATCAACGCTTGGACACTATACAGTGTGAGCGCCATGCACTACCAGCAGACCCTGGGTTTGATCCACAACCACACCCAGTGTTCTCCAGGCCAGTCTTCCAGCTCCAACACAAGTCTATTTTCCCACTCCATTTCCACTGGCGGCACCCGAAAACTTCAGGGGGACCCCCGCAAAATCCGTACATTCCTAAACCAGTGCAAATTGCACTTCCTGTGCAGACCACAAGCATTCCCAGATGCTACCACCAAGGCAGCCTTTACCTTATCACATCTGGGCGGCATTGCTGCTACCTGGGCCAACCCAACCAAGGTCTTTGACATTCAGCACAAGGCACAATCTCGGGACTTTGAGCTTCTCAACTTATCCCAAGGCAAAACGTCACTCCTTGAATATATCACCCATATAATCAGTTGGTTGTCGAAACAGCCTGGCCAGAAGATAAGAAGGCCGTGGTTTTTTACAAAGGTCTGAGTGACACCATGAAGGATGCTCTTGCGGTGGTCCCTTCTCTACCTGTCCAATACCACATATTCTAGATTTGACCTTACAGGTCGATGCCCGACGCTCTGGACGCAAGGCAGAAACCTGTTTTGCCCCTACTCGACTCCTTGCCGTACCCAAATCACCTGGAGAGCCCATGCAAATCGGCGGGATACGTAGTCCCATCAAGGCCATAGAAAGGGTGCGAAGGAGAACCGCCAGTGCTTGTCTATATTGCGGCCTTAACGGACACTGCGTCAAAGAATGTCCTTGCTGTCCCAAGCTCAAAACACAGGGTTTTCCGAAGGCCGTCCCTAGATGCGGGGGCAAGGACGGGCCCGGTTGCGACCCCCTTTGTCTATGGAACCACTAAACCCATTGCTATTCAGGCCAACTTGTTCCTTGCGGTTGATATCAAACATCTGGTCCACCCCGTCATTGACTCTGGAGCTACTGGCAATTTCATAGACATCGCCCTAGCCACCTCCCTCAACTTGCCATTACTTAACAAAAACAGACCAGAACCAGTACAAGCAGTAGACGGCAGCTCCCTCATCTCAGGACCTATCCGACAACAAACAGCTCCATTGTCCCTAGTAATCCAAGAGACACATACGGAATCAATTACCTTCGACTTAATAACCACACCCCAATATGGTCTTATTCTTGGGATACCATGGTTACGCACCCACAATCCGGTTATTGACTGGACTTCGGGTCGGTTGTACTTCGAGCCCGCTCACTGTCAGTCATCCTGTCTCACACACCCTGACGGTACTGATAAACTATCCCAAGTACTCTGAGCCATGCCGCAGCTCACGCTCAATGATTCATCACCTGTGGATGTCGATCTGCCTCGGCATGTAGTTGGAACCATTGCAACAGGGATCCCGGTAGAATACCTACATTTTCAAGAGGTATTCGATAAGGGATGTGCAGAGGCCCTCTCGCCTCATAGGCCTTATGATTGCCCAATAGATCTCTGACCCGATGCCAACATACCTTCAGGGCGGATATATTCCTTATCTCCCATGGAGGATTTGGCACTCAAAGAATACATCCACACAGCCTTACGCCTTGGTCACATCAGGCCTTCTGTCTCGCCTGCTGCTAGCCCTATCTTTTTTGTCCCAAAACGGGAAGGGGATCTGCGTCTGTGTATCGTCTATAGGCGACTGAACGCTATAACAATTAAGGACCGCTATCCGATGCCACTCATAGGCCCTTTGTTAGACCGAATGACCCATGCTTCCATGTACACCAAGTTGGATCTCAGAGGTGCTTACAACCTGATCCTGGTGCGTGAGGGGGATGAATGGAAGACAGCCTTTTGTACCAGGTACGGGTTATATGAATATCTAGTAATGCCGTTCGGCCTATGTAACGCCCCGGCCACGTTCCAAAGGTTTATGAACGACACCTTCGGCGATATGCTGGACGTGTTCGTCGTCGTCTGTTTGGATAACATCTTGGTTTATTCTCCATCCCTGCAAGAGCATGTGAGTCACTTCTGAGAGGTACTTACTCGACTCCGTAATCATGCCCTGTTTGCGAAGCTTGAGAAATGTCTGTTTCATGTTCATCAGGTTGACTTCTTGGGCTTTCACATAACACCAGGGGGGTTAGCCATGAATACCTCTAAAATCCAGGCAGTCTTGGATTGGCCGATTCCTACCACAATAAAGGTGCTTCAATCCTTTCTTAGTTTTGCCAATTTTTATAGACGCTTCATATCTGGTTTTCCCACTATCACGGCGCTACTCACCTCTCTCACCAGTCCACAAGTTCTGTTTGTCTGGGTGTCACTACAACAGGAGGCGTTCGAGACACTGAAGGCTGAATTCACATCCGCCCCTATCCTTCAACATCTGAATCCAGAAGCACCCTTCATAGTGGAAGCCGACGCGTCCTCATTCGCGATGGGAGCAGTCCATTCCCAAACCTGCACGACAACAGGCCAACTACATCCTGTGGCCTTTCATTCGCGCAAGTTTACTACAGCGGAAACCCATTATACGATCACTGAGAAGGAGTTTTGGCCATAAAGGAGGCCTTCCAGGTGTGGAGACACCATCTCTTGGGGGCCTCCAACGAAATCACTGTGTATTCCGACCACCGGAATCTTCAAGATCTGGCATCTATGAAATGCACTAGTAGCAGACAAGTCCGTTGGCACTTATTCTTCTCTGCCTACAATTTCATCATCAAGCACAGACCCAGCAGCACACATGGCAAAGCTGACGCCTTGTCCCGTTCCTCGGGGGGTGTTTCTTTTCCGATCTACCCTGAGACGTTACTAGAGAAAAGACATGTTGTTTGCCTCTGTACACCCCACCCGATATGTTGTCTTCCATTCCTAGTTGGGTTTCTCATCATCCAGAACAACTAACTGAATGGGGTTTGCTGGTACACGAAGGTCTGCCCTTCTTTCAAAAGAAACTTTACCTTCCTACTCCCGATATGCGCAATTAGGCCTTAAAATGGTCACATGATGCCCCATCCATGCACACCCTGGGCAGAAACGCACTTTGGCCCTACTACAACGCTGGTGTTGGTTGCCCTCGATGTGTAGAGATGTAAAAGCTTACATTAACACTTGTTTTGTCTGTGCCCAATGTAAAAACAGAAAGGGTCGTCCTCTAGGTTTGCTTCAGCCATTGCCCGTACCACCCAGGCCCTGGCACACACTCACGATGGACTTTATCATGGACCTACCTAGAGCCAAAGGGTTTGACATTCTATGGGTGGTGGTTGACTCCTTCACTAAACTGGCACGTTTTGTGCCTTGTTCTGGCATTCCCACAGCCACGCAACTAGCGAGCATGTTTTTCGGGAGATATTCTGTTTTTTTGGGTTATCCTCTGTTTTCATATCCGACTGGGGCTCTCAGTTCACTTCCAAGTTCTGGTGGTCCTTAACCCGTTTACTCGGAATCGACGCCCGGTTCTCTTCTGCATATCATCCGGAGACAGACGGGCAAACCGAGCGGGTAAACCAAGTTATGGAACAAGATTTACGTTGCCTCTCCCTACAGAACCAACACTCCTGGTACCAGGCACTACATCTCGCAGAATTCGCCTACAACAATGCCCCTCACTCCTCCACAGGCTGCTCCCCATTCTATGCCTTATATGGCCAACATCCACGCACCCTTCCCTTCTCTATTCCTACAGTCTCACAGACCCCTGCCACTTCTGCCTGCATTAGGGACCTGGACTTGGTACACTCACAGACACACACACACCTGCAGGAGGCCCAAGAATTCATGAGGAGCGCTGCTGATAAAAGACACGCTTCTGCCCCCGAGTATACAATTGGAGCAAGGTCTGGTTGTCCACCAGAAATCTGCACATACCTGGTTTCCGTAAACTGCTTCTGAGATTTGTGGGTCCTTACAGGATACTCAAAGTGATAAACCCTGTAGCATATCGTCTTTCCCTTCCTGCTTCTTGGCGGGTTCACCCCGTTTTTCACACCTCCCTTCTCAAGCCCTTTCTCGATGCCACGAGACTGGTATTGCCGCCTACTCCAGTGGTGCGTGGCGACTCTGAGGAGTACGAGGTCAATGCCATACTTGGTTCTCGTGTCATCGGAAAACGGTTACACTACCTCGTTGACTGGTTGGGCTATGGTCCCGATGAGAGGTATGGGAGCCCGCTTCTGCTGTTCATGCTCCCCTCCATGTCTCGCGCTTCCATCGGGATAATCCGTCCAGCCCACGGGGTCGTGGGCCCTTGGGGGGGGTCTTGCCATGCACACTTCTTCATCCTCTCTAACGCCTTCCTGTAGGATAACTGTGTCCCGGTCCCTGCCCCTCCATTGCAAGCCCACTGCATTACCCTATGGGCGCTGAGCCGCTCACCTGCAGCACCAGAGGTATGGCGGGGTACGCCTACGTTCCCGGACAGCAGCCCACCCGTGGCAACTCCTATGGCGTTTGTATCCGCGAAGGGCATTCCAGCGGGGGCCTGTCGCGACAAGTTTCATCAGGAGCGCCAGCCCAGGCAAAGGCATTACGGACATGCCGCAGCGGAACGCTGCACGTCCACCTCCGCTCCCATGACAACGATCCATGCTGCCATCACATGATGCACAGACCGTAATCACGTGACCGCAGCAACAGGCATTTAAACGCTGGTTCCTGTACAATCACTGCTTCTCAGCTGTATTTATGGCGTTTGGCTTGCGACCTTGTTGGACCTTGCTTCTTGTTGTTCTGACCACGGATCTCGTTTACCTGTATTGATTTGCTACTCCCTTCTGGTTACGTTGCTTTTGGATTGAACTGCTTTCTTCTGGCTCTGATCACGGATTTCCTTCCTGGACTGCCACTGCCTAACATTTGCCTGCTTGTTTAAATCCGTTCTTGTTTTCGACTACGGACTGTTTCACGGATTGCGTTTGGATTCCCTTTGGTTTACTAAACTGCTGTTTGAATCCACGAGCCTCAGTAATCCTGGTCTTTCGTATTGCTGCTGCATCCACTCAGGTGCTGCGGGTGAGCTGACTGGGCTCTTCACTTCCATCTCCCTTTGTTATACCTCTCCCAAGCTCACCCAATCAACAGGAACCATAGTGGGGACCCCCAGTCCATCAATGTATTTATATCAGCACAGTGTCCATCCTCCGGTAGGTGCTTTGTGGCATTTCAGATTCTGGTAGTAGACATATATTGAACCTTGCCTTAACCTGCTCATTTTACTTTCAGCAGCCATCTGGAGGACCCGGTGTTCCTGTTTCTTCACCTGTGGCCCTAATCCTCGAACAGCGAGTATCTTGTATCTCGCTGTTGGTTGCTTAGGGACGGAGGTATTCATATTCCATGATACACTCAAGTTCTCACATCTTCTTACATTGTGCAATTATTATCGTGATCACACAGAATCCAGACATCGCCATGACCAACATTGCTCCAAGGATTTTAAATATGTTTGCTAACCACTGCAGAATCCATGCAAATATGGAGGCAAACCAACTGTCATCCATAATACCCTCAGTCTCGTCTTCCATCTTGTTATGCAGGTTTGTTAACAACGTTATGGCCTCTGTCAAGGTCCCATTCTCGTCACGATTAGGTCCTTGTTGTACAAACATCCATCCATATCTCCAAATTGTTCGAGATTTGTTTGTGCCTTGCTTCAACACAGGATTCTTACCAAAAGTTCTATCAAAATGCTACCAGTCCCAAGAGGTTGTACTTCCAGCTTTTCTTTAGGATCCAGAATCCCCGGAAGAGGAGCAGTGACACTAGATAGATGTGAAGAGGTCAGTGTTGAAGAACCTAGACAGAACGCATTCATTCAGGAAATCTGTCCACCTGTTTGTCACATTTCGGGGAAACGACACTGGCAGTGAGGCTTCAGTCCCATCTATTAGTCGATGGATTTACTGGTCTACAGTGGAGCCATTTACAGCGGCAGCTTAGTCTCTTCCTAAAGTGATCCACGGCAAATCAACCAGGGGCATGTTGGCCGTCTGGGCAGAAACCGAAGCAGTCCTGCAACATGGGCTGACCTGAATACATTTGTAAGACATTATAGACTGAACATTTCTGGTAACAGCTCCATAACTGTTAACTGCCGGTAATTAATGTTGTGAATAAAATAGTGGTGGGGTGTGCCGGCAGCATACTAGTGGTCTGTTGTTTTTATTAGTGGACCCATCCATCCATACAAGCTTTGGTATACCGCATAACTAAGTACTGAGACGACGAAAAGAGATGTAGAGGTATTGTGGGGATTCATTACTGGTAATGTTCATTACTCCTAGTCCTACTCTTCCTCGTCACAGAATTTATGACCTGCCTCTGCCACCCTGGAAGTCTATGGGCCTCATTATGACCCTGCCAGTCCGGAAAGAACGGTGGTGGTAAAACCGCTGCCACCGTTCTTTCCGGACCGGCTGATTAAGAGTCCTGCAGGTGGGAGGTGCCACTCCCACCAGATCTGACCTGGCAGGTTTAACACCACCCACCTGCAGGCGGATATGGAAACACAGGCTCTGTCATAGATGGAACCGGTGTTTCCACTGTCCCCATCCCCATGGAGTCCTATGGGGCTCCACGGGAACGGGGACTTACACAATTCCGCCTCTGGAATTTCCGGGTCGTAATGCCCCGGTGATTCTGGGAATCACAGAGGTGAAATGGTAATACGGATCCGGCGGTAACCTGCCGTTTTTTCCGGCTCGGTTACCGCCAGACTCGTAATGAGGCCCTATATGGGTCGATGTAGTACTTCGAAAAAGAAAACGAGTGCATCATGGGTAAAAGGGAAGATATACTCCAGGAGGAAGAAAGGGTGTGATTTTGAAGAAAAGATTTAAGAAAATTGTTCCTGTCATGATATGATATGATATGGCATTTATAACGAGCCTATACACAAGTGTTTCAAGGTGCGACGAGGCAAGGGAGGGGAAAAAGAGTGAAGACAGACAGCGATCCGACTAGGTCAGGTGACATTGAGATGGCACAAGTGCAGGGGGCAGGGGAAGGGCAAAAGTGCCGGGGGAAAGGGGAGGGGGCAGTGCAGTACATAGGATAACAGTAAAATAAATAAGACAATAAATAAAAGTACGGCCAGCTGGTGGCAAGTTCAAGGGTAAGAGCAGACATCAGGGGTCAAGTGCTAGTAGCGGCTGAAGGGAGACAGAAACAGTCCCCAAGTGCAAGGGTGGCCAGGGGGCAGTGCAGGTGTGCAACTGGCAGGCAGGGGACCTGGGCCCGAGATCAGAGGGTAGCCAGGTAACCAGTGCAATTTCAGATTCATCCAGGAGATCAGCAGGGGAGAGGAGGAGAGAAAGCAGAAGCAAAGAGAAAGGCCTTGAGGTGCTTCTGGAACTGGAGATGGTTCTCCTCAAGTTTTAGAGAGGCAGGGAGGCTGTTCCAGAGGGAGGCCCCAGCAGAAGAAAAAGATCTACCACCAACTCGCTGCTTGGAGAAGCGACTGACCCTGAGGAAGTTGAAGGTGGATGAGCAAAGAGCTCGAGAAGGAAGATATTTAGGAAGAGAGAGTTGAAGGTATTGAGGTCTCAGGCTCCAGAAGGCCTTCTGGACAATGCAGAGGGTTTTGAACTTAATCCTCGCCGCCACTAGGAGCCAGTGAGGAGATTTCAGTCCTGGAGAGATACGATCCCTGGGCTTGAGGCCAAGGACAAGTCTTGCAGTCCTGTTTTGGATGAGTTGCAGAGGGCGGAGAGTAGAGGCAGGCAGATTTAGAAAGAGGCTGTTGCAGTAGTCCAGCCCAGAAAGAACCAGAGCACTGGAGACAGTGAGCTTCTGGAGTGGTGGAGATTGGACGATATTTAGCCGGACAGGCAGGGTCAGCAGAAGGTTTCTTAAGAAGAGGGTGCACAAAAGAGTGCTTCAGGGGGGGAAGACTGCAGTGGTGAAGGAGTGGTTGCAGAAATCAGCCAAAGCAGGAGCTAGGGTATCAATGTGGTCCTTCATGGTTTTGGAGGAACAGGGGTGAACCAACTTTGACGAGACTTTCATAGATCAGACTTGTCTGGAAACCTTGTCAGAGGAGAACAGGGGAAAGGCATAGAACGAGGGAGGAGAGGTGGCCACAGAAGGGCCAGCGAAAGAGCAGGGATTAGAGAGAGGAGGGGGAGAGGAAGAGAGAGAGGACAGGATGTCCTGAGTTTTAGAGATGAAATGAGAAGCCAGGGCCGTGCAGAGGAATTGGGAGGGGACAGGAGAGGTGGAGACTGCAGCAGGATTGGCCAGCTCCTTGCAAATTTTAAAGAGTTTGGCCAAGTTGTTAGATGCTGTGGAGACGCGGGCTTGGATAGGGGCTCTCATCTTGGTGTGGACAGAGAGCCGGTATTGCCTTTGGAGCAGGCGGCAGGCCAGTTTGTCAGAGCATGTACCGGAAGTACGCCATTTCCTCTCAGCCACCCTGCACTTGTGTTTAAGGGTGACGAGGTCTGAGTCGTACCAAGAGTTGCACTTGGCTTTGGGTTGCAAGCGTATCCTCATGACAGGGGCAAGAACATCGAGAGTATCAGATATAGCAGAGTGGAGCATGGAAAGTGCTGTGTCAGGATGTGAGTCAGCCAGAAGAGGAGGAGGGGGTGAGAAGGTGGTGGCAAAAGCCTCAACTGACACACGCTTCATGTTAATGTTAAAGGATATTTGTACCACGCACTATCACCACCGGAGTGGTCCCCTGGCGCTCTTCATGTGTCGGATAACTGAGTAGGTAGGTGGCAGTGCTGGAGTTGGCTTGGCCTGAGGGGTAGAGGGGGTGAGATGCGAGGAAAGGAGAAAGTGATCACTCCAGGAGTGAGGAGTGGTGAGAGGGATCGAAAGGGGAAGGTCTGAAGAGATCAGAACATCCAGAGTGCCCTGCAGAGTGAGTCGGGCCAAAGGGGAGAATAGAAAGAGAGAGAGAAAGTCGCAGAGGTCACAAAAGAGTCCAGTCAAAGGACAGGAAGCATCCAGGTGGATGTTGAAATCTCCAAATAGGAGGAGTTAAGTGGTTGAGACCAGGAGGGAAGAGGAGAGGTCCGCTCACTCAGAGAGGAAGGAGAAGATCTGACCAGGTGGCCGATAGATGGTAGCCACAGTAAAGGAACGGCCAGGAGAGAGAGAGCCTGCAGATGAGGCATTCGAAAGAGGAGTAGGCCTGCGTAGGAATGACAAAGGCAGGAATCCACTCAGGGAAGTTCAGGTCTACACCCCCTCCGGAATGGTTGGATCTGGGCACCGAGAGGATCTTGTAGTTATCAGGGAGGAGAGTGTCAAAGCTCGTGACAGAGCTGGCTGTGAACCATGTATCAGTGAGACTGAGGACATCGAGGTTAAGTTCCTCCAGTAGGCGGTAGATGTTAGAGGAGTGTTTGACAGCTGAACAAGAGTTTAGAGTGGCAATATGGAGAAGGTTGCTTCCTTGAAAGACTTCCGGGAAGGGGTACAAATCAGAGGTACGCCCTGCAGAGGTGTAGAAGCAGCCAGCAGGAGGGGGGCAGAAGAGGAAGGAGGAGAGGGCAGGGTAGCCAAGCAGGAGACAGCAGGGGGAGGCAAGGAAGCCGTGGAGGGAAGAGCGAGGACAGCAGGAGAAGAAAGGAAATTGATGAGGCGCGGCAAGCGTCTATCAATGAGGAGAAGGTTGGCTTGAGGGCCTTGGACCAAGACGGTACCATTTAATTAAACATTAATGATGACCTTAGAGGAGTGGAAGAAGGCCAGAATGGCCTCCCACCAGGTGCCACCATTAATGGGAGAGGAAGAGAATGGAGAGAGCACAGAGACCATATGTAGAGTCCATAGGTCAGGCGAGGGAACGACCAAGAGGATGTCGGTGAAAGTTTACCTGAAGGATGCACTGGTATAGGTGTCAGCGATAGGGAGGCATGGGTTCGCGACCATAATGCTCTTTTTAAACTTCTTCCTGCCAGATTTGGTGAGGCGAGTAGAATAGTCGATAGAGAAGCAGTTAGAAAAGATAGGCGAGACAGAGCACCATAGAGTAGGAGGGGAGAGAAGAGGAGGGGAGAAGGAAGGGGTAGGGGAGAACACTAGGGAAGGGAGCAAGCAGACGAGACAGAGGGGGACGAGACAAGTAGACAATTGGACAAGACGACAGGAACTTAGGTAGTGGTAGAAAGGTTCACTAGATGAGTGCTTTGCTAGGAGGCAAAGCCACAGAACGGCACTACTTTTACAATGCAATTTAAACAGGAGAAAAACACACGTAAGTTTCAGAGTCCTGAAGAGTGAGGAAAAGGTCTACGTTTCACAGTGCAATTTTAAATACTTTCACAATGCAATTTAAAACAGGAGAAAACACACCTAGGTTTGAGAGTCCTGGATAGTGGGGAAAGGGCCTAGGTTTCACAGTGCAATGTTAAATACTTTCACAATGCAATTTTAAAAACAGGAGAAAACACACCTAAGTTTGAGAGTCACTGGATGAGGAAGGGTAACAGGGACAACGAGAGGGAGAAACACGGGCAGAGGGCCAACACAGTAAAACAAATTCAGGCAGATCGAGCAGGGGCACATAGAGGGTCGCAGGCAGCACCATGGAGGCCGGATCCACATAAGTAAGTACAGTGGCGCGGAAGAGTAGGACTATAAATATCAAAGACTACCAGTAAGTAATGCCCACAAGACTATCCGTATGGAAGAAAGGGTGGGAGGAGGTTTGTGAGGACTGTGATGAGGAAAGTGGAACTAGGAGTAATGTAGATTACTATATGTAATCGAGTTATTATTACCCCCATGCCCTTTTCGTCGCCCCAGTCATACATTATACGAGGACTACCCAAGCAGCAGGCTTTGGCTGAAAAACCCTTATGCACCACTGTCAGGTAACTGAAACACGTGTTTATTGAAAAAGTCATTTCAGACACTAGTCGTGCACTTTAAGTCCGTGCCAGTTCAAGTACACTCACACTGAAACTCTGGCCCCATTTAATGCAGCCGATAGTGGGAAACAAATGTATGTTTAACAGCCCACCTTGCCACGAACATATTTCAGATAAAAGAACCCCACTGAGCTCTGCCGAAGATCAGTCATGGTCTTAGAACAGCTACCCTGAAAACATGTGGAAGAGGGGCCTGCGCTGAGGAGCAAAACGGGGAGATGACCCCTTAATTCATCTACGAAGAGATACAGAAATAGCATTTGTCACACACATTATCCGCGACTTCCTAAAGCTCGCCATTTTCCTCATGTAGACAAGAACCTCCCTTCTGAAATCTAACAGTTGTGGGGGAGGATTCCTCCTCTGTAGCACGGGAAGCATGAAAGGAGGTCAATTTATTTTCATTGCACCGATGAAAGGAAGTTCGAGGAAACTTTAGGTGTAAATGCAGGATTCTATGCTTCAACTTCTTCTGTATTTCTGTCTCCAGCAGTTTAAACAAATCAAACATTTCAAACTTTCGAAATAAAATCTTTTTTTCCCCTCAAAACTACATTTCCCTTAAAATCCAGTCCTTTCTGTAGTCCATTTCAAACCCTGCGACGTGACTATAGTCCTTCCTGTTCCTTCCTCCCTCCTCTTCTTTTCCTGCTCTTTAGCAGATAAGTACCTTATAGTTTTAGCTGCGACACGCGCAATTTGTAAAGTGCTTTTTTTCACCATATGTAAAAGCTAACCTGTGCAGCGTGTTATCACAGAGAGCGCTGACGCGTTAGTTTGACATATTGCTACAGAGCAACGTTTTCGGAGAGCGTAGAGATTTTACATTCGTAGACAGCAGCCAAGGTGGCGCGGGCCTGTGTGGCACTATTGGCATGCTCAGGGGACTGCCAACCTCCACTCGAAAAAGGAGCGAAGGCCCCCTCTGATTAGGAGGCAGAGCCTAAGGAGAGCAGCACCCCCCCTTTGGGGGGTGGCGGAGCACCAGATTACAACACCCGCCAACAGGCGCGAGAGGCACAACCTAGTTCCAACAGGGCACATTGGCAGTGCGAAGGAGCACAGCGGCCCCCACCTTGAGGAGGCGAAGCTGGTCTCCTTATCGCAGCGCCGAGCGAGCTGGAACACATACGAAGGAGATAACGAGCAAACGACAGTAGAGCTTTTTCTCCGGCAACCAAAAGAGTGAATCCGCACACGATGGAGAGCGCAATTAACCCCCACAAGGCGTGGAGAGGTTGCATACCGCTCCGGAGCTCAGACTAGACTCCCACAAGGTAGGTAGAGGTGGCACCCGATACAACAAGTCGAATTCGACTAGCAGACACGGGGCCAGGCCGCACACAATCCCAGCAGTAAAAACTGCTCTGCAATAACTCGCACCGCGAGAGCATAGCTCTGCAGAACGTAGCAACAGGTGCAAAGTCACACACAATCAAGCAACAGCGCAGAGTGGATGTCCCACAGACACCTGAGACCAGGTAGATAAGGCACAAGCACCCCAGGAGCAATGGCAGAATTTGAGTGGAGCGAAGAGGAACAGGCGGAAGACCTGGCCCAGAGTTTCAGGGAGGTGCTAGGGAACTCGCTGGTGGAAGCAGTGGCTCAAGGGGTCAGACCCCTACAAGACAGGCTGGCTACAATTGGTACCTTTTTAAGCCAGAAAAACAGTACAGAGAAACCGAAGAGCACGTCCACAAAGGCCACACCAGAGGGCCCACAGGGGTGTATCGTAACCCAGAAGAGGAAGACCTATTCTGACCCCTGGGTCAACCTTACAGGGCAGACACAGAGGCCCCAGAGGCTACCAACGCCTTCAAGAAGCTCAGAGATGCATTTATGCGCAGGTCGGTGGTGCCGAGCCTCACGACCCCCGACCAGGGGAAGACAATATGGGAAATGAAGGGCTAGACTCAAAAGAAGAGTCACCAGAGTCACCATGCTCATACCGGGGAGAGGAGGACAGAGCAGAGGAGGGTGACCCACAACCCCCCATGAGGAACAAATTGAGGAAAGAGAAAAACATTCAGGATCCTGCAGAAATATCCAATATGTTCGAAGGTCATTTCTTCCGCTGAGAGTGAGAGGCACTATTCCACTAATGGCATGCAAGATAGCCGGAGACGCTGGGTGCTCCCGGGCATTTCAGCACAAGCTGCACGACTCATCACGGAATCATGGGCTCCGGCCACTAGACGGAGCTACGATGCAGCTTGAAGTAGATGGTCACGGTGGTGCAAGAGGAGACATTTTCATCCTGTTTCTGCCCCTATACTGGCGGTCTTGAACTTCCTAGCAGAACTGCTGCAGGACAGAAAAGCTTATAGGACAACAGGACTATACAGGTCCACCATTTCGGCAGTATATCTGCCCATCAACGGAATCCCCGTACGAGAGAGCGGTGCAGTGACCAGGCTCATCAAGGGAGTCCGTTTCAGAAAACCTCCAGAACCAAAGTACATACACTTATGGGACATGACGGTAGTACTGAGGCTCCTTGCCAGTTGGCCGGGGAACAAGTATCTGTCCCTGAAACAGTGGTCAGGGAAGCTCATCATGTTATTATGTTTAGTATCATGCAGGAGAGTAGCAGAGGTTAAAGCGCTAGACGTCAACAGAAAGACGTATGGACCCGAAGGGGTTACCTCCACACTAGTCAGGAGGACAAAGACATGTTCCTCTTCAATATTTTACCCCTACCTGCACGACCATCCCAAATGGTGCGTGGCAGTATGCATAAGGGAGTATGAAAATAGAACAGCAGAAATGGGAGCATCAGCAACCACGCAATTACTAATAGCGTGTAGGAAACCGCATAAAGCAGTCACCTCAGCTACTATAGCCAGATGCGTGCATGAAGTGATGCAATTGGCAGGAGCAGATATGTCTAAATTTGGGGCACATTCTGTGAGAGGAGCAATGGCCTCGAAAGCACTAGCGCAGGGAGCAAAGCTGCAAGACATCCTGCAAGTAGCCGACTGGGCCAGCGATAATACTTTTAGAACGTTTTACTTTAAGCCTATACAGTCAATGGCAGTGACAGTAATGAGAAGCTTTCAACAAGCATAATGCTCGTCTTGACATAGAATGAAGATTACCCCTGCTAAAAGCGCAGGAAGTCTTGATTCTATTAAAGACAAGGAAGCGAGCATTACTCTCCCACCCAAGATACACGGGAGAGATTAAATGTTTCTTATGACTGTACTAACGATTGATTACAATGTGGAATAGGGCAGTGTATACGCCTCCCTAATTTATTCTTTGTACCTTGATAGGAGATGACCAGAAGAAAAATTGAGCCATACTAGCGAGGGCACAGGTTAAAGGGATAGACAAGATCGGATGATCGCAAACGGAGAGAGAACAGAGCAGATCAGCGAAAAGGTCAAGGCTCCGTAGTTCTACAAGTTGAGATTTCATTTACAAGACAGAGTGCAGTTCAGAGCATTCAAAGAGGGGGAGGAAGGAAGGAACAGGAAGGACTATACTTATGTGGCAGGGTTTGAAATGGACTACATAAAGGACGGGATTTTAAGAGAAATGTTTGATTTGTTGAAACTGCTGGGGACAGGAATAAATAAGAAATTGAAGCATAATGCTCGCCTCCGTCTTTAATAGAACCAAGACTCCATGCGCTATTAGCAGGGTAAATCTTCATTGGATCTTAAGATCAACATCTCAGGTTTCACCACCAGAAAAGACTCCCTGCATCAAAGGGCCCCCAATCCTGTAAGCCAAAATTCTTTTGACAGTAACATCAATACCACACTATTAAACAGCTCAAATGGCATGACCTGACGAACATGTTACACCAGGGGAGGGCCCGGCAATCAGTGAGGAGGGTGTGCCAATAGAAAGCTTCTCAACAAACAGGATATCATTTCTGAAGCACCTGCAACTCTGCCCCATTTGTCTCTAGAAGCCCCAATTACTACCCACTGGCGCCTAAGGTCTGACGATGATGACCCAAATGAGAAACTGTCTTGCAAACATTGGACTTTGGGAGGGGTAGGACAAGAGGTTGAGGGTCTCATTTCTTGTGCTCTACTTCTCAAAGCATCCACAGTGTTTATTATCGGAAGTGATTGTCTTGGGCGCCCTGGAAATTCGAAAATAGGTGGCCACTTGAGTTGATAATCCTTGATTCAGTCGGCATCCCCTTTCTATTTCCATGCCCCTCATTGAAGAGGGATCCCTTTTTCACCCATCCCTCACTCTAAAGTACTGGGACCGAAGATAACACAGATGTAACCATGCCGTGGCTGGCAATTGCATCACCAGACGGGCATAACAACATTTTTGGCCCATATGAAGCGATCAATATCTTGGAGTGATTTTCCATTTTTACTCTTTCTATGACCCTGCGTATCCGGGGGAAGGCACCAATAAAGCCGTCTTAGCCACGGGGCTGATAGAGCATCTGTTCTCCGTGATAATGGGTCTGAACGTCAAGCACATAACCTGTATCTGAGCTATATCCCTGGTTTCAAACCTCTTTCATACATCTCTGTGCACTGATCTGTGGAGAAAGAGTGATTCCAAGAGGGGAAAACACTGCTAGCGTGGTGTGCACAATCCTGTGTGTGGTAAAGAAATTCACAGGAGTTACGGCTCTGCTCATGTCCCCAGAATCCAAGCTCTGTGTGGCAGTGCTGAAGACCTGACGACTGTGTTCATGAGAACTTATTGTTCCATGATGAGGTGAAGAAATCAATCGAGAGTCTATAGTCGCCTGCCCTTTGATTCCTATTGAAGGAGTGGGAACATTCTTCATGGCACCATATTGCCTTTATTTATGACTCCTCCATTGTTCTTACTCGCCTAAGGAGCTGTCATCTATAGTAATCACTGTGAGATTGTTTACATATCAGACACCACTGAAGTTCTGCTGATACTTTATTGACACAGGGACCCTGGCATCCAAACCTACCAACGTTGGTTTCCAATACGCATGCAGGTAAAGCCATAGAGGACAAAGATTTTAGCATACCCATTGCACCACAAAATCACATGACATATATCCTTTTACTGTCAACAACTGTAGAATTTGATGGAGCTAGGAGAGAGGAGAGAGCTGCTCTGAAGTGAAGTAGCCCATCATCAATGGGAACACCATTCCATTGTTCTCACAAAGCTCACGCCTATGAATGTCAGCTTCTGTGATACAAAACGTTTAGCAAATGTGTAAGGTACACAATAAAAGTTCCACAAATGTAACACAATAAACAATAATAAACATGGAATTCTCTAAGTTGTTTAGATCAACTTCAGGTGCAGCTGGGCCTAGTTCCCTGGCCAAGGAGAACGCAATAGAAACCAAAGGTGAAGAGCAGCCTGCTGTGGCCAGCAGGTAACCCAAATGCACTCCTTTGGGAACTGAGGGATTGATTCCCAAAGGAGCGCATGTGGGCCACATGCTCAATTCTATGTCAAGACTGGAGGCGAGCATCATGTTTCAACTTCTTTTATTCACTCTTCAGCAGTTTCAACAACAAAACACAAGAAAAACTGGGAAAAGGTCTCTCTTCATCCTTTTCTTTTTCTTAAACTACAAATCCCACAGTCTCTGTAGTCCTTTCAGTATCAGTCCACCATATGACCCACTTTCTGTTCCTGAACTCCTCCTCTTCTTTTCCTGCTCTTCAAGCAGAGAAGTACCCTTTCTCCTCTATTCCAAGAGGTAGAGGAGGACTGGGAAAGACCCAGTGAAGGCAAAAAAGCTTGCAAAGAGAAACATCTGGATGTGGAGCCAGACGAAGTGTCAGACATGTTTGACCCAGACAGCATTAGAAACCCAACATCCTCCGATTGGCAGCCCTCTCCCAGGGTGACGAAGTACATGACCCAGAGGCTAAAGAAAGCGCTCGACAAGGATGTTAGACAGCGCTTATGAGCGAAATGCCCCAACCGGACCTACTGACCCTGAAATGCTAGCCTTCATCTCAAAGACTAGCAATGATCTGCATAAGGGGATAGATAGATCGTGGAGGAGCTGCCAAGAGAAAGTGTTGGAAATTTCTGGGCCATTGGCCAAGATAATGGACCTGGCCAAAAGAGCCACGGATACCGTGGAAGAAATCGACCAAGAGGTCCGCGCTAATTGGACGCAGAGAGCAGTCTGCTTATTGGGTAATGCGAACTGCGCCATCTCCTCAGAGAGGAGGAGAAGCCTTCCGCTTAAGATAGATGCCAATCTGGGTGATCTAGCTGCGTACGAAGCCGGTGAGGCAGCACAAGGTCTACTCTTCGGGGAGACCTTCGGCAAAGAGATGGGCAGGTCCGTAAGACCCAAAACATCCCTGGAGAAGGCACAGGCGTCCATTCGCAAGATCTTCCTGGGCAGAGTTTTTGCCGGCACCGGCCGCTAGCTGGGTCAAGCCGCTGATCGCTTCCATGGAGCGAGAAGGCCCCAGAATTCCAGAGCACAGTCCTGGGAGAACAAACAACAGGATTCGTTCTTCACGTCCACAGGCCGCTTCCCTAATGGTCACAGAGGCAGATGAGCCGGCCGAGGCCAGAACTTTACCACATGCGAGAGCCACGAGTTATCCTGCAGTGGGCGAGAGAACACAGCTTTTTTGGGGGAACAGGCGCGGGCTTCCCAGCAATGCTTGGGTCTTGCAAACCCAGAGGATTACAGCTGGAGTTTGTAGAGGAGCCAGTCCAAGAGAGGTGGCCTTGAGAGCTACAGCTAGCACAAATAGAACAAGAGAGTTCACAGCAGGAGCTTCGCCAGCTAGAATTGAAGGGAGCCATAGAGAGGTTCAACACAGCCCCGAGATTCGTGAGTTCCTTGTTTCTAGTCCACAGGAAAGAGAAAGTGCGTCCAGTTAGAAACTTAAAAGAACTGAATGGATGGGTTGTCTACCACCATGTCAAGATGGAAGGCATACACCAATTGAGGGATACCCTGAGAGGCGGGGACTGGCTGACGAGAATAGACTTGAAAGACGCCGGTGCAGGCAGAGTTCAAAGCCTTTCTAGCTTTCCGCTGGAACGGCCAATTGTGGCAATACAGTACAATGCCCTTCGGACTAGCCTCAGCACCCTGGGCTTTCACCAAACTGATGAGACCGGTAGCAACAGCAATCCGGGAGAAGGGAATCAGGATGATTATATACCTGGACAATCTACTGCTCCTCGCGGAAGATCAGCAAGCGCTATTATATCAAACCGCTTGGCTACAGGATCTCCTAGCGTCGCTAGGCTTTCTAGTAAATAGGGAGAAGTCTGAGACTACTCCGGCCCAGAGGCTAGACTTTCTGGGTTTCGTATTAGACACCAGGAAGGTGACTCTAGAGTTGTCAACCCAGAAGACCAAGGACATCAAGATGGATATCAGGGACTGCCTGAGCATGCAGAAGATATCTATCAGAGCGCTAGCGAGAACAGTGGGGATGCTAGCAGCATCGATCCAAGCTATCTTCCCAGGTCCTCTACATTACCGAGCCTTTCAGATGCTGAAGTTCAGGCACCTGCATCAAGGCTTAAAGTACCACCAATTGATACCCCTATATCAGAAATCCATTACGGAACTGGAATGGTGGTTGAAGAATATGGATGCCTGGAATGGGCGTGCTATATTCAGAGATAGACCGTGCCTAATTATAGAATCAGACGCCAGCTGATCAGGTTGGGGAGCGAAATGCAGGTTCCTAGAGACCGGAGGGAAATGGAGCGGAGAGAAGCTCTGTCTCCACATAAACTGCTTGGAGCTTCTAGCAGGCTCCTTCGCCATCAAAGCATTCACGAAGGGGAGAGTGAGCTCATGTGTTCTGCTCAAAATGGACAACATATCAGCGGTCAGGTACGTAAACAACCTAGGTGGGACAAGGTTGAGACTACTAGTGGAATCAGCAAAGGATTTTTGGCACTTCTGCCTTCAATCATGGACGTCAGTGACAGGAAAATATCTACCAGGGACGCTCAATGTAGTAGCCGACTGGAACTCTCAATATCTGACAGACTCCAGCGATTGGAAGATGGATCCAGAGATCTTTCGTCTGCTGAATCAGAGGTGGGGACCGGTGCACACCGATCTGTTTGCGTCCCGCCTCAACGCACAGATGCACAATTTTTTCAGCTGGAGACTGGACCCAGCGGCGCAGGGTACAGAGGCTTTCTGCAGCCAAGGGCGGGAAACCTCCATTATGCATTCCCTCCGTTCGTAATGTTGTTCAGAGTTCTGGTAAAGGGCCGACGAGAGAAAGCAGAGCTGATTCTGATAACACCGATATGGAAGTCGCAAGTATGGTTTCAGACTTTAATGGAACTGGCGACTGACTTCCCACGGGTTCTTCCAGACAGAGTGGAGTTGCTCACGGACCCAGCTGGGTCGTTTCATCCTCTGAGAGTGAGGGGGACTCTCCCACTGATGGCATGCAGGACTTCAGGAGATGATGGGCGCTGCGAGGCATTTCAGCGCAAGCAGCAGAGCTCATTGCGGAATCGTGGGCTCCATCCACTAGGAGGAGCTACGACACAGCTTGGGCCAAGTGGTCGAGCTGGTGCAGAGGGAGACATTTTCGTCCCGTTTCAGCACCTGTATTTGCGATATTGAATTTCCTAGCACATCTGTTGCAACATGGGAAGGCATTTAGGACAATCTGAGTTTACAGGTCGGCCATTTCGGTGGTTCATTTGCCAGTCGACGGGGGCCCAGCGGGGGAACACCCGGCGGTGACCAGGCTCGTGAAAGGGACACGATACAGAGCACCTCCTGAACCACGATACAAGAGATTGTGGGACATTAGGGTAGTGTTACGACTAGTGGTGAGTTGGCTGACAGATAGGTACTTGTCATTAAAACAATTATCAGGCAAATTAGTGATGCTTTTATGTCTAGTATCTTGCAAGCGCTTAGCAGATGTTAAGGCTCTGGAAGTACACAGGAAGTCTTTCGGCCCGGAAGGAGTGACCTTCTCAATAGCTAAGAGAACTAAGTCAGGTTCCACCACAGTGCACTATCCCTACTTCCCAAGTAACACTAAATCGTGCATAGCGAGATGTATTAAAGAATACGAGAGCACAACGGCAGAGTGTAGGCCGGGAAGTACTACGCAGTTGTTGATAGCGCGAAGGAAGCCGTTTCAGGCAGTAGCAACGGCCACCACAGCTAGGCGGGTGCGCAAAGTGATGCAGTTAGCAGGGTGTCCAGTCATAATGTCGAATACAATAATATCGAAAGTCAAAATGTCGAAAAAAAAATGTCGAAAATAAAAAATGGCGAATTACAAAAATGTCGAATTTTTTTCGATTTTTTTTCGAATTAATGTTTAAATAAATAATTAATTAATTATATTTTATAAAACATATTTTTTTTAAATGGTTAAAGGTATATCCATGGTGAGTGGGGGGGATGGGGAGGAGGGGGGGGTTGGGGTAGGGGTTTGGGATGGGTTTTTTTAATAATTAATTATTTACTTAATGTTTTATTAAATACTTTTTAAAAAAAATTAAAGGTATATCCATGGGGGGTGTTGGGGGGGATGGGGAGGAGTGGAGGGTTGGGGTAGGGGTTTGGGATGTGGGGTTTGGGGGGGGGGACCCCCCCAATAAAAAACGTTAGTATATGTGATATTTTACATAGTTATTTTAACATTGGTTTTTCGATTTTTTTTCGACATTTTATTTTCAAATGAATGACTTTTTCTATTATATGTATGTGTTTTCGACATTTTTGAATTCGATATTTTTTTTTCGACATTTTTGTAATTCGACATTATTTTTTCGATATTATGACTATAAACCAGTTAGCAGGCATAGATCTAAGAGAGTATGGTACACATTCTGTGAGAGGGGCTATGGCATCCACAGCGTTCACAGCAGGAGTGACACTGCAAGATATCATGCAAGCAGCAGATTGGGCTAGCGATTCTACATTTAAAGTATTTTATTTCAAGCCGATCAAAGAGTTGGCGGCAGCTGTTTTGGGGAAGCTTTGAACAAGCATAATGCTCGCCTCCAGTCTTGACATAGAATGAAGATTACCCCTGCTAATTGCGCAGCAAGTCTTGATTCTATTAAAGACTAGGAGGCGAGCATTAATTTCCCTCCCTATCATGTACTGTTCATATGTATTGATAGTATGTTAGTTGGACTGACAGTAGGAGGACTCCACCCTGATATTGCTGTTTGTATGATCACTAGGCGAAGACCAGAAGAATACTTGAGTAGCGAGTAGCCTTCGGCAGCGAAGCTGTGGAATAGTTGGATGCCGCCTCCACAAAGCAGTAGAGTTTGCATCAGTTGCTATAGTTCACCTCATTGGATGGACTTGGGGTTCAATTTTAAAGGATGCGGTTCAGACCATTCAAAGAATAGGAGTCCAGGAACAGGAAGTGGGTCATAAACTGGACTGATACTGAAAGGACTACAGAGACTGTGGGATTTGTAGTTTAAAGAAAAGGATAAGAGAGCCCTTTCCCCAATTTTCCTTGTGTTTTGTTGTTGAAACTGCTGAAGAGTGAATAAAAGAAGTTGAAGCATAATGCTCTCCTCCTAGTCTTTAATAGAATGAAGACTCCCTGCGCAATTAGCAGGGGTAATCTTCATTCACAGTCAGTTCCTGTGATATGTCAGGTTTTCTTGTTCTATTTGATGAGGAAGCCATGGCTAGTGAGTAGCTGACACGCCCCTTGTGGGCGACTGAGAAGGCTTGACTATGATGATACTCTTATTATCCAGATGTCTAAGTGATAGAGAATACCATTATGCCCTTGTATAACCCACGCGCCCATCTAATCGCGTCAGTTTCACCACAATTGGTGAAATGGCAGTTTTGACGCATTTTCCACAGCCTTTGGGCCGGGTTAGGGTACATTAGAAACAGATTGTGGGGGTACTAAGTGGGTGGTGGATCTGTGTGGGGCAATGTTGTGGGGGTATGGTGGCCATACAAAAACCATAAAAAAAGGCGACAAAAATGGAAATGCGATCAGATGGGGCTAATCCAAATTCACAACAATATGACGAGGTGGTGATGTTGATAACCTAGTTTATAACTTGCAGGACCCCTTCCAGTAGTAGTATTAGTACTACGCCTGTACTAGTGAGAACGCAGAGGACACTAGATATGACTTCTGATGGCTTTTCCCTATGGCCCAGGTATTTTAATTTCCCTATGATTGTTTGATTTAAATGATCTTGTAATAACGTCTATTATTTCCATGCGTGCTTTGCAACTGTTTATATTTTCAATTAATTCTCTGCATTCCAACATCTCTCAATGAATTGTTACTTGAAGAACTAGTGAGTTTTTTTTATGATTATAAGGTTTTTGATTTTCCACTTATTGCTTCCTAATTTTGGAACCTTAGATGTTCGCAATTATTGCTTTGTATTGTAATTATCCTCCATAAATGTAATGGCATGATTTTTTTAGACTTTCCTGGCTAATGTTGTTGTTGATTTGTATTCAAGTCTCTTCTAATAATTATTGTGGCACATATACTTTTGAGGGATAGTAATACTATGTTGTTTAACCTAAGCTCCTGAGGAAAGGATGTCTTTTTCCGAAACGCGTTGAGCTTGAGGCATATTAAAGAAGATCACTTTAAAGGGGAAAAAAAAGGTATTTGAAGTCTCCAGACTTTTTTATGACTCCTTTGTTTTACATAACTTTGCATTGAATATACTGTTTAAATTGCTATTAACATACTAAATATTGATTGGCTTTTAGTCCCAGTGTAAAAGTGTGCAGCAGCAGGGGTATCCTGATTCATGGAAACAATTGTTGTCTTCCATTTTCTCAGCTTGTGTGTTACGGCTGGTTTACTTCCCATCCGCCAAGTTGGTTTAATCCATCACAAATCTTTCGACATATATTGTTTCTCAATCTTTAGCTGCACTTGAACAGTTCTCGTTACCATCTTGAAATGAAAGTCCTTTCCCAAGTAATGTACCCTCCTCAAATCTAGAATGGGCCCTTTGGTGAAGGCCCCTGCCTAGCTTTGGGGACTGGTAGGGTGAGGGTTCACAGGGCCGGGTGCTACAATTGCTAATGAACAACTGCCAGTGAACAGCCCATCATCTACAAGAGTACAGCAAGAAGTGTCCCAAAAGTGGGCCCGGATGGCGTAAAGTATGCTGGAGGACAGGCCAGTAGTGAGTAGCTATCCACTTCCACTTCATTTTAGTAATACTTGTGTAAAGGAGAGAGACGTAAATTGATATCTAAGGGGAAACCCGTATACGTTAAAATGCCATATCACCTGTACAGAGGTTGTGGTACCCGTTAGGAGAAAAAGGAAAAATTGTTACAAGTTGAAATGCCATGTGAACTATTTTGAGAGTTTGGTAACCCCTTAGGAAAAGAAAAAAACAAACATTGACATTTTTGTGAAACACTTGCAAGTCGATATACCATGTTAACAAAACTGAGGATGTGGTAAGCCTTCGGAACAGAAAAATATAAACATTGATATATGCGGATGTGACGAATCCCTTGATGTCGTCACTTCTTCCCCAGACGGGATCCCTTCCCATAGACACTGGGAGGTGAGGCTGCTACCCGATGGTCCCCCTGGGAGTGGTACTCAGCGGGAAGATCCCATGGGAGGGATCCCCCTCTGTGGAGGAAGGGAAGACTATCAAGGGAGAACACAGCATAACAACTACCTCTGTTACCCCCAAAACACATCCCCCCACATTGTTAGGGCCAAAACACTCACATCCTCTTTACCTCCTCTTTCTACTCATAGTTACTTTATGCACAGTAGACCTATCTATGATAAAAACCATACTGTGACGAGGAAGAGTGGAAAAAACTTGGAAAGATATGGCTCTATAGATACTGACAGGAGGAAGAAGAAAGGAGTAGTGAACAGCCCTCTGCGGAACCAAAGCGAGCATACTAGCTCTCAATCGCACATGAGCGGGCCAAAGATAAAAAGAAAGGAATGACTTCTCTCATTGTCTGATCCTCCCTGGATGAACCACACGCTGGAGGGAGCTGCCATGCGGAGAACAGGGACCAAGGGAGACTGGGACACTGGCCAGACAGCAGACGTGTCCCAGCGAAGAATGCCGCTGAGACACGCGGACCACAGCGTGAGAAACGGGGATCCGGCAGCGAGCTGGAGGGCAGAAAGAGGACCTGCTGTACCTGTGAGGGACCCAGTGCTGTGGAACTGCTGCACAACTTCCATGGGCGAGAGAAGCCCAGAGACGTTGGGAGCCAGAGAGAGAAGCAACCTGCGGAGCAGGGGTAAGGAGCATGCCCCTGTGGTTGAGGAAATCCGCAAAGAGAACTGTGTTGAGGAGTTGGGAATTGCGCTACAAAGCAGGGACAGAGCAAAGACCCTGTTGAGAGCCTGATGGGCAGAGTTGAACCGAGTCGGGCGAAAGAGAAATTCCTGGGGTGAAACCAATTGTTGAGAACAATCAATCAGCGTACATGAGTCATCATCTTCCTCCTACCAGTACTTGGAAGAATCCTAGAGGGCTTTCTATGAGAAACAGTTTCTGACAGGATAGGAAATTTGCCTGATTAAGAGACATTATAAACTTAAGAAAGGGGTCTGGGACCCGAACACTGAAAGGATTGAAGAGTTGTATATGCGAAACAATGCCTGTCATGATAGTGAACCGAGCCTGAGTGAGAGACATTGTTAGCTTGAGAAATGGGTCTGGCACCCACATAACTGGAAGAGAAGACCAAGGGGAGAGAGAGATATCCTTTGGCAAAAGTCCAGAAATAATTGGGAATATTGATAGGGGCCTAAGAAAGGCTTGGGGAAAGGAGAGATTTCCCCAATCTTTGTGGAACTGTAAAGAGTTGCCTAAGAAGGCCGGGGGAACGGAGGCCTCCCCCTCTGTCTGTGTGAAACTATATCGAAAGGCCTGGTGATGGCCAGGGGAAGAGGGATATTCCACAAACAGTCACAAACTGCCTAAACCCATCCAGAAGGAAGGAACTACCTTTCTGGAATCAGGGTGGAGTTCGTTTTATAGTTTTCTTTTGAAGTGTAAGGGACGGAAATATGTTTGAGACATAGGACAGTTGACTATATTTCCTTTGACGGACATTCTGACAGCATCCTTTGTTTTATTTGAGGCAGGGAATACCCTCTTAGTTATAGGGACAAACATGTTTTTTCTTTACTTTCTATTAAATATAAGTGTATGCACACAAGCATGTCCCCTTTGTGTCCAGTGTCTACGTGTGCACCCTTGCACGGAGAAACTCTTGCAAGTTGAAATGCCATGTTAACAATACTAAGGATGTGGTAACCCTTCCAGAACAGAAAGATACGAACATTGGTATATGCGGAGAAACTCTTGCAAGTTGAAATGCCATGTTAACAATACTGGGAATGTGGTAAGCCTTTGGCAACAGAAAGATATGAACATTGATATATGCGGAGAAACTCTTGCAAGTTGAAATGCCATGTTAACAATACTGAGGATGTGGTAACCCTTCCAGAACAGAAAGATACGAACATTGGTATATGCGGAGAAACTCTTGCAAGTTGAAATGCCATGTTAACAACACTGAGGATGTGGTAACCCTTCCAGAATAGAAAGATACGAACATTGGTATATGCGGAGAAACTCTTGCAAGTTGAAATGCCATGTTAACAATACTGAGAATGTGGTAAGCCTTTGGCAACAGAAAGATATGAACATTGATATATGCGGAGAAACTCTTGCAAGTTGAAATGCCATGTTAACAATACTGAGGATGTGGTAACCCTTCCAGAACAGAAAGATACGAACATTGGTATATGCGGAGAAACTCTTGCAAGTTGAAATGCCATTTTAACAATACTGAGGATGTGGTAACCCTTCCAGAACAGAAAGATACGAACATTGGTATATGCGGAGAAACTCTTGCAATTTGAAATGCCATGTTAACAATACTGAGGATGTGGTAAGCCTTTGGCAACAGAAAGATATGAACATTGATATATGCGGAGAAACTCTTGCAAGTTGAAATGCCATGTTAACAATACTGAGGATGTGGTAAGCCTTTGGCAACAGAAAGATATGAACATTGATATATGCGGAGAAACTCTTGCAAGTTGAAATGCCATGTTAACAATATTAACAATACTGAGGATGTGGTAAGCCTTTGGCAACAGAAAGATATGAACATTGATATATGCGGAGAAACTCTTGCAAGTTGAAATGCCATGTTAACAATACTGAGGATGTGGTAAGCCTTTGGCAACAGAAAGATATGAACATTGATATATGCGGAGAAACTCTTGCAAGTTGAAATGCCATGTTAACAATATTAACAATACTGAGGATGTGGTAAGCCTTTGGCAACAGAAAGATATGAACATTGATATATGCGGAGAAACTCTTGCAAGTTGAAATGCCATTTTAATGGTACTGAGGGTGTGGCAACTCTTCCGGAACAGAAAGATACGAACATTGATATATGCAGAGAAACTCTTTCAAGTTGAAATGCCATGTTAACAATACTGAGGATATGGTAAGCCTTTAGCAACAGAAAGATATGAACATTGATATATGCGGAGAAACTCTTGCAAGTTGAAATGCCATGTTAACAATACTGAGGATGTGGTAAGCCTTTGGCAACAGAAAGATATGAACATTGATATATGCGGAGAAACTCTTGCAAGTTGAAATGCCATTTTAATGGTACTGAGGGTGGGGCAACCCTTCGGGAACAGAACGATACGAACATTGATATATGTGGAGAAACTCTTGCAAGTGGAAATGCCATGTTAACAATACTGAGGATATGGTAACCCTTCAGGAACAGAAAGACCTGAACATTGATATATGCAGAGGAACTCTTGCAAGTTGAAATGCCATGTTAATGGTACTGAGGGTGTGGTAACCCTTCAGGAACAGAACGATACGAACATTGATATAAGCGTAGAAATTCTTGCAAGTTGAATTGCCATGTAAATAGTACTGAGGGTGTGGCAACCCTTCGGGAACAGAACTATACGAACATTGATATATGTGGAGAAACTCTTGCAAGTGGAAATGCCATAGTAACAATACAGACGTTTTTAGGAGCTAAAGGAAATAAACAATGATGCACAAGGATTAACTGGAGCATGGTGAAATGCCACGTTAATAATAATAATATTGCTACAGGTGGAGAAACTGCTTTATGTTGAAATGAATATTAGCCATACAGAGGGTGTAGTTGCCCTTAAAGAGAGAAAGGAATCTTTTGGAGAAACGGTTGCAAGTTGAAATGCTATAGGAGAGAAGGTACATTTGGAGAAACTGTTGTACGTTGAAATGTAATGGTTATGATGCAGGCTCCTACATATGCCTGAGATACCTCAGGGAAGAAGCAAGGCAAACAAGGGGAAGGTCCCCAGCAGTACACAGTACATTACAACCAGACTTTCCAGAGACCCCTAAAGAAACAAAGAGAAAGGTGCCAAAGAGTTCAACAGCAATCCTTCACATGGAAGGCCGCATTCATCCCGTCTAGGGTCCAAGATGGCCGCTGAGCTTTATGAAACCTGTGCTCCTCAGGGAAATGGATGAGGGGCAGGAACAGGATAGGACTGGGGCACATAAGATTTAGAAGCGACCCAATGAATCTGTGGGATGAGTAATGGCTACAGAACACAAAGCACCTCAGTAATGGAAGAGGCCAAAGAGTGTGTGAGGTCCACTGGAGTACATAAGTGTAAGAAGGAAGTCAGAACAGAAGTGCATTTGGAAGGAAGGGAAGAAGACCGGGGACCTCAATTCACCAAAATGCCAGGGGTGGCGGACATGATATCACTCACTCAATGACAACACAGGGTGGTGTGGTGAGGTCCTGTGAATAGGCCGGACGTCAGATTGTGTACATTTCAGTGCATGGGCGGACCCCAATGAGTAAACACTGTGGCTGTGTGATCTGTGTCGGCGCAGCACTGCAGCGCATCTGAGGCCCTATGAGTCTCATCAAACTGCGACGAGGTGGTGGAGGGACGCCCTCCCACCCACAGACCTTCTGTTAGGAAAGATTTCATTTTATATGTAATTTTCCCTCCAGTTGTACACCCCCAAACTGTTTGCTGCTGTTTAAACACCTTAGTCTGACGTTGCCAGGGGAGCACAGCCTTCTGCTGCACTCCTCTGGGCTTTCGCTCACTTTTTATGGGGAAATTGACATGCCCTTCGGACAGTCGGTGCTGGGAAACTTTGTTTCCCTTAGTCCTTTTCCAATGTTGCAACTTTTCTGCAACATGTAACAAGTGCACAATGTACCTTACAGTACAGTGCACTTGGGTCTCATAGTCATTTCCAAAGACCCTAGATACTCTCATAGGACTTTTCTGGGAGATGTGTCATGGACAGGGCTGGTGGCAGCTTATCTTTTCATATAATTCTAACCCTTTCCTGTATTTTAAACCACGTTGACCGTGTTTGGCACAAATAGGTGGCCTGGCTCCAAAAGAGCCAGGCCACGAGGTTCTTTGTCCTGTCCTTTGGAAATCACCACTGTCCCATTTGGGAACCATTGCCGTATCGCCGGAACTGAAAGCCGCAGAGACGTCCTTTGTGTTGCATTTGAACGTGCAGCCACAGTGGACTCAACTGGCGAAGTTTGGTCTGGAGTGCGTCTGGGGCCGGTGAGTAACCCTAACCTTAACCGGTGGCCCCTAGCACCTCCATCTGTTTTTTACGCACGAGTGCCCCCTGGGGGTACCTCTCCTTTCCACTGCTAGTGCGAACTAGCGACCTTTTCCCGAACCTTGGAATCACCTCTGCCTTCAAGTGGAGGCCCTCCTCGAACAGTGGGAATCTATTCTTCATCACCTCACCCACCTTCCTGAGCTGCTAGAGACCCCTGAAGTGACCCCGTTTCGCCCATTGGAACAACCGCATGCACCTGCACTACATGTACTATTGAGCATAAGGCTCATCTCTTCTTAGGGTTTGGACTGCCTCTTAGTTAGGTGTGTGATTGATGTTGAAGGGGACTAAAGACTATCTGCACTGCTTATTTTCCTTCCCCTCTAGGTTGTGAACATATTCCGTGCCTTTTAACCCTTTAGACCCCAATGGTCTTGTATATATCTTGTATTGATTGTGTTGTGTTGGTTTGGTAAGATTGCTGTGATTCTTTTACTATGCGTTGAGTTACAGAGGCCTTGTAATAAATGGGTTTATATTTTTGAAATGTACACCTGTCTGGGAGTAATTTGTAAGTGTCCTTGCTCTGTGCGCTCATTGAGGTCCTTCAGTCACCCTCACCCCTCCTGAGACTTAGTCTTGACCGCCTGCTATAGCTACCTTTATTGGTCTGGCTTGTCCAGAGGTTACCCTGTTCGAAGAAACTAGGCTGGCCTTCTGAACCTCTGCCCACCAGGTCAGAGTTCAGAAATCCGTCTTAATACCTTCCATCTGCACTCGTCCTTGCAGAACGAGTACAGACATGCCGTGCTCAGGCGCTGAAAGGGGAATCCTTCCCCGACACACACGGTGAGTAGGTGGGGCCCATATGAGGCATGTGAATCAGCGTGGTTCCTGAGATTGTTGCTCTGTAATAGAGGCCTTGTGCGCCTATGGGACTGGGAAGATAAGAATACTAATACCATGAACGTTAGTCAAGCACTAACCTGCTAGAACAGAGTTTGGACACATTCCCAGGGGTCTGTGTGCCCGTGGCAGGAGGAAACATCTCAGGTCTGTCCAGAAGGGCTACCATCCATGCAGGCCTACCCTTTGGACGTGGTCTGAAGGTGATGAAGGAGGGAGCTGTATATACTTTATACACAGCATAGTGCCTGGCATCCCTGTGTGGCGGCTCCTGTGGGAGGAGTGCTTGTGTCATTGACAGGGTGCAACTCCATATTGATGGTGAGCCCAGCAGGGCAACAGTTAAACTAATCCTGCACCATGGCCGATGATGAGGGTGCACATCAGGCTGCAGCGTCAGTGTCAAAGCAACAAGGCTCCTTGGCACCTTTAGTTGCGTTCGATGCCACAGGTGCCCCATCCATCTTGCGCCCTCATTGGACACTATGGTTGGAGATTCTCAACATGTATTTCAATGCTCTGGGACCATGCCAAGAAGTCATCACTCCTGTGGCGGCGTCATAAGGAAGAAGTTGTGCATCAATAGCTTATTCAGAGATATGCTTCCACCAAAATGAGATGCCAGATTCTGGAGGAACCTGGCATCACGCTGGATCTAGTTCTGGAGATGGGCCAGTCCCATGAATTAGCTGATGTGAGAGCCTCGAAGATGGAGGCAGTACTGAAATCGCTAAAGATTGAGGAAGCCTAAGTAGTGAACAGACAGCAGGTGTGGAAACCGGCCCTTAAACCTACATGGGTGAAAAAGGAGAAAGAGCCTGCAACGGCTCCAATATGTCCGCAATGTGAATATGACCTACCGTATGTGGCAAACTGTCCTGCAAGCGACATACATGTGGGAGGTGTGGAGTTGCGAATCACTTCACCAGAGTATGCCGCAGCTCTCGGGCAGCCACCGTTTCCCGGGGTCCAGCCAGACCGGCTTGCAGAGGTGTTTGAAGGGATTGGCAAGCTGAAGGGTGATCCCATCCGGTTTTGCACATCAATGAGTCTGTGCAGCCAGTTGCACTGAAACATCAGAGAATACCATGTCATGAGATGTCTGGTGGAAAAGGAGCTGGACAACCTTGTCCGACTGGACATAACTGAGAAAGTGGAGGGTCCCACACCCTGGGTCTCTCCCATTGTGGTAGCTCATAAACCTAAACAGCCAGTCTCGGTGCATATCTGTGTAGACATGCACCTCCCCAACGCCATCAGGCAGGAGAGGCACATCACACCCACCATAGATTACATCATTGCGGATGTGCAAGGGGCTGTGTTCTTCTCGAAGCTAGACTTGAGAGCCGGATACCATCAGCTGGTTCTCCATCGGGAGTGCAGATACATTACGACCTTTACCAAGCACCGGGGCTTTCACCGGTATAAGAGACTCAGATTTGGGGTATCTTCTGCAGCGTAGGTCTTCCAGAATGCGGTGTGGGTGTGATTGCAGACATCACAGGAGCGTTGAACATCAGTGACGATGTGCTGGTGTTTGCACAAATGGAAAGGGAGCACCTTGAAAGATTGGAGATGGTGTTCAAACATATTAAGACCATGGGATTGATCCTGTACAAAGAGAAGTGCGCATTTCTCAAGAGGCAGATGGAGTTCTTCGGATTTGTGTTCCAACAAGGGGGGTGTCGGTGGACCCAGCCAAGTTAAAGGACATTCAAGATGCAACAGTGCATGTGAACATCTCAGAAGTCTGCAACTTCTTTGGGATAGTCACCTATTGTGGGCGATTTATCAGAGACCTGGCGTTGCTGTCGTAACCATTGAGGAGCTTGACCAAGAAAGACACATCGTGGAGATGGTCCCAGGTAGATCAGTCATCATTTGAAGACATTAAGTCAGCCCTGACGTCATACACCATGATGGCCTTCTTCGATCCAAAAAAGAACTCTGAGATAGTAGTGGATGCAAGTCCATTTGGTTTGGGGGCAGTGCTTGCTCAACTGGACAAGTGTGGCCAAAATTAAGCCTGTGGCATTTGCGATCAGCGCCCTGTCGGCAACAGAACAAAGGTACTCGCAAATTGAGCGGGAGGCACTCGCCTTATTATGGGGCTGCAGACATTTCCACCTCTACATCTGTGGCAGGCCGGTGACCGTGGTAACTGACCACACATCACTGGTCCATATGATGGCAGGTTCATCATCCAAGCCCCCGACCAGTATTGAGAAATTAATGCTATCATTGCCCAGGTAACCACAATGCAGCAGACTATCTGTCCAGACACCCTCCTCCCACAAAGGCTGCAGTGGAACAGGAGGTGAAGGAGACTGAAGATTTTGTACGTCTGGTCACAGAAGCGACAATGCCTAACTCAATGTCAATGGATGAAATAAGATAGGGTAAAGAAAAGGATGATTGTTTCTGAAGGAAGCTGTATCTGACAGAGACTGGCGATGGGCGCTAGTTAACATAGACAAGAGGACCGAAGTCGCCCGCAAGACATTGGAGCAGCTGTGGAAGATTAAGAGTGAACTCACATTCATGGACGATGGGTTAGTGCTCAGAGGCTCAAAGATTGTTATACCCTCGCAACTGATCCCCAGGGTGATCGAGCTTGCCCACCATAGACACCAGGGGCCGGCAAAGACTAAATCAAGAAGGTTTAGTTCCCAGCCCTGGAAGAAAGTATGGATGAATTCGTAAAGGGGTGCCTGTGGTGTCAGGTGTCTGCTCCAGGGAACAGAGAACCCCAAATTGAATACATGCCACGCATCTCCAAGCCGTGGGAGGTGGTGCACATAAATTTGGGATCCATTGGACGTGACATTAACTTCTTGGTGGCCATAGATCAGTGGTCCCGATACCTGGAGGTGCAATTTGTCCCATCCACTGCATTGACTGATGTGGTGTTAGTGCTGGAGAACATTTCTACCTTACATGGTTTGCCCGAGGAGATATGTTTCGACAATGGGCCCCCTGTTCCAGAGGGAAGGTTTTGCAACATTTATGAAGGAGTGTAGAATCCATCTTAGGAAGGTGACACTGGTGTGGCCACGAGCCAATGGAGAGGCGGAAAGATTCATGAGAAAAATAAACAAAGTGTTTAGGATTGCTCATGGGCAGGGGTCATGCCCCCAAAAGGCTTTCTACCAATTTTTACAAGAGTACCGTACTACCCCACACTGTTCAACTTGGGTCCCCCGGCAGAGGGGCTGTTCAACAGATGCCCTCCTGTGCTGATACCAGATGGAGAAGATCGTGTTCCAGGTACCATTGATGGCCAGACAATGGCTGAGCATCGTAGAACAAGGAATGATCGAGAGAATGTGTGGCAAGGCTTGAAAGACTATGACCTGACGGTTGGAGACACTGTGCCACTGAAATGCAGACATCCGGCAGGAAAGTTATCCCTGGCCTACAAGCCAAGGCCACTCGACTTTGTGGATGTGAAAGGGTCCATCATCATGGCCTCAAACGCCCAAAGTACTGTGACGAGGAATTCACGTTTCTTCAAGAGATTTGCATCTGAGAACTCGATTCCAAGAGACCCCTCACCCCGGTAAGGGAGGAAGTGGGGTGGAGGAAAACATGAGAGGCTGGAGGAGTGATGAGGAAGGTTGTCCTGAAATGCAGAGGAGGCCTGAGCCGGGCAGGGAACCTGTGGTGGAGATCCTGAAAGAGGAAAGGAGTTTCCTGAGGAGAGAGTCCAGAAGGCCACCAATCCACCTCCAGGACTGTGTAATGACTGCAGGGTGAAGAGGGGGGCGTGGCTTGGAGCCGATGGAGGGCAGAAGCTGATCTGCCGGGCTCCGGCCGAGACGCCGCTTCCTGATCCTTTTTCTCCGGTACAAGAGTGGTTGCAGCCAGCGGAAAAGCACGCATCGGCGGGGGAAGTGCTCCCCATTAGGAATTACTCGAGTGTTGGAATTTTCGGAGCCCCCGTGAGGAAGAGCGGGCTCCGGATCCCACCCTCCCCTCCGCCGCGCATTGATCCAAGATGGCGCCTGGCACAGCTTCACGCAGCCCCTGAACCAGCGTCCCCCGACGGAGCGCTTTGGGGATCGGCAACAAGGCCGGGGGGGGCGACCCCTGTCTGACACTGGTTCGGAATCGACACAGGCCCCCAGGCCCCTGACTCCGCTACCCCTGGGCTGGCCCAATTTATGCAACGCGGACTACAACTAGAACCACGTGGATGGCATCACATAAAGAGAAACTCGCCACCTCTGAGAAGCAGCACCCCGCCCTACGGCCATCACCCGAACGACATGATTCCAGCCGAAGCACTCGGGGGCCCTGAAACTCAAGGTGCGTGAGCCTACATAATACCCTTTGGTGGGCCCCTGACCACCACCGCACCCTTGGGCCGCCTGCATTTGGCTCCCCGACTCGGCGATCTACGTCCAGCGGCTTCAAGATGGCCACCAAGAACAAGAGCAGGGCCGCCACCATGGACTCCTTTGTCTCGACCAAGGCGAAGACCTCCACCCAGTCCAGACCTAGCCTCTCCGAAAACACTCATCCGAACGAAGGGGAGGTCAACGACAATCGCTCTCAGATATTGGATGCCATTGCCTCACTGAGAACCCACATTGACTCCAAGATTGATGAGTTCAAAATAGACATACAACTCATCCGCCAAGATGCCCGCAACTTGACGGAGAGGGTAACGACCGTCGAGAATTCCACGACGGAGCTGTCCGGGGCCACCACAACCCTGAAGTCCGAAGTCTCCGATCTAAAGAGGAGGGTCGCCTTCCTGGAGGAAAGGGCGGAGGAAGCCGAAGGACGGGCCAGACGTGGGAACATCAGGATCCTGGGTATCCCGGAGGGAACAGAGGGCCTAAACACCACATCCTATGTCGAAACCCTTCTGCTACAAGAGATCGGGGCCGGAAAACTAACCCAAGGCTTTGCGGTCGAAAGGGCACATAGATCCCTCCAGAGACGTCCTCCGCCCGGCTCGCATCCACGGCCAATAATAGCCAAAATATTGAATTTTCAAGATAGAGAAACCATCCTACGGCACTCCAGGGAAGCAGGTCCCATTGAAAGGGGGGACTCAAAAATTACTATTTACCCCGACTACACCAAGAAAGTGCAGAGGGAAAGGAACTCATTCGTCCCGATCAAGGCGAAGCTTCGCCAACTGGACATTAAATACAGGCTGCTGTACCCCGCGCGCCTGAGAGTTGTTTATAATGGGCGAGCGATATTTCTCGAAAACCCGGAGGCGGCCAATATGTGGCTAGAAGATAATAACCTAGCCGATGGCAAGGATCCTCCTCGGAATGATGATTAAGTCCCGAGTCTCCTCGCACCACTAGTAACCGGACCCCAGCAGGTAATCCAAACAACAGTTTAACTTATGGAAGCGGCCCTCGTACGGCCCTGCCGCCTCGCACCAACCCTACCCCCAGCAGAAAATCCAATTGGGCCAGTTCACCGCCCGACCCAGCTCACGCCCGATTCCCGGATGGGTTCAGACGGCTCGAGAGCGCCTGAGCACCGCGACAATGTTGTAGTCGCTGGGCGCACCAGTTTGTGTTATGTTATTAGTTTAGTTGGTTTTGCAGTCTACGAATCATCAATGTTGGTAAAGTACAAGATGGTGGCAAGTTACGACACAAGACTTCATGAACCAGGGGCCCCCCGCCCGCAGAACGCCACCTGTGGTTCGTTGGGCCACCGGGCCAGCGGGCCAGAACTCCAAGACGAATTCAGAACACCGATCCGATGGCGTCGCAACTTGTTGTGATGACATGGAATGTGAGGGGAATGGCTTCATACCTCAGAAGGAACCGCATACAGTCCTACCTCGGGAGGAAGAAGGTCTCGATTGCGCTATTACAAGAGACCCACCTTACAGCGGACTCCATGTCTAAGTTAACAGATCGATGGGATGGGACCACGAGGGGGTCTCCTTACTCCAAATATGCGAGAGGCGTACTGATATGGGTGAACCCGAATGTGCCTTTCCAGCTAGAAGGCTGGGATTCTGACAAGGAAGGGAGATATACATCAGTGTGGGGCACCATAGAACAAACCCCAGTGTGCTTCATTAACACATACTTTCCGCAGCATGGAATCCCGTCATACTTAAGCACGTTGAGTGCTAGACTGGCACAACACCGAGGCAGGACCTTCGTGTGGGGGGGAGACTTCAACTGCGTCATGGACTTAAGCAAGGACAGATCGCGCCCTCCTCCTCAGCCAAGCAATCCCGCATCCACCTCCTTGACGGAAACACTCGACCAGCTCAACCTGGTAGACATCTGGAGAGTGCAACATCCAGAGGCCAGAATTTACTCACACTACTCAGCTCCACATGGCGTCCACACAAGGATCGACTACTTGTTTGTTGATAAGGAACAATCTCCACTGGCCACATCCACTGAATATTTGGGGAGATCGATCTCCGACCACTCCCCGCTCGCCATGCATTGGCAGCTGCGTGGACCCAAACCTCCAATTCCCATGTGGAGGATGCCTACAGCAACGTTGGATGATGCAGAGTTCAGAGACGACCTTGCTGAGAAGCTAGAGGAATATGTCGAAATCAATAAGGGATCGGTGGCTACCTGGTCCACACTGTGGGAGGCCATGAAGGTGGTTACCAGGGGAGAAATCATTTCAAGAGCGGGCGGAACCCGCAGACAACTACAGTCCTCTCTTGAGGCCCAGGAATTAGAGATCGCAAGACTAGAGTCCGCCCCTGACATTTCCCCAGAGTCCGAGAAGATCCTTAAAACAGCCCGTATAAAATGTCAGGAATCATGGGTCAGACTGGAGAAATTTGACTTCGCAACACATACCGCCAGATCCCACAGCGAGTCTGACAAACCCGGCAGATTGCTTGCCTGGCTCTGCAAGCGGGAACACCCTAAACACCTGCCAACGGAGATAAAGGACGAAAAAGGAGTAACACACGAGACGCAGATGGAGATCAACGAGACTTTTGCTAAGTTCTACTCCAAATTGTATGCCCACGAGTCCCAGGTGCCCGCCGCAGAATTAATCGAAACATTGGAGGAGATAGGCCTCCCTCAAATCTCCAGCGAGCAGAGGGAGGAACTGGACTCGGAAATCACTTCCGAAGATGTGACAGCGGCCATCAGATCGCTCGCTAATGGCAAAGCCCCCGGCAGTGATGGTCTCCCGCCCGAATTCTACAAGACCTACGAACCCATTATCACCCCCATCCTGCATGAAGTTTATCAAGAAGCCTACACAAATGGCATCCTGCCCAACACCATGAAAGAGACCATAATTATTCCAATGCTCAAGCCGCACAAGTCACCCACCGATTGTGATTCTTATCGACCTTTGGCCATGTTGAATTACGACAGCAAGATCCTCACTTCTATACTAGCCAACAGACTCGCCAGAGTGGTAGGATCCATAATTCACGAAGATCAAAATGGATTCGTCCCAGGACGCAACACCACGGCCAACCTCAGGAGACTACAACACATCATGGCCGAAACCCACGACCGAGAGGAAGACCTGGCGATACTGTCACTTGATGCCATCAAGGCCTTCGACTCTATCTATTGGGAGTGGCTTGTGGAGGTTTTGAGGGGCTTCGGCTTTGGTGCGGGCTTCATCAGATGGATCCAGGTACTTTATAATTCGCCAATGGCAAGGGTTAAAACAGGCAGAATTGTCTCGGGATCCTGGGCAATACAAAGGGGCACGAGACAGGGGTGCCCACTCTCGCCCATGCTGTATATACTGGGCCTAGAACCAATAGCCATATACTTTCGCCAACAGTTTTTTGATGCGGGCATTAAGGTGGGCAACGTTTACAACATAATTTCATTATACGCGGATGATGTACTTCTCTACTTGAGGAACCCTGAGCTCAACGCACCCACAACGCTAGAAGTTCTCGACAATTATGCAAAGTACTCAGGGATACGATTCAGCAGACACAAATCAACCGCATTCCCCCTAGCTAACCTGAGGGGCATTGCAGTAGACGACCTCCCGCCTATCGGAATACAGTGGCAACCTGACAAGTTCCGGTACCTGGGAATCAATGTGGGTCACACCCCGCTACTCACACACGAATATAACACTATAGCAGCAGTCACCGGCCTTCGGCGTTCAATCAAATGTCAATGGTGGGTAGAGCGGCGATTGCCAAAATGATAATCCTTCCTCGATTCCTGTACTTCTTTGCCAATATTTGCCACTACGTTCGCCCGCCTTTCTTCAAGACACTAGAGGCCATCATCAAGGACTTCTTGTGGGGTCCGAGCAGACACAAGCTCACACTGGCCACGCTGTCTCTCCCACATAAGGAAGGCGGAATAAAACTCCCAGACCTTCACCTTTACTACTTGGTGGCCCAGCTCAGTCACATTACGAAGTGGCTGTCTGATGACACATCGGCCGAACTGGAACTACTCAGGCAATCTTCCACAAACTTAATCCCCAAAGAAACTCTATGGTTCCCCCCTCGGCTACCTCCCGAAACTCCGCTGATTGTCAAGCTGGGCAGGCAGATATGGGCCAGGGCCTGTCACATAAGGCAAGTGAAACATCCGTACTCACCGGATAACCCCATAATGGTGGATGTGTGCAAGTCGGAGGCGGAACTTCCCACTACCAGGAGATGGGAGGAAGCAGGCATATATACATGGGGAGACATGTTCACTGATGGGGAATTCAGGGACTTCGAGTCGTTACAGAACATTGAAGGACTATCCAAGGGCCAGTTCCTCTGGTACCACAGGATCAAACAGATCGCTAAGAAGCAGTGGAACAGCTGGCCGGAAGAGCCCACCCCAGACCCACTGATACAGGAAATGCACGACCTCTCAGATGGATGGAGACCAGTTTCCAGACTTTACAACAGACTCATAGACAAGCCTAACCCCAAAGGTCAGGCACTGAAGGCGAAATGGGAGGCAGATCTTGAATCACCACTTACTGACAAGGAATGGGAGAGAGCACTGATCTACCCCAAGAAAGTGTCCCGGAATTCCAGATTCGGACAAATACAGCTGAATGTCCTTTACCGGACATATATGACTCCCCACAGGATTGCCTCATTCAACCCGAAAATACCCCCGACGTGCCCATGGTGCGGAAATGACAAGGCAGACATGATCCACATGTTCTGGTCCTGCATCAAAGTGAAATCACTCTGGTTCAAAGCCAAACAATCCTGTGCAGAAGCTGGCATGGTAAGATACGACTGGACGCCCGGAGAGTGCCTACTAGGTATATATCCTAGACCGGGCAAATTTAAACATTTGGTGAAACTAATGGACATCTCATGCATTTTGGTCAAGAGAACAATAGCGATGGCCTGGAAGACTCCAGCGGGCCCCAGCCATGCTCGGTGGCTGAGCGAACTGGCGAGATGGACGACTGCTGAAACCGGTGCCTGGCAAGACGGGATCACAACCAGCGGAGAAGCCACAAGTGGAACCCTGGACTCCTGGAAAGCCCTCCTGAGTGACATGCGCTTCAAGGCAGACTATAAGCCTCCCTGAGGGACTGTAGCGTCCTACAACACCCGATTTTTCATACTGATACAGAGATGGAATTACCCGAATCTGTTCCCCTCGCTTCCTGTAACATCGGAACTATAATTTTTACTTGTCACCAAACATCTCATAATTAACGCTACATGTAGACTGCTGTTGTTTTGGTTGTTCTCACGTTACTTTTTTTGTGTTGTATCGTTTCTTTATTACCACACTTGTAAGTTTGTAATGTTTCTCACTTTTTTGAAAAAACCAATAAAATACTTTACAAAAAAAAAAAAATAACACACTTAGAAAGGAAAACACTAAATAGTAGGTCATACCCAAAAAACTGTAATGGAGGGGTGGACAATCCCAGCCCTAAGCAGACCAGGTAGGCCGGAAAATCCTGGGTGCAAAAACTAAAGAGTCAGAGTAAATGACAAAAGTCTTTTTTATTTAACAATTGTAAAACAGGAACAGCAGTAAGCGCACAGGTCTCAAAGCTCTCTAACTTCCAAATACAAAACAACGGTTTAAAAGGCAAAAATACATCACGTCTGATGTCACAGCATTATCTGGGTTAGCAAAACCTACGGGAAGGTGGGATTGGGTTAGTTGTATTGTATAAGTATATCATCTATAGGAGTCAGCATTCTGATTGGTTTTAATCTATCTGATGGCTCCACCTGGGATCTCCTCTAAATTAATAATAATAGCTGTGTGTTATCTTTACGCCTTTGGATTAATCATGCAACTGTTGCAAAACAACACCATCTGAGAGCAATGATTGCTTGGCATTGGCTTCACCAACCTTGATTACTTGGCAGGTCATCAGCACATGAGCAACATTTTATGGCAGGGGAATTGACATCCAGATGCTGCCAATTATTACCCACCATCTCTGATTTCCGAGTCCTCGAGTCACGGCTTCAGCTTTGAACTCTATCTTGTATCTTTTATTCTGAGAATTCGGAGGGAGTGAAGGTCTTGGTTTCTCTATGTCTGAAGCTAATGAATAGCCCTTGTCCTCCAACTCTAAGTCTCGTGTGAGGAGACCACGTTTTGAATTTTATGCTTGCCGTTTACCAGGCTTTTAACCTATTTTACTATGGGTGCTGTCACCCTCTCTGTCCACTGGAGATTTGTTCTAGCTATTTCTCTCTCAGTATTAGTCTTAATTAATGAGCACCTGGTCCTTGAAGGCGGTCTGTTTCTTTATTTAATCTAAGAGCAATATGTTTTAGGCTTGAGAACTGTTTATCTCATGCACTCCTGAGTACCAGCCCAAACCTGTTTTTTCTCTATTATAACCTTGGCACACTGTGCAGCTACTGACTGGTTTGTTCATCTCTGTGCATTTTAGCTAATTCAGAGAATTTGTTTTTCCTGCAGTTTTGATGCTTCTTCAATCTTTCCCGTTCATTTAAGCATGGCAGGGTCGCAAATAACAAGGGGGCGGGGGGTCCTGGGAGACTCTCTGCCAGACATTAGTCCTGGTTACAAGAGCCATACCCAGAGTCTTTAGCTCCTCTGTGAAAGATAGTGAGCTAAAGAGTCTGGGTAAGGCTCTTGTAACCAGGACTCATGTCTGGCAGAGAGTCTCCCAGGACACCCCTTATTATTTGCATATTTCAAGTAACTTTGGGTCTCACCCTCAGTTACTAGGGGAATCCTGACGTGGACCCCTTGCTCACTATTCTTAGAGAGGCGCAGCTACACCCTACTGATGAGGTTCAACCAGACCGAAACATGTGTCTGGGGTTGCTGTTGGTACTCTTGTTCAGAGGAGAATTTCCTAGCATTTCGGTGCTGGACTGCCCCAGGGCAAGAGAAAGACTGATATGTTTAGGATATTTCTCCTCTGCGAAAGATAGTGAGCTAAAGACTCTGGGTAAGGCTCTTGTAACCAGGGCTCATGTCTGGCAGAGAGTCTCCCAGGACACCCCTTGTTATTAGCATGGCAGGGTCGTCCATTTTATTAAAAATGTCTGCTTATTACTGTTGCATTTCCAGTATATATTTTCTAGTGTTTATTGAGTGCAATGTATATTCTTCATGTATAGATGCAGGTTGACCTAATGTCTGTGTAACTTCATGCTGAAGGTATATCTGCTTCGTGTCCCATGCATCTACAGGTGTCAGAATTGGGTTGATGTCACTTGCTTTCATTATTCTTTAGCTACAGCATGTTCATCTATCCAGATTTTGTAGGCTCATCTATTCTTCGAACGTTCCGGGGTAAGGCAGATAGGGTTGTCTTAGTGAATAACGCCTTTCGTGTCTGCAGTATGGTGGTGGAGTGGGGGCAGTTGTCAGGATTGATATGCTTCTATCATTTCTATGATATAGTGGCTGGGGAGGGGCTGAAGCCAGGGATGACGCATTCATCTGCCTCTCGACATTCTCCCCTCTGGTTAGGTCCTCTACCACTTCTCTCAGAGGACTCTCTACTCGGTAAGGTGTCTTGGGTGTCCATCACTTCATCACCCCCCTCAAATCGCCTGAATGCCTTATGTGTTTGTCTAAAGTCCAGGTCATATAGCAGCACTCATATAGCAGCACTCCCCATCAGGTTTGCAAAATACCCAGCATCCCATGTAATTACAGGGGTATCAGGGATAACAAAATTTGGATCTTGAAGGGATGATAGGACTTTGATTTAAGTCCAAATGAGGTAGGTCTTCGGTTTGTGTGCATTCGTGCATCGTTGTATCCATGTTTATCACTATATTTATCCCTATAGCCTTCTTAGCTGTCTTCTTACATTGACCTATGGCTATTCTCAGAGTGCAGAATACCAGTAGCCCCAATACTAGTATTGCTATCACAACCTTGAATGCAGTGGCCAGACAGGCAGGGATCCAGGAGAACAAGGTGGTGAACCAGTCGTCATTCCCTATCTCTTCGATTTCTTCTTCCATCTTTGTATGGAGGTCTGTCAGGAGGGTTATGGCTTCCGTATGGTTCCTGTTTTCTTTGTCATTTGTAGGTACAACAAGATGCACCAATATTTGCGCTTACGCCCCCTTCCATGGCTGTGATTAGGTCAAGGACAAATCTGTTCTGAAGTGTCATGAGCCTTATTGCTTTCAACTCTTCCTTTATAGAATCGAAGCCCATTACCATTAATTAATGGTAATTAATCATTTGCAATAACTCTCACTGGATTATTTGAAATCACTTAGCATTTTTTATTGCCTGTATTCCAGGGAATGCAGAGGCAAAGAGCATTTCTGCCCTGGTGAACAACCTATGCTGCCATGGTATCTCACTGAGTGCTGCTTTCATTTTGGTGGAGATATTTTTACTACCTCTTTTTGCTCACTTGAGGTTGATGGATATTTTCTTTCTCTGGTGTGCATCCATCTTAGGGAACACTGCAATGTGTACATTGCTTTCGGGCACTACCAATTTTGGGGTAGCTTCATTTATTGGATCCACGGCCCAATAGTGATCCATTAATACTGAATTTCCTGCTTTTGTTCCTGGAACGTCAAAGACTTGTTTACACCCTTTGTTTTTTTCCAACGTTTATCATGCCATTATTTCAGAAACACAAAGTAGCATTTCTTTAAGGGCACTATTTGTACGGGCACCCCCTCATCATCGACCCATGTGAGTAATTGTGTAATGTTGGGCCAGTAGTCAGTGCACACCTTATCTGTGTTACCACAACCTCTCACCATTGTTGCAATAATGCCAATTTTTTGCATACTTCTATCCCGTCGGTCCACCCCTCAGGTGTGAGCACTGTTCCTTTTATTTGAAGCTGTCCTCGCTCCCAACACCCGGGTATTTCTTTCCCATTTTTTATCATTCCATTGCAATTTTTTATTCTCTTCAAATCTAACTCCTGCTCCAGGTGCTTCAGGTTGTTCATATCTCATTACATGGTTTATTGTCTCATTTTTCATCATGGATTTAATCCCTTATGAATAATGATCTTCTAGTTGGCACTTTGCTTTATTTACCCATATTAAGGATGCAGTTTGCCCTTGGAATTGTCCTTGGGATAAACAGAGTGCCAGATGGGTCAGGCAATGTGCTTTTTCTTCAGGTATTTCTGTGGCTATGAAGACCCTGGAAGTGCCCATAGCATACAGCATGAGAGAACACAGTTAGCAGCTCTCATCAGATGTCCTCTCCTTGCCTGGTTCATGTGCTGATACCACATGTTATTACTTATTTGGACAGATCCAGCCATGTAAGCATTTATGTGCTGGAAATTGGTGCCAGTATCCAGTCTCAATCTTTGAATCAGTTTAGTAGCAACAACAAATGATTGGGTGGTTGCTTTATCCAACATAGGTATCATGTTAGTATACATTTGCTTGGGTGCATCATATAGAATCACTTCTCGTAGTGCGAGGAAGATAAAGGAGTAGAGACAGCAGAGGGTGAAAAAGGCAGCTACAATAATCACTGTTAATGTGTCCACCTGATGCAAGGGGGCACGGCCGTTAAGCGGTCTGTGTTCCAAAAGCCTATACTTGACAGAATTTAAAAGATCAATTTTCTTCACTTTTTACTCAATACTTACATGTTGTTCTTCTGGCTGCCAGTGGGTGCCTATAGGAAAAGGTGCATCAAAATTGCTAAGAGATGCGTTAGAAAACAAACCTAGTCTTAGCGTTTACTAATAGCGAAATAAGAAGCACCTTTTTTGTCTTGAATGCCTTTTAGCTGTTAATTATAAAAGCAAGAGTTATATACAATAATTTTCTTAGAAGTAACATCGAATAACAGGGTGTGATAGTGTCTTTGATTCATCTGATTTCTTTTTTATTGTGCAGGTGAGAATGTTTTGGGGGGAATGTTTGCTCCAGCTGGTTAGTTGTGTATGTGAGAAGAAAACAATGTTTCATTGGCTTTCCCCTAAAGGTTGTCTGCTCCTTGTTGCTGATCTTTTCTGGACCTTTGTCACTTCTTCTGTCTTTGCATCTGGGGTTGACGGCAGGTGGGTCTCACCTTTGCAGGGTTTAACATCACTAAGGTGAAGCCAGGTTCTTCTTCCTTGTACAATGACGGCAGTGGGAGTTACCTCCTCCACCACGAAGGGGCCCTCAAATCTTGGTTTGTGCCACATTCTGGTAATGTTTTTTACATAAATAAGATCACCAACGTATAGGGTGGGGGGTTGGAGCAAACTCTGTAGGTCGGACTGTTGGTTGTCTTTAACATTCTTCTTCGACCCCACCTGCCGTGTGCGAATCTGTTGGGATATAAAAGACATACTCGCCGTCATAGCAGTCAAATATTCATGCATTTCATTTCCAAGAATAACAGTGGTACTATTGGCATTTGTTTGTGCTCTAGTAGGAGCAAGAGGTGTATGCATCTGGCGTCCTGTCACCAGCTCATGAGGAGTCAGGTTATTCTCGGAGCCAGGCTGATTTCATAATGTAAATAAGGCTAAGGGTAGACAATGGCAATGGCGCCATCCTTTGGTCAGGGTAATTTTATATTTGGCTATCCTCTCATTGAGGAGGCCATTGAGCCTTTCACAAATTCTGTTTGCCTGCGGGTGATAAGCAGAATAGAACTTATGCTTAATACCCAGTAGAATTGTGATCTGCTCAAACAATTAATTCACAAAGAGCGGTCTGTTATCAGACCACAGGACTTCGCAGACACCTCATTTTGGGAAACTTCTGTTACGAGGAGTTTGGCAGAACTGGTGGCATCGGGGTGGGTGCATGGACCTGCTTTGGTCCATCGGGAGAAAGAGCACACGACTACCAACATGTATCTATAACAATTGCAATTTTGGAGCATATCTACATAATCGATATGCAAATGCTGGAAAGGTCCACTAGGACGGCATATTGCTCTTCTCACTACTCAGTGTAAGCCCCGCAGTATAATTCTGGCACACTGTGCAATTTACTATAAAAGTGGCAATTGGCAAAAAACAATCCTCCAAAATGAAAGCTGCAAGACTTTCTTGTGTTGTATGTGCAGGATAGTGAAGTTGATCTAATGCTACCTTGAGTAATGCGGGGGCATGACCGGCTTGCCAGTGCTGTCCTGCCACCACATTGCATTAGTAGGAGATAAGGAACACCCCCTCCTTTTCCACAGCTCCTGCTCTTCTTATGGTGCAATTCCCTGCAGTTCAATTATTTGGGTTATGGGTAGAGAATTAAAACTCTCTTTCATCATCATGCCACGCACTCTTGTGTGTTTATTAAGTGGTGTGTCAAATTCAGATACTTTGGGAAAATCTGCTGATTTTTTAGCTTCTGTATCAGTGGCCTCATTCCCACGGCAAATTAAATCTCTGCCCCTTGTGTGATCTGTGCACTTTACCACTGTGATGGACAATGGGAGTTATAGTGCGGCTATGAGCCTGTCCAATAATGGCAAATGCTGCACTGGTGTGCCATCTGCGTGAAGGAAGCCTCGCCTTTTCCATTGTGACAGTCCTGCATGTACTGTTGACATCACATAGGCAGGCGGAGTGTGATTACACTGTGATCTCCTCGTCCTCATGCATTTCAATGGCTACAACAAGCACTACTAGCTAGCTGCTTGCGCTGAAAAATGTAGAGACAATCTTGTGCTCGCCACTACCTCAAAGTTGCTGTTCAGTTTTAAATGTACCACTGTGGTCCCAGTGTGCCTTTCCCTGAATCCTGGCCCTCCATTTGAGTGCAAAAAAAGAAAGAATTATGTACTGTGGTCAGGGATTCCTAAAACGGGTGCTGTGCATATTGTATATTGCTTCCTTTAATTCATCAAATGTTTCTGTCATTTCACTGGTCCAAGCTACTCTGCTGTCATCTTTCTGAGCTTCCTTAAGTCCATTAAAAAGGGGTCTGGCGTATGTGCTGTAGTCAAAGACCCATGCCCTACAATAGTTACAAAGGCCTAGACATTGCTGCATCTCTCCTACTGTCTTTGGCTGATGTGCTTTCATGATCCCTTCTACTCTCTCAGGAGTCACCTTCCTACCATCTTGAGATATTGACTGTCCAATGTACAAGACTTCCTCCTAACAATACTGTAATTTCTCCTTGTCTACCTTATGCCCTTTGACTGCCAGGATCGTCATCAGCTGTATTGAATCTTTTCTGCACTGTTCCTCTTTGTCACTACACACCAAAATGTTATCCACATATGGGATCACTGTGCTGTCAAGACGTACGTTTCCTAAGTCTATCTGGAGTACTCTGTTAAAGATGGATGGGAACTCACAGTATCCTTGGGGTAAACAACTATGTTTCCACTTTTCATTTCTATATGAAAATGAGGTCAAGACTTGTGACTCTTCATGAAGGGGGATTCAAGAGAATACGTTTTTCAAGTCAATAAATGTAAAACATTTGGCTTTGGCTGGAATATCGCATAATATTGTGGCTGGATTTGGGACCAATGGAAATTCTGCTTCAACAATATTGTTTGGGGGCACACATCCTAAATAAATCTCCATGATCCACTGTCGATTTCTTCACTGGGTACACTGCTGTGCTACATGGGGATTCAGAAGGGACCAGTATTCCATGCTGTATGTGGCATCACCATGGGGATAGGGGCAGGATTTTCACCAAGGGGGCTCCTGACGACCGTCTCAAAGTTCATGTGTGATTATCCGGTCTCCACAGGTTACTATGCAGTCCTCAGGATCGCAACGGGAAAGAGTTGACCATCCGGGGGGTCCTGGTCAACCATCTGGCCCTGCTATCATATGTAATGGAGGGCTGGAAAATCCCAGCACTAAGCACACGATGTAGGCCTGGAAATCCCAGGCCCAAAAACGGAAGACTCCAAGTAAATGAAAAAGGCCTATTTTATTTAACAGTTGTAAAACAGGGACAGCAGTAAGCAAACAAGTCTCAAAGCCTCTCTAATTTCAAAATGCCAAACAACGGTTTAAACGGCAAAATTACGTCACCTATGAACGTTATCGGGGTTAGTAAAAACTACGGGAAGGTGGGTTAGTTGTATCATATAAATATATAATCTATAGGAGCCCAAATTCTGATTGATTTTACTCTATCTGATGGCTCCACCTGAGACCTTCTCTAAAATGAAAATAGTAGCTGTGTGTCATCTTTACGCCTTTGGATTGGTTCATGCATCTGTTGCAAAACAACACCATTTGAGAGCAATGATTGCTTGGCATTGGCTTTGCCAACCTTGATTACTTGGCAGTTTATCAGCACATGAGCAACATTTTATGGCAGTGGGATCGACATCTAGGTGCTGCCTTTCCCAATTATAAGCCACCATCTATGATCGCCATGGATGATGCGTTTATCTGTCGCTCGACAACACAATGATGGCCTCCATCCTGACAGCAGAAAAAAACAAACATCTGACAAACAACAACACTTGAACTAAACAAAAAAATCACGCATGCATGTATGTAAATTGCAAACATTTTATTACAGGGAAGTTAGAAAAGGTCAACAATGAAAAAGTAGGATGGAGACAGGAGAAGTATAACACTAGAATAACAAGTGAATTGAAAGGCATTTATGAGGTGCACTCATGACAAATTATCTGCCTCGACGCACCGATTATCCAAATGGAACAATTCCAGGACTTGCTTATCCCACAGCCACCCAATCCTAGAAAAATCGATATTATTTGATCTTGTTTCAGACAGAGAGCTGATTGGTGTCTGCTCCTAATTCAATGAGCAGTTTTTCCCAAAGAAGGGGGGCCAAAACATGAAAGCTCTTCCCGCCTAACTTGTATCTATTCTACTGTTGAACCAAGAGAAGACTTTCATTTTCCAATTTAAGGAAGGGAGAAAGAGCACAAAGCACACTTTTCTCAATTAAATAACTGAGACCAGTGTCATAGATGCATGTATGCCCTAGGCACCCAAGATTGAACTCCATCCTAGGTTTGATAAGGGCCTAATGCAATGACCTTCTGAAAGTGAAGACTGGATCTTTTTTTGGAAGGCACCCCCCAACCACAACTACATGGCCATTTTGGGTCATTTGCAGCCTAACATAAACTTTTAGGTATCTCCATATAATTGAACAGGGATTTGTCAAAGCACCCACTACCTTGATGTTAGCAGAATAAAAGTGGGTGGCTATCCTATGCTGGGTGATGTTGGAGAGATTTTGCTCCTCCAAAGAAATTAATCTCAGGCTTGCTGGCCTTCAGCTGCAAAAGGTTATCTCCCTCCCACTCATTGTAAGTGTAAACACTGGCCAAAAAGATTGCCGAACGTGATCATGTAGATGCACTATTAGATCCTTTCAGGAGTGCACCTGGATAATGTGGGGCAGCTGCCTACGTCGCTGCACCCACCGGCCATTGACTGAAGTGCACTGCAATTCATGGACTCCGAACATATGGTGATCATGCCACTGGAGATGCATGACACGCAAATAGGAGTCCAGGAGAAGGACAGACTCAAACAGCTGAACACAGACCAACGGCTGCACAGACTTGGAGTGTTTACTGTGATTCCACTTGGGTAAGCCTATTATCAGAAACTTCAATGGGATGAAGAAGAATGAATGGGACAAAGGAGAAAGACTGGGACAAAGGAGAAGGACTGGGACAAATCAGAAGGACTGGGACCAAGGAGGAGAAGGGATTGGATGGAGAAGAAGGACAGTGAAGAAGGACTAGTAATGAGAGATAGACTGTGATACAGACGACAAAAAGGAACATAAATTACAGGGCTCTGCAGTTTATGTTTTGTTTATTTGTCTCTGCACTGAGACCTGTTGGCAGATAAAATAATAGTGAGTATCAGGATACAAACACGCTGTTGGATACATGCACTTAAGAATGGAAACACCAAGATAGCATGCACCCACAAGTTTGGATACATGCACAACAAGAAGGAAAGGCAGCTGAATTACAATGTAACTTTACACCATCCCATAAACCCATATACAACGATACCTTGGCAAAGTTGGCTTTGCAAACTTTTAGCCAAAACATAGTAGGGGACCGAAGGGGTGCATGGAACGACAGGACATTGTACCTCATTATAAGTCATCCAGTCTGGTTATAAAGTGCCGGTATCATCTGATACCAACACTTATACCGAACTGGCCAACTATGTGTGAGCTGGACCACAACGGGCGGATACACCGGCACTGGTAAAAATGTATCCGCAAACAAAGGCGCAGGTGAATTTGGCACCGGAAAGTACCGGCCGATCCCATGACCTGTGCCGGTATTAACAACACAATGGCAACACTGGCACATACTGAGGCAGTCTCTTCCTGTATTACCACCAAAACAATGCCGGTAACACAGACAAATGCTACGCTGCGAAACATCCACCTTAAAGCAGGCGGTAAATGGCAGAAATTCCCTGCAGGTGTGGGAATTGAGGCCGCAGGTGCACCCAATGCAGCATGGAAGTGCTGAAAAAAGCCACACTTTCAACAGCCACATTTCCAAACACCACCATACTGCCTCTGACTGCAGTCACATTGACATACAGCTGCTCCAGGCCAACATAGAGCTGTAGAGGCTGGAGGATCAACAGAGGGCACAAGAGGCAGTGAACAGAAGGATGAGGATGATGAATGTGAGGAGGATGCACCATCCAAGGCGTGCACTCATGCCTCATGTTCGGGTTATATCATGGACACTCACTGACATGCAAATCCTAACCCTGTACTGCCTCGACAGGAAGAGCTTTGCTTATGTCCTCAGCATGATCCAGGAAGATATCGTGAGCAGGATCCTGCACTTCCTTGTGACAGGCACATTCCATTACACTATAAGCCAGCTGCACAGCATATCGCAACTTGCATTCTCAAACATGATGGTCAAGGTGCTGGATACACTCCTGCTGCATGTGAGATAGCATATTGCACTCCAAAACACCATAGCACAGGTGAACGCCACCAAGGCAAATTTCTATGCCATTGCAGGCATGCCCAATGTGGTAGCTGCCCTGGATTGTACGCACGTCGAGCTGGTGGCACCCCAGGCCCTTGAGGAAGTCTACAGGAACTAGGAGTAGTACCATTCACTCAATATCCAGGTTACCTGTAACGCAGAGCTCACGATCACCCACTGCTGTGCCCAACAGCACACTGCCAGTGTACATGGAGGGGCACAGAGGTCAACGTACCTAGGCATTGGGTGAGTATAAGTCCCAGCACGCTGAGCATGCTGCATGGGGGTGTTGGCACAATGAAAATGTATGCCATGAGAAGGCCACTGAGACACTGGACCCACACACACACACACACCCGAGACAAGACAGGCTGCAGGCCATTGTAATGGGACTGTAACGCTCACCTGATTCCCGTAGAGGCGCCGGTCTTGACTGGGCGTATACCGTATCTTCAAAGGTGATGTGTAACACACGGCTGGCTCTTTGGGCTGGACCTCTGTGCACTGTATGTTTGACTCGAAGGGTAAGATGTCTGCAGATAGAAAATATGGGATTAATGAACTGGGTTATTGAATGTCTCTCTTCTTCCCTTTCTCTTCTCCTGTAGAACCCCGAAGGTTAACGCTCTCACCTTAGGTAAGTGAACGCCGTGCTCTCCATCTGCCTCGGGGCAGGGTGCTGTAACCAGTTTCTTCACTGGATAAGGGGAGCAGGCCTCTTGACTTCAGAGGACTGCTGTCCATCGTTTACTGCACGAACGGTAAGTTTCGAGTAATTTTAATGTCTTTAAAGTCTTTAGTAATGATGTCTCTTGTTTTGCAGGGTTCTGGCGATGGTGGATGACGGGCTGAAGTGAGTTGAAGATGGAGCCCGTGTGATGAATAGAAGCGCCTGGAAGCACGTAAGTAAGCGCTTGTTGCCTGCTTCACGATGCACTCTAACTGTCTTTTTATTTTGCAGGTACAAGTTCGGAGCGACTGCAGGGTGCCGGAATACCCACTGGGTTAGATGTGGAAAGGAGTAATGGCACGTGAGTATTAAAGTTCCCCAATGTCTTTAAACGCACCTTGTTTTGTCTTTCAGATGCGGGATGCAGCGCCGAAGGCCTCCGGAGCGTGCGAAGAGTTGGTAAGCTTTTGTCTTTCAGATGCCGGAATGCAGTGTGAAGACCTCCGGAGCGCACGAAGAGTAGGTAAGCCTTTGTCTTTCAGAATGCAGCGCGAGGCGTTGGGACAGCCGATGGCCCAGGTAAGTGAAGAGCTGTCACTGAAGACCGTAATGCTAACCTGTTCTTTCTTGTCTTTATAGTTGTTGCTGAAGACTGGATTCAGGATGGTAAGCCTTTTTCCTTAGGCCCAGGATCAGATGCAGAAGACACGATGAGCGTTCTGCTGCAGAGGATGCAGAATAACGCAAAGCAAGATTCATCCATCGGGTGTGGTTTAAATAGCCTCCTGTAGTGCTTAGGTGTCTCCTTCCACAGCCACGCCTAGGTAAGAAAAGAGTTCCTGCTTTCCAGAAGAGTTCCAGTGTTCTGAACCTAGGGAGTGGCTCCTGCCCCACCCAACAGGAAAAGTAGTTCCAAACAGAAGAGGATCAGAGGCTCAACTGGCAGGCAAGTAAGCAGCATGGTCTGCTGCAGGTAAGTCCACCCAAGCATTATGAGCCCGGCGCTTCCAGCGCTGGAACTGGGCATATTTATGAGCCTGGTGCCACTGGCGCCAGGACTGGGTCCAAAAGGTCCCAATTGGGACTGGTTGGCACTCGGAACCTGGGTTATGAATCTGCTTCCAAGGGAGTTGGGAAAACCCTGACCTTTTGGAAGCAGAGATCATGACAGGGACAGGACACACCAAGCAGCAGTGAATGGCCAAACGATCCAACCCGAACAGGCCAGACACAGACACTGGACCACAGGTACCACAATGCAACAGTGCAAAACACACATAATGCATGGCCTGCAAAGGGGTGGGTTTGGTTGCCTAGGTGTGTACAAGGCATTTCTACTGAGGCACCAAGGGCCATCGAGGAGGTGCAGATATGACATGCAACAACACACCCAAGCACCAATGTCACCAGCCACAGTAAGCAGAAGCACACATCAAAATCATTGACAAGTTATTTAATCTGATGTATGACATACTGCGCATGAGCATGGCCTGAGAAGCCCCAGACACCCATTGTGCATGCAGATGTACTGGGGTAAGTTAAAGGGCCACGTCACGAGAATCAGACAAATAGGGTGAGCAATGTATCAGTGAGTGCATCACACTGCCATTCATGATATGTTTCCCAGATTAACTGCCACAGAGGGACTCCTCAGTAGCAATGGACATGGTATGTGTACCAGACCAGTCCTGTGAGCCCACATCCATGGCAGCTACGATTGTTGCCTGTAGCCCCGCTGCCCGATTACGTAGTACACTCCACATGCAAAGGCCAAAATATGTATAGGCGTAGTGGGCTGACGCATGTGAAATGTCATGAAACACTGACTATCGTGTAACTGCTGGACTGATGCACCCATCCACAGTACCTGTGGAATGCTCCGATGTCTATCCCCCTTGCAGGTGTCTCTGGATATCCACAGCTTTCATGGTCGATGACTCCTCTGAGGAATCCCCAGACGCCACTGGAGGTGGCATACAATCAGGCCCACATCCAGACCAGGGTGGCAAACGAGCGTACATATGGCCTGTCGAAAGTACGCTTCCAATGGCTACATCTGACAGGGGGTGCGCTAATGTACATGCCGGAAAGTTGAACGAGATTGTGCTTGCATGCGCCGTGTTGCACAACATATGCATCCGGCAGAACATACCCTTGCCCCAGACGTGGACATGCCCCCCCCCCGAAGATGATGACGCTATGCTTTCGGGTGGCCCACATGAACACACTGTGTGAGCAGAGGCCAGGCCTGGGTGACTTGCTCACCAGGAGCTCATTGAGAACTTCTTCTGATATTGACAACCACTATCACTATCCATGTACCCTCCACTAGTAATTGCATACAATAAAGAAATGCACCCAATGACAAATGTCCACTCATTGGTGCAAGTGATAAGTATTTATGTAAGTAAGTACAACTCGTACTGTACATGGAATGAGCATCCCACCCTCCCCAATCACCCACCCCCAACAACACCCTTCCCAATCACCCACCAGAACACAAGAGAGCTACACCCTAAATGTGTCCATGGTTCCCTTCGGTGCACACTTTGGCTTTGGGTCCTGTTTGTGGATTCTCGAGGTGACGTGGCGATGTGAGTCGCGCCTTTTCTGTGCTGTCGAGTGAGCTCTCAGTGGGTGTAGCTGAGATGGTGAAGGGCTGTGATCCCTGTGCATGTATGTACTGCAGGGTCAACTGCATGGCCTGGGTAAGTGCCTCTGCCAATGCGGATGTGCAACTGTATGTTCACAGACCCTTTGGCCCAGTGTCACCATAGCGGCAGTGGCATGTCCCAGGGAGCATGTCATGCGCCTGGCGCATCCCTGCATGCAGTCACACATTGCCTGCATTTCTCAGAGTTGTTCTCCTGCCATGCTGGTGCTCAATCTGCTCCCGTCATGAACGTATTACCTGCAGGTTTCCCTCCACCACTGGTGGTGGACTATGCAGACTTGGGGGTGAGGCTGGGCTGAAGCCAGGTGTTGTGTCCCCCTCATATGCCTTGTACAAATTCCTGTCCTCCTCCTCTTCTTCATCAGTGTAAGACACAGTGGCTATGCCCAACTGTGCCATGGGACGGGGTGCATGCCACAAAGGAGTGCTGGTGCATGTCGGGGCAATATCCACAGGCATGTGCGTGGTGTCATCACCAGTGCTGGCATGGGACACCTCAACGGTGGCCGTTGGTGGTGGTGGCTGGGCAGCTGCAGGCGTTGGTGGTGGATGAGCAGCTGGAGGTACCACAGCCGGTGGCTGGGCTGTGCCCGCAGCACTGCCCTGCTGCTTGCTTTGGCCTGAGGTTGGTTTGCCCTCTGAAGTTGTGGGGGCTGTTGTGGTTGATGCGTGTCAGGGTCCTGCGTCATCGCTGTCCCTGGAGAGGGTACCTGTTGGGGAATTGAAATAGGTTGTTAACAATTTGGCACACATGTCGTTGGTCATGCATTCAACACATCCCATGAGGTGTGTATCCCAGTTATGCTGGTATTATGCATCTCACATGGGCGGGGGGTTCATGCTGTGTGTGTCAATATGCATGCATGTTCATTGTTTTAGGGTACCACTGCTATTGAAGGGTGTGCGCTGCCTGACATGGCATGTATCTGACCATTTGGCATGCCCAATGCTCTACGCTATGCTGATGGATGCATGCTTTGGGGGGACATGCACATGTTCATGCAGTTGTACCTACTGCCATCTCTGTGGGTTCCTGCTCCCGCCTCAGCACCTCTGATGCCCTTTATTCCCTCCATGTGGATTATGCTGCTGAGTCGCTCCTCCCATGGCATCAGTCGGAGGGGGCCCACAGTGCCTCCACCAACGGCTGCACACTTCCTCCTGTGCTTGGCAATGGCACTGCAGACCTTGGCTTTGAGGTCATCCCACCTCTCATGACAGTCCTTCCTTGCGCGGAGGACGTTTCCCACGGCTGTCACACTTGCCACCACCTCTCCCCATATGGCAGTCTTCCGTTGTGTGTTAGTTTTCCGCTGCCTGATCCCAAATAGTTCCTCTGCATGAGGCAATACAGTGTCCACTAGGGCGCTCAGCTCTGCATCGAAGAACTTCGGTTACCTTAGCCGGGAACCTTTACCTGGGGCCCTCTGGTCCTGGGACATGGTTGTGGCTTGGTTTTAGGCCTGGATGGCTAAGGGAACAGGTGCACTTAGATAGATTCTGTTTTTAATGATGGTCGCTGCATGTCGGTATTGGCGCCTTTTCTAGAGGACTACTCGGAACGAGGCCCAATATTCTCAAATGGACAACAAGATTGACTGATGGTGCCTGTGTAAATAAGGGAGGAGATTGAGTATCTTATGGGTACAGCCATTTGGGGCCACAATCACGATGCAATCACACATTGAAGAGATTGCATGTTGGGTCAGTTGTCCGTCATGGCATTTATTTACATTCCCTTTAAGGTTTTGATTTTAGTAGCCATTATTACTAAAGACAATGTAGAAAATACACCCACCCACACATAGCCCTTTGTATAGGTTAAGCAGTACATACATGTAATAAATAAACAAAGGCACTTCAGAAGGCAAAAGTCGATGGATGATAGATAGTTGTTTTGTTGTGTGTTCTGTTGAGGTTTTCATTACAGTCCATGTTCTTCACGTTGCATTCAAATTAAACAGCATGGGGTTGCATGATGGCACTACATATAACCCAAGGAACTTTAAAAAAACACATATGTTCCCAGAATTTTTCAATCTTGCCTCATTCACTGGCACTCACATCCGGCATAGGCTGATTGGATCTACGAGGAATAGCCTGTCGAGTGGGGGCATAGTCTGTGACTTGTCGTGCAAGCGTTTTAATAGCTATGCTGTAGCCCCAAGGGCTTTCAGGGGTACAGCTATTTTTGGGCGGAGATGTGTTCAGTGTCTCACGTTGGTGACTCTCATCTCAGTTGACCTTGTCTCTGACCCTGCCTCCAGAAGCTGACCACCTGGGTAAATCTCTTTTCCTCCTTGTATCTCAATTCCCTTGTTTGCCAAATTGGGAATGTTTATGTTTAGAAATAGGCTAAATGCCAGTATATTTGAATTACAAATAAATATAAAAGGGCAATAGAAAAAGGCTAACTGCCTGTATAAATGAATTACAAATAAATATGAAAGGACAATAGCATTAGAGCTAAACACAATGGTGGCTGGTGATTTTTTTACTGGAGGGGTGTAAATATTTCCCACGATGTGTGCAGGCAACCAAACATAGCCAGGAAGCCCTGAACAAAGTATGGGTTATGGGAGGTCTGAGAATCTTTTTAAAAATGGGTTAAAATTGTGCATTTTGCAACACATTTTTTGTTAAAAATTAGGAAAAAACCCATACAGTTTTCAATCGATTTTGCAGGGTAACACAAGGAGAAATTCAATATATGCCAGGTCACCAACAGTACACTCCCAGGTCACCAACAGTACACAGGGGGGAGGTGGGAGGAGGGTTGCAATGCATTTTCATGTACATATTGGATCTGCTAATATATGCCAGTTTGCTAGTTTTCCCACATAAGCACACACTTATGTTGTCTTTACCTGTAATACTAGTATTTTAACTTTTAAAAGACATTTCCATCCTGGCTGTGGTAATATATTACTATATTGGCATGCATGAAAACACTTATGTCGGCTTTGCTCATAATGGCAGTAATGCCACTATAGGTAAACACTCATGTTCCCTTTTTTGCCGCAATACTGCCCTAAGAAGACATGTCCATGTTGGCTGTGCTAACATAAGGCAATATTGCCATCTAAGAATACACTTGTGGTGGCTTTGCTCACAGTGCCAGTAATTCTCCTCTAAGAAACAAGTCCATGCTGGCTGTGCCATTATATGTTAGCATGCCCATGTAAGAACATATTAAAATCGGCATTGGCGATAAGGGCAGTAATACCACTGTGTGCAGTTTGACGATTCACCTACTTTCAACACTTCTCCTCAGAGGGGAGTCCCTTTCCATGAGACTAAGGAGTTAAGGCTGCTAACCAATAGTCCCTCTAGGGATGGTTTAATGCAGAAGGAGCTCCCCACCTGCAGACAAGTACGACCACCTAGGGTATAGGCCCTCAGTGACCGTCACACCCCAACATTCTCTGGGCCCCCTTCCATCCCAAACCCCTTCTTGAGGATCAGCATATGTACTATTGTAATACCTTCAGTACAGCCCAGGTAGAAAGATCACAGAAGATGTGAAAAGTACTGGTCAGGCAAGTACTGCATGAGATAGCCCTGAGGAGGCATAAAGATACAAATGTCAAAAGGAACAAAGATCTCTCTGCCAGGGAGGAGCTGGCAACAAAGTATAAGAAGAGACAAAGGACTATACAAACTGTCAAGTCCAGCGGGGTCAAGCCAGCCTCGGAGTAGCAAGAGGCGAGGAAGCTGCCAAACGCAGGAGTCCAGAAGCAGTGAAGATCAGAGACTGGAGGATGCGAACGGGAAGCAGACAATGTCTCCAGTGGGTCCAATGGCAGCGGATGCAAGAACTGGTGGAAGAAGGCAAGGCAGTGACTTGACCTCCTGCAGGGGGTGGACCGTTTGGTCTGACAAAGACGCTGAGACTGCACAGAGCCGACAAATACGGAAATGCCACAAAACCTCTGAAGCCACTGAAGACCGCGGGAAGCCAGTAAGAGACAGATGTCAGTCCCTGTAAGAACTGGTGCCCATGGATGTCATTTCACCAAAATGCCTGGGGTAGCGGAAGTGACATCCCATGACCCTTGACATCTGATGACATCTGATGACATCACAGGAAGTGATGTCATTTGACGCCACCCCAAAGTGATATCACAGAAAGTGATAGAACACGACCTTTCACCCCTTGACAAAACATGAAGTGGCATCACATAGCATTGTTCCTAAGTACAATACAGAAAATATGGTAACGATATCACTATAATGTGTTATACATTTGATACAAGAATGGGACGCCATATATATCGTTAAGATCAGTGTGCATACGCCCATATTACCAAATTACTGTGAATGCAAGCAGACGTCCATGGCAAAATGATAACGATGTGTTAATATAAAGCACTTACGCTTAAGCGCTTTATATAGAACAAATATACATACAATATCACCCAACCTGTATTGGTACCCATTTATCAACGTCAGAAGGATGAAAGAATGAGTTGAGGCGCTTAAGAACAGACGCAATCAGTGACTCACCCCCTGAAGTGTGCCTGAAATAAACCTTTAATGAGTCTAGCAATTGTTGTATAGAATTGCAGAAAGACAAATTATTTGTTATTCTTATTCTTTCTTATTTAGGGTGCCTGATGAAAGTGATAGACTTGTAGAACCCTGCTTTTTCTAATGGGCCTGAACAAGAAAGCCAGCCACTCCAGAAGCAAAGAGCCACAAGGTGCTGGCCACAGCCCAAGAGCTTTCATAAATAAAAAAATAAAAAAGAAAGAAAAAAAGAGTTTTCATTTTTGTAATTTTCTTTAGGGGTAGCAAGGGAGACTACAGGCTTGTGCCTTTTTAAAAAGAGAACGTTTGTGAGTGTACCAGGAGAAGGGAGGCCTTCTCCTGGTGGAAGATTTTACTTTATTTAGCATTCTTAGGTTTAAGTGTAAGGGATAGATGTAGGGTTTTGGACAAGGGCAGCGAATATTATTTGACGGACATTCTGACACTTCTTTCGTTTCTGGTTGAGTCAGTGAAACCCCTCATAGAGTTAGGGATAGATAGGTTTCTTTGTGTTATATAAAAATAAATCTGTATAACCAGAACCATACCCCCTCTTGGTCCATCTCATACTTCTACACCCTTACAGCAAAAAAGACCATGCTGACTGTGTCAATATATGCCAGTATTTCCATGTGAGAACACACTCATGTTGGCACATAATTCCAGCATTGGCACTGTAAGAAAACATTTCCATAAGAGCGCCCAAGTTTCACTGCCAGTGCAGGTCCCTTGTTCTTGTACCCTCCACCACCATAATCACAGCCTCTCCTCCCCTCAGGACCACACACATCACCCAAACATACTAACTCACACATACCTGCATCCACATAGAGAAGCACTACATTATTTCATAAGGGCACACACATCTGCACTCACAGACATGAACAACCCCTCGCATTAATACATACATACATATATACACAAATACATGCAAAGAGCTGGATTAGCAAACCTGAAATGCAAAGAATACAGTGACCTTTGCAGTTCTCAAACAAGCGCAAGTAAAAAAAGGTGCACCCTCTGCACTTTGTTTATTTGAACTTGTTTTTGAGAATCTGGCCCAAAGTATTTTTTCTAAACGTATCTGCTTGTCATTACCTTAACACCTTTTCATCTGTGGACTCCTGCTGCCATACGTGTATCCGGATTGACCCATGCTGTGTCTCTGCAGACAGGAACCAGATTGGCCCAAGGCTGATGAAGTCAGGGCCACACGTTTTGAGCTCAGGCTGATAGACTTTAGGGCCAGACCACTGCTGCCCAACTGGCCTTTCAGTGTAAAAATCTGCACCATCTTAGCAGAGTCCTTCTGGGTCCATGCAGAAAACAAAGAGCCTGTTCTTGGCATGAGGCGCTCCCCCTACCACCACACTCATGATGGCACTGTGCCCACAATACCTGTCTCTGGAGAAGCACTGCACTTCGTTCTAGGTAAATGATGTAAGTTTGGAATTTGACTTAAAAAATTCATCTTTTCACCTACCGCACAAAACAAAGGGGCGGCACCCTTGTCCTCAAACAAACCAGCTGCCACTGGCAGATAAGGGGGCTGTTTCATGTGCTCCTTTCAGGAGTACAATTGATGTGTGAATATGCCTCATTCTTTGCATTATGTATTCATGGGAACAGCCTAGTGAATCCTGCGGGTACCAAAACCCATGTAACATATATATTCTGGAATGCTCAATCTATATGCAACACAACCTCCTTTATCCCAGACTACTTTCACACCAGTCTCCTCCCCTAGACCTCTTTGCTATCACTAAAACCTAGATTTCTCCATCTGACACTGCCACGCATGACTCCCAAACTATCCTTCATTCACTCTTGCAGAGGCTCTCTTCCCACCTCAATGCCTCACAAATCTCCAATATCACATCGTCTCCTACCTCTTTTGAATTCACTGGGCCTCATTACGAGGTTGGCATTCAAAAACGGCCATTACCAGCATGCCGGTAACAACAGGTCCGTGTAGCCTCGATCCCGCAAACAGCGGCTGATCACGAGTGGGCGAGCACGCACATACCTGCATGCCGGTAATGGCCGTACCGGCATGCCGGTAAAAACCCTCAAACCCCCAGATAGCGGCATCATCAAATGTGCACATAACACCTCTGCCATCGGTAACCCCCAAATAGTGGTACCAGTATGAACATAGTGGTATGAACAGGCCCGTTATTACATGACCCGGAAGTAACGTCATTGCGCCGGAACGGGAAATGCACCGGCAGCCATCTTTAAAAACACAATCCATTGCCATCCTCCACAGACTGGACATTTTCAGGCTAAACTCCAAACACACCCCGGAGAGAATGTCAAAGGCTACCCAGAAAGGCACTGCCCGCCTGCGGAAACCAAGGTTTAAGGACGAGGGGCTCAACATGCTAGCAGATACCCTTGTAGAGAATGCGGACGTGGTCTTCTGAGCTGACCTCAGGCGTCCAGCACAGCTCAGAAAGAAGGAGATCTGGGAGGAAGTGGCAAGGAAAGTAAGTGAAGTTGGCACCACCGCACGCACAGTGCGAGACTGCAAAAAGCACTGGGGTGACCTGAGGCTCAGAGTGAGGAATATCCTGTCGGCCAATCGGAGCCAGGGGCTGGCAAGAGGTGGCAGAGCCCACTCACCTATTATATTGGCAAGATGGGAGGAAACATGCAGCACATTGATAGATGTGGAGTCCATTGAAGGAGTCAGTGAAGCGGAGTTTGGAGCGCCATCATCGGCAGATGAAGGTGAGTGTCCCTACAAACACCTGACAACCAATCATGACAGATGACCAACAAATGTGACAGCGATGTGAGCCAAGACATGGCCCATCATACACACATATACATATCCCTGTCCAGATGCTGGCCCCACCACTGTCACATCCAAATGCATGATGCATGCCTCTCCCATACATAAATACACACCCGACACACAGATGACCTGCACGTGTCACACAGCACGCAAGACACAACACACCCCTAGGCCCCACAGCAGACACCATGGTGAACATGTGAACACCTGAGGGATGGCAATAACCCCCCCAACCTTGCACGTACCCAGCCCGCCGCAAAAACAGGCATGCAGCTGATCACATTGCGCCAACTGCACAAAGAACAATGCATGCATGATACAAGCACCACCATCACTGATGCCCTGCCTCTCTCTGTCCCCCCAGGTACGGATGCAGACACCGAAGAACGTGATGGAAGTGCACAAGCCACGACACCAGCCAAAAGGCCCAGGAGCCAAGATGATGGCACCAGGCCATCCACGTTGAGGGCATCAAGGATGACCCAAGTGCCACGCAAGTCAGCAACCAGTGCCCAACCAGCCACGCAGTCTCCTACACAGGACCAGCAGACACCTGCCCCAGCACCCCTGGAGACACAACCCACACAGGGTGAGGCCACATATGCGAAAAATGACCATGAGGGCTCACAGTCCGCTGCCACAAGCTCGATAGGGGAGACGGCTGCATCGGCACTACATAGTGGCGACGAGGAAGGGGTCCATGACGACAACACTAATGCAGGAGTCCGCCATTCAGAGGATGTTGACCGAACCCCAAGCCCGCAGGTCACCCCACAGGGCAGCCATGGAGAGTGGTCTCCAACATTGCACATCCCTGTATTGGCTGCAGACACACCACCAAACCTACCATCCACCACCACCACTGCAATACAGGACCTCGAAGGACGACTGTCCAGGATGGAGGGCCGGCAGGAGGAGATGCATGGATATGTGAAACAGTACCTTGCAGAAGGCAAGGCTACACGCCGTGCAACTCGTGACACCACTGCAGCCGTTATCAAGGTCATCAACTGGAACACTAAGCGCGTGCATGATGGATTTGCTGCTGTGGGCCAGATCCTCACCAGGATTGCAGACAGTATGGAGCAGAGGCAAACAGCAGCTTTGAGGACCCAACCATCAACATCATCTGCATCTACCACGCCAGCAAGTTCCACTCAGACCAGCACTGGGCAAAGGTCCCTGCGCTGCGTGCGGTGCTCAGAGATGCAACCCCCACCTCCGAAGGGGGGTCCACAGTAGCAGGGGCACCATGCACATTTTGAGTTACACCGCATTCGGACACATGTTGTGCCATTGATGTCTTGGGGTGTTGGGGGTGGGTGGAGAGGGGCGGAGGGTGTGTGGGGGGTGTTGGGGGAGGGGGAGGAGGAAAGGGAGGGTGGAGGGTGTGTGGGGGCTGTTAGGGGGTAGGGGGGAGAGGAGGGTGGTGGGGTGGAGGGTTCATTCACATTGTACAAACCATCACTTGAATACACCCGTTGTGTAAAAAACGTCACATGAGTGGACATTGCTTCTTTGGTGTGTGTCAATTTATTGCTTTACAGTGCACTGTGCCCATATACCCCCACACCCAGTGCCCAGAGTCCCACATACATGGCACCCTCTGCATCCCAGTTCATCAGAATGATTGGTCTATGACCGATTGGCGCACAGCACGTCCCTCAAGTGTATTGCGTCCTGGCCGATGTCCAACATCTACTCCTTCCTCTCCTACAACTTCACCTGGTGTTGGCTGGTCCATGTCAGGTGGCAGGGGCACGTTCCGCTGGATGCACATGTTGTGCAGCATGGCACATACCATGATGATCTTGCCCACCTTCTCAGGCCCGTAAATGAGGGCACCACCCGACCTGCTGACGCAGCGAACCGTGCCTTCAACAGGCCAAAGGTCTGCTCAATGACCACACGTGTGTGTGTATGGGCACGATTGAAGTCCTCTTCGTGCCTGTTCTGCGGATTCCTGACAGGGGTGACGAGCCACGCCTTCAGGGGATAGCCAGCATCACCTGCATGGGAGCAGAAGAAGGTATGTTTAAGGATACAGCTCAGTTTCCATATGGGCTCGGCCTGTACATCGTTCATGTTCACATGCAGTATTCCGTCGATGGCAGCTATTGACTTCACATCTGCACAACAATCTGCCCTGTACAGTACTTGCCAATCCGTGGTGCTGGCCTTGGGTGATGTACATGACTTAGGGGCCTTGACATTGGAGCCACCAGCCACCCAGATGGATTGGCAAGGTCCATGATATAAACACATTTGAGGGCTGTGTGGCAGGGGATGACTCAAGATGCATGTTGGCCAATGTTTGATGCATTAGGCTGCTGTACTACATGATACTGTTTGTTCAGACTATGATGCATGTGGGTCATTGTAGACACCATGCACGTGACCCTCAACGTCTACACACTCATCACATTAAATGGCACAATATGAATGTTGGTAGTGTCTGCCAGTGTTGGGTACAGTACCTTAGGTGACGCATGGTGTCGACTTGCATGCTGGTACTCATGTGCTCTGGGCAATGCCCACGCCTATCGCACCGATGCAGGTGTTGCTTGATACTTGATGTGTGCAATTTGATGCATCCTTGTTGCATGTGTCCTGCCATTTATTTACTTCTGCGCATGTTGCCATGGTGTTATGCAGTGTTGCTGTTGGGTGAAGTGCAGTGACAGCGGTAATACCTATGGTTGAATTGATACTGCACACTCACGGATGCTTGTACTGCGAGGTGCTTCAATGCGGTCATGTGTTTTCAGCTTCGTGGACATGTGATGGTGCGTTGTGGTGCTGAGGGCATGGCCAGGTGATGTCCGGTGTACATGTTCAAGGGTGTGTGCTGATTGTGTGTGTGACATTTACACATTGGTGTTCGGCCAGAGTGCATCAGACTCCATTGTCTGTGTCATGCATCATTTGGTTGATTATGGGAACGGTCTTTGGCAGCATGGACAGTGTCCAGACACCCCACTGAGGCCACTCCCATGGGCCAGCGGGCAGTCTCCTTGCGTATGCATGTACACCCCCCAACACTCTCCGATGGCCCATAGGGCAGTCTCCTTGCGTATGCATGTACACCCCCCCAACACTCTCCCATGGCCCAGAAGGCAGTCTGCTTGCGTATGCATGTGCGCCCCCCCAACACTCTCCCATGGCCCAGAGGGCAGACTCACCCAACAGCCAGCCACGTCGTATGACGTCTCCTTCCATGTAGCAGGGTAGTGAGGAGTTCCGCAGCACCATGGCATCATGCATGGATCCTGGGTATCTGGCACAGCAATGTGTAATCATCTTGCTGGCATCACACACCATCTGCTCATTGATGGAGTGGTATGGCTTCCGGTTGCGGTACACCACCTCCACGGCATGTTGGACTACCAACTCCATGTGGGTGCAGTCGAGGGCACCAATTACATTGGGCATGCCTGCCAGTGCATGAAATGCTATTTTGGTGTCATTCGCCTCCTATGGTGTCCGTGGTAGGGATATGTCGGCCCTTGTGTGCTTTAGGAGTGCATCCAGCACTTGGTTTAGCACACCAGAGAAGCATGGCTGCGAGATGCCATGCAGTTGGCCCACTGTGTTCTGGTAGGTGCCTGTGGCCAGGAAGTGGAGCACAGATGCCATCTTCAGCAGAGTGGGGATGGCAGTGCGGATGTTTATCAGGCTGACCAAGTCTTCATGTATTAATTCCACTATGGTGGTGATGGTATCCCTGTCCAGGCGGCACAGGGTGTGGATCTGTGCTGGGGTTAAAGGAATGGTGCGGTCAGAAATATTATTTTCCCTATGGTTCATCCATGTGTTTTTAACCATACGTTGATCGATCATACAAACATTTCCTATGCACCGTACCGTAGTTTTTGTCTTTTGTACACAAGTGAAATCAGGCAGCAGGGCACGGCCATCTTGTGATAATCTTATCAGTTGACGCATTGCCCAGGGTGTACTGCCTTTGCGGTACTAAATCATAACCCCCGCCCCTGAGCCTGACATCACCAAATCAATGATATTCTCCGCCTTTTTCACTGTCGTTACTGGGCAGTGTAGCCAAATGCGCCCAGTCGTCACCTACGCGACTTGACGCAGAACTCGGAAAACAACACACATCGTCTCACAACACAGCGCGTCACAATTCGGAATATGAAACTGTACTTTAAAAGGAAACAGCAAGACTGTACAATTGGTAATCAAAATGGAACTTTTTTTATTTGCTCTCGATCCGCAAATGTTTATCGGGAGTCACGCGCTGTTCCTTTTGGGTACACAGGGTGTTCGTTTTGGGTAAAAGAAGCACTTCGGTTGCACGGTGAATTGCAAGGCTTGTGCATCAACTTGGCACTAGACCACCGTAAAGGATGTTATGTTGCTCCTAATCACTGGTACAGCGTAAGGGCATATCGGCCCTTGGCGATCGTCCCAAAAAAGTGTCAAATAAATCCAGTGATTGACATGTAGCTGCAGCTGGCGGTTGAAGAAACTATCGGTTGGGGTCTGGAATAGATGAAAATCGTGAATGGGAGGATGTACCTGTTTGCAAAACATAAAAATAGAAATGTGTCTCAGTAGCCAATCTTTATTACAATTAATCATTTTACTTATTAGCACAGACGTGAAACAATGTGAACAGAGAGAACACAACGTGGAAAGTACTCCACTATTTGCTTCCGAGGATAGTACAATGGAGTATGTTCAGCTCTAAACGTAATGCGGAAGCTGAGGCAACAATTCGAGGTGCACAATGTAATGATTTATTAGCGTTGAACCAGGGGGAACCGAATGGTGGTCTACATGCGTGTCCATGCTGGACTGCCCATGTGCAAGGTAGAAAGACCAGTACACAAAGGTTGTACTTGCGTTTCATTGCAATATGCCACACAGAACGAACGAGTACAATGCAACCCAGAAATAACGGTCAGCTAATGATATTTGGACTAGTTCTGGTTCAAAATCGTCTAAAGTGAAACTTATATTATATTCGGCATTTCCATTCCCTTGGCGTAATGCAGACCGTACTGCAGACTCCGTTCGTGTCAACGACTTTTCATAAACTGAACTTACATGTACCTAAGTCCAGTTTTGGAATGGACAACCTTATCATATCTTACGTTATTACACCCCTCCTTCAATTCAATCCCTTTCGGAATGGTCCCTGTCTCTCAAGGTCAAAAAGCAAAAATTCAAAGCTGGTGACCTTCACTCACAATGAACATACATTCTTAGTTTGCAACATCTCATATCAACTCATCCATGAGAACTGGAATTGAGAAGCACGGGCACAGGAGGAAAAATTTGGGGGCTGTCACTGCTCACTGTTCATGGCGCTGTTGAGGGGTAGGGGAAACTTGGCAATGACAGAATGCACACTACTCCAAAATTGTCGTCGAGGAAATACAAAAACTGAGTCAAAGTGTATCTCAAAGTGTCTCAAAGTGTGTCTAGCAATAGCCCCACCTCTGCTTATGTCACGGCCTCCTACCCCATGACATGTTTTCACAGTCAGTACTTCTTGCGTGCCTAGTATCTTATGTAGCCTACGTCTCATCCCTTTTGTGTGACGGGCAGTTATTGGGCGGCTTGGGTAACTGTATGGTAAGGCAACTGCCGAAATCCAAAGATTCTTACACACTGTTATCCATCTGACCCTACTACGATCAATGAATGTCCCACAGTAGCTCGAGTAAACTGTCTAATGTGAAAGCACAGTGTTACATTGTACGGCAATCGTAACAATTTTACTATTTGAAAAAAAAAAGGACAAAGAGGATAGATTTCAAAAGAGAAATTGAATACTTTATTTGAACACTTCATAAAAACATTGTTGTTAAAAATAAATACAGATGGTAATCATTTGTACCGGGATTTGAACTGTTCAATAAGCTCTGCTTTGGGTGAACAGGGCACGTTGGCAATGTTTTGTGGCAATGTATGTGTGCTCTGAACAAAAATAAGATATTTCCCAAAATCAAATTCCATTTTCTCATATACTGGCTTGAGCACCAATTTTTTGCTTCTTTTCGTAAAGGCCATAGTGTAGCGAAGCATCCCTAAGTTTCCTGCAGTCCTAGATTGTTCACGGCCTACATTCCCGTTATGCGCTAATACCGCTAGTAATGTCCTATATTTCATCCCTCAGATGCCGAAATGCAATCTCTTTGGCCTGTACTTTAGGCACATATTGTGGAACACCTCCAAATCTCCTGTGTGACAGAAGTCTGTGAGCCCCTTCAGATCTCTTGATAGAGTTTTATCAAACACAATCTTCTCAAGGGCTTTGTGCGGAGGTAAAGATGGAATCAACCACTTCTTCTTCCGTGCCTGCTCCGGGGACAAAGGGCCATGTTCACATTGGTGGAAATGTTGGCTTTCTGTCCAAGAGTGAACGTTGGAACAGTGGTGCATTAGTGACTGCCATTTTTCCAGTAGAATTTCCACAGACCCATCACATGTTTTGGAGCTCCACTAAAGATGGTTGCTGAAAGACTGGGACCAATGTGAAATACTTTCCGAACCTTTTTTTTTCCCTGCAGCCGAGATTTTTTTATTGATTGATCGGGCAACATGCCATCCATCAAATTGATGTTTAATATTTGGAAACTGCTCTCTCATTGTCTTGGCTATTGAAACGTGTCTGTCCATGGCTATGAGGTCGATTTGCATTCCCCTCGATTGTAGATCTTCCAGTGATTTTATAAAACCAAGTTTCTCCATGGCCACTGAGGATTTACTTTCGGACACCTTCCATACCACCAAACTCACATTTATTTTACTTTCCATGTCCTGAAAGTGGTATTTGTAGTACTTAGAAGAAATTCCGGGGCTGTCACACTTTCCATCGCCGGCTAGCCTGAACCGTTTGTCGGAGAACGTACTTTGAATAGACAATTGTTCAATTTTCCAAGCTTCACTAATGGCAGGGAATAGATAATCACATTGATATTTGTAGTACTGTGTTTTAGAAATGAAATGGAGTCCCACAAACTGACAGAAACTGGACAACTTCCTGAAACTAGAGCCACTGAAAAGTAAATCTGCTGCACACAGTAAATTGCTAGCTGGCAGTTTCCCCAGCATCGGTTGAGTGGACCATGAAAATGTTTTATGTAACATTTCATAGGTGGCATGTATTTTGAGGTTACTGCCTTGTGTTAGACGAGTCACATTCACCAATGGCTTCCCACATACTTCCCCTCCCACTGAATGCACACATTTCAGCATCTTTATAATCTCCATCAAGCTGCTGTCAAATACTATGTATCTGGCCTCCTTTATTAGACTGTCATCCTGCATTAATGTTGTTTCGGACTGAACTGTTGTGGACATATCAGCCAAACTGGACATACTATAGTTGAGATCTTTGTCTAGTTCGTCGGTCAATTGTGTTGATGCTTCACTCTCTGTCATTTCAACATCTGTTACTTGACCGTGAATAGGAGAAAACATCAATGTCAAGTGTTCTGCGACTAATTCAAAAGTATCTTCAATACATTCAGTTTCATCTTCATCTGGTGGAGCAGTCGCATTGTAGCAATGGTCCAAAAACACTTTGCTGGATTTGCCGGTCACATTAAATTCATTTTCTGGCCATTGGGCAAAGGCATCTCGAGTCTGAACATGCCGCGTCTCAATTAATAGTTCCTCCATGGTGAAAACAGTTTGGCAAGCAGCATCTCTCCTTTGTCTCGCTGTCTGTGTCTCCATAGTCCGTACAGCATTGGGCAACTAGAGGACAGATTGGAAAAGGAATGTTCAATGTAAATCCAACATACAATATCAGATAATTTACATTAAAAAAGCATATTGTGAAGGCCTCAGCACAAAACATTTGCGAAAAATAGAAACTGTTTATAAATTACCTTATCTTTCTTTCTTTTCGTTGAAACCTTCTTTACTCTAATGTCACCAACAGCAAGCTGGTGCACCGACTCGGATCCACGTGCCTCCCGTTCTATATACGGATCTTGTATACATCCCTAGAAAAGAGTATCCATTTAAAATAAAGTCATTTGTATTACAAATCAAATTAGACCGACTTTCTTTCATTAGAGGGTACTGTCAGTACGCATACCTCTGGCTCCGGATCGACTACAAGGGATGATGTAATTGTAGAGGACGCTCAAGCAACTCCCTGAAACACAGTACTTGCAATAGTATGGATGAAAATATTGGAAATTGAACACACACTTTGGGACGACGACAAAGGTACATATCAATAGCAAACCACGAATGAAACATTGTGTAAACGAATGACACGATATGTAAATATGATCAGATTATCTCATTTGATGGAACTGTCAGTACTCATACATCTGGATCAACTACAAGGGATGATGTAATTGTAGAGGACGCTCCAGCAACTCCCTGAAACACAGTACTTGCATTAGTTTGGATGAAAATATTTGAAATTGAACACACACATTGGGACATGGACAAAAGTACATATCAATAGCAAACCACGAATGAAACATTGTGTAAACGAATGACACAATATGTAAATATGATCAGATTATCTCATTCGATGGAACTGTCAGTACGCATACCTCTGTCTCTGGATCTTCCAAAGGGATGATGTAATTGTAGTGGACGCTTCAGCATCTCCCTGAAACACAGTACTTCATTAGTAAGGATGAAAATATTGGAAATTGAACACACACATTGGGACGCGGACAAAGTTACATATCAATAGCAAACCACGAATGAAACATTCAAACCACGAATGAAACATTGTGTAAACGAATGACACGATACGTAAATATGATCATATTATCTCAGATTCCATGCATAAAACAAGCCTGGAACAGAATAGCTAAGTAAGACTACCTGATACGCGCTCGAATCGGTTGATGACTCCAGGCAAGACATGGATGCTGAATTTTGTTCCTTCATATTCAGTGCATAGTCATGGGCCCTCATTACGACCCTGGCGGAAAGTGACTGACCGGACCGCCACAGCGTAAATAGCGTTTCCGCCATTGCACGATGGAGCAAAGTGCGGCCCATTCCGACCCATCGGGCACGAGCACCACGCCATGGCGGAAGTGCAAAGTCCGCGATGGCGGAAATGACCCCAAAACGGCCCACACCGCCGCCGTACGGCGCCCTAGGTGCAATACCGCCACCCATCATAGCGGACACCGCAGTGAGCGCCAACCGGAAAGTACGGTGACCGTAAATATACGGAAACGGAAGTAAAAACATGGGCCCGGAACGGGAAACAACACCCCGTACACCTATAAAACCACAAAATACACACAACCACTAAAAACACCACCCTGAGACACATCCCAACCCGTCATCCACCCTAGTGAAACCAAGAAAAATGGGAAAAGTAGCGAAGAAAGCGTGCGACCGCAAGCGGCAGGTCCACTTCTCCCGTGAGGAACTCACCGTGCTTACAGAGACCCTCAAGGAGAATGCCGCCGCCGTCTTCTCCACGCAAATGACCAGGACGGCACTTGCGAACAAGAAGGCCATATGGGCCCTGGTGGCACAGCGGGTAAGTGCGGTGGGGACCGCACCCCGCAACCCACAGCAATGCAGGAAGCGGTGGGACGACCTGCGGATACGCGTCCATAGCATACTTTCTGCCAACCGCAACATTGCCACAGCCACCGGGGGAGGATCGGAATCACCCATCAAGTTGACCCCCTGGGAAGAAATCTGTGCCTCCACCATTGGAATGGAGAGCATAGAGGGAGTCGGAGGGATGGAGAAAGGAGTGCAGACATCCGGAGAATCAGGTAGGTGGCCCAAATAAAACCATGCCAAATCCACAATGTCCAATCATGTGACTCACACGTGTCCACATAGCGCAACAGCAACACATGGCCAGGAGAACGTCCACACACATTGGCCTGATAGCGCACTTTAAAACTCACAATAAATACATAAATAAGTAAAAACCCCAAAAACACCCACTACACGTGCAGCAGGCACACCCTAACTGCAGGCTGCCAAACAACTGCACCCTCACTCCACACACAAATGAAAGCACCTCCAAGGCCCCGACCCAAATCACCCTCAGGTACCACCCCAATGCATGTGATACATTGCCATTCCAATTCCCACAGACCCATTAATAACGCTCGCCCTCCTTTACTCCACCACAGGGTCCGATCCAAACGACGAGCTCCAGGACACCCCTACCAGCACACCTGCAAAGAGGGCCAAGACCGACGGCCAAAGACCCTCCACCTCAGCTGCACGCATCAAGACACGGCAGCAGCACATATCAAGTGGCAGCACACAGGAGGGAACATCAACAGGCACCCCAGCAGCCAGCATGCCCACAACAGCACCACCACAGGTCCCCCCAATGGATGCCACAGAAGGTACTGCCTCTGGTGGCAGCAGCACCATAGGTGACACCCCATTAATGGCAGCATGCTCCGACACAGAAGACGGGGATGTCGAAGTCAGATCCATCCATGACCTGTCCCAAACCCCCTGTCTGTTCCATCCCGTACACCATGAGGATACCACGCAGGGGCACCCACAAGACGACGACTGGCCATGCCCCACAAGCCCTGTGGCAGGGCAACATGAGGCGAACAGCCCCTCTGTGACACCACCGCAAATGGCCATGGCCCAGCAGAGGCAACAGTCCCTCGACCAGTTAATCGTGCAACAGCAGCAACTGGCCACGCTCCTCAAGGACCATGCCGATGGATGTGGGGGCACTAAGGCAGACATAGAAACATCAACTGAGACACTTAGGGCACAAATGGAGAGTAGCACCGAGAGCCTGAGAGTCCAAATGGAGAGTAGCACCGAGAGCCTGAGAGTCCAAATGGAGAGTAGCACCGAGAGCCTGAGAGTCCAAATGGAGAGAAGCACCGAGAGCCTGAGGGGGGAACTGCATGCGACGTCCAAAGACGTATGTGCCGAACTTGCCGCAGTGCGCCGTGTGCTCACTGAGCTCTCACAAACCCTTAGGGACATGCATGGACGTGAGCAGGCAGAGACATCATCCGTTGCAAGTTCCGTCCAGGGCAGCCCCCATTGTAGATCTGGGAGGAACCTGCGCTCCACAGGCAGGGGTGCCCCTGATACCCGCAGAGGGGGCTTGCAATAGCGACTGCCCACTGACAATGAGCATCTTTGGACACTGGTGTTCGGGGGGGAGGTAGGAGGGTGGAGGGGGTGTGTTGGGCTCACTTGGGTGGCGGGTCGATAGGGTGTTCAACAGGATATCACATATGCCATAAACAATGCACGATCAAACAATGAGATGTGTGGACAATGATCTTTGTGTACTAGGCCATCATAGGCGTACAGTCCATATTGTGCATGTACCAGACACACACAGTGCCACGAGTCCCGTGTCCATGTATCAGCGACCAGGCGTGAGTGCTAGAAGCATGCATCTATGAGATGCTGACGAATTTCACGGCCCTCCTGTGCCTCGCAGACTCCTTGAGGTGCTGCCACATCCCCACCCTCATCATGACCATCTTCAGGTGCTTGCAGTTCTGCGTCAGGGGGCATGGGCACATTTCTACGTACGCACATGTTGTGGAGCATGACACATGCCATCACCATCTTTGCAACCTTCTCATGGCGGTACAGGAGTGCCCCGCCAGACCTGCTGAGGCACCGGAAACGGGTCTTCAGTAGGCCGAATGCCTGTTCAATGACTACACGGGTACGTGAGTGGGCATGGTTGTAGTCCTCCTCATGCTGGTCCCGTGGGTTCCGGACTGGTGTGAGGAGCCATCTCTTCAGATATCCGGCATCACCTGTATGTGGACGATAAACGAATTATGTGGAATGCCATTGCTACGTACGCACCCCCCCCCCCTTCCTGCCAGGTCATTGCCGCATCACATACCCCACATCATCATGCATGAAATGAGACTCACCGAGTAGCCAGGATCTGTTCCCTGCGTGTCGCTCCATGTAGCGTGGTATTGTAGAGTTCCTCAAGACCATAGAATCATGGGTTGATCCAGGGAATCGGGCACAACAATGTGTAATGATCCTGTTGGAGTCACACACCATTTGTACATTCAGTGAATGAAATTGTTTTCGGTTGCGGTACTGGGCCTCCATGGCATGTGGGACGACCAATTCCACATGGGTGCAGTCGATGGCACCAATGCAACCCGGTATGCCGGCAAGTGCATGGAATCCCACTTTTGTGTTGGTTATTTCCTGCTCCGAGCGTGGTAGAGAGATGTAGTCGTCTGCGTGCTGCAGGAGGGCATCGAGCACTTGCAATAGTGTCCGTGAGAACAGTGGCTGAGAAATGCCATGCAACTGTCCGACTGTGTGCTGGTAGGTGCCTGTGGCCAGGAAGTGGAGTACAGACACCACCTTCAGTAGGGGTGGGATGGCGGTTGGGCTATCTATCATGCTGACAAGGTCAGCCTGTGTCATGTCCACAATGGCGGCTGTGGTGTCCCGGTCCAAACGGTAGAGGGTGTGGATCTGCTCATCAGTGAGGTTGAACGGATGTGCTCGGAAGCGTGGAATTGCGGGCTGCCTGCGTGGTGGTAGTGGCTGTGCTGGCAGCCCTTGCTGGCCCTGCCTTGCCCTCCTCCTCCTCCTGCGTCTCCTCCGTGCGGCCGGTTGTAGTTGGTGTTCGTCTTCTTCTTGGAGTTGGAGTACTTGCAGTGCTATCAGGTCCCCCAGGGCCAACATCGCGAGTCCTGCTGGTAGCATTTCGGAGTGGGTGTGGTTGTGGGAGGAGACTGGGTGTGCAATTTATGTGTTTTCAGGCTGTATGGCCTCCACCTGTGGTGATTCATTCCACCTGTGCAAGCTGCTCTCCCCTTTGGGCGAGCACGTCCCGCACACAACGCTGCAATTCGAGGAATGGCATCTTGCTATTACAATCATGTATTAGTACCCGATGGCCGTGTAACATTGGTTGATATGTTCAATCGGCTATGGTCCCATTGTTTCACATGCATTCTTTGCAGTCGCGAACAGACTTGTGAAGGGTCAGTGGAACGTAGTACTCGAGTAACGGTGGACCCTCATGCATCACTGTACCGAGGTTCACCGACGGGCGGGGCCTCCCATTTGTGAGTGAAGGCAGTTGCCATTTTCACACACAGCCGCACTAGATGGATTAATTTGTGATTTCAAGCGGCCACAGATGCCTTTTCGACGTGATGTTGCAAATGAGGAATTCGAAGGGCGGCGCTTTCGGTCTTCAGCTAGCGGCGAGGAGATGCCCACAGGTCTGACTGCAAATATAACGTTCTATTGTTCAGTGTCCTTGGGACAGGGGCCATGGCGAGGATGCAATGATTGATATGAATAGTTTGGGATGCGCAATAGCGAAGTGGATGATGAGGCCGGACGTTCCCAAATACATGTTACTTCACAACACTGGAATTACGGGCTGGGGCACAGTGGATTTTGCAGGCTGCATAACGCACAGACTCAATGGAATTCTCACATGTTATGTGAGTATGGAAACAGGCGTTATCATTACGGGATGAGGGAATGATGAATGGATGCATGGACAGATGATTTGATACGGTGTTTGCCATGTACAGGGCTTCTTGGAATCTGTCCGCCTCCCCTGCGCTATGTGATGCAGGGCTGCCATAGTGGGACCATCGTCTATCTGGCCTTGTTGAGCCCTCCCTGTCTCGACGCGCCTTCAGACACTTGTGTCCATGCACGTTACCGATCCCATCTGATGGATTCTGTTTTCACAGACGCATGCACAGGTACACTCGTTTGTGATGGTGTTTTCACCTCGATATGGATAGTTATGAGTCGCAAGTGGTTTTGGGGTGGTGATGATCCTTTGGAGTGGGCTAGCATGCATATGGCTGTGGATCTAGTGTGATCATTGAAGTGAGTTGTTCGAATGTAGTTCTGATGGCCATTCTATTCTTTTTCTTTTCTTTTGGTTGACAGGTATCTCCTCCCCTTTTGCCACTGCCATCTGTATGCCACTCCTGCAGATGGGTTTTACTCCCGACACCTGCTGCTTCGTGTTAATCAGTGGAGCAGCATTACGATCTTATGGGACGATCGCCAATGGGCCACATGCCCTTACGCAGTACTAGTGGCTCGGAGCAACATTTCGGCCTTTCAGCTGGACTAGTGCCTCCCTATTGGGACGGCCCTGCGGTTCTAGGAGCTTCCATGTTGCCTTTTCGTACGAGAATGTAGCCCCTGTGTACCATGAAGGAACAGGGTGTCACACAAGAAGTAGCTGGTCATTTATTGCGGATGCAGCCCACAATGGTGAAATGTGTTTTGGAGTTCATGGCCTAATGGCTGTATGGGCTTGGTGAATTTGTTGTGCATTAAATTTCTATTCTGATATGGGCCGTGTAGCGTTCTTCTTTGCAAGTGATGTGGCATATTCCTATTTGGGGAGCGATGTATTGTGAGGAGATCTGCATTGGGTTCCAGCTTCGGAGTATAGTTGCGTGGTACTGTGCTGGGCGCGTTTGCCTACGAAGCCCAGTGAGGTCAGGGGTGAGGGCTGCCAATATGACTGTTTGAATGATGTCATGCTCAGGGGCGGGGGATTAGGTTTTGTGTAACAGATGCCGGTCAGCCAGGTGGATTGGTGGAATGATGTGATTATCGGAATATTGCTGGTCACAGGTGCCTGTGTTTGCGTGGGTTTCTTGGTGGGAGACTGAGGTCATGTCCATTGGTATAGCTTCTGTATTCGTGCCATCTGTGCCCTGCAGCTCCCATTGGCCCCTCTTGTGATTCTTTTGTTCGTTGGCATGCATGGGTGACTTGTACATTTCACTGGTTGCATTGTGACTTCGTTGCACCTACGGGGAGTTGTACTATGTGGCCAGGGAGCGGTGTACAGGCACTCAGTGGGGCCGTTTACGGTTGATTCGCGATGCCGTACTTCTCACCATGGCGGAATGGTACTTTCCGCCGTGCTTGATGGCGTTAAGTACATGTCCGCTAGGGTCGGAATTCGCGTACCCTTGCGCCATGGTGCTGATTACGGTTTGGCATGGCGCGCGCGCGCGTACTTGGTGCAGTTAGCGTTGGCGTTCACTACGGTGTCGCTAATGGCATCGTACTTTACGGTGACGGGTCATAATCGCACCGAGCGCTATTCGATGGCGGTATTGCATTTCCGCCATCGTTTTTCGATTTCCGCCAGGGTCGTAATGAGGGCCATGGAGTTGTAAAGGGAAAGTATTATTTGATTTATAAATGCTAATATTAAAAATTGGCATGTAAGGAGACAGAATATGAGAACATTATGCTTATTTCAATGCATAATATAGCATAGGTATCTGTGCCCATAAATCAATTTTCTATGAGGGTTCTAAAACCAAGGACTGAGGTTTAGCAAAATGGTCATTATTTAAAAAGCTATATAATCATATAAATATGGAAAGTATTATAAGTGACATTTACACCTAAAATAACAATCAGTCCATTTAGTTACCTGCTCACTACCCCAAGGCCTACAGCTAAATTCCGGAACCGTGAATCACCTGAGGCGGCATGTGAACGAATAGTGTCGGAAGAGCATTTGGGAGCAATTTCTGAGTTGTTCTCAGTTGATTCTTCTTTGTGTACAAGGATTTTCGGTACATATTCTGGGTAAAGTACAGGCTGCAGATGCGGTATCGATCACCCCTCTTGTCTTCCAAGACTTTTTTGACTCTACTTTCAAGCTCTTCTGGCGCATATCCGCAATATCTGACCCATTCTCTAATTTGATCTACAGTCTTTGGGAATACATGCATTGTAGTGCCTTCAGATTTCCCATGGGTCTTAGAAGGGCAACCGAAAATCGAACATGAGGCATTGTTGTAAATTCTGCAAAAAAAAGGTCAACAGTGTTCCAAAATTACTTTGCTTAAAAACGTGAGAAAGAAGGAATTATACGATACATTCTTCAATGCAAGCTTTGTTTTGGTCACCACAGCAAAACCAGTGCAGCGTGGGCAGCTGTATTATACAATAACTTTCATAAACAGTTCTTTGATGTGACAAAAATCATTTCATGTTACTCGTCCCTTGAATGTGCTATTATGCATCAAAAGGAAATATGCTTATATTATAGACACGGGTGATCCGCGATGCCGGTATTGACAGCATCATGGTGGCCCTTATTACCGCCATCTAGATGACGGTATGTGCATGTCCGTGCGACTCATGATGTCCTCTTCCTTGCGGCATGCCGGTATTACGGGCACGCCGCACGCTTGCATGCCGGTACGGTGGTGCGCGGCCACAGCGGGTCCTTGTCCATGCAGGTAGGACCGGCGTCTAGGGTCGTAATACTACGGTCCGGTAATGGATGCCGGTATTGCCTTACAGGCTCTGTTATTACCGGACCGCCAACCTCGTAATGAGGCCATTTGTCTCTACTATTGCTCCACTTCACTCAGTTCACATTTCCAGTTATCGCCCTTCTGGTTCCACTGGACCATTCTTTCATTAACTTGGGCAACTCCTTCATTCTCTTTCCACACACCATCACCTCATTCTCTTAGGTGACTTTAACCTTCCCTCTCCAACCACTTCTCAGAAATCTGAACTTCAGTCTTTTGTAATGACCACATCACAACATCCCTATCTGATCACTCCATTGTTTCCACCACAATCTCCTTTCCACCTTCTGACCTCTCCTCACAACTTTCCCCACCTATTAATACAAGGAAATGTAAACTTTCTGCCATTCCTCCGACCTACAGTTCTCACTCTCCTCTTTCACACCCAATGCCTCTTCCACTAACACTGCCTTCTCCAGCTTCCAATCACTACTATATGACTCATTCTCTCTCCTCTCACCTCCCACTGAGAGCTTTCACCCCTCAGTCAGCATTCTCAACCATGGGCCACACCATTCATACTCTCTCTCTCCGCACAGACATGCATCGGCTGCTGCACAAATTGAGGCGTACTTACTCGCATGAGGACCTGAAACTCTACCTCTCTGCCCTGAACTCTCTCAAGTCTCCCACTTTAGTCACACTAATACTAAAGAAGTGTTATCTCTACTGATGAAGGCTAACCCCTCTTGTGCCCTATCAGACCCTCTTGCTCTTCAGGTAGTCAAGCCTATTGCCACTTTAGTGGCCTCTGACCTCGCTAAACTCTTCAACCTGTCCTTCATCTCCACTTGCTTCCCTCTATTTCCAAAACGGCCATGGTCATCCCTTTCCTAAAAAAGTAAGGGGCTGACCCAAATCTACCGGCTAACTTTTGCCCTGTGTCTCTTCTTCGGCACTACTCTAAAGGGTTATCGTCTTACCAATTTCTTAAACATCACAACTTTTGGGACCACCTACAAGCAGGTTTCCTCACATGTCACTCCACGGAAACTTCTTTCATGAATGTTTCCAACTTCATCTCCTCTGCTAAGCACTCCAGCCTATCCTGTATCCTAATTCTGCTTGACCTGTCTGCTGCCTTTGATACTGTCGATAACTCTGATCCGCTTAATACTCTCTTTCTTCTTGGGGTTTGCGATCAAGCCCTTGCCTGGATTGAATCCTGACTGGCACCTCGCCAGTTCTCTGTCTCATGGAGCAACAAGACCTCTTAACTCACTCCTCCAACTGTTGGTGTTCCACAGGGTTCTGTCTTGGTTCCTCTCATTTTTACACTCCTCATCTCTGCTCTTTGGGCACTAATCTCCTCCTTTGAATTCTCATACCACCTCTTCGCGGACAACAGCCAGATCTTCTTCTCTTTTCCTGAATTCTCCTCTGATCTCTCTATTAAAACATCAAACGGTCTCTCTGCCAATAAATATTGGATGGCTTAGCACTCCCTGATGTTAAACTCTACCAAAACAGAGGTGCTCTTCTTCCCTGCCAAATACTGTTTCTCATATTTTTCCCTGCCTATCCAGTTCCAATGTAACACTCCCCCTACTCTTCTTCAGCTAGAAACCTCAGTATCATCTATGACCCTTCTCACAGCATCGCCACTTTCATCTAAAAAACTGCAACGGCTGCTCACCACAAGCTCCTAAATATTAGGAAAATCAGCCACCTCCTTCCCTTCAACTACACCAAGCATCTCTTTACTAATCCTATCTTCTTTAAACTGGACTATTGTGCCAGCATCCTCTTTGATCTCCCAAACTATGCTTTCTGTCCTCTCGATAAGGTCATTGACTTTGTTACCAGGACTCTCTTGGAAACCTCTCCCTTCATACTTACTTCCTCGTACCACCACAAAGCTGTGATGGCTGAAGATGCAAAATAGGGCAAGATTTACATTTCTTCTCCTGGTTCACAAATCTATCCACTGTGAGGTACCACTGCATCTATCCTTCTCTATCCAACTCTACAACCCTTCTCGCAATCTCTGCTTTGCCTCGACTACCCTTGGGGCACCTCGCTCTTCTGTGCTTCCTCTCACTTCCGCTCTTTCTCTCTCTTCTTGCTCCACTTCCAAGGAATTCTCTTCCCTTGGACACTAAGGAAACAGCCCACACTGATTTGTTCAAAACCAAACTAAAAGCCTACCTACTCAGCGGCAAGTTAACCCTCTTAACCTACCACTGTGAAGGATTCCAACCGGGCGTCACACATCGGACCAGGACCCTCGCCCTTAGCCTTGAATGTAGCGCTCAATTGGAATGCTTTCACTTTAATTTCTACAAATTCGAATTGAGCCGATAGCCAACCCGTCTCACACCCCCTTTTACAAATACCCCCGGTCACAATGGACCATGAACCAGGCCGGTGGGTGGTAACACAATATTTATTTATCTTAATTTCAAAGAAAATCACACCATTTTGAAAGTGGGCAGCAATCACCAATGGGGTGATAATTACAATAAAAACCTCTGAAATACACTTGGGTAACCTTCTACAAGAACATATCCAAAGCACAAATGAATAGGAGCACTATTCAATTAGGATAGATAGCACCCGAGTTAAGGTTTCCCCCTGCAATGTTCCCTCAACCCACAAATAATCGAATTTGAGTGGATTGAAAGAAGCAGCAAGGAGTCAGGGATATTATGCAGCAAACAGAATCAAAATCCGACCTTCCCTCACAAAATTTCAAAACCCTTTGCAATTGCTTAAAATGACACTCAGACTTTGACAAATAATTAATTATATGTCTGGTTAAAGATTGAGGTACATATGTTCAAAAAGCAATTTGAAAGTGAGAACCCCAGTGCAGTCAAAACTACATGTGTAAAAGCTGCATTTTTACCTTTTTTCAGTTTTAAATGTCACATTTTTTTTAAACAGGTGAAATACACAGAAGCGGAATGTGGTTTTTAGGCTAGGTGATAGATGCACATCACAGGGATCATATAGAAGTGAAAGAGTGACTATAGCTAAAGAATTGGATGAGATTTTCAAGGTGGAATGAGGTCCAGTTTAGATAAAATAAAGCAGTTAAGAAACTAAATTCTCTAGACTATATGGTTAGAGAAAGACACGGTACGTTCCAAGATTGATTCGCGACGTCAACTTTTTCACCCCGCGTTCAACTTTATGTGGGAATTAATTTGATTATTCCAAATATGACTAAGGACTTATGATCTATGGAAGATAGAACTGAATAGAAAAGTGTTGCTAACGCTTGGAGATCAATGACACGATGCACAGAGACATTTTACAGTTTTAACAAGGAATCAGGGTATGGATAGGATTACTTAAAAAGTGGAATAAAGACAAAGTATCAAGAATGGGTAGGCTACGTGTGGCTATGGGATGGGGAAATACTAACAATCTGCACTTGAGTTTGGGGATTTGGACAGTCAACCGGTTTTGGACTCAAAAGCTCTGGTCACAGGATAGCGGCAGACACTCCTAACAGCAAGCAGCTGGGCAAGTCTGGTCACTGGATGGCAAGGATACAGCGGGCATACAGGTAGTGAGCAAAAAACCGGTCTGGTCACAGGATGCTCCCCAAGGATACCACAGCTTTTCCCCTTTGCTATTGGGATTTTTGTGGGGTTTTCTGGATAATTGGCCCTGCTTGGATAGGGTCAGTTATGCTTTGGCCTAGCAGTAGAGTCTGGAATCTTGCAAAGGTGGATCTGCAATGTCTGGATACACGGGCACTGGAAATTCAGGAGAGAGTCCCTAGAGTGTGTCAGCCTCTCTTATTTATAAGGCGGGTGACTCATAGGATTTATTGTTGGGAAGAACTAAGCTAGACCTTCCCCCAAGAACCGATAGGTCAGCCAATTTTGGTTGTGTCCTCTAAGAGGGGACTCAGTTTATGGGGTTGTGTTTTTATGAGATACAAAGCCTTCCCACAGTCCTTTTTGCAAAAACCAATCTTAACATAAATTACACATTTGTACAGTTGTGGCATGTTCTTAAATTACATAGGCAGATTACATATTTTATACAGAGCAAGGTGTTCCCACTCCCAGATCTGTATGCCATTGTTTTGCCCTTGTAATAGTTTTTCACGATTTTAGTGAGAACCGCTTCACCCACAATCCCACAATTGTAGGTGTGTGTGCATATTATCATAGGGCAAATTTCCATTAATTTTTAACGTTCCACCATGTGTACTTTCCCAATGATTCACATTCTCCTGGCTTTTGTGTCCCATACATGCTATGGACAGCCACGATATCTTGTTTGAAAGCCACGAACATCATATTTAAACTGTACAACTTTTACATTTCTGCGCTGTCTGGTTATAGAATTATCAGCCTTAAAAGTTTATTAATCAAATAGTATTTTCAGCCAAATGAGCTGTCCTTTGTTCTTCAACTAGGCCAATTTTTTCCAGGCTACCACCAAATGTCAGTTCAGCCCAGGGTGTCCATGGGGGTTTCCCAATTTGATTGAAGGTTTATTGTCACTTCCCCAAAAGTCGCAAGTAGGTGTCCCAGATCTATTGTCTCAAGCTGAAGCCCAGACAGAAGTCTGACGAGCGTGTGATATTTCTTTCTCTTGGTCCATTCAAAGTTTTCAAGGGCGGCAGTTAACAGGTAGGTATCCCAGAATCTAGTGTGGCTTCTTTTGGGGGGAAGGCCTCTCCTGTTGCTAGCAACCCCCCACCCCCAGCAGAAAACCTGTTTGGCTAGTTCCACACTGCACCCATTGCTTTTACTAATTTATTTTATTTCTCTGACTCAGAATCATGTCTGTTGAAACAAAACATCCCATTTAGGTTTTCAAACACCCCCCCCCCTGACATTCCTTGGCACGGAAAGGGCTTTATTCAACATTGTACTTTTAAAAGAAACATTTTTCTAATTTGCAAAAGCACATTTTGACACATGGTGAATTCTGCTGCATGTCCCTGTCAAATTCGGATTTCTCTCCCATCTTGATTCCAAACACTGTTTGTAGCCCCAGTCAGTTTCTCTTACACAACAGTCTGTAAAAAGCCAAAGGTCCCTTGAAATTGACATATGCACAGAGCTATGATTTCCTTTGCAAGGTTTATTTTTGACACTTTGTAGCAAAAATTCAAGTGCTTTTCCATACAGCTGAAAGTAAAGTTTCTGGTGGCTCCAAGATCAGGCCTGACACAGCCTGTCATTCAAGGATAATGCTTTCCTTTGCTGGAACAATCTGAATTTGGATGGGTACAGCAGGATCCTCCTGTATCAGAACTGTGGGAGGTTGAACAGATGGGAAAGAGCATCAGGGCGCAAACATTTTAACGGCCAAATATTTCCTTTTTCAAGGGGGAATGTGGATATAGCAGCAAAGCAGTGCTGCTTCTCAATTTTCTTCTTGTGCATGTAAGAAACACACTGACAGGCTTTCTCAATGTGCCCCCTTGTTCCATCCTGCCCAATAGGTGCTTGGCAAAACAGTGCAACCATCATTTTGTAGCTGCAAATGCAATGGTGCTTAAAGGAGCCAGCACAGCCATTCTGCTGTTATCTTCTGAAGTGCAGCTTGGTGATGTGGGGAAGTACTGCTGAGTGGGTAAATGTTTCCCACACCACTCACTTGCTTTCTAGCCAACATTTTCCCTTGCCTCTACCCTGTCCCTCACTTTCTACTGACTCCACTCTAGCACTTCATCCACCAAGGTCACATCCCTAACACAGCTGGCTGTACCGCCTTCCTGCACTTAAAAATGTCTAATGTTGGTTGCCCTTTATCTAGGTCTGTTCACCCATGTATTGGACCCAGTGACTCTTCCATTTACTACCACAACGTGATTAGAATGTCACTCAAACTCACCCCATTGTAAGGGCTCACTGCTTCCCACCAAATCTGATTTCTTATCTATTATACAGTATTTTTTTATCAAATGAGCATTGTTCCTCCCTGTATATAAATAAATATATATATATATATGTCAATAAATAAAAAAAGATCCCAGTAACATATGATCTTGGGAATGTACTTGTGCTACTATATCTGCTTAGAATGTTGCCACTGGCTATATAGCACATAGGGTCTCATTACAAGTTTGGCAGTATTTTGGCAGATTTACGTCTGAAATGCTGCCAAACGAAATTACTGTTACTGCCACTTGGTCCCGTGGATTAACTGCAGGATTACAAGTGGTGGTAGACCGTGTAAATCACCATTTCTGGGAGTACATACTACTCCATGGGGATTTCGACAGTAGTTCCGCCGATTTGCCATTTTATGGCTGTGAGGTGGAGGATGTCCCTACAGCATTTTGCTGGAGGAAAATTCTCCACCTTACCACCAAAGTTGTACAGCAGTGTGGTAACGCGCGCCATTGTCTTTCACCTTTTTAGACTTAGACTGGCTAGTCCATATGGAAATGGTAATAGATCTGGGGTACCTTTAGATGTATGACATTCCGGCTCTACCCAAGACCTACCAACTTCCCAGTGGTAGCACTCTGGGAGCCAGCAAGCCTCTACTTTTTGGAAGATGTGGTCTAGTGACTAAATTGGTGACTGTGGTCTTGGGAGACTTGGGTTCTACTCCTGACACCCTCCACATTCTGCAATGTTGCTAAATCACTTTACCCCCTTGCACCAGAGTGTCCATATCTGCCAAATGTGAAACTCGAGAAACAATTGGTGCTGCTTCCTGTGCTTCATTCAGGTACACATTTGGTATATGAGTATTTTTTTTGGGGCTAAATGTGGACGGTGACATTTCTGAAGTTTGAGCATGTGGAACATACCTTTTATTTGATAATCAGAAATGCAAATACAATATATGGTTTTCAATTATCTAAGAGATAATGATTATTAATCATTTCCAAAGAAAACCCTGTGGAACGCATGTGCACTACATCATACATAATTGAGTGTATATATATTTGTATTAAACTTCCACAATCAAACAGCATGTGCTGCATATTAAACACTATGGTGCTGCTTGCTGGCTTAAAAGGTGTTCTTTCTATTAACTTTTTATTTTTACATGCGTATATACTACCATTTAGCCCATTTCTAAGCATTCTCAATTTGACAGAGAAGAGAACTGAAGTGCATGGAGGAAAGGAGATTTGCCAGGGGGTCAAGTATTTGAGCCAGGGTTAGATACTAGGTTACCTGAGCCCAGACTCACAAACATAGGATTTATAAGGAAAACAGGATAACTTTGAGCATGCCGGTACCTCTGAAAGACAGATAGGGCTGGAACACAGGCAGCCAATGCTTGCCTGACAAGTCACAGAGTAGACTCTAGCCCAATAGGGTTTTCTCTTTGATCCAGTCAGCCTATGCCTAAACAGTGAGCGTCAGTGAATCAAAGCACAATGAACACCTCTGAACACATGCGCGCTGTGGGTCTTTTGTAAGTTACTTGGGTTTTCAATAGTGCCAACATACGGCACAGAATGGGCTTAGTAGGGAGGCAGGGCCAATGAGGCCACCGCCCTACGCCCCAGTCTCTCTGGCGCCTCCCGCCATGCTCACCCTGCGGCTCCTCCACTGGGGAGGGGACCCACCTTCATGGGCTTAGCAGGGAGGCAGTGCCATTGATGAATGGAGAAACTGCACAAACACATTTCTGTTAGGAAAGTAAAATGGCCACATTTAATCCATTTAACAATACTAAGCATCATAACTCTATTATAGACGCGACCCTAGCAAAAACACAACTATAGCTTGACCATACTACTTTAATTTCAATAAATCATAACACATATTTACATTGGTTTCTCCCCGTGACAGGCAGGCCCGGGTGGAACCGCCAAATCTGCTCCTTTTTGGCATTTGTACAACAGTGAGTTCCCCCCTATGTTTTTGCGGACCTCCCCCGCCATACCCTAAGTTGGGGGGGGTGATCCCAGGACGCTTCCTTTACTTGTCTGACCACCGCCGCCTCCTGGCCCCACCCCACCTTTATCCATCATCCCCTTTCCCATCGGGTCCCTTTTGCCAGGCCAAAGCCAACCTAGTGGGAGGCAGACCGTGCTCTTGCCACTATACCTAACCAGCCTCAGGGTCCCCCCATCCAGGGAAGGGCGAATTATTGACCACATGTTCCACCCACACCTGTTAACCTCCCCCGCTTCCTCATCTGCCTGGCCGGGTGGGATGGAAACACGATGGGGAGCGCAGCATCTGTCTTTCCGGTAGGCAGGCAACGGCAAGCATGGTCTTTCCACGGAGCTCCAGAGGACATCAACACGGATCGGGACCAGAGGCTGAAGAGATTTTGTTCTTATCATGCTCCCTGGGCCTCTTTTAACTGCAGCCTTTTGTGGTGGCATTGTTCTAACTGAGGGAGTGTTAACACACCCTCATCTAGTTTCCAGCGGCCGATGCGGCCACTGCCCTACACCCCAGTCTCTGTGGCGCCTCCTGCCACGGCCACCCTGCGGCCCCTCCACTGGGGCAGGGACCCACCTTCATGGGTTTAGCAGGGAGGCAGTGCCATTGATGACTGGAGAAACCACACAAACCAGCCCCAGGGTCCCCGCCAGAAGGGCGCATTACTGACCACCTGTTCCACCCCCGCCTGCCACAGGACATTCGGCCATCCGGTTGGGGGTACCCCCCCTCTGTGCTGTGTGAATCACCGCCATAATGTTCTCAAAGAGCAAGTCCGTTCCTTGGTCAGATAAATGGACCCTGCTGTGGTGGAAGTTCTCATTTCCTCTCACTAATCCATTGGCCACTATCCGCAACCGTCCCCTTGCAGACGGGCTAGTTCATATGTTTAGTTTCCTTGCTGATATGTTTAGTGGCCTTGCTGACCCAGGCACCCCCCATTTTGTCCTGGGGATGATCTGGGACCAGGCGATCACTGCCCGTGGGCAAAAATTGCCGAACCAACCCAAAAAGGGAGACCAATGCCAGTCGTAGTTCTTTCCTTCCTATTGGCACCAGGTCATTCCCCCCCGATTGAGCAATATAACCAGATCAGGCTCGGGTGGTTGATGCTTCGCCCAGTGGTCTGCCATGATGCTCCGCACCTGGCATATGCGAATGCCCCCTTTTCCAATACAGTGTATCACCATCTCTGTGTCTCCGAGCCCCCCACTCTGATTCATTACCCTCCTCTCCATCCGTCTAACAAAGGAGTGGCCGATCACCCATACCACCTGAGCCTGAGGCATCCTCTATGGATAACAGAAGAGATAGGAATGTTATGCATGGAATAACTGATGTCTTAATCATTACACACTATTCTTCTTCGCTTTCCCAGTCTCCCCGCCTCTCCCCTCATCCCTCCCTCCCCCCATTCCACCTAACAAGCCAAGTGATGCCTTATGTACCCCTTGTAAGCTTCCAACTTCCATCTACCCAGTTTCATGATCTCGCCTTCTCTCATCCTGAGCCCTGCTGCCATGGTAGCAGTCCCTATTCTTTTTTTTTTTTTAAACTTTGTTTTATTGACATTTTCATAATATAACAAATAGGCGCAAGACATTTTCACAAGTCGTGCAAATAACTGGCCCAGTTACCCCCCCCCCCTCCCCAAACGAACCCACCCCCCCGAAAAAAAACTTAGTCCCCGTAGGAACTTCTTGCTGGGGAGCCACATTGAAAGCTCTGGAAGTCTGGAGCTCAAGAAAGAGCGAGAGCGTTGACTACGTGAATGCTGATTATCTACCATCGTCCCCTGGGCCGTGGGCCCTGTCCACTCCTTGTTCCCCCCCTGAGGATCAATGCACATCCCAACCCCATATATGCTGTACCCCGTACCAGTTTGCTTGGAATGAGCCCAAGTCATTGTTCATCATTGCCGTCAGTTTATCCATCAGGAACATGTTTTTGACCTTTTTTAGCCAGTCCTCCTTCCAAAGGGTCTCCGGGCTCTTCCATTTCTGGGCCAGTGCAACCCTTCCCGCCCTCAACATTGTTTCCCACATTCTAGGGTATCGGGGTATGTCCGTGTCCTCCGGGGGGAGGCCCAGCAGCATTGTCAGAGGGTTCTGGGGGAGAAGCTCTTCAGAAACTTCGGCGATCCAGCCCCTCACCTTCTCCCAGTATGCCTGAGCTTTCGGGCAGTGCCACCACATGTGCCCTCTCGTGCCAGCCTGGTCACATCCCCTTGAGCATGCGGGGGACACTCCCGTGAACATTTTAGACAACTTAACCGGGTCTCTGTGCCATCCCTGTAGGATCTTGAAGTTGTGTTCCATGTCCGCTGTGAATAAGTTCCCATGGAAAGCTATTTTAAATATCCTCGACCATGCGTCTTCCGAGATCTCGTCCCCCGTTAGGTCATTCCAGAAAGTGCGGAACCCCCTTCTCTCCCCCAGGTTAACCATGTTCAGTAGTCTATACATCCCTGATACCGCACCCTTCCTGGAGGTTGCCGAGTCCAGGAGTTTCTCGAAGGGGGTCAGCTGTCTTTTCAGGTTCTGGCCCCAGGCCTGGTCACATAGGATTCCCTTCAGACGGATGTATTCAAATATGGAAAGGGACCCCTGACCGAGGGCGTCTCTCAGTTCCTCATTTGGTCGGAATTCCCCCTCCCTAAACATTTGCCTCGCCCACTCCATCCCCAAGTCGGACCACGACTGGGCGTTGCGGAACCCCCTGCTTCCCAGATTGAGGGGGTGACCCCAGAGCGATGACATGGGTGACGGCCAAGACGTTAGGTGTGCCGTCTGGGGGCTTTCCCTCCAGATTGTCCAAAGAACTCCCAAGGTTGGATGAGATTTGAGTCTGTTCGGGATGAACTTGCTAGGGGCCCACAGGAGGTCCCGAATCTTTAGTGGGTGGGCGACCATATCCTCTAAATAGGACCAGTAAGTGCCCATCCCCTCTTTCATGTGTTCCAGGAGGACACGCAGCTGGGCGGCCTGAAAGTAAAGTTGAAAGTCTGGCAACCCGAACCCTCCCTCCTCCCTCGGTAAGGTCAAGACCTTATTTGCGGTCCTCGGGGTCTTGTCCTGCCATATGAACTCACGCACCGCATTCTGGAGGACCCTGAAGGTCCGGTCGGGGACAGCTGTTGGGAGGGCGGTGAAAAGATATAATACTCGCGGGAGAATGTTCATCTTCACTGCCGTCATGCGGCCGTACCAGGACAGGATCATTGACCTCCACCTCCTTAAGTCTGCGGTGACTCTTGACACAACGGGGTCGTAGTTGGCAGGGGCAAGATTGGATAAATCCCGGGTGAGGAGGACTCCCAGGTATCGAATGGAGGCCTTCCCCACTGTTATTCCTTCCAGGCTGTCCAGAGGGTCTAAGACCGGGTCCCGGGTTCTCATGGGGAGCAGGACTGATTTGGACGCATTGATCTTGAGTCCTGAGAAGCGCCCGAACGCGGTCATCAGGGACAGGAGTGGGGGAAGCGAGGATTTCGGGTCAACCAGATAGGCCAGAATATCGTCTGCGAACAGGGAGAGCTTGAATTCCACCTCCCCCTCCTAATCCCCTTAATCTCTGAGTGTGCTCTGACTGCTATGGCCAAGGGTTCCATGGAGAGGACATAAATTAAAGGGGAGAGTGGGCATCCCTGCCTTGTCCACCGCGAAAGGGGGAAGGGCTCCGACAACCCACCATTCACTTGGACTCTGGCCTTTGGGGCCCTGTATAAAGCCGCCACCCAATCCCTGATGTGTGGCCCGAAACCCATTTTCTGGAGGGTAAGTTCCATGAATCTCCACTACACCCTGTCGAACGCCTTTTCCGAATCTTGGGACAGGACACTCGCGTTCAGATCCGGTCCCTGGGCATAGTGCAACAAATCTATGGTTTTCCGAATATTGTCTGAGCCCTGTCTTCCCCTAATGAACCCCACCTGGTCTCCGTGGACCAGTTTCGGTAGGACCCCCTCCAAGCGCCCCCCAATCACCTTGGCTAGAATCTTTACATCGACATTCAATAGGGAGATGGGTCGGTAGGAGGAGCATTCCCTGGGGTCCCGGGGGTCGCTGCCGTCCTTGGGAAGCACCACAATAATTGCCTCCATCATGGAGTCCGGGAGGGACCCCCCTTCCAGCACCGCGTTAAACACTTTTACCAGGTGGGGAGAAAGGGTCGAGCGAAACCTTTTGTAGAAGTAGACCGAGTAACCATCTTCGCCCGGGGAAGTGCCCACCTTCATCCTACTTATCGCGCGCTCCATCTCGTCCTCGGTCACAGGGCCCTCCAACCCCTCCGCCATCTCCCTGGTCAAGGCCGGGATCTGGATCGAGTTCAGGAACCCCTCCATCTCTGCCTCATCCCCATTATATTCAGACAAATATAGTTTCTCATAGTATCGGCAGAAGGCCTCGCCAATGTGGGGTGTATCATAGCCCACCTTTCCCGCCTCATTCTTTATCGCTTTCACTAATCGGCTTCTCTGCACCTCCCTCAGTTTCCAAGCCAGAATCCTATCCGCCCTGTCCCCTTTTTCGTAGTACTTCTGTTTGACCAGTTGAAGATTCCTCTCTGTCTTGTGGAGGAGAAGATCCTTCAGTTGGAGTCTATAATCGTCCAGGGCGGCCACCTGGTCGCGGTCTAGTGGAACCGTGGGGACACCCCCAGGTTGGAGTGGGGCGATTTTCTCCCTAAGATACCTTTCCTGGGCCTCCCTTTCCCTTTTTTTCCGGGCTCCCATTTTGATCAAGGTTCCCTGTAGGGTCGCCTTAAAGGCGTCCCAAAGGGTGTGTAGACCTACCTCCCCGTTATCATTGAGTTCGAAAAATTCTGTGATGGCCTCGAGGACCTCCTGGGCTAGGACTTCGTCCTTTAACAGGGAGTCGTTGCACTTCCATCTCCCCCTGCGCTCGCTTAGTCCCCCCCTTGCTATAGTGACTCTGAACAAATCGTGGTCAGACCAGGGGACGGGGTTGACCCTGTGGCCTGAAATAAATGGGTGTAGGGTCTCGTCCACCAAGATGTAGTCTATCCTGGAGAACGACGTGTGGATGGCTGAGTAATACGTAAAAGAGGGGGAGTCCGATCTGGGGACGGGGATCGTGTCCATCAGACCCAGTTCTAAGTTGACTCTTTGGAAATTACGCGCCATGATCTCGTCTGCTGCCCTGGAGGACTGCGGACCTACACGTTTCCTGTCCGAGGCAGGGTCTAGAATCATGTTGAAGCCCCCCCCCACCACCACCGTGCCATGGACGAAGTACTTGAGTTTGTCCCCCACCTCCTCCCAGAATTGGCCTTGGCCTTCGTTTGGGCCATAAATGACGGCTAGGGTCAGTGGGGCCCCCTGCAGGGACCCCCGCGCCAGCAGGTAGCGGCCCCCTGGGACTTTCAGCGTGGCTTCATTCTCGAAGCCCACGTGCTTCGCTACTAAGATGGCCACCCCTCTCTTTTTGCACTTGTGGGATGCACTATAAACCTCGCCAATTCCCCCTCCCCGCAGTTTGGGCTCCTTCCCCCGCGGCCAGTGAGTCTCTTGCACGAAGAGGAAGTCTAGGTGTGCCCTTCTAAATTCCCTGCAAACCAGGGACCTCTTAGTGGGGGTATTTAAGCCACGTACATTAAGTGAGCCCACACCCAGGGCGGGCAGACTGTCAGCCATGATCTCTATGTTCCTCTCTCTCGGTCAACGTCTTCCCAGGGCTCTTCCCCGCGTGCTCCGTCATTTCAGCTCTGTGTTCCCCTTCTCCCCCCGCCCCCTCCCCCGGGGTGGGCCTAAGACAAAACCCCAACTGCCCCCCCTCCCCGAACCGTAACTGAACTTCCCCAACTCCCGTGTTTCCCCCCACCCCCCGCCCCGGCGTCCAGCCAAGTAGTTCTGCCATCGCTGGCTTTTGGCCGAACCACCAGGTTGCCCACCTCGGCCAGGCAATCTGCGTAAGAAGCTCATCTCCTTGAGCCCCCTAAGATCCCCCCGCGGCTGTGACCCCTCTATGGACCCCACCTACTTGCTGATCGTAGGGACGTTGTTAGTAGTGAGTCCTCTGAGTCTGCGTCCCTCCGACCAGGGCACTCCAGGGAGCCCCCGTGTTCAGCCCTCGGAGTCATTACGTTCTCCGTCCTTTGATGGGGAGGGGGTGTTCATTTTCCTAAATTTCCTCGCACCGGTGTGCCTTCTCCTCTCACCGGGTGGACTAGATCCACTGGGTCTACCATGCTCCGGCCCCGTCGGGCCCCTCCGGGGGTTCGTGTCCACCGTGTACTCTTGTATGGCTCCCCTTGTGTCCTCTTCCGTGATCAGGGTCGATCTTTGGCCCATGTATTCAAAAGTCAGGGAGAAAGGGTAGCCCCATCTGTAGCGCACTCCCTTATCCTTAAGCACCTGTGTAAGAGGATGGCACATTCTACGCCTCGCCAGCGAATAGGCGGAGAGGTCTTGGTATATGGAGACCTGGGCGTTGTTATAGGTGATTTCCCTAGCCTTTCTGGCCTCCTCCAGCACCTTTGTCTTCTCCGAGTAGTAGTGGAACCGGACCAGAATCGACCGGGGGGCCCCGGCCCTGCCCCCCGCCCTGTGCACCCTGTCGAATGTTAGCTCAATTGTCATCTCCTCCGCGAACAGGAGGGTGATGATATCTCGTACAGCACGGGTGACGTCCCTCTCCGTTTCCCCTTCCATTTCGGGCACCCCAAAGATTCTGAGGTTGTTCCTCCTCTCCCTGTTCTCGAAATCATCCATTTGCCGGGCCCTTTCCTCATCCCTCTTCTCCAGGGCCTCCAGCCTCATGCTGTACTGTACGTCTTCGACTGCTGATGAGGATTGGTTGGATTCGACCTGTAGCAGTCTGTCCTCGATCTTATCCACCCTTTGGTCCATTTTCTCAAATTTTTGGGCGATGTCGGAGCGCATGTCCCTGATTTCCTGTAATATCGAGGCGAAGCCCCTTTCCATTGCCGCCGAGGAGGGGGCTGCGTCCCCAGATTGGGCCATGGTCCTTTCACGGTTCGAGCCTATGTCACTTCTTACAACCTCTTGGAAGCGGTATCTCTGTAAGGCTTCCCTCCAGCTCATGTGGTACTTTCTTGTGTCCTGTCGTCTGGATCCCACGGCTCCGGCGGGGGGCAGAGGGTCCCCTGCTGGCCAGTCCCTCCTTGCTTGGGTTGTACACTCCTCGGATGCCCCGAAGGGGGTGTCAAAGTCCGGGGAGCGGGCACACGCCCCACCTGTTCCCAGGCGGGGGCCTCTCACCCTTTCCAAACACCTCGTGGTAGTCTGAGGCCTCCTCTGGTCTCCCTGTGGAGGGGGGGTGGCGATTCAAGGGGTCCCCACCGTCCAGGCCTAAAGGGCTCTCCCTGCAGAGCTGGGGGGGAGGGCACCGTGGCTCATGCACCAGGGCTGGTCTTGGGGGGGGGCACTTCTGGGCGGGCACACGCCCCACCAGCGGCTGGCGGGGGCCTCGCACCCAGGTCGCCCCCGCGTCAGGCTGTGCAGGCTCTGTGTACCAAGGGGGGAATCCACACTGTTCGCCCTCGTGTTCCCAGGGCTCCTCTCCGCTAGAGCGGGGGTGCAGGGGAGCCCCCGCCCCGTCGTCTGCTCACCCGTGGGGGGCGAATCCCTGGCCCTCCGGGACTTCGCCGACTCCGCTTCTCCAAATTCCGGCGGGCCACGGGCGCCCGCGATGAAGACTCCCGGGGGGGGGGGACAGTCCCGATCCCTCCTCTCACTCCCTGGGGGGGGGGGCGCCAGGTCCCTGGAGGCGCAGCTCCAGACCCCCGGATGCCGGGCGCGTGCTCGCCTCCCGGCCGCAAGGGAGATCTCCGCGCGTTGCGCTCCGGCTCAGGTTGTGGGGGGAGGGGCGGCAGGAGCAGACCCACGCTCCGCGGCCGCGTCTCCAAAGTCTCGGGGGCCCGGACCCTGACCTGGTCGCTCCTCGCACACTGGGGGGGTGAGGGCTGGTCGGGGGGCGAGGCCGTGCACGCCCGAGGAGGGACCGCTTCTCTTGCGGTGCCGTGGCCGTTCCAGACCTGCCGCGTCTCCCGACCAGGAGCCACGGGTTACGAGCTCCGGCTCCCCGGTGAGCTCAAGCTCCGCTCTTTCGCTCGTTGGGGGCCCGGGGGGGGGGTTGCCGATTCAGTCTATCGAGTTGGACTTGCGGGGGGATCTGGGGGGGCTCAATCCCCTCCTCGGATTCCCGGGCTTCGGCGGGAGCTGTGCACTCAGGCAGCCATTGCCTGTGCGCCCCCTGGTGGCCTTCCAGCAGTCCCTATTCTGAAGGAATGTGGGCCCCCCAACCTGGTAGCCACGATACTCCCCTGAAGAAACACTCTGAATTGGAATCAAGAGGTGCTGGAACCATCTTGGGGCCTGAATAATGGCCCGCTGAGTCCCCCCTGAGCCTGGTGAATTCCCCTAATGCCACCAAAGGACAAATTGTGCTGTTCCCGTCGCTGGCTAGGTCCACTACCGCACCCTGGTTCGTTTTGGATTTCCTCACCAATATCAGCACTCTGCCTGCTCCCTCAAACTGAATATCTGAAAAAGCCAGTCCCCCTGACATGTCTGTCCTGGATTCTCCTACTAGTTCCCCCAATATGAAGGCCCCAAAGAATGCAGTGACAAACGCTGCCCTAAACAGTGCTTTTTCATACCTGTCAAAGCATATCCCTGCAAATGCCAACACCATTTTTTCGGGTTTCTGCGTGTCCAGTGACTGACTTGCATCCGGCTCCCTTACTCCCATACTTCATCACCCAGTTAGTGCCTTTTTTATGGCAAAGTCGCAAGTGGGGCTTGCCACCCCATGCATAACTGCCACAAACCTGATAGCTGCCATCTTCCCTTTAGCCATGCCAGCGGACACCCCTGAGTCGTACAAACGCTGTAGATATGCAATCACTGTGTCCCTGTGAAACATTACCCCCCTCCTTTCTTCCCCGGAAAACACCCAATATTCCTGCAATGCTTTCTCATATGCTGTCTTCGATTTCCGTGTCAAGGATCCAGCGATCATGGGTGCTAAATGGGGCGGCAAGACCCTACAGTGAGTTGGGGAAGGGAGTCATCGCTACCTCTGCCTGTGGCAGCCATCTGTGAAATTACTGCATATTGAAATGAGACAATGCATCGGCAGCGTTAGTTAGGACCCCCGGGACATGTTTAGATTGAAAATTCACCTCTTTCGTCACCCATATGCTTCAATAATTTCAGTACCCTGGGGCAAGATGCCCTCTGATTATTGATTGCCATCACCACCGACATGCTGTCAGGCCAAAATACTACTTGCTTCCCCCATAGGCTATTGCCCCAAATTGTCAGTGCAACTATGATAGGAAATAGTTCCAAAAATGTAATGTTCCTGATCAACTTCCTGCTGGCCCATTCCTCGGGCCATTTCCCCCGCATTGTTTGTTCCCCCAGATGGCCACAAAACCAACGCTTCCTGCCACATCTGTGTAGAACCTGATCTCTTGGTTAGGCTGCGCCCTATCTGGCCATTCCTGGAGCCAGTTCAAACTTGCTAGGAATGTGTCCCATATTCCGAGGTCCCCTTTTACCAAAGCGGACAGTTTAGTATGGTGGTGCTTCTCTGTGAGCCCAGACATAGCCCCCCCTATGTCGTGGGAGAATGGTCGCCCCATTGGAATAATGTTCAGCTCAAAGTTGAGCTGCTCCAGTAGGTGCTGCAATTGCGCGAGCGTGATCTTTTTTGCTTGTAGGCAACTGTAAACCGATTCTGAGAATTCCGCCACCTTTCCTAGAGGAAGTCTCAATGTCTCAAAGTAACTGCAGGAAATGGAGCATGGCTTTGTACCTTTTTACCGAATATAATGGTTCACATGAACCAAAAGTTCTACAAATGCTGCCACCAAAGGTTCGAACACCAAAAGTTCGATCCTTTGGTGGTAGCATTGTAAAAAAAATAAATATAGTATATACTATACAGTATAGTGAGCGGGGGGTTGCAGGAGGAACCCCTGCAGCTTTCTGTAAAAGAAATGAAAACAATAAAAGGATCCTGCAGCGCCTGTTCCTGAACACAGAAGTGAAAGGGAACTGGTGCCGCAGGGACCCAGCGTGACAAAAAAGGTAAATGGGGTTTGTTTATGTTGGGGGTGTGGGTGGGGGTGTGTTGAGGGTGTGGGTGGGGAGTGTGTCATGGGTGTGTCATGGGTGTGCTGTGGGTGTGGGTGGGTGTGTGGGTATGTACGTGTGTTCGGATGAGAAAGGTGAAAACTTTTGGTAGTTCGCACCTTTCTCATGCAAACTTTCCGGCCGCGGGACATTCAGCCAATGTCGGATCATGTAGATCCATTGAGCATCCCACTGGCATGCATTTGTCGAAGTAAAACTTCCCCATGCCTGAAAACCGAGCAACCGGTAGTCGTCGGGGTGTACCTGCAGCAGTCTAAATGCGGACTCAATATTTGCTTTCGCTAGTAATGCCCCCTCTCCTAAGTCCCTCATCTGAGCGAGCGCATCATCAAAAGATCTGTATATTACAAAAAAATGCCTTCCTCAATTGCATCATTCACTGAGGCCCATTGTGGGAAGGACAACTTGTGAATCATTCTGAACTTCCCCTCTTCTTTTTTGGGCACAAAACCTACTGGGGAGCAAACAAACTGTGGGAAGGGAGGGTGCTCATATGGCCCGCTTACTCTCCCTATCTCTTTCTCCTTCGCAATCTTTCCCCCAACACTGTGTTGTTGCTCGATGCCAATGCCTGGTTCCTAGTTACCTCTGGAATCCAAAAGCCTTCCGAAAAACCTGCTACCAATAACTGTGCCTCTTCTTTCCTGGAGTAACTGTTTGTCCATATTCCGAGGACCTCTACTCTGACTACCGTGTGCAACAGAGAGTTGCATTCTGTCACCCTATTCACTCTTTTTGTACTCTCTGTCTTTTATTCTTTTATTGCATCTCTGCTGTGCGTGACCTGGTAGCCCGCAGCTTGAACATGCATGCTTAAACTTGCACACTGTCCTAATGCACACCTTTGTGTTGAAAGCCCAGCATGTCCCCTTTTTGACCCCCACTCCGGGTGAGGATTCCGAAAAGACTGCTCTTGGCTGGGTGACCCTGTACCTTCTCTCCCTACTGTCGTGCCATGGTACAGCTGGCCCATAAATCTATAGCTCTGGTTCCCCAGTCCAGCTGCACTCTCCCTGCTTTGGACGCCCTAAATCTCTCATCATAATTCAGCCAAGCCCCGAATGTGTATTCCCGGTACATAGGCATTATTAAGTGCAAGTAGGAGAACAATTTTTGACGCAACTCTGGGTATTTTTCCGTCATTACTGTTGCGAATATCGCAAACCCTGATGTCCAATTTACAATTTTCCTGTCTACCTGTACCTTTTTCTCCTTTGCCTCCCCTTTTGCTTCTCTCACGTCATCTGATACCTCATAATTTGACAGTGCACAAATATCTACAAATCTATCCTTCAAGATTTTCTCTTTTAATTCTGGTGTCACATGCTAAATAAGCATACCTGATGGGTTATTGATGGGGCCACTGGTGCCCTCACATTTCCCCCCAATGTGCCTGTTGGCAGACTACCTGTAGCCTGCTGTGTAGTCTGCCCTGCCCCCGCAGGCAGCCCCCTGCCCTGGGTTGATCCCACCTCTTGTCCTGGGGTGCTACCCCTCCTGGCTGGCCGATGCTTTCTGGCCCTGCCGCCCATTGACCTGTCATGGGTGCTACCCCTCCTGAGCCCCAGACCCCCTGTCCTGTCTGCCCCCCCAGAGTGCCCTCACTCCACATTTGTTCTACATGCCTGACTCCGCCCCATGAGCTTAAATTAGTCCCAGCCCATTCGCCTGTGCCACCTTGTCCCAGCTGTTCCCGCCAGCTTCCTTGGATGCTGCTGCGCACGCTGGGTACTTCTGCACCGGCTGCTAATGCCTGTGAGTGCCCTGTATTGATGGTACCCAGACCTCCTATTGCTTGGGACTCCCTTTCTATTGAATGATGCCGTTCTTGCCCTCCCATTGGGACGTTGCTACCCCTTGCGCCACTATTATTCCACCATTGCCAGCCCCTGCGCTTGCTGTGTCCCCTGCATGGCCCCTGAGTACTGCTGCACCACAGAGGGTGACCTCCTGGCTCCTTGGCCTTGTGCCTGCCCCTGTTCTCTGTTGTTTATCACCTTTTCCACTCTTGCTGTTTTTGACCCTTTTCTCTTTTTTGCTGGGGGCAATGTGGCCCTAGGGGCTACATTCTTCCTCCTGGATCTGCTTCCCACCCCATTCTCGCTTTCTGTTCTTACAGGCTGTCTTTACGTGTTTCCAACCTCCCTAGCACTTAACTGAGCCATGACTGTGTCAATTCCCTTTTCCTGCATCATTGCAAATAGTGCTGCCACTTTTCTCGGGTCCATTCTGCTTCTCCTATTGCCCTCTCCTCTTTCCAGCTATCCACAATCGTTCTTCTTAGTTCTTTTCTTCCGTGGTTGCTGTCAATGTATCCCAACAAGCAGGCCCTAAGTGCTATATGACGTTGTGGCGGTAAGTGGTTTTTAAAGTTCCACCAATTGCATGTGCTACCTCAAATTAGGCACCTTTTTGCTGGCCCATACAATGCAATGAACCTTGTGCCCCCTCTCGCCAGTGGTTCGCTGCGCACAACCTTTCCTTCCATATGGTGTAACTTTTTACTTCCCAGGCCCTTCAAGCCTTCCTGATTGCAAACTTTGCTGCCTGCGCTATCTCCTGCGTTTACACCAATACACTTTCACTTGCTTTCCTGATCCCTCGTAGCCGAGTGTAACCCTACAACGCTTTTTCTTTTCTTTTTTCAGTCTCCGGCTCCTATCCCTCCATCCCGCTCTCACTCGGCCACCCTCCCAAGCACTATGGAATCTCCTACCCACCTCCACCCGCTCCCGGACTCCGCTAACCCCACCACCCGCTAACCAACAGATAAGAACTTGCTGTTGGACTACACAAGCCATCATGTTAAACATCTATGTGATAACCTGCCCTGTCAGTTCCTCAGATTAAAAAGGAATAGCTCACAGAACACCATTTTTGAAGAAGAAGCACAGACACTAACAATAAAATTACGAAGAAAAGGCTACCCCAAGAAAATGATTAAGAGGGCACCTAAAAGGGCTAGCAACAACAACAGGGAAGCCCTCCTCGAAGGAAAAAGAGAAAAACATCAAGATGAGAGACTAGCAGAATGCCAAGAGTGAATCAAGTGACCCCAAGCTCGAGGACACGCTCACACCCTGGATCCCTAACCAGCATCAAAGTGAGAGGGAAAAGAAAAATAAGGTGACGCACCAGCAGCACACCACACGCAGGCACGAGTGTACCGATCACAGATGACAAGCGCTGTCACTGTCAAAATCTACTCTGACAGCAGCTCAGTTTTTTCACAGTCGACCATTTTGGAGACCGATGTATAAGAGAAAGTGCACATTAAATAAGGATCCGAACAACAACATAGCACACGCACATGAAATTGCGCAAGTGAAGCCGTAAGGTAGGATTTTATCTTTCATCCTGTACCATCAGTTAGGAAACACTAACGTGTGCTCAGCCAAAATATAAAACATTTATCTCCACCTCATTTTCAGGAGCTCACTTCAATCTACAAACCTGCATTCAACAATAGAGCCAGAGGACTTTACTAGACAAGGCCAGAGAAATCTAGTAGCTGGTGCTACCAACTGTGTGCCCAACATCCACGGATGACCCTCACAATTACACCAATGGTGGGTACATCATGTTTGCAACCAATTTAACCGCAAAAATAAGGCTTCTGTTTTAGTATGGGTTTACAACCCTGGAAGCCTTACATAGGCGACAGTAAAGGCATATGTTTATGCTTTGCTCCTGAACAGGCATGAAAAAGGACACAGTTGGTTCCTCACAACAACTGAGTACAGTGTTGATCGCCCCCACCGAACTGATGCTAGTAATTTACTACCTACAGAGGTCTTATGCTCACACTATGAGCCAGAATAGATTTCTAGCAATAATACCTCATACTATTCATGTTTGTTTTTATCGGTCAGGTCAAGATTATTCACAAGAAGTACAGATTGTGGATGATTCCAAAAACCTCAGCGAACCATTTTTTATATAAATCTTTGGGTGATGAAACTCCTTATGAATGTTCAACACTAATGTTTATTGGAACAGAAACATGTTGAGATGACAACCTGTGATGTATTACGCAGTGACAATAGACCCAGAAGAATAATAAGCTCATGCACTACTTCTTGTTCTCATGTTAGTGAACTAGAAGTCAATCATGTTTAAAATTGGAAGCACATTCATGTGTACATTGTTACCGATTCCACCATCGCTGAGATTGTAAACAAATGCACCACTTAAAAGTGCCTTGTGTTTTAATATATAATGTATTGATTGCTTTATGATATGTTGCGTTAATGAATAAATCCATTTTTAACAGTACTGAATGATTTTATCTAAAATCTCTTCAGTTTCCTGACCTGTCAGACAAGTCTCTATCTCATTGTTATGAACAGCATATCGTTAACCAGAAGTGGTCATCAAAGGGTTTCTATATAGCTCTTTCCGATGTCGACTTAATGTTTAATGTGTGAGTGCAGCATGTAGATAATAATGATTCGAATGGCAGGTATGCCCATATCTTTTTCTCATCTGTCCTTAATGATGAATTCAGATCCAGAATCAGTGGAGGGTCAGCCAGTATCATGGGCCAGTTTCTAAGCAGGGCCCACCCCATTGGTATACCATATTTATGTTGCCCAATCATTGAATGGCATCAATTTACCTCCATCAAACATGTCTCATATCATTATACACAGCTGGTCTTTACATCTCCCCGATAAACGGCCTTTAGTATCTCCATCATGTTCTTACCCACCCAGATTGCCATTAATGAGCTACACAAAAAAGGGATTTTGATCTTGTGATGCATTCTTGTTCCAGTTGCTCAAACAACCAAGCACTACTGTGCATGCCAGAGTACTGCAACCACAGTAATTCCACCATTATTTTGGGGTGTCTTCAGATGGGCATACATCTTCGACTTGACTCACTGCTATCCACCTCATCTGGCAGTCCATTGTAATTATGATGCCAAAGAAGCATAATCCATAGCCTTGTATGGCATCCACCATTGTCATATGCCACCTGAGAATCGTCAACGGCACTCTCACTCTTCCAGTTCCCCAAAGCGGCGAGCCACTTTCCTGTCCAAATCAGCAATCCTCTGAGCTATGTTACTAATTAACATAATAGTCTTGCATGTTGCTATCTTCCCTATTAAATACAATGGTAAAGAGTTCCAGAACTCTGTGGTGTTACCATTGACATTCAAACCCCTTACTGTATTGTATGGAAAGGAGTCTGACAGTGACCCACATATCTTGATGTATAGATAGCAAAATGCCGCAATACCTGCCTTATAATGAGCAGCAGTTTACATTCTGTCTGTATTTACCCAATTAATCCCACCAATGGGTATAATTATGATTTATCCCAATGTATGTGAAGCCCTGATACAGTCTGATCATTGTTGAGTACTTCAAATATAAATGGAAAGTTAATGGCTGGATCCTACTATATAAAATAAAATAAATGTTATTAAAATAAATACCATCTGTATAAAGTGATATCAGATGGGTGTGTCCCTCTAGAGCAGTGGCATTCAAACCTTTTTATGCCAAGCCCCCCTTGAGTAAAGATGGTGTTGCTGAGCCCCCCTCCAATCACCCCCCTTGAGTAGAAATATTGGTACTGGGCCCCGCCAGATGTCCTTTCTGCTTATATTTTCTATTAAAATAAGTCACTGTACTGCTTTTTGGATGAGCCTTGCGCGGCCCCCCGGACACCTTTCGGGACCGCCCAGGGGGACGAGACCCACAGTTTGAACACCACTGCTCTAGAGTAATTCCTGCTTCGGCAAAGTATTCCCGGGAACCAGGGGAGGACTGGCAACTTTGGCGTGGGGGGAAAATAAAACTAAGTGGCCGATGGCCCTGGCTCCAGACTTCGACCCAGAGGCCTGAACTCACCAATCAAAATGAAGAAGGTGATTTGTCATGGGTCACACAATTTTTGTCATGTGGGGAAGCTGGGCTTTTAACCCAAGACAGATAAAAACACATTGTACAACTCTTTCTACAATGGTTTGACACAAAGATAAATTGCCGGAGAAAGTATACTCAATACCAACCTCTTACCACATTCACACATTATCAAATATATTTTGTGCACTGGTTAGGCATTACCTTCCTTATTAAATGTGAGTATGCAATGCAACATACCTTTTGATTATTTTTGTTGCCTTTTGGAGACCCAAAGCCCCAAGGAAGCACCACCACACATAAAAGGTTGTAGTAAGCAGGGTCAGTTTTACATCAGAGGTGTGGTAAGCTCGGCCAAAGTGACGTTCAAACTACTTCTAGAAACATATGATTAAGATTGGTGTGGTGCTGGAGCTGTAGTTTTTAACCCAAAGGTGGAACTCTTGTCATTCCTCCATAACGTATGTACTTGTAGTTTCTTGGGGGTTCTGGTTAAACACAGTGCCATTCAGTATTTAATAATTTGTGTACATACACAGCAGAAAACAAAACCCTACTGGCTTAAGGATGTCAATTAGAATAGAGTTCTCTTGGTTGAAATAGATTCCCATCATGGTACATAATTCCCAAGAATTCACATGATAGTGACAGGCTGTCTGTTTGCCCTCAACCTCTGTGTTTGTTTACCACCGCTAAACAATACAAAGACTGGTATGGCACTATAACAAAAACTCTGTTGCATCCAATCTTATATAATAGTGAATCCCTGTATACACAATACAAAGATTTCTAGCCTTGTTTATTAAGGCATACAAAATTGCCAACAAAATTGACACCTTACGAGATAAAATGACTGCAAAATAAATACAACTTGCGGCCAAACCCCCTTCCCTAGATGCTCCAGCATGTCAACCTCTTTCCATTAACCCCTTTCCCCTACCCTTCAGCTTCGCCCAAGTCTCCCAAGCAAATGTACTTCATACCATCCTGAAATTCAAACCCTCCAATTGCAAGGTCGACACTTGCCCTGCTCATATCATCACGCTCTGTGCCACCACAGTGACCCCTGTCATTACCAAATTCATCAATGCCTCCTTCTCGACTAGCTCAGTCCCCTCCAGCCTCAAAGGTGACTGGGCTACTCCCATTCTCAAGAAACCATCGCTCGACCATAACTCTTTCCACCAACTACCATTGCATCACCACTGTACCCTTCCTCCTCAAAATCTTGGATTGCATGGCCTACTCCCAAGTACAACACTCGAACACCACCACCTTCTAAGTGCAAGACAATCAGGCTTCCATCCCAAAGATAGCACAGAAACAGCCCAGCTAACAGCCCTGCTAAAACTTAAATACCAACTTAAATACCAACTAAACACCATCCGTGATTCAGGTAACTTGGCCATTCTCCTGCTGCTAGACCTCTCTGCAGCATTTGACCTAGAGCGTCATGATCTGCTCTACCAACACCACTTCCTGAACTTCTAAATTTCGACTGAAGCTATTGCTTGGGTCAAATATTTCCTGTGTGAACGCTCCTCTGGGGTCCTCATTGGGGATTCAGCAGCTGATCCTATTGCTGTCCCCTTTGGAGTCCCCAAGGCTCCCACCTCTCACTGACCCTCTACAACACCTACGTCAACCCATTGTTCGACCTGCTTGACTCCCTTGGCATTAGCTAAACTAACTTTGCGGACGATACCCAAATCCTCATCCATATCTCAGGCAACGACTTTGACGAGACTGTCGGCATAAATAGGGTCTACGGCACAGTGCAAAATTGGTTGGCCACCCATAATCTGTGTCTCAACGATGAAAAAACAGAGCTGTTAATTGTGGGCTCTTCTTTCCGCCTCAAATGCCTAGATTCTGCTTTCTCTTCCTTCATTATCGACAGCACCATCATACCAGTCTCAAAACATGTAAAAACATTGGGAATCCATTTATACGCAGAGCTCTCCGTGACCAAACATATCTACGCCCTTGCCCCAACCACAGCCTACACCTCCAAGCACATTTCTCTCAGCAGACAATTCCTCTCTCCAGAGAACTGCCTCACACTTGCACGAGTCATCAAAAACAGCAAACTGGATTACTGCAAGGCACTCCTCACCCCTCCCCTCCTATTGTTAAATTCTGTCACTACCTCAATTGCCGCCAGGCATAGTAATTGTAGCCTCCTGTCTTTCTCATCCTCCTACCCTCCCCCCTCCTCCTGTTTAAATTCCGACACTACCTCAATTGCCGTCAGGCATAGTAATTGTAGCCGCCTGTCTTTCCCATCCACTCTCCTCTTCCCCTCCCTATTACTGTTCATTAGCACTTACTCTATCATTTGTCTCATGACCTTGGATAGCAGCTTCTTTGTCTCCCCCCCTTGTTCCTCCTTCCACTTACCCCTCCAGCGCTACACTGAATTGTCGTCAGACCTAGTATGTTAGTTGCTTGTGTTGTTCTTCTCCTTCTCCCTTCATTCCATATACTCCCACCTTCCCCCTCCTCTTGTTTAACTCTCCGGCACTACGTACATTGTCGTCAGGCATAGTAATGTAACCGCCTGTTTTTACTAATTTCCCCCCCCTTGCCTCCCTTATTGTTCCTTGCACTTGCACTATCTGAAATGTCGGCAGGCTTACTAAGATTTTTTCACATTCTGATTTGTTTCAAGAACTTGTAAGAATGTAACTGTATTCCTCCCATGTTCCCTCCCTCCTTAAAGCGCTTTGAAACACATTGTGTATAGGCGCTATAAAAATAAAAAATCAATTCAATTCAATGGGCACCTCCTCGAAAAACCTCGCCAAACTCCAACTTCTTTGAAACAAAGCTATTTGTTCTACCTTGGGCTTACGACGTTCCAACCACATATCAGCTACCAGACGTGACGTACATTGAGTCCCCCATCAAAGCCTGCATTGAATTCAAGACTCTGATGATTGCACACAGATGCATCTACAAAGGGGCCCCACTCTACTTTAACAATAGCATTGCCCCGAAACACCATGTGCGCCATCTACGACCTTCCACCAGCCTCACTCTTTTCACCCCTAGTTTCGACAGCAAAAGAGCAGGAGGTGTGAGCTTCTGTGTCACTGCTCTTTTCCTCTGGAACTCCTTTCCAGCCACCAGGGGTGTTGCTAAGTCTGGAAAAGATCCAGGGCTATGCTAATGCCGGGACTGTCAGGACCCAGGGCTTAGCTAGCCTTTTGGTTGTAGCCCCTGAGCTTGTATCCGGGGCTACAACCAAAAGACAAAGTGCTATAGCCACCCCAGCCCCCTCTAGCAACGCCTCTTCACCCAACATCAGAAACAAGCATTCCTAACTTTCAGAAAACCTGTGAAAACATGGCTGTTTCACAAATATGTCTGATTGTTCTAGCTACTGTCTCTCTGCTCTCTCTCGCCCGTTCATGCCTTCTTTAAAATTGCTGTGATACCTCCGGGTCTGGGCGCTACATAATGTAATAAACAAATAAATAAATAAAATACGAATCAATAATCTCCAACCAGCTTCAACACCTTGAAAAAATGGTGGAGGTGCACTACATGCGTCATCTATGTTTTACTGAAAATAAATGTAATTCCATTAGCACTTTCACGTTAATTCATGTGAATTATTGCACCAAGATCAGAACCCATTGCACCCAAAAGAATTCTTCTAACGGACATACCTAACCTTATAGGTTTTTTTAGTGTGTATGGATACACATTATTTAATATGGAATGGCATGATGTAGTAAAGTGCTGTGACCAGGAAAACATCATTTGGTGTATTGGGAAGCTGGGATTTGAGCCAATTTATCAGGTTTGAGAGTTTGAAATTTGGCAGCAGGCAACTTCTCCTCGTGTCCAAACAGGAATTACAACCTAGCTCTTATGATTCATATAGATTTAGGCCACCCCCTCATTCTGACCCAGAGGAAACCAGAAGCCACAAACAATCAGAGGCCCACCCTGGCCCAAGACACAACTGCAGATCCTAAGCAAAGTCCCACCCAGAGCAAGGGGGGTCTCCTGATGTAAACCAGGCAGCCCAGACCATCAGTGTGGTTTACAGGAGCAGGAGGCTCAAGGTCGATACAGACCTGAGGTTAGAGAGTGACTGAGAAAGATTTGGCTGGAGAGACACTGTCAGGGTAGGATATGGCAGCAGGAGAAAGAATGAAGTGGCAGCTACAGGAGAGAAAGAGGTGGTGAGAATAAAATGGAAGGAGGTGGTGCCTTCAGAAGGGTAGATGGTTGCAGTTAGAGGAGTAGCAGACGTTATAAGGGATAAGGAGAATGTGGTTAAGGGGTGATGAGACCAGCAGACAGAGGTAGAGGAGCAGGTGGATGCGTTTTCCCTAGCTCCTGCCGACTCACCGCTGTCATACTGGAAGAGCAGGAGAAGGGCTATATGTGGGACCCCGTGTGTTATACCTATACCGCATTGAGTGTATGAGAGACAATATGCATTCAGGCTACAATACCAAATGTACCCTCATACTGAAAGAGTGGATGGATGTCAGAATGCCCCATTGGACATCTGACGTGGGCAGAGTGATGTCATAAAGGAGATATACGAGGACAAACTGAAGCAATATGAAATACTTAAGGATGACAATGTAACTGAAGTGACTAGAGAAACATGTACAAAATGATAAAGTAATCATATATACAAAGAAGATAAAGTAACATGCTGGCCAATAAGTGTAAATACGCAGTAATGCAAGGTAGACGAGATATATAGAAGCTTCCTATAGAGGAACATAAAACGTGGCCAAGGCGGCCATGATAGGAAGATGATATGATATGGCATTTGTAACGTGCCTATACACAAGTGTTTCAAGGCGCGACGAGGCGGGGGGGACAGGGGAGACAGACAACGATCCTACTATGCAAGGTGTCATTCAGATCGTGCAAGTGCAAGGGTAGAGGGGAAGAGAAAAGTGTAAGAGGGAAAGGGAGAGGGGAAAGTGCAGTATAGGGTTATTAGCATACAAGATAAATAACAAGGGCCAGCTGGTGGCAAGTGCAAGGTAAGTGCAGACAAGTGCTGGGAAGGGGGGGCTGTAGGGATACAGACACAGTCCCACAGTGCAGGGGTTGCCAGAGAGGCAGTGCGGGAGAGAGTGGCTGGGCCAAGGACCGAGATCGGTGGGTGGCCCAGTAGCAGATTCAGTGCAGTTTCAGTAATATTCAGCAGGGGAGAGGGGGAGAGAAAGCAGAGGCAAAGAGAAAGGTTTTGAGGTGCTTCCGGAATCGGAGATGGTTCTCCTCAAGTTTCAGGGAGGCAGGAAGGCTGTTCCAGAGGGAGGCCCCTGCAGTGGAGAGAGATCTGCCCCCCACTCGTTGTTTGGAGAAGCGGCTGACACTGCGGGAGTTGGAGGCGGATGAGCGAAGAGCTCGAGAAGGAAGGTATTTAGGAAGAGAGAGCTGAAGGTATTTTGGCCCAAGGCCCCAGAAGGCCTTGTGGACAATGCAGAGGGTTTTGAACGTAATCCTCGGAGTCACTGGGAGCCAGTGTAGTGATTTCAGTCCTGGAGAGATACGGTCCCTCGGCTTGAGGCCAAGGACAAGTCTCGCAGTCCTGTTCTGGATGAGTTGCAAAGGGCGGAGAGTAGAGGCAGGCAGATTTAGATAGAGGCTGTTACAGTAGTCCAGCTTCGAGAGAACCAGGGCTCTAGAGACAGTGAGCTTCTGGGGGAAGGAGAGGAAAGGAAGGATACCTCTGAGGAGGTGTAGCTGGTAGTGTGACTTCTTAGAGACGTCAGATATGTGAGGAGAGAAGGAGAGTGTGGAGTCGAAGATAACCCTGAGGTTTTTAGCCTTGCAGGTGGGAGCAGGAAGAGGGCCAAGAGAGGCCGGCCAGAGAGCTGCAGGGAAGGAGGGAGTGGGTGTGCCGATGAGTAGAATCTCAGTTTTACTGGCATTAAGGCAGAGGTCGTTGGCAGCACACCATTCATGGATAGCAGAAAGACAGTCAGAGATGAGGGAAGGAGAAGAGGAGGCCGAGGGTAGCCTGAAAATGAGCTGGGTATCATCCGCATAGCACTGAAAGTTGGGTCAGAGAGCGGCGATGCGGTGGGCGAGAAGTGCCAGATACTGGTTGAAAAGCCAGGGAGAGAGGTTAGATCCCTGGGGGACACCACAGGTAGAGAAAAAGATGTCAGAGAGGAAGGACCACAGTTGGACCTGGGAGGGTCGATTGGAGAGGAAAGAGGTCAGCCACGCCAGAGCCTGACCAGTGATACCCAGGTTATGACGGAGACGGTTGAGCAGGATGGTATAGTTGACAGTATCAAAGGCAGAAGAGATATCAAGCAAAATGAGAACACATGGAGTGTTAGATTCAAGGATCGAGAGCAGGTCCTCACGGATGTTCAGGAGAGCAGTTTCCGTGCTTCTGACAGCTCTAAAGCCAGACTGATGGTCATGAAGACTACCAACAGATTCCGCATGGAGATTAAGCTGGGAGATGGGCAGTTTCTCCAGGAGCCTGCCCAGGAAGGGAGTGATAGAGATTGGGCGATAGTTAGCCGGGCAGGAGGGGTCGGAAGAGGGTTTCTTAAGAAGCGGGTGCACAAGGGAGTGCTTGAGAGGGGATGGGAAGACTCCAGAGGCGGAGTGATTGCAGAAAAAGCAAGGGCAGGAGACAAGGTGTGATGTGGTCCTTGATAGTTTTGGAGGAACAGGGGTGGACCTGTTTTGATGAGACTTTCATAGGTCTGACTTGTCTGGAAACCTCGTCAGCAGAAAAAAGAGGAAAGGCAGAGAAGGAGAGAGGAGGGGTGGTTGCAGAAGGGCCAGAGAAAGAGCAGGGAATAGAGGGGGGTGATAGGAGAAGAGTGAGGACAAGATAGACATCGGCTTGGGTCTAAGACTCAATCCTGCTACCTCAGAAACAGACTATGGGTGCAGAGTCAGGAGACGTTGGAGAATTAGCTTTGTGTGCAAAATAAAGAGGAGTCTGTGTTGGCTTGGGATCAAGGATGTTATTTTAAAGAATAATTGCAAGGCACAAAGGAGGCAGATGGATAAGCCATGTACGTAAGACTTATTTCTTGCCCCAACAGGAGCAGGAACACCAAGTATAAGTAAATCAAATAGCAGTAAATAGGAGGTTGAAATGTACACAGTTGCAGTCTCCTCAAACGTGATTCAGAAGTCGAAAACAAGGGCTATTCATTAAGCTTCGGATGAAGATAGTGATGTGCTTACACTCCCTGTAATGTCCCAGAACAGAGTGCAGGCTACCTACAAGCTCAACTACAGATGGGAAATGTTGGCTTATGGTTGGACTGAGGAAAGATGATTAACTAATTGGGAAAGTGGGGAGTAATCTGATGTGATTTAAGCACCTGGGTTTTGTTTTACTTGTGTGCTGCTAATGAACCAAAAGTCCAAGGTTCGGTGAGAATGCCAACCAATCAGAGGGTTTATGGGGCAACGTGCTATACAATGTTGCATAAACAAATCTGTTGCCATTTTCTCTGCTCTTATCAGTGTTATGCGTATTTAGAGGTAGTTCAAGGCGTGCCCTGAAGAGGAGAGGCGGCCAATGAAGTACTAACCCATATGCATGCCATAGGTACATATGTTCCCTTAACCAACCCTTCCCTTCAATAGGTTTTGAAGTTTGCCACATAGCATGACATCATAGAGTACATAATCTCTGTATAATAAAGTGTGTGTGTGCGCGCATCAGTCCATTGTTCGTCAGTTCACCCTGCTATATTGAATACTTTGCCATATTTTCTGAGTCTGTCTGGTTATTTGGTCTGAGATATTTATTGGTAACCATCTAGCACAAGAGATGCTTAAAGGTGCTGGAGCACACAGAGGTGTGATCAGAAGAGAAAGAGGTGGCAGTAGCAATAGACATGAACGAAGTTGTGACATCTAAAGTGTGGGTGCTAAAGAAAATGGTAGTGAAAGACTTGGAGGAGTGCCCATTTGTTGGAGGGGAGATAGAGCAAATGGATGTCCATCACAAAATGGGAGCGCCTGGCTAGGCCCTGATTTACCCAGGTGGGTACACAATCATATATTAGCACAGTAATCAGGGTGAAAAAAAGATGGCAGTCGCTAGAGTTTTTACCTCATGCGTTTTAATGCACATTAGTGAATCACAGTATTGTGTCGACGACCCTCTCCTTGATCATCAGTGTCTATCATCAACACTGTCATTTCTGCACTATGAATGTGTCTAGTGCCAACATGTTATCTGTTGATTAAATTCCAAAACATTTCCAAAAAGGAAAGAACATGCCACCTTTCACTAACTCCAGTCAAATTGACTGGACTGTGCTTGTGTATATGTTGTACTACACTGTATATAATCTGTAGTGTCCTTTGTGTTATGCTGTGATTCACTAATGTGCATTAAAACGCATGAGGTAAAAACTCTAGCGACTGCCACAACTGTTTGAGAAACAACGTCTTTCTTACAATTAGGTTGAGAATAATGAAAGTGTGTATCTTTTTCTCACCCTGATTACTGTGCTAATATATGATTGCAAATGGATAGCCCCATGGGGTAGAGACATGGGGGCTCATTACGAGCCAGGCGGAGGACCATGGTGCTAATAGCACCATGGTCCATGCTGGTAACTTACCGACTCCGCCATGGAGAAAGGGGGAATTACCACCCCATTACAAGGTTGGCGGGGCGGTAATTCCCCCTTCCTCCATGGCCCTTCCCCATTCCCATTTTTGCCCCATAGGGCTCAATGGGAATGGGGAAGGCGCTAAGTACGGTACCGCAAATTGTGGTACCGTACTTAGCACCAAGGTCCCTTTGCGGGTCCCTACTTTAACGGCTGTTGTAGACCAGCCGTTAAGGTCGGGTCCCGCAAAGGGACCTCGTAATCAGGTGCTGTGTTTAACGGCGCCGCAGCCTTTTACGGCGCCGTTAAACACTTAGCGCCAGGGTCGTAGTGAGGCCCATGGTGGTGGCAAGAATAGCACAGTTGTCGATAGGAGCTGGTGGAAAGAAGACCAGCAAAAGGTGGTAGGAAGGAGATGGTAGCGGGTAGAACAGGCCAACAAGTTAGTGAGGCAATGGTGGAGGTAATTGAGGAGGAGTTGGTCACAGATACAGAGGAGTTTTCGAGTGAAGAATTTCAAAGTGATGAAGAAGAGCAATATGGCGTGGAAGTTGGGGAGGAGGACAAAGAGAGTGAGGAGGAAGATCTGGCTTTCATTGATAGGTGGAGGAGGAAGGAGAAAGTCTTTGAATTAAGAAACCAGGCCTTTATTGAAGGTGAGTGAGGCTGAGGTCCATGAAGAGTTCAGTCAGTCAGAGCAGGCAGGACATGGGAGAATGCGCCGGTAACTATATGAAGAGAGTGTTCTGATATGAGGGAGAGGGCAGTGGGGAGAACTTCAAGAGACAGAGGCATAGAGTCTGTGAGACAGGGGGTGGACAGACCGTCCATACACCAAGGAGAGACAGAAGGGGAGACCCTCCATACACCAAGGAGAGCTCTTTCAGAAACAGAGGTATGGCTGTCCAAAGGCAAGGAAGCATCAACAGACCGAGAAATGATAGTGTGCAGAGATAGGAAGCAGGCCTGCCCACATGCAGGAAAGACAGCGTGTATAGACTGGGTGGGGCGGGGGGAGTGGTACAATCCAAAGACTGGCCAAAGAGTGCATATAGACTGGGGATAATGTTCATAGAGAGGTGAGAGTATATCCACTGGCCCAGGAATTAGAGCCTCCATAGACAAGAGACATCTGCCTTGATGGAATTACCATTCCTCCAAAACAACACCAACCTTTTTATCCCTTGCCCTATGTTTGGTATGTAATAACCTAATCCATCCCATTACTTGTTCCCCAATACTATAGTCCTACATACATGGACATCCATTCCTATCTCATTGAGTCAGAAGCCTTCTCTGTACTGAAATAATTTACCGCCAAGTCATGCAATAGCCCCAAGCTGAGTCCAAGGGCCTCATTAGACCCCTAGCGGCATGGCTACCTACATACTCGTAATGAGGCGCCATGGCAGGATTTAACCTGGGCAAGTTCCTGGACCTGCTTCTGCCGGTCGATGTTGGTTACAGTTTGTGTCCCTAAGTGAAAGAGGGTATGCTCAGATGGAGGTCCCTTGCTCGCTGCGTCATAGGGAACTAAGCTGCACCTCACTAACTCGCTGATAAGGCCCAACAAAGTCAACACACGAGTTTCTGGAGAGAAGCATTGTTTAAGTCAGCCCATCTCTGAAGGGGCTATTACATCAGCGATGCACAGCATGCAGGAAGTAAAGACACCAGGAAGTGATAACCATTCGGTTGAATTTCATAGGATGTACGGGAACCTATTGCCACCTATGCTTCGCCAACTGTATGAGTACCCAAGGGAAAAGGAAGAGCTACATACATCCACAAGATCAGCAATAATGGCAGTGTTGTCAAAACAAGTCAAGGTCCATAATGGACGTCAAGCATGTCATCAAGTATTCATGTTGAACCTCGCCATTGAAATTTGGAGTAAGATACTTACTACTAAGTTGGTGAGGTAATAACCAGAGTTGTGCGCACAGGACCTGGTCCTGCCACCAATGGGAGCAGTCTATCCCAAACTACAAGGCCAAATCCCCTCTGAGCAGAAACATCAGACATGTGTTGGCCTTGCTGGGCCTCCTCAGTGATGTGCATTTTGGTTTCCTGTGGTACAGTGAGCAAGGCACCCACATCTGGGCATACCCGCTTTCATTTTGGAATGTAAAATATAACCAAACAAGCATTGACAATGCCAACGGTTGGGCTTTTGTGTAGGCATGGGAAAGGCACTTGACAGGCACAGCTGTACTGGCGTAAACTACCCATTGTTGGTAGCAGTTGCAAAATGGTGCGAGTACCTGAGCATCTAATAGCAGTGCTTGGCAAAAGCTTAAAACATAAGTACAAGCCAAAAATGTTGGCTTTGCCAGTGCTTGTTTTAAACAGGACTTGAGTGGCTTTGCCAATGCTTGTTCTTACAGGACTTCAGTGAAGTACATGCAGAGTATTTATAAATTGAGTGGCTGAAGGCAGAATGGTAAGACATTTGTATTATACCAGTAGCGGGTTTACAACTCCAATTTAGTCATTAACTCCCAGAAGACTGCTTTGACAAACACTGGCAGGCATTCTGAATGCAAAGCCTGATGATAAGGTTTGATTAAAGCAAGCACAAAGAGTTCCCATGAGGAGGGGTTTTGGATGGACAGGGGCAGGAATGGGTGGGAATGGCCATAGGGATTAGCATCGTCATGGGCAGGCAATGGGTGGGCACCTAACCAACCAACACCTATAGATTCTGTACCACTCCTCATATGTCCTTCCTCTTTATCTGTACCCCCAATGCAATACTTTCGGTTTATAGGTGTTGCAATCAACACCAAATAGCCTAAACTAAAAGTGTGATGGGTGTAAGGTTCAAACCCCTCCAGGAATCACCTTTCTGGCTTGCAAATGTCACTGAGAGTGGGATTGGTATGTCCAGACTTGGGTCCCGAGCCTGATGTGCCTGGAGACCCACGCTACACCTCATTGATAACGCCAATGCACCACGTCTGGGGTTCCTTGCGGTCTTGTGAATAAGGGATGTGGCCAGCGGTTCGGGGCGGACCAAGCCTGATTTGCATATGGTCTTTCCCCTTCTGTAATGGTATGGCAGGTCGCACAATGGTGGTCTGCAGGGTTGCCGAGAGGATTGCCCGGAGCAATGCCAATTCAAAGCTTTTCCACCATCAGAGCTTTTGTTTTGCTGTTGTCACCACCAGAGGGACGGGTATTCTCCTTTACTATGAAGAAAAAACAGTTTGGAAATGGGAGCATGCCACCATGGGAAGCGGATGCCTCTATCTCTATCCCAGGGGCAGACATGCTCATCTTTCGATGGCGCTTGTAAAAAAAGAGCAGGATTCAAGTAATTAACATTTTTTATGTTACTCTGAACTTGTTCAAATAGTGACATAGACTCTTTTATATTTAAAAAGCTCGAGGCTAGACTAAACTTCCTACTGGGAGCACAGGAGTGAATAAAGGCTTTGGACAGTTACAGCAGGAAACGCACCCTTTATCAGAAGTGAATCTTTCAAATCCAATCCAAGCATCTATTTGGAGCAGTGACCTTTCTGTGGAAATTCACTGGGATATAGAGACTAGTTCCGTGCCAAGCGGGGAAGCTGGTGACGACTCGTCAGTCACTTGCACCTTGCCTTCTGCCAAACCCCTGTGTTTAAACTAGGAAACGTCTGGAACTATCTAGGTCCAGACACACACAAGATCGAATCAAACACCTGGATTCTGACAGCTTCTGGCTCACACCTCGTGGCACAGGCCATACTTACCTGAACATTCCTGAACTGTGTGGACCGGTGACAAGCAGCGACAGTGAACGCAACCTCTCAAAGCTTTCAGCACACCTGCTTTGTATATGTACTGAATTAAGCAATTCTATGACAAGACTGGAGGTGAGCATTATGCTTCAACTTCATTATTCACTACTCTTCAGCGGTTTCAACAAACTAACACCAAAACACATAAAATGCCCTCAATGGCTTTTTTCTCTTCCTGAACTACAAACTGTATATTTTCTGTAGTCCATGACCTCCTCTGCTCAGCTATGACCACATCCTGTCCCTGAGGTCCTCCTCTTCTTTTACTGCTCTTCAAGCAGATAAGTACCTTTTCTCTCACCTCCTTCTAGTTATCATTATCAAAGTGATTATATAGTGTCAGAGAGGATTGGGAGAGCTAGAGACACAGAGCCCACCAATCGGGCTGGAAGATTGACACAGCCATCCCAGGGAATATCAGAAAAAAAAGTCTGGTGCAGCCACAGACAGAGTAAAAAAGATATATATAGAGAGAGAGAGAGAGAGAGAGAGAGAGAGAGAGAGAGAGAGAGAGAGAGAGAGAAAGAAATAATAAAAGAAAACTGTTACTAGGTGACTACATTATTGGAACAGTAATAACAGAGACTCTGATTTAAGCATCTGACTGGAGAAGTGGCCATGCACAGCACCCTATCCGAAAATGTCGGAATTTGAGTGGAGTGAAGAGGAGCAGTCATGGGACTTAGCTGCCAGCTTCAAAGAGGTGCTGGGAAATTCTCTAGTCAATGCTGTGGCCCAAGGGGTAAGACCCCTGCAAGAAAGGCTGGAGAACTTGGAAGCAATGTGGAACCAGCCCAAAGATAGTACCACTGGGACAGAGCGCACGCCCACCGAACCCTCTGAATCAGGGTCTAAGGGGAGTAATCAGGCCCGGAAGAGGAGCCAGGAGAAGGGGACCCGACCTCACAAGACGAGGAAGGGACAGCAGAGGAAGATTGGGCAAAGCCCAGCAGGGGTAAAAGAACCTGCAAGGAGAAGCACCTCGAGGAGGACCAAGAGGATATGTTTGACCCGGACAGCATTAGGAACCCAAGGTCTTCAGACTGGCACCCTCCACCAGGGTCGCTCAATACATGACTGTAAGGTTGAGGAAAGCCCTCGATAAGGAAGTTAGGCAGCGCCTTCGAGCAGAGTGCCCAAGACCAGACCTTCCGGGGAAGGTAGCGGAGACCCCCGAGCTAGAATCCAAGATGCTAACTTTCGTATCCAAGACCATCAAGGATCGCCGCAAGGGCATCGACCGTTGATGTAAGAGTTGCCAGGAGAAAGTCCTGGACCTAGCGGGGCCGCTAGCTAAGATCATGGATCTAGCAGATATGGCGAAAGATATGGGGGAAGAAGTAGACCCCGACGCCCTAGCAGGCTAGACCCAGAGAGCCGTCTGCTTACTGGGGAACGCTAATTGCGCTATTGCCTCAGAAAGAAGGAGAGGCCTACTGTTGAAGGTTGACCCTAAGCTCAGTGACCTCGCTTCTTACGAAGCAGGAGAAGCAGCGCAAGGTTTTCTTTTCGGCGACACCTTCAAAAAAGAGATGGATCGCTTCGTCAGAACTTATACTTTGCTGGAGAAGGCTCAAGCTTCCCTCAAGAAGATCTTCCCGAACAGAGTTTTTGACAGGACCGGTCGCTTCAGGGGTCACGCATCCGGTCGCAACCAAGGAAGTAGAAGAGCCTCCAACCACAGACCCCAATACTGGGAGAACAGGCAACAGGATTCCTTCTTCCCGGCCAGGGGACGTTTCCCTAGAGGGCATAGAGGAAGAAGATCCGGTCGAGGACAAGCATTCACTCAAGGTGAGAAAAGTTCATTACCCTCCGGTGGGAGGGAGGACTGCTATATTTTGGGGAAACTGGAACGCGCTTTCCAGCGTTGCATGGATATTGCAAACCGTGAGGGGGCTGCGACTAGAGTTTATAGAGCCGCCGATACAAGAGTGCAGGCCTTTTCAGCAGCACCTATCGCGAGCAGAGCAGAACTGCTTAGACCATGGGTTAGCGCAACTCGCGCAAAAGGAAGCTATAGAGGGATGCCCGAAGTCTCCCAGCTTTGTGAGCAACATGTTCCTGGTACACAGGAAAGAGAAAGTTCGCCCAGTAATAAATCTGAAGAAACTGAACGGCTGGATAGTCTATCGCCATTTCAAAATGGAGGGCATTCACCAGCTCTGAGACTCCCTCAGGGAAGGAAACTGGCTGACAAGTCTAGACTTGAAAGATGCGTACCTGACAGTTCCAGTGCTAGAGGAGTACAGGGAATTCCTAGCTTTGCATTGGAAAGGGCAGCTTTGGCAATTCAAGACGATGCCCTTCAGTCTTGCGTCAGCACCCTGGGCTTTTACTAAGCTCATGAAGCAAGTAGCAGCAGCAATCCGAGAGAAAGGGATAAGGTTAATTATATACCTAGATGACTTGCTGCTGCTGGCCGAAGACCGAGAGACGCTGGTCTACTAGACGAAGTGGGTACAAGACCTGATACAGTCACTGGGGTATCTAGTGAACGTGGAGAAGTCAGACACCACTCCAGCGCAAAGATTGGACTTCCTAGGATTTGTCCTAGACAGCAGGAAGGCCACGCTAGAGCTACCAGCGCGGAAGTTAAGAAACATCAAAAGAGAAATACGAGGATGTCTGCAAAAACAAGTAGTTTCCCCCAGAGTTCTAGCGAGGATAGTGGGGATGCTAGCAGCATCTATTCAAGCTATATTTCCAGGACCGTTACATTATCGAGCCCTGCAGTGATTGAAGATTCGGCATCTGCAGCAAGGACTGAGATATCATCAGTTAGTACCTTTGGATCAAGAATCCATAACAGAACTGGAATGGTGGTTGAAGAATATGGATGCCTGGAATGGGCGGGCCATTTTCAGAGATCGACCAGACCTGATCATAGAATCTGACGCCAGTCGTCTGGGCTGGGGAGCGCGATGCGGAGACCTGCAGAAAGGAGGGAAATGGAGCGAGCAGGAGCTTCGCCTCCACATAAACTGTCTAGAGCTGCTGGCTGGCTCTTTCGCGATCAAAGCCTTTACGAAAGGGAAGATGAAACTGTGCGTACTGCTAAAGATGGACAACATTTCAGCAGTACGCTACATAAACCACCTCGGGGGGACGAAATCCAAGATGCTAGCCGAGCTGGCAAAGGATTTTTGGCATTTATGCCTCCAGTCAGAGACATCAGTGACAGCGGACTATCTGCCCGGAGTGCTGAACGTAGTAGCCGACTGGAACTCGAGGTACCTCACAGACTCCAGCGACTGGAGATTGAACCCGACAGTGTTTCAGACTCTGAATCAGAGATGGGGCCCATTGCACATAGACCTGTTCGAATGGCGCCTCAACGCGCAGACAGCGGATTACTTCAGCTGGAGACTGGATCCGGGAGCGCGCGGCGTGGATGCATTTCTGTAGAAATGAATAGGAGGGCCGCATTACGCCTTTCCCCCCTTCATGATGCTGAGCAGAGTACTAGCGAAGTGTCGGAGGGAGAGAGCAGAGCTACTGTTAGTCGCACCACTGTGGAAGTCACAAGTATGGTTTCCCACACTGATGAAATTATCAGTGGACCTTTCAAGAATACTGCCGGAAGGAGAACGACTACTCACGGACCCAGATGGGTCCCATCATCCTCTGAGAGTGAGAGGGACACTCCTGCTCATCGCGTGCAGGATATCAGGAGACGCTGGGAGTTGCCAGGCATTTTGATGCAAGCTGCAGAGCTTATCGCGGAATCCTGGGCTCCTTCCACTAGAAGGAGCTACGACGCGGCTTCGGCCAAATGGACTAGCTGGTGCAAAGGGAGAGGTGTTCATCCCATTTCAGCCCCTGTAGTAGTGATCCTGAATTTCTCGGCACAACTGCTGCAAGACGGCAGAGCTTTCCGGACCATAGGAGTGTATAGGTCAGCAATATCAGCAGGACACTTGCCAATTGGAGGAATACCAGTAGGGGAACATCCGGCTGTAGTGAGGCTCATTCGAGGAGCGAATTTTAGAGTGCCTCCGTAACCTCGTTATAACACAGTCCGGGACGTGACGGCAGTTCTCCGGCTATTGGAGGGCTGGCCTTCAGACAAGTACCTATCCCTCAAGCAGCTATCAGGTAAACTAGTCATGCTGTTATGTCTCGTATCTTGTAAGCGCATATCAGACGTTAAGGCATTAGAGATTACCAGGTCAAGAAGGATTTACTTTTGCTATAGTCAAAAGGACTAAGACAGGGACTGCATCGGTCCACTACCCATACTTTCCGAGTAGAAAGAAATGGTGCGTAGCAAGTTGCCTCAAGGAATATGAGAACAGGACAGCGGAATATAGAGCAGCTGGTACCACGCAATTACTTATAGCTCGCAGAAATCCGTATCACGCGGTGTCCACTGCCACGATTGCTAGATGGGTTAAGGAGATAATGCAAGCAGCAGGTATAGATCTGGGGAGATACGGAGCACATTCAGTGCGGGGAGTGATGGCCTCTAAAGCATTTACGACAGGAGTGTCATTTAGCGAAATAATGCTAGCAGTAGATTGGGCGAGTGATCGCACATTTAAAGAATTTTATTTTAAGCTAACCGAGAGTTTAGCAATAACTGTATTGGAGAAGCTTTGAACAAGCATAATGCTTGCCTCCATTCTTGTCATAGAATAAAGATTACCCATGCTAACTGCACAGGGAGTATTACTTCTATTAAAGACTAGGAGGCGAGCATTAATTTCCCACCCATATATATGTATTGTAATTGATGATGTTGTATGATGATAGCAATACATGACACCACCCTGATACAGCTGTTTTGATATTTCCTTAGGGGAAGATCAGAAGAATAATTGAAGATAAGAACAGTTGTCAGAGTTGGACGAGTCGCCAAGAGCGGATCAGCGTGCCAGTTTGCAGTGATTTAAGTATTCGCTCTGTTGGCAGGACGTAGTTGGGAGTGTTCGAGTGACCGTTCAGAGCACGTAAAAGAGAGGAGGAGCTCAAGGACAGAATGTGGTCATAGCTGAGCCAAGGAGGTCATGGACTACAGAGACTATACAGTTTGTAGTTCAGGAAGAGAAAAAAGCCACTGTGGGCATTTTATGTGTTTTGGTGTTAGTTTGTTGAAACTGCTGAAGAGTAGTGAATAAAGAAGTTAAAGCATAAGGTCACTTTTTAAACGTTTTTTGTGGATATTTTGAAACGCGTGTGTAGTTTTTCAAGTGCAGGAACCGTACCTATTCGAAAAAGACAAAGTTTGACTTTCATTGAACTAGAATCCAAATGTTGTCATGAGTCTAGTTTTTAATCATGTGGAACAATGTACCTATTTTCTGTTCATGAGAGTGGCCCTGTCCTTGTTCCACACAACCTGTAACGTGCAGCAGCAGTACGACAAAATGTCCGAGTAATAAATTGCATTTGCATTTCAACATACAACGAACAATACTAGAGATTAACTTTACCTCACAAATTGCAATGACGTAAATAATGCTGTTCGTTGTGTGTTGAAATGCAAATCGAATTTAGACATCATTACAGGGCCCAGCCCTCTCAGTGCGCCCAGAAGGCGGAAGGGAGAATGCACCCATTGAAACCCTGCTACTATGTCCTATAGGGCTTCTCCATTGCAGGGGCATCAGGGTTCAAGGTCCTTTCTTGGCTGCAGGGGTTTCTCGTCTCGTGAAGCTGTTTCTCTGGCAGGCAGGGCAGCAGCAGCAGCGGGAACGTGCGCGGCCCCAAAGGTCTTGTGAGCTGGGCTGCGTATGCAGGAAGCAGCCCAGCACCCAGCAACAGCATAGGGTTGTTATGGCTGAGTTATGTATGTCAGGTGCAGCCCAGCAGTACACTGCAGCATTGGGGCCCCTAGTTGTCTCTCAACCTGTGCTGCGTCTGCTAGCAGCGCCCCCTAGTAGTCCATGTTAGCCACCTGGCAGGTGGCAGGCGTTTTACAATTGACACGGCACTCCCCTCCCTCTCATGGGGAGCGTGGGATAGGCCATTTGCAGCCCGGTAGGTAGGGGTGAACGCTGGGCGCTCTTCTTTGGGAGAGTGCCTGTGAACTGGGCTGTAGCAGTGAAAGAGGTTGCTTGGAGGTGGCAGTGTCTTTCGGCGCTCCCCTCCCTGGAAAGGGAGTGCCACACTTTCAGCCATAGCAGTGAGTTTTGGGCACAGCGCTGAGGTACTCTAAACTGGAAAGGAAAAGGTGGTAGGTATGACTAGGTGGGTTGGGATTTCATAGGCATCCAAAGGTGAACCCAGCGGTGTCTCCAAAAATGTAGCGGGGGCTGGTTCACGCACTTACTGGGAGACAGGTGTAGGCAGGTACAGCAGTATACTTTTTATCACACTTATCTTACTTTTAAATACTTAGCCCACCTCTTACCTGTCTGCAACCCCTGCTTAACTATGTCTGGGGTCACCTTTGTGAACCTCTGTGGCAAATGGATTAAGAATGAAAAGGCAAAGGTTAAGATTTTCCACTCCCCTAGTGACAAACACTAGGTTATAAATAACTTGAAACACACACAAGGAAAGGAAAGGCAGACAATGAAATGCTGGTGTACGGTTCCTTTAGTTGGTATCTAGCTATTTCCTTTACCAGAGTACACCATTTTCAAACTTTTATTATAAAAAAGGGGGAACCACAAGACACTATGTAAATTATCACTATCCGTAAGGAGCTGTGTAACAACACAAATAAAAGTTCAAAACACTAAAAGGAGTACTTTCAAAGTTCTTTAAAAATAGAAAATGTAGGGCCTCATGCCGAGTTTGGCGGTATTTTGGTGATTAATCTGCTGAAATACCATCAAAGTCTGTTACCGTTACCCCCACTTGGTGCTTTGGGTTTACCACGGGATTACAAGTGGTGGTAGGGCGAGGTTAGTCCCCATTGTACATTGGGATTTTTAGCAGAGTTACCACCCGCAGAATTACCAAGTGGCAATTCTGCCGATTTTTGGAGGAAAAGTGGAGGATTCTCCACTTTTCCTCCATAAATCAGAGGAATGACCACTCAGTAATTCCGCCGGTGTTAATTCCGCCGGTGTTAATTCCGCCAAATAAAAATGTTGCGTTGCAGGTTAAATGGCGGAAACAGAATTAATGCCACTTTTTCCTGCACCACCTAACTCGGAATGTGGCCAATAGTCCTTAAAAATATATGCAAATAGCCTTTATACTGTGCACTGTAAACGATGTATTAAAAAAACCTACTTGTCAGACAGCCTGACCAGGGTTTTCTCAAGCTCCTTTCTCGGCTGCAGGTCTTTCTCTTCAAGCTGTTTCTCTAACAGGCTGGCTAGGGGAGAGCAACGTTCATGTAAGCTGGGTTCCGTAAGAACCAGCACCCTTGGGAGAACCACCAGGGGGCAGGGAGTAAAATGGCTGCTTAAGCCAGGGCTTCCGCTAGACCTCTGCAACTATCCGCCGAAAGATCCCTCTCTGTGAGATCATGGGAAAACAAGATAGTGCAGGTGGGCAACGGAACGTAGGCACTCCGACCAGGGATGTCATTTGGAGGTTATCAGGGGTGGCACCTCCGTCCCCTGAGGTCTCCCTTGCTACCCCTGTTGTCTCCATTGCTACCCCTAAACTTTTTTTTAAAAACACTTTTTTTCTAAATTGAAGCTCCTGGGCTTTGGCCAGTGCCATGTGGCTGTTTGTTTCTGGAGTGGCTGGCTTTTTTGGTTAGGCCTCTTAAAAAAACAGGGGGTTCCACAAGTTTAACACTTTGAGCAGTGACCTTAAATAGGAAAGAATAGGAATAACAAATAATTTGTCTTTCTGGAAGTCTATACAATAATTGCTAGACTCATTAAAGATTTCTTTCAGGCACACTTCAGGGTGTGAGTCACTGATTTAGTCTGTTCGTAACCCCTTAAGTGCTAAGGACGAGTAAGCGCATCCTTTTTGCATAGACTTGATTAAAGCTCAGCAGTTACACTTCAAATTCACAATGCAGACAAAAACATCCAAAAAGTATTTAGAGTAGAATAAGCATCCATTTCGGACTAGGTATTTTGCTTTTCGCAATTTGCAGTTGTAACATTTTTTTCTGCCGTTGTCTCTGTTACGATCATTACAAGATATTCCATCTCGGTGTCCTCTGTCACTGGACTAAATCCTTGTGCCTAAAAACTTGTGTATAGTGTAGAAATGTTTGACCATAGCACATAAAGTGGCCCTTGATTTCATTGTGCCACAATTAATGTTTTATTGTAATGTGTCTATCTTTCCTATCTCGATGGCATGCTGTTCAGGATGTTTGTTCTCATGTATAAGGTAACGAGTGTCCAGAGTACAGGATGCCGTGTGAGTGTGCTGCTTTCCCAGCGCTACTCTAAGTTCTTTAATACACAGTGGTATGTATTTTGACAACCTCTGAAGCCTGAAAAGTAGATCCACGTAGGCTTGACATGTGGCCAACTTTGCACCAGACCTGCAGATGAACTGGGCGCTAAATCTCAGTTACCAGTTCAATGGTACCCACTACAGAGTGTAATTTGCTTTCTGACTTTGAGAACATTCATCATGTAATTGCTCATTTTAGTATAGCTGGTAAGATAGCAATAGCGGTAAGATAGCTCAGTGGGTTGAGCGCTCGCTGCTGTGATGTGTGTGTGATCTGCAGGTTGCAGGTTTGAATCCCCGCAAGGCAAACTCAGCCTATCATCCTTCTGAAGAAGTGTGGGGATGACAAACTCTGGATCAGTTGGGTGCTGGTAGGGTATGATGGGCCAATGGTCGCTGTTGAGCGAATTAATCAATTATATGGTCCAGTCAGGTCTTAGTCATTAATTTGGTTGTTTATTTTTGGTTAATTAGCACCAGAGAAAACATCATTGTAGAAATGAATGACAATTTTTGACATGGTAAATCGCTACACAGCCGACGCGCGTTTCGACCTAAGCCTTTTTCAAGGCCAATTGAGTTAGGGGGTGGGCTTCAAGATGCTGTAGGCTGGTCCTCCCAGATAAGGACACCAGGGGGGGCTGGATAGCCGATCGTTAGCCGGGTCCGGCGAGTTTGTTGCGTGCGAGCGTTCTCGGAAATCCGTGTTCAGCCCACCTCCTAACTCAATTGGCCTTGAAAAAGACTTAGGTCGAAACACGCGTCGGCTGTGTAGCGATTTACCATGTCAAAAATTGTCATTCATTTCTACAATGATGTCCTACAAGGACAAGCAACCACCGTACAGCAGAGGGCCACTGGGCAAAAGGGATGAGGCGCAGGAGGCTGCTCCAAGCAGACTGGTGTAGGGTGATCAGCAACAGAGTTGGGTAAGATGGAGGGAGCCGCTAGAGATCACTCTGGTGAGAACGAGAGATACCAGTCGCGAACATGGAGCGACACAAAGCAAGATGGACCGATACACATCCATGGTAGCAGGCAGGACATATACAACCCAGATAGCAGAGGAAACGCTGACACTTGTGAGAGGGAACCCACAATGACAAAGGGCCTAAAAGCAGTGACAGGCTACCGATCAACCATGGAGGGCAAGATCAGCCAGGTGGGAGCAGAGGTGAGCCTGCTCCGGGCGGACCTGAGGTCAGAATCGGTGAGAGTGGGAACAACTGAAGAGAGAATCATCCAACTGGAGAACAGGTTCAAGTGCTACAGAAGCAGTCAAGGGCCTTGGAGGAGAGGGCAGAGGACACTGAGGGACAGTCCCGCAGGGCCAACATCAGGATAGTGGGCCTCCCAGAGAGAATCGAGGAGCCAGCAATGGATCGCTACTTGCAGAAGTGGATTAAGGAGGAGTTGAGGCCGAGGGCGCTAGCAGTGTTCTTTGCTATCAAGAGAGCGCATGGAGTACCTGGATGGCCACCTCCTCTGGGAGCCCCTCCAAAACCAGTGGTGGCAAAGTTATTCCATTACAGGGACAGGAATGGGAAGCAGATGCCTGATTCGAGTTGAAAATGCCAGGTTGATGATCTTTCCAGATTACACCTTGCCAGTACAAAGAGGCAGGAGATCGTTTGAAGAAGCCAAGCGAGTCCTACGGACCCACCAAGTGAAGTACATGCTCAAGTTCCGGTGAAACTGAGAGTGATGGTGGGGGAGAGATCCGGGGTGTTTCAGGACCTGTGAGATGTCTGGGACTGGATAGAGACCAAAGGGCTGATGGTTACATCCTCAGCAGGAGGGAAAATAGAAGGGTATTGCTGTCGGGGTGGAGGTGGGGAGGAGAGAGGACTACCGTATTCAGATGACAAAGGACGGGACGCTTTGCAGAGTCTACTCGAGCCCGCCTGGGCAGGAGCGGGGCTCGACTGCCCTCACCTCTTGCTGGGGAGTGGGGAAGAAAGACCAGGGGGGCTGAAAGTTGGAACGGGGATGTGATACTGAGATCAGGAAGGTTGTGTACATGCAGAGGGGAAAAATGGATACTGGTTCCCCGGGTGGCAAATTTCAGGGAATGGGCAGAGTGGAGTTGAACGTGATAGGGGGAGGGGAAGGAAGGGAAGGTTACTTGAAGGGACTGGGGTGCGGGGAATAGAGTTCAATAGGGCAGGTGGTCCTAGGGGGGGTAACATGGGAAAAGGCAGGTGTTTGGCTGTTTGTTTATAAGGGTTTAGGGCAACAGGTACTTCATGGTTGGGGAGGAAGTATGGGGAGAGAACAGGGAGGGCACAGGGGCAGTGAGGGGGATTCAAAGTTAGGAGTTGTGTTGGATATTAGTGGTTATGGGGGAAACAGTTATTTAAAGGGTAGGCCGGTTACAGGGTTACAATTCGAATGATGGCACCAATTGTTGAAAGGCAGTGATGGAGAATAAGGGTGGTATAAGATACATCGCCTGCGATGTGAATGGCATGAATGACAAGCTCAAAAGAAGTGTGATATTCCAATACCTGAGGAAGGTAAAACCAGATGTGATACTGCTCCAGGAAACCCATCTCCTGTGAGATATGTGTCGTACGCATGGGCGTAATTTTAGGGGGGACAGGGGTGTTTGTCCCCCCAACTTTCATGGCACACCATTGTGTTCCCATTAATTTGGCTGGGGCACATTTTCTTCAGATGTCATGTCCCCCCAACATTTTCAGCAAAGTTACTCCACTGGTCGTACGCTGGGAAGGGGACAGTACAAATGTGTGGCCCACTGAAGTTTACAAATGGCTTTAGGTGGGTGGGGATTCTCATACGGAATGTTCTGCCCTTTCAGGTCACCAGAACTTTCCAAGAGAGGGGTGGCAGTGTGATGGGGGTGGAGGGACGCTTGTGATGACAAGGAATCTCCTTCATACATGTTTAAGCTCCACCTACACTCCTACAGGATACACTGGAGGAGGTCAAGCAGAGAATGATGGGGTACAAGCAGGCCTCATGACAGTGGCCGGACATATTAACGAGGTAGTTACATCATCCTGGGATTGATGGACGGGAATTGCGGGAGGGGTGAACACTGACACGAAACTGAAATTCTTTGTGGACGCTATGGGGCTGTTGGATCTCTGGAGAGAGGAAAACCCCCACAAGAGGGAGTTCTCTTATTTCTCGGCCTCTCACAAGTCCTTCTCGAGAATAGACCATGTCTTTGTCTCACGGGTCGACATAAATAGAATCGAGGGGGTGAGCTATTTACCCACAGGGATCTCAGACCACGCACCACTGATGCGGACATTGAAGGTGGAGAACTATGCATCAAGGGGGGATTGGAGGCTGGAAATCAACCAGGTGCAGGATGAGGATGGAGGAAACAGAACAGTATTTTAATTTCAACAAGGACTCAGTAGACGCGAAACAGGTATTGTGGGAAGCATACAAAACGGTGCTAAGAGGGAGAGCTATAGCGGTGGTGACGACCAAACGGAAAGAGAGGGAGAGATTGTTGGTGGAGGCAGAGGCCAAGGGCCTCGAATTGGAGGCTCAGATGAGACAATCCTACTCGGAAGAAACAGAAAGGGAGCTCCAGAACGTGAGAGAGGAGATTAAAATTAGATCTCTTGAAAAGGCAAGGTTGAATTGGTGGTACAGGGGAGCCTGTATATATGAATGGGGGGATAAGGCTGGAAAGCTTCTAGCATGGCTGGCACAAAGTGAGGAAACCAACAGGGTGGTGTACGAAATCGAATGCAGGGAAACTGGTGAGAAGATGAGGGAACCGGGAGGGATAGTCCAAGCCTTCACCAGGTATTATCGGGAACTGTATGCCACACAGCTCACCAAGGGAGAGGCAAAGGTTGGGGATTTCCTGGGTCGCTTGGAGTTGACCCATCTGTTGGTGGAGCAGAGAGAAGCCTTGGATGGGACTCAGCAATTAGAAGAGATGCAGGAGGCGAAGGTGCAACTAGGAAGGGGTAAATCAGCAGGATCAAACGGGTTCCCACTGGACCTCTGGCTGAAACTGCAGGAGGACATCTCAAAGCCACTGTGGCAGATGCTCCAAGAGAGTCAGGAGCGAAGCGTGCTCCCTCCAGATCTTAGGGACGCTACGATAGTAGTAATTCCTAAAGAGGGAACGCCAAAGGAATGTTGCGGGTCATACGGGCCAATATCCCTAATTCTCATTGATACCAAAATACTGGCCAAGGCTCTGGCGAACAGGGTAAGTAAAATCATAGCAGACATAGTGAAAGGGGACCAGTGCAGATTTATCCCGCAGAGGTCAACTAGGCTGAATATTAGACAGCTCCACCTGGTCCTGGGGGGGGGCGCAAGAACTCACAGCGGTCTGTAGACATTTTAGCGTTGAACGCACAAAAGGCCTTCGACTCAATTGAAAGGGTATACCTGATTGAGATACTGTGAAGGATAGGCTTTGCAGAGGGTTTTATAGGCTGGATTTGAGTGTTGTACAACGGCTCACGGCCCGCGTAAAGGTGAACAACACTAGCTTGGGCAGGTTTAGTTTGACCCGGGGTACCAGGCAGGGATGTCCGCTTTCACCCATGCTGTTCACCTTGACCCTCGAACCACTAGCGGAATGGATTAGAGGGGACCCAGGTTTGTCAGGCTTAGTATGACCGGGGGGAAGAGAAGAACAGATATGCAGACAATATTTGGTTATATGTGACTAACCCAGAAGTGTCGCTACCAAGGATAATGACTATCCCAGAGGAATTCGGATTGTATTCTGTCTTGCAAATTAACTGGGACAAATCTATTCACTACCCTGTGGACTGGGGGTGTGTGAACGGTCGGTACCCACCACTCAAAACGGAGGAGAATGGGTTTAAGTATCTAGGGGTGTTTATCCAAAAAGACAAGACAACATTTATGGAAGAGAACCTCCACACAGCGGTCAAGCGATTTGAGCAGAATGTTCGACATTGGACAACCCTTCCATACTCCTTGATGGGGAGAGTGGCGGTATACAAGATGGTGACCCTTCCTAGGCTGCTGTATGTTGTACAGCACGCCTGATGGGGATACAGGCGAGAGAATTCAACAGGATAAACACGATTCTGAGGGAATTCCTTTGGGAGAAGAAAACTCCCAGAGTCAAGTTGGCGATGCTGAGTAACACACAATGGGAAGGAGGACTAGGTCTCTCAGATTTAAGACTTTACTATTGGGTGACCCAACTGGCTATAGCAAATGGCTGGGCATACTGGGGCTCGGGGAGGGATGAGTTGGTGGATACAGAGCTGGGAACGATGAGTAAGAACGGTTGGGAGGAGGTCCTGTATGGGAAGCCCCAGAAGGCTGGAGGCCTACCGCTCACGGCCGCAGTGGGCGTGGTCTGGGCACAAGCTCACAGACATCTGCGGTGGGGGAGGAAACTCACATTGGCAGCAAGGATTTGGGGGAACCGGGACATTGAGGGTATCCAACACCTCCGGTGGGGGACAGCGTGGAAGCTCAAGGGGATACAGATGATAAGTGACGTTGTGAATGCAGGAGGGATCAGGTCATTTCCGGAGTTAAGGGAGCAATGGGGGCCGCCTAGACAGGATCACTACAAATACTTACATTTAAGGCATGCTTTGGCACTCTATGTGAACGTCAAACCGGAGATACCACAGGCCTCCCTGATAGAACAGAACATACTGGACGGGGAGACAATGGGAAAGCAGGTCTCGACCCTCTATAAGGTGCTAAATCGTAACTACGGCGACACAGTTAGACAAGCAGAAAGGGAGATGGGTGAGTGACTTGGGCGAGATTGGAGATGACGAATGGGGGCAGGCCCCATTGTACCCCAGAGAAGTAACCATCACAGCCCACCTGCGGCTGATACGCACAGGGTCTACTACTCCAGGGTAAGGTTAAAGAAAATTGATAAAAGGGGAGAAGGACACCTGTCCCAAATGCGAAACCCAGGAAGGGACTTTTATTTACATGGTGTGGCAGTGCCCTAAACTGCAGAGCTACTGGGAGAGGGTAAATTGGGAAGTTGAAAAGACCTGGGAGAGGCCACTGCACTGGGAATCCAAAGGGACATTACTGGGAATTTGGGGAAAGGAGGGAATGGATAGATATGAGAAGAGTGCATAATGGCCGAACGAGTGATTGCAGAAGAGTGGATGAGCCCTGTTTGCCCCAACAATTGGAGCTTGGAGGACAGGGATGAACACCATTAAGTGGCAGGTTCGAGTGGGGTAAACACACAGGGGTTGTTCACAAAAACATGGCTAGATCTGGGGGAAATGGGGATGAAGGTAAGATGTATAAGATCGATTCTGGGCAGGGGGACAGTCAGGGGTGGGAGAAGGGGAAGGAGGCCTGGGACCTGAGATAGGGGTGCCTTTGTTTTAATGTGAAAAATGATTTTTTGACCTCTGATATGCCGGTTGTTGTACAAAACGTAATAAAAAGTTGTTTTAAAAAAAAAAAGAACCAGCACCTTGCACCAGCATAGGGTGGTTCCTTTACTTTGCTATGGCTGGGCCTTGTATGTCAGGTGCAGCCCGGCAGTAAATTGAAGCATGGGAACCCCAAGTTGTTGCTCAATGGTCCAAGTCTGCCAGCAGCGGCTCGGGGAGTCTGTGCGGGGCACCTGGCAGTGATTCGCTGTTAGCAATTGGGGACACATGAGGAATCCGTTGGAGTAATAATTTGTTTTCCTTTTGATTGTTCATCTTTTCTTGTAAATAATTGTGATGTTTGTACCAGATCTGTCCTTATGTCTTTTGATATGAAACCGTTGTGTTTTATGAAATAATTTTCAGAGGCTGTATGAATTATTAAATCTGTTTTTTACCAAAATCTTGACTGGTGTTAGATTAAGTAAAGCGTTTTCTTTATATTGCTTGATTTTTGAGTATGCTGAAAGTGATGACTTTGGCGTCCCCATTAGTGTTGTTTGGACTGTTGCACCAATACACAGCACCATTTGAAATGAATGCATTAATCATTCCTGTGGGGGGGACAATTTCATTGTTATGATGTATGTTCTCCCCAGTCCCTTTCAGAATTGGGGTTGCCCCTTGTGTATGAATTCGCGTTCAAATTCGTCATTACAGACTTCCTCAGAGGGTGGTCACACATTGACATAAGCAACACAAACAAAGGGTTGGGCATTTCTCTCAAATAGAAACAAAATAAAAGGGAATATTTTAAAACTGCATTAGCTCAGTGGCATAGTCGGGGCCGTGCGTCCCCCGCATTGTGGGTGTGCCCTTCTGCCCCATGTCCAAGTGGAGCTCCTCCTCAGCCCTCACTTTGACCAGGTAGGTGGCTGGGCAGGGCTGGGGCGGACCGCGGCTGTCTGGTGGCACAGGAAGGGGCCTCTCTGCCTCTTGCTGCTGTGCGCAGGGGAGAAGGAGGTGGAGCGGGCCCCCTCTGCAGGCCCCTGGACCTGGATCCTGCCCTCGAACCAGACAGGAAAACGAAGCTTTAAGCGCTGAAGACTCTTAGAGCTTCCTGTTGCTGTCAGCATGCAGGGTCTGGAGCCGGAGGCCTGGAGACAGAGCATCGTGGTGGAGCCCATGCGGGAAATAGGTAAGAAAGTGTGTATGTGTGTGTGTGTAAGGTTTGTATGTGTGTATGATGCATGCATGTGTGCCGAATATGTATGTATATGTATATATATATATCTGTGTGTGCATGTATATGGTGTGTATGTATGTATGGGTGTAAGTGCATGTGTCATCATGTGAATGAGAATGCAGATTGTGTGAATGTTCTTGGTAGATGTGCATGTGGAGAATACATAGTGAATGTGAGAGAAGGTGTACGAGTGAGTTACTGGTGTGTGGATGGGTATGAATGTGATTGTGCATAAATGTTTTGGGTGGGTACCGTGTGGCGAAGGAAGTGTGAGTGAATGTTATGTTATGTTATGTTATTTTGCATTTATATAGCGCCTTATATACCATTGGTATGGTCTGAAGGCGCTGGTAGGTTGAACGCCCTTGGGAACCGAAGTTCAGGTCAGTAGAGAGAGTAGAGAGAGTCAAAAGGTGCGTGTGCGCACCAGGTATGTGTGCAGCTGGTGCGGAATTCATGTGGTAGCTGCTTCTTAGCGGTAGGTGTGGTGGTTGAGAGATCAGGAGTATGTGTTCGCTCTGGCTGGAGTTATCCAGACCGAGTGTGGCAGCGTTAGGCCTGAGGGGAACGCCTAGCTGGGGGTGTGAAGCCAGCAATGTTTACTTAGAGTGATGGGGAGTGAGCGGCAGATGTTGATATGAGAACAGTTATACCAAATGGTGTCATAGTATCTCTGTGTTCTAGTTGAGTGGTGGTGTAAGGAGAGAGTAAGCATGGGGTGTGATATGAAGTAAAAATTCCCTGCATTCTAAGGCATATTATGTACGACACGCAATTCTGAGCGGTCAGGTCAGTTCTATGCATTTTTGTTCATTTCAGGCGTTCAAGATTGCACTACACACTCACGCACTCTGGTTGACCTTGCGTGCTAGTCTATCCTTCATTCTATAGTGAGCCCCATGCATGCTCTCAAGTATACCATATGCATGCACTCCTGTCCTCCTCGCGCATGCACTTCAGTTGACCCCGCGCATGTGCTCCTGACTGCCTACGCACTCATCTGCTCTGTATACTCGTCTGCTCTGTATGCAAATCCATCCTGTACGCACGTCAGCTCAGTATGCTCATCTGATCTACACATTCATTCGGTCTGCACATTCATCTGGTCTACATACTTATCCGCTTTATGTACCATTCATCCGCTCTATGTAATTATTTGTTCAGCATGCTCATCCGGCGTACTTAGTCGGTTCTACGTACTCAGGCCGCTCTCCACACTCAGGCCGCTCTCCACACTCAGGCCGCTCTCCACACTGAGGAGAGTGTGGAGAGAAGGTGTATTGGTGAGTGACTGGTGAGTGAATGGGTATAAATGTATAAATGAAACAAGATGACACGAAGCAACACAGGTTTGATCCACGGGTCCGCGCTTAGAATTAAGCGCGTTATAAATACGCAACTAAGACATATTCCTGTAACAGCGCCTCAATGCCCCCGGACTCTGTGAGCGCTTTAAAAATGCAAAAATGCAAATACATAAATGTGATTGTGGGTGAATGTTTTGTGTGGGTGATTATGTGAGTGAATGTGAGAGAAGGTGTATGATGGGTGATTGACTGGTGGGTGAATGTATTAATGTAATTGTGTGTGAATGTTCTGTGTGGGCGACTTCCAAAAAGCCAGACGCTGAGAGGATGACTCCAGGATAGAAAGTACAGGGAAGCAGTGGCAGAGGCTGACAGAGCGAGAGAGAGCATCAGGAAAATCAGCTGAGAGGAGCTAGCAGGCAAGGGAGGCCAAGGGTTGCAGGAAAAACTGAAGATTCAAAGAAGAGCAGAAAACAAGAGGAGAGCAAAAGGAAAACTAGCGTATTACCCCAAAGGAAATCCAGAGGATTGCAACGCAGCACGCTGAGGAATCACACTGCTACAAATCCCGATGAGTAGGCGCCATCCTGGAAATACACTAGACTGGTGCTGTGCGAGTGAAGAAAAACACGATGCAACTACCGTGGCCCCTTCCTCCATCGGTGCCACAGTGACCATCGTGTCATTGTGACACTCGCACCATAGTACACCATGAGCCTCATTGCAAGTTGGGCAGTGTGGGTTAAATGCAGCGTAATTACTGCGTACTGCTGCATTACCTCACTGCCCAACTATAGGTTTGCTGGAAAGTTGGATGATTCACACTGAATCTGTTGGTTGTCTCCATGAGCATCAGTCTGGCTTCAGAGCTGCCAGAAGCATGCAAACTGCTCTCCTGAACATCCTCGAAGACCTTCTCTCCAACCTCGATTCCAACACCCCCTGTGTCCTCATCATACTGGATCTCTCTACTGCCTTTGACACAGTCATCCATGCCATCCTGCCCAACCGTCTCTGTGATAACCTGGGTATCACGGATCAGGCCCTGGCTTGGTTGACCTCCTTTCTCTCTGATCGACCTACCCAGGTCCAACTTAGGTTCATCCTCTACTCTATCTCTATGTCTACCTGTGTTGTTCCCCAGGGCTCTAACCTCTCTCCCTGGCTGTTCAACCAATAGCTGGCATTCAACTCATTTTCAGGCTCCCTTCCGCCACCACTTCTCCTTCTCTGACTGACTGTCTGCTATGCAGAAGTGGTGTGCCTCCAATGATCTATGCCTTAATACAAGTAATACAGAGATTGGCACACCCGCTCCCTCCTTTCCTGTCACTCTCTGGCCGGCCTCTCTTGGCCCTCTTCCTGCACCCACCTGTGAGGCTACAAACCTCGGGGTCATCTTCGACTCCACACTCTCCTTCCCTCCTCACATCTCTGATGTCTCCAAGAAGTCACACTACCAGCTGCACCTGTTCAGAGGTATTCTTCCTTTCCTCTCCTTCCCCTAGAAGCTCACTGTCTGCAGAGCTCTGGTTCTCTCTAGGCTGGACTACTGCAACAGCCTCTTTCTAAACCTGCCTGCCTCTACTCTCCGCCCTCTGCAACTCATCCAAAACTGGACTGCAAGACTTGTCCTTGGCCTCAAGTCCAGGAATCGTATCCCTCCAGGACTGAAATCTCTGCACTGGCTACCAGTGGCGGCGAGGATTACGTTCAAAACTCTCTGCATTATTCACAAGGCCTTCTGGGGCCCAGGACCCAAATACCTTCAACTCTCTCTTCCTAAATATCTTCCTTCTCGAGCACATCGCTCTTCTGCCTCCAGTTGGTGGTAGCTCTCTTTCTTCGGCTGGGGCCTCCCTCTGGAACAGCCTCCCTGCCTCTCTGAAACTTGAGGAGAACCATCTCTGGTACGGAAGCACTTCAAGACCTTCCTCGTTGCTTCTGCTTTCTCTCCTCCTCTCCCCTGCTGATCGTCTGACTGAACTGAAACTGCACTGGTCACCTGGCTACCCTCTGATCCCGGGCCGAGGTCCCCTCCCCCGCCAGCTGCACACTTGCACTGCCCCCGGGCAACCCTTGCACTCGGGGGCTATTTCTGTATCCCTACAGCCCCTTGAGACCTGATGTCTGCACTTACCCTTGCCAGCAGCTGGTCGCACTTTTTATTTATGTATTTATTTATTTACTTTTAGTGTTATCCTATGTACTGCAAGGCACCCCCTCCCCTTTCCTCCCAAACGTTTCCTCCTCCCCTGCACTTGTGCCATCTCAATGTCACCCAGCCTAGTAAGATCGTTGTCTCTGTCTTCCCTCTGTTCTCCGTCCCTTGTCTTGTCGCGCCTTGAAACACTTGTGCATAGGCGCGTTATAAATGACATATCATATCATAAAATTTAGGTGGAATTGCTGCAGCGGAAGTATCGCCACAGTAATTCTGACAAACATGCCACTTGTAATCCGACGGTATAGTAGTGGTAACGGTAATACAGTTTGGAGGTATTTAGGCATATTTACCTCCCAGATACCACCACCAAACAAGGCTGGTTGAAACAGTGTAATCATAAGTAGACATGTAAACAACTTTAAACTGTGTGAGGTAAATGCAGTCACGTCCTACTTTCACATTGTGTATTTCAGGATTGTTCTACAATAACAAATATGTTGTTTTGTGCTTAGTGAGTCCCACTTTAGGAAACTTTAGGTAACCCATCCCACCACCTCACCCTGCCAGAAACTTTAGGTAACCCATCCCACCACCTCACCCTGCCACCCACCGTCCCCAATCCTTTACCCCCAAACACAGAATTCAACCAAAATCAACACAGGGGAAAAATGCACGATTCATGTGCAAACGAAGAAACTGACCTCTTTTAAAACATGGCATACAGTTCCCAATAAAGCTATTTCACAAGAAGATTGCTTAGTAGAGAGGTTCTGCTGCTATTGTATCTCAGAGAGCTGGACACTGCTGTCCCCGTGGCAGAAGGACATTTCCACTAATGTGCTAAATTTGCCACTCGTGATTTGTCCAGTGTCATTTTTCTGACGGGCAGCCATGATGTAATTGGTTAAGTGAAATGCTGACCTCAATAATGTTCTTGGCTCTCAAGAAACAGTGTAATGTATCCTGCATCTCAATGTTGGGCCAGGTCTTCATTGTGTAGGAATGGTGGTCCTCAGAAAATAATACTATAAAGCTCTGCAGCCGACCCACTGCTGGATCGGCTGCTTCATGTGGTCATATAGTGTGAATAAAGAAAGAGTTTTGGGTGGTTGGTATGTGGAAAATATATTCAACAAAAAAGTTGGATCGACCAATATTGATAATCTTGTCCACAAGCAACAGAATCTGGAATGCTGGAGGGATATTATGCTATTAGGGATCTGTAAAAACACTGCTGTCAGTCATTCTGCATGGACAGGGGTCACTCTGGCGGCTTAAACGAGAATGAGCCGATGGATTACTTAGTCAGGATGAGCGGGAAGGTGCAAGATCGCTGTTCTCTTGTGTTGATGTGCTCATACTGGAAGTTTGTTTGTTTGTTTATTTGATAGAGCGCAACCAAAACCCTCAGGTAGCTGGGAGTAAACTTTACAAGTATAATTAAAAGCCTAGCTACAGGGTAGGTAGGTACATATATGCAGAAGTGAAACATCATTATTAACACATAGTTTGCAGTGATACCAATGGTTACATATGGATATTCCCCCAAAAAATACAGCCACGTGGTTCAATAGAACATATACAGTTGAAGGTGGTCAGGCCTGGGGGGCATTATATAGAAGGTGCAGTCAGGGTGTGGGGGCCATAAAAGGCTCAGTTAGCGGTAAAGAGGTCGACAGGATTAGACATCATTAGTCCGCATCTAGGTGAGGACTTTGCGTCTGAATCTGGAGTAGGGCTGGTCTGTTCTAAGATCTAAGGGGAGTCCATTCCAGGATTGAGCAGCTATGACCGGGAAGCTAGATCCACCGGCTGTAGTCCGTTTAAATCTGGGAACCTCTAAGGTGTAGGTGTTGGCGGATCTCATGGGTTGGTTAGTGGTTCTCTTATTTATTCTTTCTGCCAGGTAGGGTGGCGCTATGTTATTTAGGCATTTGGACGTGAGAGAGAGAGTGTTTTGAGGAAGATCCTATCCTTAATCTTAAGCCAGTGGACATCTCTTCTAGATGCAGAGATGTGTTCTCTGTTCGGAATATTTAGAGCTGCTCTAAGGGCATTATTTTGGAGTCTTTGCATTTTGTCCATGATGTATTTATTGTATCCCGCGTACAGTGCATTACAGTAATCCAGTCTAGATAATATAAGTGCATTGGCTAAGGTGATACGGCTGGTTTCAGAGAGAAATGGTCTGCAGGCTCGGATCAGTTTACAAGTATATGCTGTTGATGATGCTAGTGAATTGACTTGCTTCTTAAGGGTAAGTGCAGAGTCAAGATAGAAGCCAAGGGTTTTAACTGCAGGCATCACTTTGATGACATTATTGTCAATGTTGAATGATGCATAGCTGGGGTTGAGTTTTTTTATGCCCGTCTCTATACCTAGGATCAGTAGCTCAATTTTTTCGTCGTTCAGGCAGAGGCCATGGGATGCCACCCATGCCTGAATGAGGAAGTATATCCTATTTACTAAGGCCGGGTCCTCCAGGAAGTTGCCCGAAAGGGTAATGAGGATTTGGGTGTCATCTGCGTAGTTAGTGTAGGTGACACCAAAACTGTCCAACTTGTCAAACAGGGGCTTAGTAAAGATGTTATACATAGTGGGAGATACACAAGATCCCTGAGGTACACCGCAGGATACTTGTATGGGATCAGCAGCTGCTGTGGGGGAGAAGACTCTCATTGTACGGTTAGCTAGGAAGGACTGGACCTAGGTTATGCCATCACTTGAGAAATGGGCAGCTGACCTAAGGTGGTTGCATAATACTGCATGATCCACCAGGTCAAAATCTGCAGATAGGTCAAGGAGCAGTAGCATAGCTGATTTTCCATTGTCCTTCAACTCGTCAATTTGGGTCTTAAGGTCAATCAAGGCTGTTTCTGTGCCATGGAGGGGGCGGAAGCCAGACTGACGTGATCCTAATAGGTGGTTAGCTTCTAGATAGTCCTGTATTTGTAGGTAAGCTACTCTGTCAGTGATTTTGAGTAAGAAAGGGACAATGGTGATGAGTTTGTAATTAGTCGGGATAGACAGGTCTAGCGTTTGTTTTTTAAGTAGTGGGAGCACCCAGGATTGTTTGAGGTTATTAGGCACTAGGTTAGTCTTGAAGGAGGCATTAATGAACTTTGAAATGAAAGGGGCTAAGTCTCTGGCTGCATCCTTTATAATTTGGGCTGGGCAGTTGTCTCCTTTGCAGTTAGAGGGTTTAAGTGAGAGTATGATTTTTTCTGTTTCAGCGATGGAGATTTTCTTGAAGTTGAAGGGTAGGGTGGTACTGTACTGTGTGATTAAGGGATGCTGCTGAGGTAGAGGCTCTGCAGGTAAGAGCAGAGAGGCTTTCTTTTTAGCTTTCTTTTTAGCTATTTTAATTTGGAAGGAGTTGATTTTATTCGATAGAGCATTTTGTATGTCGGTGCTCCAAGGTTTGTCTTCAGGGGTGTTATCAACCTGTGGTATTGGTGATTCCCTTTCACAAAGGATGGAAAATAGTTCCTTGGTGTCCGATTTTGCCTTGGATATTCTGTCATTGAATATTCTGTCATTGAAGTACCCTTAGCTTTGCATGCGTGTGAGTTTCAAAGTGTTTAATGTTAAGGACATGAAGGTGTTTGTGTCCATAAAGAAACTTTGTGTGCCCCTATTGCTTCTAGGCATTGGTTGAGTTCTGTGATATGTACTTTTGTTGTAGGATGTAGAGTTCTGTTGTTTGTGGTCTGGTGAGAGGTATTAGGAAACCGTGCGTGAGTGGCTATGGTGGTTTGCAGGTGTCAGATTTGAGCACAGAAAGTCAAGCAATTAGTCGATAGGACTGGCAGAGGCTGAAGTGTGGTCATGTCTGCCAAGTGTAAGAAGTAGGTAGGATATACACAATGTTCCTATGAAATCCAGATCATTGGAAAAGCATTGGTGCAGTGGGAGGGTATGAAAGCATGCCATGACTTATTCCTATGGGGAAGCGTACTGCAGTATGTGCACTCGTAAGTGCAAATGGAAGCTGTTTTGAGACAGTGAATCCATGACACATCAACTTACTAACTGATAGATAGATATGATAGGATTATACCCTTGTCTAAACACAGCCAGATTGGGATGGTAGGACAAGGACGATTTATCAATAGAACCTTGGCCTACATATAACACATAAGCACCAATAGACCAGCAACGGAAATAGATAGCGAGGGAGTAGGCGACTGCTAATCTACAGCACCAATATCAGAGGGGGAAACCGGACATACCCCGCCCCATTACAATAAGTTCAAACACAATAATACATCTGGGAACGCGCCACAAATTCATTCATAACAATTAGATGGACTAGTAAGGATTATGCCTACCTACAGGACAACTGGATACATAGAACAAGCTCTGTAAGGACTAGGATATATAACCCACTAACCCTATGCTCAGATCTCTGCATACTTAACTCACCCGAAAAATCCACACAACCATCTTTTCGCTCAGCAAACCGCACGCACTTCAGCACACTGCAACAACAAACAAACAACACATAAAATGCACCAACAGCCCATGAGGTCTTGCATCGGTCTTCACACCAAAGCTCAGCGCACAGTTAAAACCGAACTGAAGCCTCCAACAGCACACCACTTCTCTCGCTTTCCTGCTCCCTCTTCACCCGACTAACCGACCCTGCCTTCTTGTTTGCAGATCCGCCTGAGCGCCTGGGGACCAATTCCATTGGTGACGGTGCGCAATATAAATGCCTTTAACATTAACATGAACATATCGTTAAGGTACCAGTGAAAGATGGGCATGCATGTTTTACGACTGTGGCATGTGTATTTAACTACCTGCGGTAAGCTGGCCAACAGAGGTTAGTCCATAAAGGATAGCAGTGAAAAGGCAGGAGAATGGCTATTTGGTTCCCATTTTCTTATCACCAGTTAAAGCCCATCCAGGAATGATCAGGGCATTGTCCGCCTACATGTAAAATCTACAGCTTATCCTTGCAATTGTACCAGCTAAATTAAAGTGGGAGTGCGCACCTTAAAAGGTAAGGGTGATAAAAACAGAACCCTGAGGCACTCCACAGTGTGGAACCCTCTTTGTAGATTCAAATGTGGGAATAGCCACTGAAAGGTACCTGCAAGGAAGATATGGCCAGATCATACAAGATAACCAATGGGAGAAAAAGTAACACATAATAGAACAGCTAATTTATTGCATCTGCATGTAAGCTAAGAATGGTATACCAAACAAAATGGCGACCACGAATGAAGTGCACGCTCAGGGCCCAATTCTTTATCCCATGGTAACAATACAAAATAAGTTCTGTTTGTCAATTATGGCTTTTACTATCCCATTAAAACCAGCCTTTTACTCTACGTCAATCGCATTTGCAGGTGGGATTCACACAATCTCCTTCTTGTGCCACGTGCATTGCTAAATGACGAATACGATGGCCAGATTGCCCCAGCCAGCCGATGGTTATACAAGATCTCACTATGAAGCCATATGATGGGTTATTATTCTATTGGAAACGTTTGTCTGCTGGGAACACAACAAGTTAAATGGTCCTATAGAATGTCCACCCATGTGTGAGGCGCGTGCTTAGCGCTCTTGTTCCCGGGCTTTTATCGGGCACAGCATGGGCAAGGCTTAACGACGCGCACCATGGAGCTCCCACAGAGGAAAAAGGAACCTGCTGACTGGCGTAAGTAGGCCGGCTCTTTGTAATGACGAAGGCACGGAGCATTAAAGGAGTGATTGCTCGTCACGAGGTAGCGCTGCCCAGCTGGACATCATTCATGCTGCAAAGCAAATCTTAGCTGGCGCCTCTGTTAGCACAGATTTGAAGGTCACCATGGTCTGCTCACAACGTATGTTTCCATGCGTGCTCTGCAGGTTTTCAAAACACTTAAATAGTCACATTAATATTAAGGTGTGGATTCGTCAACCCACCCTATTCGAACACATACTTTCGATGAAAGTGAAACATGTGCATTTCGGGAATTTCATTTGGGATTATTTGCATATTGTTTTTGGTCCTTTGGATTGGTCGAGCCACCCACACCAATTAAACATTGCCCTGGCGGGCAAAGGTAGGGTGAACACGCAAGATATTAACCATGTACACCTTACTTTTCAACTCCGGGTCATGTTGCTGTCTTCTGAAGTCGTAGAAGGAGCATGAAACAGAAGCTTCATTTCTCCTCCAACCTTAAAGGGCACATGCCATTCCACCTGCATGACATGTTCACTTAGGCATACAAGTCATGGACTCCCATGGGTCCTCTTTGTGTGCCACCTGCTTAAAGTAAATGAAGGTGTGAAACAAAGGCGTCATGTTTTTACTACTTTATCTACTGCTCCAGCTCATGTTCAATTATTTTCAAGGCAGGGAATTTGCATAAAGCAAAGTTAACATCCCTGCTGTGCTTTCATCCTGCATCTTGAAAGTACAATGCATGTTCATGCTGGTTGCACCAATGTAGGCCAGGATGGCCACGTGAGAATACTCACCATGTTGGTTATGCCCATAATGCCAGTAAAAGACCTATTCTACCCCACCGTAAATTCCCACAGCCTTCTCAATACAAAGGCTTATGGCATCTGTAAGAGCGGGATCCTCGGCATTCGTTAACTTATAGAAACAGACTCAGCATGGTAGGCGCCTCTGCTCAGTGCCAGTTCTAACAAGCATGAAGCCCATGCACAACTGAGTGAAGCAATGCCAGCAATGCCACTGCCACAATGATAGATCAAAGCTGAAGTGCATTTAGAATTTAAATCTAAAATTACATCTTACACCTAACACAAGTGGGGGAGGGGGGGTTGCTCCCTTGGATCAAACACACTAGCCAACACTGAATGCACCCTGCATTGGGAAAGAAAGGGTATTAAAACAGCTGTTACACATTAAGGCCTGTCTTTAGCGCCTTTTTCCTGATCTGGGGGACTCGGAAATGATTCCCATTGACCTAGATGTCCCCTGCTTTTCCTCTACAGAATCTCCTGGCTCTCATGCTCTCTCTCCCTCCCCACAAACTCTGTTATGATTTGATGTATTGTTTGTTGTTTATGCCATTTTTTTTAAATGTATTCATTCTATTTACTGAGAAGGGCATTATGCTTCAATTGGAAGCAGTTACAGAATACCAAAGAAAAGGCTGGGCAGTCCTTCAGTCCATGAGTTGAAATAACAGATAATGATGGGAGTTATGATAACATGAATAAGGAACAATCTTTGACAGACAGACAGTGGAGGTAGAGACCACGGCTTTGGCTGGGTAATGAGAGATGAGATGGTGGGAGCAGGAGGTGGAACTTCAGTGTAGATTTGAATGAGTGAATGTTGTTGCTTTCTTTGATGGGTGGAGGAAAGGGGGAGTCAGTGGAGTGGAAAGCCGGCGTGTATGGGCAGAAGTGGCACGATCCACATGGCGGCAAGGGGCGGCCATATTGAGGACGGTATGAGACCAAAGGGTGCAGGAGAAAGGTGGTGGGTGATTGAGGAAGCCACATGGCTGGTGGGGATGGAGATGTCGATCCATGAAAAGACTTTCGTAGAAACTTGTAAAGGGACTCTGGATTAAAAAATCCTACCTCTAAATCAACATTCCTACCAGGACAGCATTGACTAAACGACGGAGTCTAGGACAAATGTTCCTTTGTCGCCGTCTCCAGTGCTTTACGTGGGGTAAGAAATTGAAGGGGGGCCCTCGTTAAGGGGCGTGGCATCCGCTGTGGGCGTGGCCTAAAAGTGCACAAATCATAGTAGGGTGCGCAAACAAATATATAAATGTAGTAGAGCATGTATATATTTGTATGCGTACTAGTATGGTTTGTGTATTTTTCAAGCCTTCTTTTATAAACATAGCAATGTTACATATTTCTATGTTTATAAAAGGTGGCTTGAAAGTGTACAAACCATAGTAAGTTACGCACACTTGTGTGCTTACCGTACTATGGTTTGTGTACTTTTCAAGCCACCTTTATAAACATAGACATTTGTAACATATTTCTATGTTCATAAAAGATGGCTTGAAACGTACAAGCCATCTTTTATAAAGCGTTGAGGACGGACAAAACCCAAGGTGGTTTTGTCTGTCGACAAAGCTTTATAAAAGATGCCTTGAACTGTGCACGTTTCAAGCGGTCTTTTATAAACGTAGAAATATTTCTACGTTTATAAAAGATGGCTTGAAACGTACACATTTCAAGGCATCTTTTATAAAGATTTGCCAAAGGAGACAGGCACCTCGGGCTCAGTGATCGCTGCTCTGAGCAGAGATCACAGAGCCCAAGGCGTCTTTCACCCTCTGGGAACCCGCGGGCTCCGTGATCTAATCTACATATTAGATCATGGAGCCTGCAGGTTCACGGAGGGTCAGTGACCTGGCGAGGGCAAACAAAGGAACTGTAACTTCCCTGATGACCCCTCAGATGGGGGGTCATCAGGGAAGTTACAGTGACTGACAGAAGTGCCAGCCAGCCTCAGCGACGCTGTGGCTGGCTGGCACTTCTGTCCACTTGCCTAACGTTACACTGGTGGGCGCATCTCCCGTCGCGGCTGCGGCCGTGGCGGGATAATGCGTCCTGCCATGGCGTGGTGGGACAGGGGGGCCCCGGCAGGGCCCCGGTTCAGACCCACTTTTTGGAGACTGGCAGGGCCCGGCCCCGGCAGGCCCGGGCCCACTTAAAGCTCTGGCCGTCTCTATGTGAATCGGACACATTTTCCCTTGTCTCCGTCTCGTATTCAATGCTGTCTTGGTCAGAATGTTGATTATGAGTTCGGGGTGTTTGAATCGATAGAGATGTTGACTTGCTTGATGTGTTTCATGGAGCTTCTCAATAAATGATTGTCTTGCAATGTTTTCTTTGCTCTCTTTCACTTCTTGGCCCTCAGAAATAGTGTATGGGCAGCATGCGAGCCTTACGAAACCCCCAAAATACAAATGAAACAAAGGTGAGCACCAGTGCTTTTTATTCATCGCCTTCACTGACATTTTTATAAGTTCTTGTCGTGGACTAAAACCCTGTTAATTTTGGACACTCTAACACTCTACCTGCTCCCAATTTTTTCTCTCTACTTTTGCTATCGTGGTGATAAAAAGCGCACCCGTGGAAGCACCTGAAAGTCCCGCTTTGCCGCGGTACGCTCTTTGGACCTTGCTAGATTCATTGGATTCATTCGCTTTACTTATAACTACAGCTACCATAAGGCATTGCAACCTACTTTAGTGGGCGTGCCTATATAACAGTGCTCGCGCTCGCACCGCGTGCGTGCACTCGTCGAAGCCCCTGAAAGTCCTGCTTTGCCGCGGTACGCTCTTTGGACCTTGCTGGACTCATTAGATTCATTCGCTTTACTTATAACTACAGCTACCATAAGGCATTGCAACCTACTTTAGTGGGCGTGCCTATATAACAGTGCTCGCGCATGCACCGCAGACACGCACCCGTGGAAGCCCCTGAAAGTCCCGCTTTGCCGCGGTACGCTCTTTGGACCTTGCTGGATTCATTGGATTCATTCGCTTTACTTATAACTACAGCTACCATAAGGCATTGCAACCTACTTTAGTGGGCATGCCTATATAACAGTGCTCGCGCACGCACCGCACGCGCGCACCCGTGGAAGCCCCTGAAAGTCCCGCTTTGCCGCTTCGCCGCGGCGCTGGGGCGCATGGGGAGGGTCATTATTTTTAAAATTGCAGAATTTCTTCTGTTTTGTTATTTTCTGCGCGTTTTAACTTCGTTTTTATGTGTTTAAATATTTCTGTTCTCTTTCTTTTAATTATTAATTTGTGTTGAAACGTGGAAATGCTGTAAATTGCTATTGTGCTTGAATTGTTGAACAGCACACGAATAATAGCACAAACGTCTATATCAAAATTTATTGTTTATATAGTTTTTAACATATTCTTTTTTTATCATGACTGGTAAAAGGGGAAAGATCTATGATCTACGTACGGACATGCCATGTCCATCACGATTACGTGCGTTATGTGACTCATCACATAAAGTCAACCCTCTCCTAACTCCGAAGTCAGCCCGCCCTATGACAAAAGGTCTTCAACCGGATAAACGAGCTGGGAGGAAACGTACCCGCTCTAATACACCGGCTGGTGATATCCAAGATCTTGGATTCAGAGCATTGCATGTGAGTCGTTTGATGGCGAAAATGCCTGAATTAGCCAACTTAAGCGTCTCAAACGTAGAGGCTCAACCTTTATTTGTTAATCAAGAATGCTTAGCCAACAAACAACCTTTAATGAGCTCCCCAACAGCATTAGACTCTAATGTCAGTAATAAAGGTTGCGAGCAACCATGCAATATCTCCTTATCAGACACCATGATACTGCAAAACGCCCGTACAGGCAATGTTCCAAACACATTGAACAAATCAAAAAGTATCATCAATGATGTGGATGATGCTGTAATTGATCTTTATTCATCACACTCATGCTTCTCGGCTAAGGAAGATAGTCATGATCTTTCCAAATCTCCTGCCTTATTTCAGAACCAAAGTACATCTGAAACTGAAACTTCTATTTCATTTATACCTCCGACCCCAAGAAGGCCGGATCGAGCTAACTCTGCCATGACCAGAGAGTCGCTCTTGAAAAAATCTCCAATAATAACGCTAGAAGTGATGAATATTGCCATAACATCTCTTGCAAAACTATTTGAAGTTCTTGATACCAAAGTAAACTCGATTCTGGACAATTCTAAAAACAATGCTATTTGGCAAAAATCGATTGCTGACTCTTTGGCCCAGAGGCAGGTGTTTGATGAAAAAGCTGCTTTGTTAGCACTTAATCAAATACCTGAGTTTATATCCACATTAAAAACGGTTACGGATCAATCTGGTTTTCAATGCAGTCGATGCTTAACCGATAAAATTGCATCATCTTTAAAAACTGCTGTCCCATTTGTAGAGGGCATTATTCGAGAGATTCCACCTAAGGTCCCGGCTGCAGTGCCCTCGCTGCTTACGAAATCCATCGATGAATTACCTTTGACGTTTCGTGCTAAAGTACTTCCTATAGTAACATCTATTTATGAATCCTCTATACCATCTTCTGTCAAGGTACTTCCTACTGTGGAAAGCGCACAAGTACACAAAGATGTTTGTATGATTTTTGACAGAAATTCTAAGAAACAAAAATCTGAACCTAAAATCTAAAATCTAAAAAGGTATCACCTAATGGTCAGACCAAACAGTTTATTAAGTCACTCTCTAAACCAGTGAGTGGATTAAGATTGGACTCTAATGCTATGACCAAAAAATACACTAATTTGGTACAGGGGAAAAAAAGATCTATCAATGACAAGATGAGGGATTCTCAGGTAGATCTAAATCACTCTTCACTAGACGAATTGGTAAAGGCGGTGGAAGGATGTGAAAATGAGCGTGCAGACTCACCTGCTGAGGAGCAGCTAACAGAACCAGATAAGCCTGACACGGAAAATAACTCTGATCGCCATGGGTCTTTACTCACTTGTGTGGAACTTAGAAAAGCCGTGGATGATTATATGTGTCAATTTCGACCAAATCCAGTTTTGTCACATCCGCTGATGAAATCCAATCCTGTCCTGAATAAAAGTCCAACGCAGAGTTCTGAAATTGTTGGTAACCCACTCGCCTTGCCGCTTCAAAATGGAGAAGTTGGTATAGGTACAAAGAATCCTTCTGTCATTCCAATAGTACCGGCATTACAGGCAAATGTGCAAACTGATATCTTATCCTCGATTAGGGATTGCTTAGTGGCCCTAACCATAGAACAAAAGACACTTAAATCTGCCATGAAAATGTCTACCTGTGGCTATAATTCTGATCCCACATTAACTACAGATCAGAAGGTTAATGCTAGAAATGTTTAATTTCAGCTCCCAGCAGCTATTGAGAAAATAAACTCTACACAAGAAGCTCCACGCACAAAGAAAGTGGTCCTAATGACTTCGGGTAGTGGAATTAAACCCCCCCACCCCAATCACATTCAATATTTCTTAGTTGTCGAGGAGGATCCTTCCCGAAATACACTATGAATAGAAGGAGTATCATGGAAATATTCTCTGATATCCCAATGTTGGAGAGTCTTGCCTCAGGAGACATTGATAGGATTGAATTTCCTGATGAAAATGATTTAACTGTCTCATGTTTGTGGATTAGATCTCGGGCTATTTTTAACATCATATGGTCTGCGAGATTGGCGCTTTTTGAATTAGGATTCAAATTAATCCCTACTAATGGTGAAAATCATCCAACTGAGGACATGCAATTCACAGAAAGAATAGGAGCTGTGGGATCAACTCCTGCAACTCTGCCAAAGGAAGCACATCTTCTGTAATCCAATCCAATAGCTACCGTTGTTGCAAAAATGCATAACTAGTATTTGATGAGTCATGCCCTCTTACACACAAAATCAGAATTTTGAGTTGGAACACCAGAGGGCACAAGCACCTATTGAACCACCCAAAATGCATATTAACAAACTTTGATATAGTGCTTCTACAAGAGACCTGGTTAACGATTCCACCATCATGGGACAATCATCATATTCATCTGGTCCCTGCGATTAAAGGCCAGAAAGGCAGACCAATGTCCGGTCTGGCAATAATTTCTGATATTTCTACTATAACCAATGTAGCTGATTGCCCCTCTCCGAATTCCTACATGCAATGGTCTGTAATTTCAATTCAGAACATAAAAATCGCAATCATTAATTTATATTGGAATCCTTTAGCTATTTTAGCCTCTATTTTTCTAAAGGATCTCAATACCATCATGGAAAGCATTGCTGCTACTCCTAACATCATGCATATTATTTTGGCTGGAGATTTGAATAATAATCTCCACTTGACATCCAAAAAAGGGAATTCGGAACGGGCCTCTCAGTAGTTTTCTTTTGTAGAAACTTGGGATTTGTTAATGTTGAATGGTGCCCTTAAAACTGATATTCCACCTTCTTACACTTGGTCAAGTGGACAACACAAAGCAATTATCGATTATGTTTATGTAGATAGAGTATTATTCAGTCAGATATCCAAGTTTCTTGTTTTACCCTCCTTGGATAGCGATCATCTGATGTTGACGATTTAATTCTCTATCCATACTCAGGGCAATTTGCAGGTATGTCAACAGCAGCTAAAAAATTTGAATGTCAACACGCAGTTGAATAGGCTATATTGGACGAATCCTGACTTAGAAGCGTTGGGCGAAGATTTGATTAATGATTATCACCTTCTTTTAGAGGAAGCATTTATTCCACTAGAATATCATGATAAAATGCACCTCTTTGCCTCTTCTAGCACAACTGCTCATAAAACAAATAATAATATTCGTCCTACCCATGCATTTGATCAGTCAATCAGACACAGAAAATCTTTATTCCGTAAACAAAAAAGACAATCCTTGCTTCTACCGCAGAAATATCGCGATTCAGCTCTGCGTAGAATAAAAACTGATTATAAAAACTGGATAAGAGCGCATGAAGCAAGCATGTATCAAAAAGATGGTGAACAGTGGCTTCGAGTAGCTCAGACAAAAAATACTTCTCAGATCTGGAAATTAATTAACTCTGGCACAACATGTTCACAACTATCATCCCAAACTAATGGTGTATCGGAGAAATGCTGGGTTGAATAATTCACGAATATGTATGATTTACCATCAAATAACAGCGAACAAGAGCTATTGAGATTGGATGATTTCCCGTTCTCTTTAAAGTTTGATCTGGACGATATACTGTTTTATATTAATAGGACAAGTTCATCTAGAGCCCCAGGCCCTGACAGTCTGTTGAATTATACTCTAAAACAGAATCCGACTCTATGGGCTAAAGTTTTACATGCTGTATTCCTTTCTGTTCAGGTAAAACAAAGCATTCCTCCATCTTGGTGCAAAGCTGTGATAGTCCCCATTTACAAGAAAGGGGACCGCACAAGCCCAGCAAGCTATCGCCCAATAGCGTTGCTAGACGCACCTGGGAAAATCTTCTCCAGAATCATTTTGAGAGACCTTAATATTTGGTTACTTAATGAAAACAGACGTGACCCTTTTCAGATGGGCTTTGTAGCGGGGCTAGGTACTGCTATCAATATAACTACACTTAATGCTATTAAAGCAGCCTATGCAATGAAACAACAATCTATCTACTTGGCCTTTGTCGATTTTCGAGTCGCTTTTGATTCTGTTGATCGACAATTATTATTAAATAAAATGTCGAATTTTGGTTGCCCAACATCACTTATCTCGCTAATAAAACTATTACATTCTGACACTACAATGCAAGTCAAATTGAACCTAGACGGGTTGTTATCTGAAACTATTCATTCTAAACGCGGCCTAAAGCAAGGCTGCATTCTTGCTTCAACCCTGTTTAATATGTTCATCTTTGGCCTAGGCATAGATTTTCTGAAGGTAATTAATGATGCACCTAAACTCGGCAAGCAATCCATCGCATGGCTTCTTTATGCGGATGACTTGGTCCTTATTTCACAAACACTGAGTGGACTTCAGTTACTTCTTAATCAGCTAGAATGTTTTGTTGTCAAGAATAATCTAACACTTAATTTGGAAAAAACTCAAGTTATGGAACTGAGAAATAATCATTTGAAACATCGGAAACACAATGATTGGGTTCTGCATAAACAAAAACTAACGATAGTTGATGAATATAAATATCTTGGTGTAATGTTTAGCAACTCCACTGTAAATAAGCCAGAACAAAGCAGTTTAAGTAGGAAACTATTATCTTTAATCTCGCAGGCCAAAATATTTTTAGCCAAGTTTGGTAAGTTCTCTTGTTCTCATGTTCTCACATTTTACCTACAAAAGGTAATTCCCATTATGACTTATGGGGCTGAAACTTGGATACCCAAAAAACGAGAATACTGGGATAGAATCGAAGCTCAATTTTGGAAAAAAAACCTTAACCTACCGAGCTCGACACCAAATGCTCTTCTGCGGTTTGAATTGGGTACTCTTTCGATGCATATTCAAGCAGCCTGGAAAAGATGCAATCTTCTGCGAAAATGTCTTTTGGGACTAACTGCAAATAGTGTGCTAGCAGCACTGGCAGACTATTTGTTACGTTCCCAACATCCATTTCCAAGAAATTGGAGAACTACTGCTCTCGATAATTTGAGTGAAGCAAATATATCATTGGAATTGCTATTGTATAATCCAAACATGGCAAAATTGAAATTGTATATATCTGATTGCCAATGTACAAAACAAAAATGTCTAGCATTAAAAGATTTCGATAGAGCACTGTTCGGTCATAAGAAATTCCGACAGGCGGCTGACTATCTATTGAAATGCCCATCAGCCATACTGAGAAATCAGATCTTAAGGTTTCGTTTAAATTTGTGGCCAACAAATCAAATGCTGTTGAGAAGAGGTCTAATTAAAGCAGAAGTTGCACACTGCCGATTCTGTAAACTTGTTGAGATGGAAGAGACTCTTAAACACTTACTGATTGTATGTGTTGGTCTAAAAACACAAAGAGAAATGATTCTCCGTAAACTCACTCAATCATATTACATATCTCGCTCTGCTAATGAATTATGGTATGAACTGTTTGCTACACCTAAAATCTCAATAAAAATAGCTACTATGCAGTTTTTAAAATCAATACTGCTCCCAGCTGAATCTATAATTAGTCCTCTATGTTGAAATATCGTGTTATAATAATGCGAACTCTGTTAAAACTGAATTTTCCGGTGTGTGGCTTTTGAATTATGAATTGATTAATCATTACTATTGTGAATGTAACTATTGATGAGCATAACTCAGATTCCTTTCTTCCCTTTTTTCTTAGTTGTAAATAATTGAAATTGATGTGATGTGTACTTATATATTATGGAAATTTGTGATGTGAATGTACATCATGATGATTGAGAATGGAAACTATGTATTTTAATGAATCCATTTTCTAGAAAAGTTTTTGTTTTGAAAGGTTAAATTACTTTGACCAACCAAAATAAATAAATAAATAAATAAATAAGATACAAAGTGGCCCTGTTCCCAGCATTAAAGGTACACGCAGCATGATATAAAGGGCAACAACTGGACCGTTCCCAGACTGGGTATGCATGAATGAAAATATTGATCCTTCAGCATATTGACATTTTAGAGAAATTGGCATGACCTGAATCTGTCAGCCTCCATCAGGAATCCCTCTGTTTTGGTTTGCACGTTACTGATTCTAGACTAAGCAGTCACCGGGGTCCTAATTCAGTTACATTGCTGCCTATGGTTCAATGGTAATCTGATTTCAATGGCTCTCTTTTGAGAAATTAAGAAAATGCTCCCAATATAGAAGTTTAAACTATTTGTAAGGATGTGGCCAGTATGCAGAACACACTCAGTTCTATGACTCACATACTCATATTATTATTATTATTTTTTAACTTTTCTTTATTGGCATGAAGAGAGAACAGACAACCAACGTATTGTACAAGACACATAACTTTGTAGATACATGAATGTAATTACATATGCGTGGGGTGGCAAGCAGAGGTAGGCACTTGGCAATACAGTTCAGTGTGTTACAGAGATAACCTAGCCTACTGCATCAAGAAGGGGGGGATGATAGAAGCTCAATATCCACCTTGCCGTTCAGGTAGCTACAAAACTCGGTCCAAACATTCCTGGGGCGAGAAGTCAGTGGCAGGGTATTGATGTAGTCCTCCTCACACATTTGAGTCCAGGTGAGGGTCCTTAGCCACATCTCAAATGAAGGGGGGGAGCGACGTTTCCAACACTGCAATATGCATTTTTTGGCCACCATAGAAGCAACATTTAAAAACTTGGACATATTTTTCAGTTCAGGCTCATCCCACACACCAAACTGGACCAGCAGTGGTTCAGGAGAGATATGGGACTCTGTTATCTCAGAGAGGGCTTCCATGATGGCTTTCCAATATGGGCCCAGTGCTTCACAAGCCAAGAACATGTGTATGTGGTCTGCATTTGTAGAGTTACATCTAGGGCAAGTGTGAGTCTGGCTGTGTGTGAATCTGCCCACCCTGTGTGGCGTGTAATTTAGTCGATTCAGGAGCTTATATTGCATACACCTGTATCTGGCATTGTGGGAGGTCTTGTGTGTGTGTATGGACATCTTCCTCCACGTAGCATCAGTGAGGGGCAGGCCCAGTTCACTACTCCACGTATCCCGTGCCGCCTGCAGTATCTCCACAGGGTTAGCCATTAGCATTTTGTACAGAGAGGATATTGTGCCCCTGGTCCCAGCCGAGTTGGCTGTGTAGTGAATTTCAGGTGAGTCTGTGGGTTCGTCGGGATTGGAGTGCCACCAGGCGCAGACTGCAGCCCTCAATCTGAAATATTGTAATAGTTCCAGTGCCGAGCCAGAGTGCCCGGGGTGCCATGTTGTAAGCGATATTCAATCAACACTACAGCCAAGTCAATGCCAAGTCTGGGATGCTGAGGAAAACCCTTATTAATGAATTTCTATGTCTAGTTCAGTACTCTGGATGACCACCCTTGTATAACACCCCCCTCTTAGAATCCCCCTGACCCCACTGAGCCAAGAAGTAGGTTTGTTTTGCAAATTAAAAGGTTTATTTGAGAATTTAAACCTTTTATATATATCACACTTTATAATAAATTAATATCTGATAGTACACTTAGACATATGATGTTGATCAACAATGGGTAATCTGGCACTAGTACACTTCTTTACAATGAGGAGTTAGTATAGGATGGATAAAGTAGCAAAAATACTTTTATGATTTCAAGGGAAAAGCAATGAGGAATAAAATGCAGTACAGAAATACTTGATATGATTTTAGCAAAAGATAAGATAATCACTTTTTCTCTGGCAATTCACCCCCCTCCCCTATGCAATGTAAGAAATGGAAGGAGATGGAAAGAGGAGCACACAGTTCTCAGGAATACAATCAAATACACTACGAAATTCAGTTCCCCTCCAGCAAGCTTAGAGGAAACAGGTAGGAGTTTGAAACACAGGCCCAAAATGCTTTTTAAATGTGATGGCAATGGATGGGAAAATGTGCCAACTGATTTTAATTCCCTCTAGAGATTCAGGTGGGAGATGCGTGTTGGTATTAGTTCAGGCTCACTTTAGCAATGCTCTATGAGTTATTACCAAGTTGCAAACAGATTTTAACAAAATAAAGAATGGAGCTGCTATTTTGACAAGTGGAGAAATTGAGCCAAAATCGCAAATCGCGGTAAATTTCACGAGTGCGTAAATCGTGATTGCGGAAAAGGTATAAGGAGTAGGAAGTCGGTTCTAGGCTTGTTGGAAAGCTTAGAGTCTAAGCTTTCAGAGGAGGAAAGTTAAATCTCGTTCCTAGCCCAAACGGTTCCAGAGATACGGACGATTAAATAAAGGTAGTTTTTCGGATTTAAAGTACACTCAAAATGACAGGTGACAGCTTGCAGCTGCAGAATTGACAGGTGACAGTTGTGCAGCTTTAAAAATGACAGATGACACGATTTCTAGGAGGCAGTTCTACTTAGGTTAAAATAGTTTGGATTAGATTATTTTAACTAAGAGATTGGTTCTGCACATTTCTGCTAGGTACTCACAATATAAATTTGAACTAGGCCTCGTCACGGATCTGGTCAACATGTCCGGCTGCGGTTCTGTCTGCTCGGCGGGTCAATCAGGCACTGGTTCTGCTCACAGCGATCTGGGTCAGCTCTGCTCTGCTGGTCTAGCCTCTCTGGATTCTGGATGTAACACTGCTTTCTGGGTACTGCTACAGGTTCTTGCAAAAATTCTCGGCAAAACTTCAAACAGCTCGCCCGACTGTTGAATAGTTTGGTTACTTTTGAGGCCTGCTGAAGAGGATTCAGCTGGTGGATTCAGGCCTCTCTGCTACAAATTCTGGAGTTAATTTCTGCTACAGGTTCTGGAGATTGATGGATTTGAAGTCTGGATCTCTGGATGTGAAGTCGTCGGTCAGCATGCTCCGCAGAAAATGGAATTGAATGTCTCTACCTGTCCCAGCAGTCTCTTTTTATGTGTTTTGGAAAGTGGGTGTGTGCGTTGGTCATAACTAAACCTGCCCCTCTCACTTATCATTGGCCAATTCCTCCTCTCTCCCTTGATTGTTGGAAGGAAATGTGAGTCAGAGTGATGCTGTAGGCTTTATGGTCAGAGGAACCTCCCCTTGTCAGATTGCACACAAATCTATTTCTGACACAAATACATATTTATCTATGTACCATTTTTCTAATATTATAGGTCCAGTTAACATATTTTCTGTAGCACCAAACCATCCGATCCCTGTCTTTGTACGATGTTGTGTCCACTGATGACAGAATTCTCCCCTTTTCATCCAGATAACGACCTCTAAACCTTTCCACATTTTACACAAATGTGCACCAGGGATATGGGTTACAGATGATAAAGTGTCAGATTTTTAACATGCATACATTTGGAGTGAGACCCTATTTTCCGCTAGCAACCCCCCAGAATACACCACAGGGTCCTAACGCCTCTCAAAATGTTCACAGAAAAATCACAAAAATAATGATATTACTTATATAATTCTGACAAGTCCGCACTATGAGTTATCTATCTTTTTAAAATTATGCCCTGGTCAAAAAGGGGTTTAGCTTCCCCCATCACAGGGTGGAATAACTGGTTTATCCACTTCCCCCAAGCCAGCTTGTTCACAGAGGCACAGCTGCCCCCCAGTTTCTCCCAAGAGGAAGCTATTTTACGACGCCCCAATATAACATTTGCCTGAGTCCAGGGCAGGCCTTTGTTCAACTCCCTGTAGTCCCCAGCTGCTCGACCCCTAATCAAATCAGAGAGGTGACAACTCTTTTTGGCAAGGGGAAGAGTGGCTGAGCAGGTTTCAACTCCTGTCGGGGGTAGTTGTCAGGCAGAATCCAGTTTCATTAAGCCAGGTTTCAGCTAAATGTCACTTTTTGTTCCCAGTTTAAATCACTTACAATTTTTACATATACATTAAATAATTACTTCCTTCAAGTCATTTCAGAATATAGTTTTACATTGTATCCATCTCTTAGCAAGTCTTTCCTTGGTCTGGTTTTGTTTCATTTGTTCAGTTTTACACAAAAGTCTGGTGGTTTTAAAACGCCGGCTTTCTGATAGTGGTGAGTACTGGTAATGCAACCATTTTTGAGATTAAGAAAATGAATTCCCCACAGTTCTGAGTTGCTTTTTTGGCAATCAGCATTGCCATTCCCAATGGTTTCAGGCTACCATGTGTGTAGCCCAATGGTGGTTTTAGGCAGTGCCCTCCTGTGCTCACAACATAGGCAAAAATGGGTGGCAGCCTATTCTTCATGTTTTCCCTGTGCACTTTCTGGGGAGTTCTGGCCATCATGATGTTTTCCATGCCAGTACTGCACAGTTTTATTGTAGGGATTGGATGCATGGGTAAAAACATCCCACAAGCCCCCCCTCTTGTGATGGCCATTCTGTCCTTTCGCTGATGGAACTCGCAAGATCTGGGATGTTCGCCTCCTCTTCTTCCAATTCCATGGATGGCACAGTTCAGCATCTTTTCCTCCCTCCAGTCGATCAATCAGTTCTCCTTGCTGGTCCTGATGGGAGGATTGGGCGGTACCCTGGGCCCCTCGGATCTCTGCTCCCGGTCCCTGGTGTCCTCCTTGGCCAGTCTCCAGGTTTTCTTTCTCCTAGGACGACAAAGGAAAGCGGCAATAACTATTCGTCGACATTTCTTCACCACTATTAATGGTGTGGCGAACATATACATTTTATGAATCAGAAGATATGAACATATACATTTTCTTTTTTAAATTAGGAGACAAGAACATATATATATACAAGGATCACAGAATTTTATATGCTATATGTGAAATATTTTAGGGTTGGAACTGAATTACTCTGGAGCGGCCCCCTCTGGGATTCCAGTGGATTCCTCCAGTTGTTGCAGAGTGTGCCTGGGATGGCAACACTTTAGCTGATTTGTATGTACCCACTTGTCTTCCCCTTCCGCCAGACTGCCTTTGGGGATGCAGATCTTATAGGCAACAGGGGAGATCTTGTCTATAATATCAAACGGTCCCTTCCATGTAGGCAAGAATTTTCGCTGTTTGGCCTGGTTCCTTTGGAAATTGTATAGATAGACCCGATCACCCACCTTATATTCCTTTCGGGTAGTTTTTAAATCATAGTGGGTCTTCATGCTCTCGGCTGATCTTTCTAGATTCCGCTGAGCATAGGCAAAAGCATGCTGAAGGTGTTTCCTTAAATTCTCCACATACTCATGAGTTGTGGAGGCATTTATCAACGTTTGCTCTTGGGTTCTGTAGAGCAAATGCTGGGGAAGCACCATCTTGCGTCCAGTCATCAACTCAAATGGTGACATTTTAGTTGCGGATGAAGGGATAGATCTGATGGCCATTAGGACCAGAGGTAATCGGATATCCCAACTTTGCCCAGAATCTGCCACAAACATTTTTAAGAGGCTCACAATTGTCCGGTTGTAGCGTTCCACTGCTCCAGAAGAAGCAGGCCTGTAAGCAATGTGTAGCTTCCTTTTAACCCCCAGTATCTACCACATCTTTGTCATTACTTCACTGGTGAAGTGGCTACCCCTGTCTGACTCAATCCTTTGAGGTAGACCAAAACGGGAAAAGATGTGGTTAATCATCAGGGCAGCTGCTGTTTCTGCCTTGCAGTTTGGGGCTGGGAGACATTCCACCCACTTGGTAAACAAGCATGTAACGGTCAACATGTACTTGTTTCCTCTAGACGAGCGAATTACAGGGCCTACAAAGTCGATTTGCAAATCTGACCATGGCAGTGTCATCCCCCTCTTTTGGAGAGGCGCACGGTGTGTGAGGGATGATGGCTGAAATTGTGCACACACAAGACACCCCTTCAAGTATTGGTCGAGGTCCTGCCCCATGTGTGGCCAGTATGCAACCTCTCTTAAGATTTCCAGTGTTGTGTGAAACCCCCTATGACCGGCGGTGGCCGCATCATGGGCGTGACTTAACATCAGGCTTCGGAATGAGGTAGGAACCACCCACTGATCATGGCCAGCTTGGGATTTCCTTACCAACAAACCGTCTTGGATTCGGAACATTTTTGGACATTTCATCAACACTCTTAGGTCCTCTTTCCCAATGTAATCTGTGTCCGTCAGGGGAAAGTTCTCAGGGTCCTCAAGGTGTTGGTAAAACTTACCAATGATTGGATCCCCCTTCTGAGCTGTAATCAAATCAGCATCAGGGGTCTCCTTGCTCCATTGGGCAGTTGAAAGATCATTGTGAGCATTTGTCTGGGACCTAGTGATAGCAGTGACCTGGATTTCCCCCAACAGGGACTCTTTTTCTATTAGATCCCCTTGGATGGCCCTGGTTTTGGCCAGCTGATCAGCTAAGTCATTTCCAGTTTTGTCTGGTCTCTCTACTTTGCAATTACCCTTGATCTTTTTCCAGTAGATGGTGATCCCATTCGATGTGACCAGATCATCAATGTTTTGGATTAACTTCCCATGTTTCAAGGGTTTGTTATTAGCACATAACATGCCTCTGGTTTTCCAGTTGACCAGGTGCTCCACGAACCCGTTCCGTACATAATCCGAATCTGTGATTATGACCAGTTCGTGGAGTGCTGGACAGCAGTGAGGATGGCCTGATGCACAGCCATCAATTCTGCCACCTGACTACTTCGGGAACCAATTTTGTATCCACCGGAGGGTTCTGGTGACTCATTCACCCATGCATTCCCTACGCCGGCCACCAGTTCTTTCTCCCCGTTGTCGTCAACATGGTACAAGCATCCATCCACATAGACAGTGGGCATTCCCTCACACTTGTCTTCTTCAAAGACTTTGTGTGGGGAATTAAGGTATGCCTCCATGTTGTCCTTGATTTTTAGACTTTCCTCCTCGAGACAGTTTTCTCTGGCACAATCATGCAAGTCAGCCAGACCTTGCGCGAGGGGACTCTTCTTGTTTTGGCCATATCTGACCTCCACAGGAAAGCCTTGCATTGACAGAATCCAGGAAGTAATTCGGGAATTACTCACATTTCCGGCCCGGATTCTGTCACTTTGGAGATATTGCAGAGGCTGGTGTGGAGTCTCCACTATGATGTGTTCCCCCTGGATAAACGGGCGCTTATTCTTCAATGCCCACACCGTTGCCAGGAGTGCCTTCTCACAATCGTTGAATTTTTCCTCCACAGAGGATAAAGTTTTGCTCGCATAGGAGATTACTTTATTGACCTTGTCATGCTTTTGATATAATACTGCCATCAAGCACGTATTAGAGAACCCTGTCTCCAGGAAGAACTCCTTGTTTCTGACAGGGTAAGCTAGGCAAGGCGCTTGTGAGAGGCTTCTTTTGAGTTGTCTTACCGCCTCGGATTGTTCTGGACCCCATTCCCACTTGACCCCCCCTTCAAGAGATGAATCAGGGGTCTAGTGATCTCTGCGTAGCCTTCAATGAACTTTCTGCTGTAATTAGTCAGTCCAAGGAGGCTCCTTAGTTCCCGCAGAGTTGTGGGGTCTTTCAGTTTCTGGAGTGCTTCCACTTTCTTTTCTTGGGGACAGAGACCCTGAGGAGTAATCTCATGCCCCAAGAAATTAACACGGGTTCTACACCACTGTGCTTTCTGAAAGGAAAGTTTTGCTCCGGCGGCCCTCAACTATGTCAGAACATAACGGATCTCCGCTATGTGTTCCTCCACAGATGAACTTTTGATGAGGACATCATCTACATAAGCCAGGTTACCCCTCGCACCCAGGTCGGGCATGGCCTTATGTAGGAAAATGTTGAATTCATTGCCGGAGTTGAGGTATCCGAAGGGAGTCCGGGTCCATGTGTACTGCTGGCCCCCAAAGGTAAAAGCCAGTTTGTATTGGTCCTCCCTACTGACAGGCACGGTCCAGTATCCATTGGTCAGGTCTATTGCTGTGAATACCTGTGACCCCTGAATCTGGGCCAGCCCTTGGTCAATGTAGGGCAGAGGCCATCGGGAAGTATTGACCCGTTTGTTGAGCTCCCTAAGGTCGGCGCAGAGTCTCCACTGGCCGTTTGGCTTCAATATTCCCAGCACCGGATTATTGAAAGTGCTGTGGACTGGACGGATTATTCCCCGGGACTCAAGGTTCTTAATTATTTCAGTAAGGGACTCCATGGATGCGAGAGGCAAGCGATATTGCTTCACAAACACTGGAGTCATTCCAGGGTCCGTGGGAATTGTTGTGGTGTGGATGTCGGTGCGACCACAGTCATATGAGTCTACCGCAAAGAGATCTTGGAAATCCAAGAAAACTTGTTTCAACTTTTGCTTCTGTTCCAGAGTCACACAGGCATCAGCTAGGTTGACTCTCTCTTCCACCATCTGCCTGAAGCCTGGAAAGACTTCTGGTTTGGCTATCTCAGCGGCCTCCTCCAGCTGGGTGGAGAAGTCCCTGGTCAGAGTGCTGATTTGGACTGGAGGCTTCAGGTGGGAAAGGCAGCCCTCATGGACCTAGAAAATCACCTCATCCCTCCTGAAGTCACAAGTCACATCTTCCTTTCCATAAGGGCAAGAAGTGTACACATGCCGGGTGAAAATCCTGTCTGGTGTTGTGTTGTCATCACTGTCACTGTCAAAACAGTCCTTGGGGATTGGTCCTAACAGTTCATTTCCTAGATCAATGGAAAAATGTCGGTCATCAACCGCCATTCCAATAATGGTGCCTGCGGCTAGAGTAATACTCTTTAAGTCGCTGTTATCCACCTCTATTGGAATGGTGTCATGTTCTATGTTGACTAATGTGTTGGGTTTACCCCTAACCCTTGCTGTTGGAGAGAAGCATTTAGATGAATATAAGCATTGGGGTTTTTCAATTTTTGTCCTCTTTTAACTTTCACTTCCAGGGAGAATTGTCGGGTCCTTTCTGGGATGGTGACTTCCTCTTTGATCTGGATTTCAACTGCATAAGGTAGCAATTGAGCTGACCTAAATGCTTTTTCTGAATCATCAAAGCCCATGGGATTATCCGCTAATCAGGACCAAGCTTTGAAGTTTATTAGGTCCAAACTAATGGCAAAGCGATTGAGAATGTCACTGCCTAAGTAAAAGGCGGCAGTGACGTCTCGCACGACCCAACAATTATGGACTATGCTCTTGTTGCCAATGGAGATTTTGAGCATACACCTGCTTGGCAGGAGATGTTTGGAATTGGGTGCTTCCAGGTCCATTTCCCATTTGTCTATCAGTTTGAATGTGGGAATGGCTGGATCTTTTGGGAGTTGGCGGAACATGGCTTCTCTGATGAAGCTCTTACCGTTGTTCACACACACTCGAGCGAGAACAGAGTCCTTCCCATCATTTAACTGAACAGGGATGAACAACTGCTCTCCAATTTGCCGAATATCAGCCAGGCTCTGAGCTGATTTCACATCTTTCTGGACTATACGAGTGGGAGTTTCTGATTGTGGATTAGTAAAGAATTTCAGGGTGTTTCCTTTCAGTGTGGAATACCACCTTAAACTGGAAGGAAGGTTGATTTTCAGAAATAGAGAGGACCCCCCATCACCAGTCTGTTGTCCTACTGCTATTACTGTCACGTCTGGAGTTTGGTTGTTCTGGAAGTGAAATTCTACTTGGTCAGATTTTTGTTCAACCATGTGGCATGTGCCGCTTAAACTAACATGGTTGACACTCTGTTTTAATTTTATTGGTCGGCTAGTCTGGGTCCAGAGGACCTTGTTTACGCAATCTATTAGGGGTGACAACCTTCTCAGGAGGTCATTCCCTATTAAACAAGGGGTGCCCTCTGGAGTCACTACTATGACCGGGTGTTTCACCTTGTGTCGCCCAATTTTGATGTCCAAGTCTGCAGTCCCCTCAACGGGAATTTCCTTCCCGTCAAAGTTCTGCAGTTGTCCAGGAAGAGAGGTGAGAGGAATTCGGTAATTCTCCCCCCTTCCTGCATTTAGTTCCTCAAAGGCCCTTTTGGACAGAAGGGTAGCTTGGGATCCAGTGTCCACCAGTTCCAAAATTGTACCCTGCCCCTGTACTTGTACCGGGGCATAGTATCTTCCCTCCTTCTCCTCAAGGGGGCACAGATAATGCACATTTTTGGACAACTGGTGGGCTAACTTTCTGGTTTTGGACGTTGCTAGCGAAGAGATTTGGGCAGAATTCTGTGGAGAGCCTTGGGAATCTGAAAGAAAAAGTTGGCAACTGGAGATCAGAGCCATTGTGGGTTCCCCTGGTTCCGGTTCTGGGCCGCCCCGCCCTTTTTGGAGGCAGTCATCAGGATGGGTTTGACCCTTGGGATTTTGGTATTGTCGGTTCTGGGATGAGATGATGGGCGGCGGTAGCTCAGTCTCCACATCTCCCCAGTCTGGATTGGAATCCCTTGGGACCCATTTTTCCTTGGGAGGAGTTCCCCCATCTCTGAAGGAGAAGATCCTTTTCCCAGGATCTTCTGAGGATCCCTCTCCCTCAAATTGGAAGACCTGTACCTCCTCCACAAAGTGGGTCTGTTTGGGTCCTTTGTTTCTCCTACCCCCCCTCTGCTCCTTGGGAGGCAGGCTTTCAGGGGCAGGAGATTTTGTTTCCGGTTCCTGGTTTTCCAGGGGCTGTTTACAAGTTGGGAAGGAAGCTTCCTCCAAGGCTTTACACCCCCCTTCCCCTTGTGCCTCCTCCCTGGGAACCGGTGGGTTATCGGGGTGCTGCCCCCGTCATTGTTCTGGAGCACCAGGTCCAGAGTTTGGGGCATTCTGCGGTGGCATGCTCATCTGAGGGTTCTGTTGAGCCCTCAGTATGTGACCCGGATCCCGTGCCATATTTTGGACCTGGCGCTCAAGTTGTGAAACCCGCTCCGGCTGATATGGGGCTCTATTTTCTCCCCTAGGCTGATCCCGGGAAGGGTAGCTATCCCTTCGCTGGTAGTACCCCTGGTTGGGAAGATTTTGGTACCCCTCCACCCTTGGCCTCCCCTCTCCCGGATTAGGTTGTCTGGGCTCAGGGAATTGGGGAACGAAGGATGGATGATTTTGGGGCTGGAAATTGGGTGGATACCTGGGGAAAAAGTTCTGCCCAGGATTTGGAGAATTTCTGCCCTCCTGTGGGAAGTTGGGAGGGAAGTTCCCTGGGTTAGGTGCTTGGCTGGATCCCCCCCTTGGGCTGGAGGAGTCCACACATAACCCAGGATTGGTCGGTTTCCCTTGTAGCGGGGACTTACATAGTCAGGGGAGCGGGGGACCCCATTTGTGGGACTACCTCCTCGACTCCCTGTCTGTGACTGGCCCGAGGGCCTTCTGGGCTGTGAATTATTTGGTGCAGGCAGGTTTTTAGGCCCCCCCATCTCCAAATCTAAAACGGGGGCAACCTTTACCTCTGCCACCTTGGCAGCAGCAGGGGTGCTGTTGGTTTTGGGGGTTTTCGGCGCGTTATTTTTATTTTCGATGGGCTTCTGCACCTCATAGATCCGGGTAGCCTGTTCAATGACCCAGTCTAAAGATCTTTTCTCATGAAAATCTCTCACGAGCTGGGTCATTATGTATTTGGGTAAGGCATGGAAAAACGTATTGATAAATTCTCTGCTATCCGTGCGCACCCTTCTGGTGGTCTGTGCAAAAGCACGCTTTAAAGGATAGTTCCGGGACTTTTTTTTTATTGTCCCTACGGTTCGGCCATGTGTTTTTAAGCATAAATCGGTAGATCGTAGAAAACTTTCCTATGGACCATAACCGACTTTTCGTCCATTAACGCACTCGAAATCAGCTGCCATTTTGTGATAATCCTATCACTTTCCGCATCGCCTGGCTGACCTGCTTTTGCGGCACTAAATCAAACCCCCCGCCCCTGAGCCTGACATCAGCAGACGCGTACCGCCCATTTCCCAACGCCAAAGCACGTTTCGTGTCAACAATCGCTGCGCCTCAGCTAATGGAGTGTCGCCATGGAAATGGCAGGACGCCTCTTTCCTCAATAAGTATAAACACACCGTTTCACAACACACAGCAGCAGATTTCCGATTCCATTCCTCTCTCTGTGTTACTTTGAGTATTCTGTCACTCGTTCCTGTGCTCTGAACAGCTACCTTCGCCGCTTCTAGGCCTTGTGAACACCTGTACCATCTCTGTAAATTATTTTACTTTCTTTACCACACAATGGCTACAATAATGCCGTATATGTGTGAGCCCGAGTACACCGAGGAGGAACTACTGGAAAGGCAAGCACGCGAAAACGATGGGGATTCGGACGGCAGTTGGGAGGACCAGTCAACGGATGAAGAGCCTGGACCATGTCGCATGGACGGCGTCTCCACCTGGTGCACGTGCAATCGGTGCGAGCTAATGCCAACTGAGGAGGAGAACTGCTGCTGCCGTGAAAATTCCGGGTGCTTGGCCTACATTTCGGAAGGCGAGCCAAGTCCGCAATGCATCACCGAGCTGCCAGAGTTCGGGGAAGCCTGCCTCTCACGGACCGTGTTGAGGATGATGATGGTGCTTATGCACGAACTTCGCGGCACTGTTCGTCCGCGTAATCCGAGTAACGAGTAAGTATACTCTGGTTGTGATGTCAGTGATGCCACTACTATTTCATGGTCGTCTCCCACATATAAAATTACATCTACATATCATTCGAACGCATGTAAATTGGTTCCATTGCATCTTTCTTTTTCACAGGTGGTACAGGCTGGTGGCCTATCGTTGCTTCACTTGGTGGCTTCACGGGAGGCTCGGACACCGCGTTCGGAGAGTAATACCTGCCTGTGCGGTACTTGCCATTAGACAACATTTCCCCAGCGACAGTGGACAATACCGCGGATTTTCCCTGGATGTGCTGCAACCGGAACTTTACAATGTGTAATGTTTATTATTTATGTTCAATTGAAATTAATATCTAAAATAAAACCCAACATATATTTTAACAATGGTTGTTTTGATTTGATTTGATTTGGTATTTATAAACTCACCCCCCTGCCTTCCATGTACTAGATCCTGCAGCCTGCCTCTTACATGCAGTTAGATGGCCTCTCCTTGGTGAGGCCCTGCGGCAAACGAGTCTTGTCTGCACGACCAGCGCCCCAATCCACCCCCCGCCCTATCAAAGGCAGTTCGCACCGGGGTACTTGCGCTGGCAAGTGGAGCTGTCAGGGAGCGATAAAGGCCAAGAGGTGCCAAAGACCATGTACACTTCAAAGTGGTCTATAGAGCATGGGTTGTTGTTCCCATGTCTACCTCCAGACCCCGTGTCTCCTGCCAAGCATCCCCCCTCACGCTGGACGCCCCCCTGCAATCCACATAAGTGTGTCTCCATTCACGAGTCTTCCTGTGTCTTGTCTGCACGACCAGCGCCCCAATCCACCCCCCGCCCTATCAAAGGCAGTTCGCACCGGGGTACTTGCGCTGGCAAGTGGAGCTGTCAGGGAGCGATAAAGGCCAAGAGGTGCCAAAGACCATGTACACTTCAAAGTGGTCTATAGAGCATGGGTTGTTGTTCCCATGTCTACCTCCAGACCCTGTGTCTCCTGCCAAGCATCCCCCCTCACGCTGGACGCCCCCCTGCAATCCACATAAGTGTGTCTCCATTCACGAGTCTTCCTGTGTCTTGTCTGCACGACCACCGCCCCAATCCACCCCCCGCCCTATCAAAGGCAGTTCGCACCGGGGTACTTGAACTGGCAAACGGATCTGTCAGGGAGCGATAAAGGCCAAGAGGTGCCAAAGACCATGTACACTTCAAAGGGGTCTATAGAGCATGGGTTGTTGTTCCCATGTCTACCTCCAGACCCCGTGTCTCCTGCCAAGCATCCTCCCTCACGCTGGCCGCCCACCTTCAATCCACATAAGTGTGTCTCCATTCGCGAGTCTTCCTATGTCTTGTCTGCACGACCACCGCCCCAATCCACCCCCCGCCCTATCAAAGGCAGTTCGCACCGGGGTACTTGCGCTGGCAAGTGGAGCTGTCAGGGAGCGATAAAGGCCAAGAGGTGCCAAATACCATGTACACTTCAAAGGGGTCTATAGAGCATGGATTGTTGTTCCCATGTCTACCTCCAGACCCCGTGTCTCCTGCCAAGCATCCCCCCTCACGGCTGGACGTCCCCCTGCAAACCGCATAATGCCACGACATATACACGTCATGCATTCACAAACACACCCCTGTTTCGAATTCTTTATAACCCACTTCATATTTCGAATGAGAACTTCTTTGCGCTTTGCTAGTCAACCCGTGAAGGTGCAGGTTATCTGCTCTTCGTCTCTGTGAACTTCCGTGACCACTTCGAGCGTACTCGTCAGTTTGCAACCTGTGAACTGCTCCCTGTTCTACGACAAGAAACTACTCTGATCCCTGCATCTAACTGTTTGTTCGTCAAGGTAAGGCCATGTACCATAATCATTTTGCGTCCAATTTTTTTAATTTATATCTATTTGCTAGTAGTCATCAAATTGCATCCATGTTTTCTTTTCGTTCAAGACAGTACATGCAAGGAACTAGTCACATGTTCTGAGTTTAGTCAAATTATTTTTCTATTTTTTTAAAGTTATTCATATACTTATCCACATGTGAATGGTCCAAGTCAATCAGCAACCATCTTTGGTGGAGCTCAAAAACATGTGAAGGGTCGTTGGAAATTCTACTGGAAAAATGGCGGTCAGTAATGCTACACTGTAGCAACGTTCACCGCTGGAACACGAACCAACATTTCCACAAATGTGAACATGGCCATTTGTCCTCAGAGGAGGCACGGAAGAAGAAGTGGTTGATTCCTTCATCACCCACTCACAAAGCCATTGAAAAGATTGTATTTGATAAAACTATAACAAGAGATTTGAGGGGACTCACGGAATTCTGCCACACAGGAGATTTGGAGGTGTTCCACAATATGTGCCTAAAGTACAGGCCAAAAGGATTGCATTTTGGCATGGAGGGCATGATAAATCGGACTCTTCTAGCGGTCTTGGCACATAACCATAATGTTGGCCGTCAACAAAGTAGGACGACCGGAACTTTAGGGACGCTTCGCTACAATAAGGCCTTCACTAAAAGAAGTAAACAATGGGTGATCAAACCAGTGTTTGAGGATATGCAATATGAGTTTATTGAGAGACTTATTGTTGATGTCCTAGATAGGCACATACATGGAGTTGTGAACGAACCTGTGCAGGGGACAACTGCATTGCCACCCAACATTGCCTCTGTTCCATGTCCACCTAAAGCAGAGCTCATTGAGAAATACACATCACGGTTTAAATGATTGTAATTTGATTGTCTGTTCTCTCGAGTCTCCTCATGTTGCAGTCCCATTGAATATGTGTATCTATGTAATGTGTAAATAAAAGTGATTGCTCAGTGTACATGCAATGTGTCTCTCCACCCTTGCCCCTCCCTTCACCGTGCAGTAGTGCGAACCACCCGGTTGTCACCTGTGACTTTGCTCTCGAGTCTCCTCATGTCGCAGGCCCATTGAATATGTGTAGCTATGTATTGTGTAAATAAAAGTGATTGCTCAGTGTACATGCAATGTGTCTATCCAACCTTGTTCATTTGCGCATTAAATTAAACCAAACAGTAATATAAATCATTTTTCAAAAAATATAGAATGTCTCCGTATTTATGGTTCTCTGGGGCTGCAAAGCACGCAGACAAAATGCAAAGATGCAGTGTAAATTTCAAGTCCTGTGAGATGGCCTTACACTGAATGTAGCTAACTAGGAATGTGTGCTCGTTCAAAGTGAAGGTCAGCTGCTTTGATTTTTTGCTAGGGTGCCGGAATGGCCCACGACTCAGTATAAGGTTCTATTGTTATTTGACCTTGACAGGCCGGGACCATCCCGAAAGACTTCTTTTTGGGGGTGTGGTGCAATAACGTAAGAAACGATAATGAATAAAATTTCAGAAACGAAAGCCATTTAATGTTCGTTCATTAGAAGAAATAACGTCGGCATAGAAGGAGCGGTATTTCGGGGCTGCCCTACGCACAGACACAATGGAAAATGCAAATATAATGTAAGTAACTCTTTAGATGAGTTTATACCGCAATTTAATTACTATACAGTAGCTTTAAAGACGGGTTAAGTTGTACTTGTTCGTTCTATGTGGCATATTGTTTTGTACCGCGCACTATCTTGAGGAGAACCATCTCCTTTTACGGAAGCACCTCAAAACCTTCCTCTTTGCTTCTGCTTTCTCTCTCCCTCTCCCCTGCTACAACTGGTCCACTGTCTGCGACCTCGGTCCTGGGCCCTTCCACTCTCCACCTGCACTGCCTCCCTGTCAACCCCTGCACTGGGGGACTGTCTCAGTATCCTACAGCCCCCCCCTTCCCAGCACTTGTTCTGCACTTACCTTGCACTCGCCACCAGCTGGCCCTATGTATTTATTATTTTATGCTACTTACCTTGTACTCCACTTCCCCCCTCCCCTTCCCTTTGCACTTTTACCTTCCCCCTACCCCTGCACTTGCGCGATCTGAATGACACCTGGCCTAGTAGGATCGTTGTCTGTCTTCTCCTTGTTCCCCCCCCTCCCTGCCTCGCCACGCCTTGAAACACTTGTGTATAGGCGCGTTGCAAATGCCATATTATATCATATCAGTGACGAAGTGGTCCACTGGCGCTCAGGCGGCTCTGAAAAAGGCGGAGGAGAGGGGGTGGGTTACTGGAAATGACGTATAATACCCAGTTGCACTGTCCTAGCTATGAAATAATTTCCCGACCTAATATATAAAATGAATAATTTTAATAAAGATCTGATGGTGAGACTAATTTCATTTTTTATGTTTTTAAAACAGGTACATCCTTCATTATTGTCCGTGTCACGAGTACCAGACACCGGCGGATGGATTTTACAGCCGCCAGTTGCTTCTCCGCGTGAACAACGTTACCACCCTGACCATTTTATGGGACGATCGCCAAGTACAAGTATGCCCTTACGCGGTACTAATGGCTAGATGCAACATACATACCGTTGTGGTGGCCTAGTGCCTCGTTGTTGGAACAGCCATGCGATTATCAGTGCGACCGAAGAGCTTATTTTATCGTAAACCAACACCCTGTGTACTGCACACGAACATCGCTTGCCTCAAGACGAACTATTTTGGATCGAGAGCAAAGAAAAATGCAAATCGCTGAATATTCTCTAAACATTTGATGTCCAATAAATGTACTTTACCAAATGTACCGTGTTGCTGTTTGATTTTAAAGTACAGTTTCATATTCCGAATTGTGGCGCGCTGTGTTGTGAGCTGATCTGTGTTGGTTTCCGGGTTCTGTGTGGAGTCGCGTAGAAGACGCCTGGGCGCGTTTGCCTACGCAGCACAGTCACGTCACGGATAGAGGCGGGGAATATGAATGTTTTGATAAAGTCTGTTTCAGGGGCGGGGGATTTGATTTAGTGCCGCAAACGCAGGTGAGCCAGGGCGATGGGGGGAAATGATAGGATTATCACAAAATGGCGGCTGATTTCGAGTGCGTTAATGGACGAAAAGTCGGGTAAGGTCCATAGGAAAGTTTTCTACGATCTACCGATTTATGCTTAAAAACACATGGCCGAACCGTAGGGACAATAAAAACAAAGTCCCGGAACTATCCTTTAATTCTTGCACAGACTCTTGTGGGGCCTGATCCTCCCCACATTGCAAATTGTAGGCTGCCTTGCGAGCCTCTTGAGGATTTCTGTGTACAGAAAAATGTTTCAAGATGGCCGCCCTGTATGTGGACCACCTTGAATGATTTTGATCCTCCAGCCCCGCAAAGAAACTGGAGTATTCTGGTGAGAAGGTCCACTTTACATATTGAATACAGCTTTGGCTGTCCTTCAAATGGAAAGTCTCCATCATTTGCTCATAGAGCACCAAGTGTTCCCAAACAGAATACTTGGCGTTCTTATGATAAGGTGTGATAACACTCCTTATTGCCTTTATTTGTTTCAATGGGTCCTTAAGCAAGGCCCTTTTTGCCTTATTGGCCTTTTTGGTTCGGGTAACCCTGGTCCATTCATCCTCCGACTCAGAAGCGCTGCTCCCAGAGGTGCCCGTCTGATCTTCCAGGTTTTCCCGGATTCTGCGAGCCTGGGAATGGCTGGCAGAATGTGGGGACCTGGTCTCCTGTGTCCTGTAATGCTCAGAGGAGTCTTCAGACCCCTCCTTGCTGCCAGGATTTGATGGGTACCCCCCCCCACTGACCCAACTGGGCAGAGGTTTTCAGGAGGCCCTTAATGGGCCTACTCTCCTGGGGTTCCCCACTAAATTGCACTGTGCTTGGGTGCCCATACCCGGATGCCCGCCCATCCATTCCTGGGAGGTACTGGCCTATGAGCCCCATACTTCTAGCTGGATAGTAATCTGCCATCTCCGTGGCCCTGGGCTCATGTGCGCGAGGGGACATGGGGGTGGCAGAGTCCAGGGACTGGGAGAGATGAAGGCCTCTGGTACCAGGGCTCCTGAGGTTATGCACAGGCGTTTCCCTTTCCCAGCGCACCTCGTCCCTATCAGCCCCTGCTCCCTGTTGCAATGCAAGAGCCTGCGCTTTCAGTTCCTCAGTTAAGGCCTTACTAGACTCTATCAGTCTCTCCTGCATCGCTACCTGTTGCTGGAGCCTATCATTGTGCTGACAGAGAGCCTCATTTTCTCTCTGTGCCTCCTGATTGGTCCTGGAGTACTGGGCCAGTCTCTGCTGCAGGAGGGTTACCTCCTGAGCTGTGTCCCTATTGGCCTGCTCCTTTCTTGCCAGAGCATCCTCCACCCTCCTGGTGTGCTCTAACAAGTTCTGGTGTTCTTTTTGGAGGTCACCCAGTCCCTGGAGGGCCAGGTGATTTTCTTCCATTTTCCTTTTTAAGTGGCAGACTTCCTGGCCTAAGGTATCCCTTTCCTGACTAAGAGCCTGCATCTGTGCCGCCAGGTCGTCCCTTTGCCTTTGGAAGGCACCAGCTTTCTGGCGCTCCTGGTCAAACTCTGCCTGGGTATCCAGGTCTTTCAAAATCAGTTTATTGCTCTCTACCTTCTCCCTATCTAGGTGGCTTTGCAGGGTGACTACCTGCTCGGCACATGCCCTATTGAAATCTAATTTTTGCTCCAGCTTTTTCTGGCTTTGCAGTAGGGAGTCCAAACCTTCTTGGTACTCCTTCTGCAAGGCCAGAAATCTGGTATCCTGGTCCGCCTTTTCCTATTGCAGCACATACATATCCTCCTTTATTTTAGTGATGTACTGTCTGCTGTCCTTTTCTGACTCCTGGCTCCTGAGCAGCCTCTGCTCCGAAGAGTCCAGATCAGATTGGGCCTTCTCTAACGCCATCTGTTGCCTATTTGCCAGATCTTGGCCTTCAGCACATTTGTCCTGCATGGCTCCCATATATAGATACAAATATGCCGCTATCCTGGCAATCTTATTATGTTCATCTTTGGCTTTAGGGGCCATATATAGTTCACTCAGGGCCACATGTAGGGGACCCTGATCTCCCCATATATCTGACCCTGTTTCAGTGACCTGTTGCGCGATTGCCTGCAACCAGACCGTTTGGTCCTGATGAGTCCACTCACCTCTCACAAATAGCTTATGTAAGAAGTGCTCTCTGGCTATTTTCATATCTACCAAGGTCGTCATTCTGGAATTTGAGTTCCTTCCTGAGTTACAGAAGTTTATATTTTATTTTGCAAAACAGACCGTTTCCTTAGAGCGTTCCTTTGAGGGATGCTTTCACAGTGTAAAACAGCGTGGTGATCTAACCGGATATGTGTATCTGGTCAGTTGGCACACTGTATTAATCTGCACAAGTGGTAAATCTAGCCCAGAATATCCCGGCTCCGAGCCCCCACTTTTGTAAGCGATATTCAATCAACACTACAGCCAAGTCAATGCCTAGTCTGGGATGCTGAGGAAAACCCTTATTAATGTATTTTTATGTCTAGTTTAGTACTCTGGATGACCACCCTTGTATAACACCCCCCTCGTAGAATCCCCCTGACCCCACTGAGCCAAGAAGTAGGTTTGTTTTGCAAATTAAAAGGTTTATTTGAGAATTTAAACCTTTTATATATATCACACTTTATAATAAATTAATATCTGATAGTACACTTAGACATATGATGTTGATCAACAATGGGTAATCTGGCACTAGCACACTTCTTTACAATCAATGAGGAGTTAGTATAGGATGGATAAAGTAGCAAAAATACTTTTATGATTTCAAGGGAAAAGCAATGAGGAATAAAATGCAGTACAGAAATACTTGATATGATTTTAGCAAAAGATAAGATAATCACTTTTTCTCTGGCAATTCACCCCCCTCCCCTATGCAATGTAAGAAATGGAAGGAGATGGAAAGAGGAGCACACAGTTCTCAGGAATGCAATCAAATACACTACGAAATTCAGTTCCCCTCCAGCAAGCTTAGAGGAAACAGGTAGGAGTTTGAAACACAGGCCCAAAATGCTTTTTAAATGTGATGGCAATGGATGGGAAAATGTGCCAACTGATTTTAATTCCCTCTAGAGATTCAGGGTGAGTGGGAGATGCGTGTTGTTATTAGTTCAGGCTCACTTTAGCAATGCTCTGTGAGTTATTACCAAGTTGCAAACGGATTTTAACAAAAGAAAGAATGGAGCTGCTATTTTGACAAGTGGATAAATTGAGCCAAAATCGCAAATCGCGGTAAATTTCGCGAGTGCGTAAATCGTGATTGCGGAAAAAGTTTAAGGAGTAGGAAGTAGGCTTGTTGGAAAGCTTAGATTCTAAGCTTTCAGAGGAGGAAAGTTAAATCTCGTTCCTAGCCCAAACGGTTCCAGAGATACGGACGATTAAATAAAGGTAGTTTTTCGGATTTAAAGTAAACTCAAAATGACAGGTGACAGCTTGCAGCTGCAGAATTGACAGGTGACAGTTGTGCAGCTTTAAACATGACAGATGACACGATTTCTAGGAGGCAGTTCTACTTAGGTTAAAATAGTTTGGATTAGATTATTTTAACTAAGAGATTGGTTCTGCACAGTTCTGCTAGGTACTCACAATATAAATTTGAACTAGGCCTCGTCACGGATCTGGTCAACACGTCCGGCTGCGGTTCTGTCTGCTCGGCGGGTCAATCAGGCACCGGTTCTGCTCACAGCGATCTGGGTCAGCTCTGCTCTGCTGGTCTAGCCTCTCTGGATTCTGGATGTAACACTGCTTTCTGGGTACTGCTACAGGTTCTTGCAAAAATTCTCGGCAAAACTTCAAACCGCTCGCTGTTGAATAGTTTGGTTACTTTTGAGGCCTGCTGAAGAGGATTCAGCTGGTGGATTCAGGCCTCTCTGCTACAAATTCTGGAGTTAATTTCTGCTACAGGTTCTGGAGATTGATGGATTTGAAGTCTGGATCTCTGGATGTGAAGTCGTCGGTCAGCATGCTCCGCAGCAAATGGAATTGAATGTCTCTACCTGTCCCAGCAGTCTCTTTTTATGTGTTTTGGAAAGTGGGTGTGTGCGTTGGTCATAACTAAACCTGCCCCTCTCACTTATCATTGGCCAATTCCTCCTCTCTCCCTTGATTGGGGGAAGGAAATGTGAGTCAGAGTGATGCTGTAGGTTTTATGGTCAGAGGAACCTCCCCTTGTCAGATTGCACACAAATCTATTTCTGACCCAAATACATATTTATCTATGTACCATTTTTCTAATATTATAGGTCCAGTTAACATATTTTCTGTAGCACCAAACCATCCGATCCCTGTCTTTGTACGATGTCGTGTCCACTGATGACAGAATTCTCCCCTTTTCATCCAGATAACGACCTCTAAACCTTTCCAGATTTTACACAAATGTGCACCAGGGATATGGGTTACAGATGATAAAGTGTCAGATTTTTAACATGCATACATTTGGAGTGAGACCCTATTTTCCGCTAGCAACCCCCCAGAATACACCATAGGGTCCTAACGCCTCTCAAAATGTTCACAGAAAAATCACAAAAATAATGATATTACTTATATAATTCTGACAAGTCCGCACTATGAGTTATCTATCTTTTTAAAATTATGCCCTGGTCAAAAAGGGGTGTGGCTTCCCCCATCACAGGGTGGAATAACTGGTTTATCCACTTCCCCCAAGCCAGCTTGTTCACAGAGGCACAGCTGCCCCCCAGTTTCTCCCAAGAGGAAGCTATTTTACGACGCCCCCAATATAACATTTGCCTGAGTCCAGGACAGGCCTTTGTTCAACTCCCTGTAGTCCCCGGCTGCTCCACCCCTAATCTAATCAGAGAGGTGACAACTCCTTTTGGCAAGGGGAAGAGTGGCTGAGCAGGTTTCAACTCCTGTCGGGGGTAGTTGTCAGGCAGAATCCAGTTTCATTAAGCCAGGTTTCAGCTAAATGTCACTTTTTGTTCCCAGTTTAAATCACTTACAATTTTTACATATACATTAAATAATTACTTCCTTCAAGTCATTTCAGAATATAGTTTTACATTGTATCCACCTCTTAGCAAGTCTTTCCTTGGTCTGTTTTTTTTTCATTTGTTCAGTTTTACACAAAAGTCTGGTGGTTTTAAAACGCTGGCTTTCTGATAGTGGTGAGTACTGGTAATGCAACCATTTTTGGGATTAAGAAAATGAATTCCTCACAGTTCTGAGTTGCTTTTTTGGCAATCAGCATTGCCATTCCCAATGGTTTCAGGCTACTGTGTGTGTAGCCCAATGGTGGTTTTAGGCAGTGCCCTCCTGTGCTCACAACATAGGCAAAAATGGGTGGCAGCCTATTCTTCATGTTTTCCCTGTGCACTCTCTGGGGAGTTCTGGCCATCATGATGTTTTCCATGCCAGTACTGCACAGTTTTATTGTAGGGCTTGGATGCATGGGTAAAAACATCCCACAATGTCTGCGGGGTGATAAACTTCCCTTCGGGGCATAGGTCGGACAGTGCCTGGTAGCCCAGGTCATACCAGTGTCTCATCAGGAGTTTATCATGGGTGGGTGCTGAGGCCTGGGAACTGCCAAATAGGCAGCCACTTGTAGTATGGGTGGTGGCCGGGTTGTGTGTGTAGCATTTGTCTCCACGCCATGGTTGTTGCTGCTACGGGGTCAGCAGGGGCGTCAGTATGAAATGTATGGTGGAGAATGAGGGAAAGGGTGTTGACTTTGTCACATGCTAGCTTCTCGAGTTTCACGTGTGGGAGAGGATCAGTGAATGTATACCAGTGTTTGGCATGCTTAGCTTGTGCGGCGGTCCAGTATCTAGCAAAGTCTGGGGCTGTGAAGCCCACCTTCTCATACGGAAGGGTCATATGCTGCCACTTTTTACGTACTGCGCCAGAGTGCCACAGGAATTGGGCACATGTAGTGTGTAGGTTCTTGAAGTATCGTTTCCTGGGCCAGATTGGCACATTGATAAAAATGTAGAGCAATTTAGGGACAATTATCATTTTGATTAGGGACAATCTGCCCGATAAGGAGAGCGGAAGATTACGCCATGTAAGCATCCGGGCCTCCGTAAGCTCCGTCACGGCCGTATAGTTATCGGTCAGTAGTGAAGAGTTATTGAGGGATACCTGAACCCTGAGGTACCTGATACCCCCTGGTGACCAGCGGAGGGGGAATTCACATGGTGGTTGGGCGGTAGCCAACCTGAGCGGTAAAATTTCAAAGTTAGTGTAATTTATGGTGAAGCCCGAAAATGTACCGATTTTCGTTATGTCACGTATGATCGGGTCTAGGTGGGCAGCCGGGTCTCTGATGTAAAGGAGTACGTCGTGGGCATACAATGAGATTATCTCCGGGGTGTCATGCAGGCGTATACCTTTTTGTGTATGTTTGTCTCTGACACTATCAGCCATGGGTTCGATAGCAAGCGCAAAAAGTATTGGGGAGAACGGACAACCCTGGCGGGTGCCTCTGTGGAGCACGAAGGGGGGCTAGACCGCAGAGTTGAGCAGGACTCTGGCTACTGGATTTGTATAAAGCAGTTTGATAAATAATATCATACGCAGGCCCATTCCCATTTTGTGGAGAACCGCCCACATATATTGCCATGACACCATATCAAATGCCTTCTGGGCATCAAGGGTGACCGCTACAGCACTTGCATTGGGATCAATCCTGGACATAACATTGAATAACCGGCGAATGTTGAGGGCTGTGGATCTACCGGGGACGAACCTGCTCTGATCTGGGTTAACTAGGTGGGTCATTATGGGCAGGAACCGGCTCGCAATAATCTTAGCAAATATTTTCATGTCTGTGTTGATTAGAGACAGGGGCCTGTAGGAGCCGCATACGTCCAGCGGCTTGCCCGGCTTAGGGTGAACGGTTATGACAGCTTTGCGCATGGACTGGGGCAGGATGTTCATCTCAAGTGATTTGTTCCAGACCTCGAGGAGTCTGGGTGCTAGGATGGCGACATGCTCCTGATAAAACTCTGAAGTGAGACCATCTGGGCCTGGTGCCTTGCTTTTGGACAGTTCGAGATAGCTTCAGTTATTTCATCAAGGGTGAATGGAGCTTCAAGTTGGTCCCTGGTCGCCCGGGAGATGCGGGTCATGGGGATTTGGTCTAGCAGGAGGTCTGTAACTTGTGGGCTGTGTTATTGCTGGGGGTCATATAGGGTTGTGTAGAATGCGGTGAATGCCTCAAGGATGTGTTGGTCAGACCAGCATAAGACGTCACTTGCGTCCTTGATGCAGTCAATGCGAGCTCTAACCACCCTCCGCACTGACCAGTCTGGACAAAGTCCTCCCAGGTCTGTCTCCCTCACCATATTTTCGGACTGCCGTAGGACGGGCGTAGTATTGAATCTCCCTTCGGGCGTGAGTCTCAAATGTCTCAAGTTCCGACCTAGTCTGCGCCAGTATGGTCGGGGAAGGGGCTAAGGTGTATTCCCTTTCAAGTTCTTTTAGTTTCACTTCGAGCGCTGCAAGCTATTTTTGATGTCTTTGAGGACCCCGGCCTCCCTGGAAATACACATCCCCCTGATGAAGACCTTGAACGCCTCCCACCGGACCCCATCAGTTGTATCCTGTCTTCTATTGCAGTCAAAGATGGTATTAATATCCGCCAGAATTTCAGCTCTGAAGACTATATCTCAGAAGGCCTCAGACTTGAATCGCCAGGCGGAGCGGGGAGGCTGGTCGTGTCCTAATGTGATGCGCAGCGTTACCGGGGAGTGATCCGAAAGTGTGCGCGGCAATATCTGTGTATCTATGGGCTTGCCCACCATCCCACTTGATATGAGGAACAGGTCTATCCTAGATAGGCTATCATGTACCGATGAGTAGGAGGTATGTTCTCTCGCCAGCAGGTTGAGCACTCTCCACACATCTTTGAGACCCAACGCGTCCATGTGTGCTTGAAGTCTATTGGCCGCGCGTGATGCAGCTCTACGGCGATCCCTGATCTGTCGAGCTCATTGTCCAGGATTAAGTTCATGTCTCCCCCCATATGATTGGAACACCAATATATTTCAGAAGTATGGTGATGATAGCATCAAAGAAATCAGGGGCGTCAAAGTTCGGGGCATATGTGTTCACGAGGAGGCATTCTATGTTGGCGAGTAGGCAGTGAAGGATTACATATCTGCCTTCGGAGTCAATGTGGCTGGTGCGCAGTGAGAATTGGACTGATTTATGAACCAGGGTAAGTACCCCCCTGTACTGGGTGGAATATTTTGTGTGGTACCTGTTGGTGCCCCAGGTCGGGGCGAGGTATGTCGCTAGGCGCCCCAGGGCATGTATTTCTTGAAGGAGGAGTATTTTAATTCCATGTCTCTGGGCATAGGTGGTTATTCTGCGAGCTTTGGTGAAGTTGCTCAATCCCCGGACATTCCACGTCATGATATTAAGTGTCATAGTGCAGCATTATGGGACATCCCTGCAGTAATATTCTATACCATTCAGTACCTTGCGCCCACCTGTTACACAGGATTATTGTGTTGCAGTCGTGTACCGCTCTCCCATGCCTTTTCCTTTTAACCAAACCCCAACATTACCTCCCCCTACCCTCACTGCCCTCCTGCAACTTGCAGTGCAGTCCCCCCCACCCAAAACACAGTTGCCACCAATGGAACTGACATTTGCCAGATGGTAACAGTCGGTGGGCTGGATCCAACGTGGATATGCCCTTATCATAGCCCAACAGGGGCCCACTAGCAGCAACCACCATATAAAATTAGACATTGCAACTGCATCAGCGTGCGCTGATGCCGTACGGCCGGCGTTTGTAAGCATGATGTAGGGCAGCTTGTGCTGTCTGGGCCATGTTACTGCGGTAAACGGATTCTGTGGTCGGCCCCCAAAGCCAGAGAGCACCTCCCAGCAAGACAAGCACGCAGGAGGAGCTAGGACACATGGCCAGCTCACGGTACTGAGAGAGAAGAATGGCAAGTGTTTATCATACAGTAGCCGGTTCGTGATATGAATGCATGAGGTAGGGAGCCATGTTTACTAAGTGAACAATACTTCATTGCCATCAACACATTATAAGTCAGGGATCAACAGATATGATAGGCCTCCATGAGGCACGCAGCTCGTGGTCAATTGTCATTGGCGCGACCGCCCTCCGGACCATGGAGTGGTATTTGCAACTCGATGAACTTCACCGCCTCGTCAGGGACAGTGAAATACAGTTTGCCATTGTAGGTGATTTTGAGTCGTGCCGGGAAAAGGATGGCATACCGCTTTGTGTAGGGGCCAGGCGCTGAGGGGCCACGCCAAAGTGGGGTCGCAATGTAGAGCGAGGCCTCGTATGGCAAGTGGGCAGTTTGCTCTGTTCAGGCAGGATAGGATTTCAGAGGCTTGTATTTAGTGGTCAGCAGGACTGAGATGCAATCGAGTCAGAAAATCCGGCTCAGGGAGAGCAGTGGATATGTTCAGGAATGGTTTATGGGGGGCAGCATCCCCAGGTCAGTGTAGCCGGCAATGCACTCGGACCCCAGCAATCCATCACAACAGTCGGAGGCACAACCGCGTGTACCTCCCCCCGCCTCTCACCTGGTCCGCTGCGGGTTCGGCAAAATCCTCTGGGTCTTCAGTGCCAGAAAGCGCGGTACCGGCACAGCAGGAAACGGCCGCACCGCTGCCCGCCCCGCATGGAGCCCAGGTGGCAGGCCGCGGCAGGCCACAGCAGCAGTATCGGGTCCACCCCTCCAATTCAGAGATTGCCTCGGGAGGAAGGGATTCGGGGGCCGCCACCCCAGCAGCCACGGAGACAGGAGCGGGATCGAAGAGTCAGGCGAGCCAGGCGGAGGGAAGCCGGAAGTCAGGCGAATGCCAGAGCCGGGGAGCGCACAAGGCCCGACACCGCCGAGGGTGCAACAACAGGGTCCGGGGAAGACGAATCAAGCCCAAATTTGCACAATGTGCGTCGTGCAGTGTTGGACGCAGTTCAGCCAGGCGATGACCATGTAGAGTATTGGAGAACGCAGATGTGAGCGGATAGGTGCTGGGGTCGCACGGAGCTGGAAGGCTAGGCAGCCATCTTGGGCTGCTCCACAGCGCCCCCTACTCATATTATTATTTAATTATGCATACATTTCCAGGAGCATTTGGAGCGCATCGTTATCTCTGTTATTATTCCTTATGTTTCTCAAACACTGGTCAGCCGCAGTGATTCAGATATAGGTGCCGCAAACAACGCAACTTAAATACGAATAACCACAACAAGAAACTCGCCATAGTTGTTCAGACTGGATGAAACTACAATTTTGTAATTTCCAGGAACTCGTTTGACCTAATTGCCACTGCAGGTTCTAATAAAGTTTTTTATAAACCAGGAAGAACCATGGAATTCATATGGCTTAGTAGGGATTGTAAATATAGAAAAGACATTTGATTTAACGGGTTTCTAGAATGTTTTTGTCCACATCGAGGGGATCCTGTCCACCTGACACAATGACCTGCTTATCATGCAAAATCACACATCAACTTTTGGGAGGAATACACACGCGGCTGATCTGTATGGTACCAAATGTCCGGAATTATCTAAACATGAGTCTAAACATGCCTGCTCTGGTAGACCCGTGCAGCTAACACACATCACACACATTCCACCGATTGACCAAATAGCACCAGTTTGTCACTAGCATAGGCCCCTCCAATTGGGCACTCACACATCAGGAGAGTCATGTCGGTGTGTGGGGAACAGAGATCAGCTGTCCTGGAACGAGGGCTTATACCAGCGGTTCTAGCCAAGCATTCTCCGGTGCTGTTTGCACCCTTGCGCTGCATACTTATACGTTTTAACATGCACGGGTGTCAGTTCAGTTTTACAATGGAGATGCAAAGGGTTGGTCACTATGGACATCCCATTTGCACTGAGTGTTTTTAGCATAGGGAGGGAACGTCCGTGATCTCTCCAACACATTGTTGCTTGGTCAAACGTTTGGGTTTCCTTAACTTTACAGTTGTAAACAACATTGCTGGTCAGCCTTTCCTCCATGGAACTGGATACTGGCTTCCATTTGTGTGCTATTTTGTGTTTTCTGTCAGCATGCACTATAGGTTTCCGATCCGCTCTGTGTATAATACTTCATATCCAGTCATTTTATCGCAAACATAACAAAGTGGTACATAACAGAGCGGACAATAACACCGAAAAACAGTGAAACGATTACATAAATAGCGAAAAGGAAGTGGGTTAAGGGGTTAAAATGGGTAGGGATGGGGTTGCGGTGGCATTATAAAGGTGAGAAATCAGTGGTTTGGGGCGACACCTCACCTCATTTTTTTTTTAAATTGGGTTTTTTTCAGTGTTTTGCCCGGTTTTAAATGCACCACTCTGTAAATGTGGTCGGTAAAATCACATATCACCTAATACTTCTGTTTTTAAAATTTCAAGTTATGTACGTTTTTATGAACATGTTATCCGAGGCGTTCATGGCTGATTCATAAACCTGTTCATTGGTAACGCTGCCGCACCAGCAGACAGGAGCCTTGAAAAGCGTGCCCGATCTGGTGTGATGGTGGCAGCCTATTTGAGGCAAAAACTCTCGGTTCCCGTGCTTGCGCTCCAGCAGGGGGGGGGAGCTTTTCGCTAACATAGGCCGCTGCTGCCACACCAGCACGGGGGAGCCTTTGAAAGGCTTCCCAGAGATGGCGTGGTGTCTGCGCCCTATTTGAGTGAAAAGTAACCTGCTCCTATGCTGGCGCTGGGCGGGCCTGCACAGGGAGGAGCTTTTCTTTTACATAGGGCACTGCTGCCACGCCGGCACAGGGGAGCCTTTGAACAGCTTCCTCCTGTGCTGGGGACGGTCGTGCCTTCATGGTGTGGGAGGAGCTAATGATATTCTTTTGGCATAACATGCTGCTATAGGAATGTACATGTAGTCAGGCTGCTGCAGTTTGCAGAGCTTGCAAGTCAACTCTATAAGACAGTATTATTGTTGGCCTTGAAAAACAAAACTTAAATATTTGTACCAAGTAAAGCTTGGAAGGTGTACGGTCCAGTGTTTACATTGCAGATTATAAGGTTTGACGCCGAGTTACACATCTAAAAGTCTGCAGATGAAGTCATTGTTTCATGTATGCAGGCACCTGTGTCCCTCACCTGTGGGACATGTAAGTATTTATCTGTGACTTAAAGCACCCATGTTTAGCCATAGATCATAGTTTTTCATAAAGCATTAGTTGTCTTTCTGACCTTACTTTCCTTCAATGACTTCCTCCTTTCATACATCCCAATATTGATATGATATGATAGGTTATTTTAATACCCAGAGGTTTCTAAGCGAGGACCCGAGGATCGAAACTGTGGTGCTCTGTGTTGTCTTGCTTCCAAGGCAAGCACATTGCCACTGAGCTATCCTTCCGAAATAGAGCAAAATGATTCTGTAATTGATGGACATCTTTGAGTGGTATTTCAAGCAAATGCCTTAAAATTACAGCATTATCCTGAGCTTTGGGTTGACATCGTGGTTTGTAACGTTTCAGTGTGTTAAGGTCACAAGGCCCAAACTGAGCAAAAAGGGACTTACACAGAGAAAAAGTGGTTGAAAATATGATTGGAGCTGCGTTAAGTGGGGAGAGAGACAAATAGAAAGTGATACAAATAAATAGTTAGACACAAAGAACAAGACAGATGTAGAAAGTGAGACAAAGAGAGAACTACATGACCGAGCAGGGAGGCGAGGTGAATATCATATAAATGGGCCGGGGAGACCCGGCAAGGTCCCAGCACAAGAGCAATGTTTGCACCCAACAGGGCCTAGGCCCCGGCCCACTTAAAGCCTAGATTGGTACCTGTACTTCTTTTTTCCCATTTAAAGCACAGGTTCAAACGATCCAGACCCTTTTAGGAACCACCCATGGGTGTATCTTTTGAGGGCGGTTTTGAGAGATTTCCAGTGCGCTGCCCCTTGCTTCCCTAATCTTGGAGGTAGGGGAGATAACGAGAAAACGAGAGGTCACGGGGGACATCATGATACGTATAAATCTCTGCACAGCGCAGCTCCCTGCTCACATGCCAGGCAAGGCAAGGCAAAAAAAGGCAACTTTTTTTACGAGCGTGCATTAAGTCATCATGTGCACGTGTGCGCGAGCACCCACAATCAAACGGAAATCACACGGAAGCGAAGCCGCAGCGTGCTGGGGCGCTCCTATCTCCCCTACCAGCCCTCATTTCCTCGCCTCAGTATCTGATGTTGCCGCCCTTTGTTGGTATCCGTATCCAGAGCCTGCCAGCCTGCCTCTGAGGCGGCTAAAGGCAAGCAATAATAGGCCCGACCGCTTCCCTCCAGCTATCAACAGCGAGAAAGACAGGCCATCCCAACTGCTCTATTCCCTGAATGCTGAACGAGAAGCTCTTTAATTAAAACAAGAGCACGATGGGAAATAGAAACAAATATCTCTTGAAAATAGCAATTGCCTCAACGCACAAGAGGCTGAGATGGATGTCTTGTTTATCGACTCCCAGAATTGGAGATTCACCAGTCAGCAGCATGACGCCCCTCGCGCCACGCGTCTGTGGCGAGTAATTGGTCCTCCATTCCAGATTTCTGAATGTACGCATCTTGGCCTCCCCTTCGACCCTCCAGATCACTGGCGTGTTATTTCACATGACAGAACAACATCTCCTCTTCACATCACTGAGGCGATTTACACTGCGCAGCAGCATGCCTCCAGTTTTATAATTCAGATGTATAGAAAATGCATCCTTTCAGATAACTGAGGAGGAAGCCCTGTAACTTTACTTTTTGTCAATGTTTTATGTGATGAATGCGCACAGGAAGAAAATGTTTCGTGCCTCAAAATATTCTGGGGGAAAAATGTAGGCAGTCGCTTTACCTATTACACATAAGTATAATTTAGGAGCAAAGGCCAGCATTCTGGTATTCTTTATTACTCCTACTCCTACTTTTCCTCGTCCCAGTACCTACTATTTGAAGTCACTCAGCCTTCTTGACAGTCTAACCAACACAATGTGACTAAATATTTTTATGTCCCCCCCCCCATCCTCCTGCACTAAAAGGGTGGACACCCATTATACTTCCTGGAATAGCAATTAAAAAATGCGTCTCTGCATGAGGTGGGGAGGCCTCAATTCTGGCATGAGGAAGAGTAGGACTAGGAGTAATGACGATTACTGTTAAGTAATCCAGGCATTACGTTCATGCCCCTCTTCCTAGTTCCTGTATTTACTCTTTGACAGATGCCAACTAGCACACCGGGGAGCATAAAGATAACACAAACAACAGAATTTTTAGAGCACACTAACAACTTTAATTCCATAACCAGATTAACAAGAAACATCACTTAAAACCAAAAGGGCAAGAGACTGATTTGCAGGGAGACCCAGGTTGCAGCCCCCCAGAGGTCTATAATGGAACCACCATGAGCCTCTGCCCAGGATGCAGGCATCCCCCGGGTGGGCCTACCCAAAGTACCTGAGGGACACTCAGACACTCTCAAGGGCTAAGCCTCAAAGGTTTCCTTAATCCATCGTCAGAGCGAGAGCGAGGAAGCCTCCCTCTTCCCGCCTGAGACCTCCTAGGTGACAAATAGGCAGAGAACAAGCCTGTCCTCACCAGCACAGGGTGGTCTGCTTATTGCTAGGATATGAGACACAAAGCTGTCTTCACTAGCAGAGATGGTGATTTATTTGCTAAGGTGTCCACCACCACAATATGGAGTGCTTATTTTAATAGTATATTTTGAGGACTTAAGAGAGCGCAGTGTTCAATAGCACGGAGAAACTATCAGACTGTGGTTATTATGAAACATAGATAAATTGCAAATTACACTGCATTATAAAAAGTTAAGGATTTCAATCAGGCGAAGCGCACCTTAGTCTCGGCCTGGTATGCAGCGCACGACTGAAATGCTTATTTGTTTTTTTTTTAGATTAGATTCAATATTGAGATGGTACACCACTCATATCACACCCCCTTTTCAAATACCCCGGGTCACAATGGACCATGAACCAGACTGGTTGGTAAAATATATTTATTTATTTATTAAAATTCAAAAGAAATCACACACTTTTTACTATGGGGCAGCAATCACCAATGGAGTGATAGTTACAAATGAGAATATGAGCAATGGAGTACATACACAGCACAACAGGATCGGAGAACATTTGATTTAGGACAGATAGCGCCCAAGTTAGAATTTCCCCCTGTAATGTTCCCTCAACCCACAAATAATCAATTCTGAGTGGACAACCAGGAGCAGCAGGTACTCAGGAATGAGAGGCAAGAAGTGGAAACTAAATCTGACCTTCCCTCCCCAAATAAGAAAGAAAAACGGATTTCAAACCCCTTGCAATGTGATGAAATGACACTCGGACATGGATGAATAAAATAATGGCTGTGTGCAAAAACCTTGAAACAAATACAGTTCTACACTAAAGCAACAATGTAAAGGTACTAACAATCACAAGCAATGAATTAGCAAGAGCATACAGTTTGAAAAATGAATGGAAGATTTAAAACTGTCTACAATCAAAATGACACGTTGGAAACTTTGCAAATATTTCTGTTTTCCGTGTAAATTTACTAAAACGGTTTCTTTGAAAAACGAGTGAAATATTGTAAATCGCAATGTGGTTTTCGTGTTGCGGTGGAGCTATAGATCACAGGTACACTATGGAAGTGAAAGTAAGTCTCTAGCCGGTAATTTGAATGAGTTATGCAAGATCTAAGAAGGTGCACTTGAGTAAATGAAGGCGCGAAAAAGGAAAAGAAATCAGGTTGTGAGAAGAACAGTTTTACTCTACACTAGAGTATTCAGACTAGGCCACCAAGAAGGGACACAGTAAGCTCCAGGGTTGAATCGCGAGTTCAACCCCCTCGCCCCAGCGCCCACCCTGGTGGAACCAGTCCGATCACTCGAAATAGGATTAATAGTTTAGGATTTCACAAGACAAAATTATTAAAGAGATGGTGCTAGCACTAGAAATCAATAGCAGGATGGCAAGAATGATTGTAACAGTTTGAACAAGGTATCAGGATAAGGATAGGGTGACTTAGAGAGTGAGATGAGAACAAAGACACGATAGGCTATGGGTCTAGATGGGGTGGCAATTGATACTCACAGTCCACTTTTTAGTTTTTTGATTTTGGACAGTCAACGGTTCGGTCACATCACGGCAGGGCACCTGGCAAAGCAGCTGGGCAGTTCTGGTCGCCGGGTAGCACTTCTGGACTGGCAATTCTGGTCACTGGATATTACAGGTTTGCTGGATGGCAGGATTGCAGCATGCAGGCAGTTAGTGGGATCGGGAGGCTTCCCAAAAACACCACAGCTTTTGCCTTTGGTTATTTGGGAATTTTAGTGGTTTTCAAATTTGAGGCCTTGCTGGAGCAGGATCAGCAATGCTTGGGTTTTGCAGTAGTCCCTGGAGTAGGATCAGCAATGCTTGGCCTTGTAGTTGGATTCTGGATCAGGAAGATGACGGATACAGGAACGCAGCGCAGGAAATCAGGAAGCGTCTGTGTGGAGTCCTGTCAGGTACCCTTTATATAGAGCATAGTGACATCATTGACTATATTGCTGGACCGGCTTAGCTAAGCACGCCTTTAAACAACTGGATTGGACGACCAATGTTGGTTGCCTCCCCTGGGTTGTACCTAGTTTATGAGGTTGTATTTTATGATGGAAAAAGACTTCGCACTGACCTTTTTGCCATAAATCTGTCATATCAGTATTTACACTTTTGTACAATGGTGGCACCTTAATAAATTGCATAATCAGGTCACATATTTTATGTAAAGGACAGCCGTCCAATCCTGCAATCTGTGAGACATTATTTTGGACGGTCACTACCTTTTGATAATTTTAAGCATGAAAAGTTTGGCCTAAAATTCCATAACGTTATACATATGTGGGGTTGATCATAAGGTATATAAGTATACAAATTTACAATTGGGACATGTATACTTTTCTGGGAATCTGCAATATTTTGTTACTTCTGTTCCCTATGCAGCAATGAAACCTATGACGTCTTAAAAGAAAGGCCATAAAATTACTTCTAAACAGTGAAATATTTACATTTTTCCAAAGTCCTGCTGCAGGGATTAAAGTCTTTAAAGTTTATTTCTGAAATAGTCTTCAGAAGCAAATGACAGTCTCTTTGTTCCTGGGTCAATTTTTTTTCTGTCCTTCACTGCTTCCAACTGTCATTTCCTTTAGAGCATGGTGGGGGTTTCTCAGCTTAATTGAAGTTTTTATTGCCCCTTCACACTTCACAGGTTAATGTCCCAGGACTTCTATTGTCCCAGCCTGGAGCACAGACAAATGTCTGACGAGCATGTGAACTTTCTTAGTCCTGAAAGTTTATGGTGTGCCTCCCTTCCTAGGGGGAAGTTTCAAATCTGGCACTTGAATAACTGTTTTTTTTGGAGCTTGCAAACTCAGCCCATGTGTCTTAATCTTTATTTTCTTATTTTGAGTCTTGAATTAAAACAAACTTGTGGAATAAAAATATCCTATGTGTGTATTATAACCAGCCACAAACCCCTTCACATTGCAAGGTAATGGCAGGCTTTCCCTCAACAGTTTACTTTTTAAATATGCCATATTTTCTTCTTCAGTCAGCAAAGCCCACATTTACACGTGTTGAAAATTGCTAGCATTTCTTCCTTTAAATTCGGTTTGGCATCTGTCTTTCCAATATGGTTTACACAATAGTCTGGACAAGGCAAAGGTGGGGATAAAATTGACATGTGTACATACAGCTCTGATTCCTTTCCAAACAGTGACTTTGATGCTTTTTAGCCAAAGGTAAGCGCTTTTCTGTGTTTGGTGCAGTACAGCTTTTGTTGGTTTTCAGGTTTTGGCTGGCACAGCCTGACATTCTGGAATAAGGCTTGGTTTTGCGGAGGGACAGTGGGGATATGCATGGGCATGGCAGGGCCTTATTAATCACAGTGTTTGGAGGAAGAACAGATGGAAATAGTGTCAGGGCAGCATTTGTAAAGGTGACAAAGGATTTCTTTTCAATGGATATTTTGTCTTTTGCAGCAAAGCAACACTGCTTTTTCCACTTTCTTCCTTTTATTTATGTCGGAACACTCTGGCATTCTCCTTCAATGTGCCCTGAGGTTCCATCCTGCCTGATGTGTGCTTGGCAGGATGGTGCCACCATTTTTGTTGTTGTTGCAATGCAGTTTTGAGCCATGGCGCTCACAGTAGCCAGCACAACCCTTTTGTGGTTGTTTCTGCGAAAATGCAGCTTAGTAATGTAGGGCAATGTCATTGAGTGGGTCAAAATATCCCACACATCCCCCCTCCAACTTCTCCGGGCTTCCAAGTCAAGGGAGAGTCAGGCAAGTGGGATTTCATCTTTGGACAAAGCAGGATCAGGCAGGTATAAGTCCTTCTTTCATCAGAGAATGGTGCGTCCTGCTCCTCTCGTTGTCTCTGGTTGGAATGTGGCATGACACCCCAGCTTCCTGGTGGATCTTCCTCTCATGGTGTGAAGCGACATTCCTGGATCTCCTTTGGTTTCTCCCTTCCAGGTAGCCGGGAAGGCCCTCCTTGGTCTTTAGATAGGTGCAACCAGTATGCATCTATGAAAGAGAACACAAACCGGTTACAATAATTTCCCACTAACTGCCCACCAATTGGGTTGATAGCAGTGGGATATGCAGACATTCAATGATAGCAATTAATGATGAAGAAAAATACTCCCTGTTACATAATCATATTTATAAATCCTATCGGCTTCCTTCTGGTTCTTCTTTTCCTTATTCTCATGTTTCCGATGTCTCCTCTGTTTGATTCTCTCTGGGCTCCTCAATTTGTTGCAAAGTGTGCCTAGGGTGGCAACTCTTTAGCTGATTAATATGGACCCATTTCTCTTCTGTCAATTCGCCTTTGGGGATGCGGACTCTGTAGGCGACAGGTGATATTTTGTCTACAATTTCAAAAGGTCCTCGCCAGCTAGACAAAAATGAGACAAAATGGTTACTTTCGAAATTGTACAGGTAGACCCTGTCTCCTACTTGGTATTCCATTTTGGTTGTTTTTAGATCATACTGAGTCTTCATCCCCTCTACAGAATTTTCTAGGTTCTGCTGAGCTTACGCAAAAGCATGTTGAAGGTGTTTTCTTAGGTTCTCAACATTCTCATGAGTTGTGGAGGTGTTAATCAGTGTCTGCTCCTGTGTTCTATAGAGCAGATGCTGAGGTAGCACCATCCTTCGTCCAGTCATCAGCTCAAATGAAGACATCTTAGTTGCAGAAGAAGGTGTAGATCTGATGGCCATCAGGACAAGTGGTAATCGGATGTCCCAACTTGGCCCAGAGTCTGCCACAAACTTTTTTAGCATGCTCACAATGGTTTTATTGTACCTCTCAACTCCACCACTAGAGGACAGCCGGTATGCAATGGGAAGTTTCCTTTTTACCCTAAGTATCTCCCACATCTTTGTCATCACTTCGCTGGTGAAGTGACTTCCTCGGTCTGACTCAATCCTTTGGGGTAAGCCAAAATGCGAGAATATGTGATTGATCCTCATGGCAGCTGCTGTTTCTGCCTTGCAATTTGGGGCTGGGAGACATTCCACCCATTTGGTAAACAAGCATGTTACGGTTAACATGTACTTGTTCCCCCTAGAGGAGCGAATCACGGGCCCGCTGAAATCTACTTGGAAATCTGATCAAGGCAGTGTCATCCCTCTCTTCTGGAGGGGAGCTCGGTGTGTGAGTGAAGTTGACTGAAATTGTTCACACGCAAGACACCCCTTCAAGTATTGGTCGAAGTCCTGCCACATGTGCGGCCAGTATGCAACCTCTTGCATGATTTCTAAAGTAGTGTGAAACCCCTGATGACCGGCTGTGGCCGCATCATGGGCATGACTTAGCACCAGGCTTCGAAATGAGGTAGGGACCACCCACTGGTCACAGCCAGATATGGATCTCCTTACCAACAAACCGTCTTGGATTCGGAAATATTTTCAACACCCTGAGGTCCTCTTTCCCAATGTAATCGGTATCCGTCAGGGGAAAGTTCTCAGGGTCCTCAATGTGTTGATAAAATTTACCAATAATTGGATCCCCTTTTTGTGCCGTGATTAAATCAGCATCTGGGGTCTCCTTACTCCATTGGGCAGTTGAGAGTTAATTGTGAGCATTTGTCTGGGACCTAGTGATAGCAGTGACCTGGATTTCCCCCAACAGGGACTCGATCTTGAGGAAATCCCCCTGGATGGCTCCGGTTATGGCCAGCTGATCATCTAGGTCGTTTCCAGTTTTGCATGGCCTCTTTATTCTGGAATGACCCTTGATCTTCTTCCAATAGATGGTCATCCCACTAGAGGTGACCAGATCATCAATATTTTGGATGAGTGTGTCATGTTTAAGCAGTTTATTGTTAGCACATAGCATGCCTCTGGTTTTCCAACTAACCAGGTGCTCCATGAACCCGTTCTGGACATAATCTGAATCAGTGATTATGACCAGTTCGTGCAGTTGGTGTTGGACGGCAGTGAGGATGGCTTGATGAACTTCCATGAACTCTGCCACCTGACTACTGCGGGGACCAATTTTGTACCCAACGGAGGGTTGCGGGGCATCATTCACCCAGGCATTCCCAACGCCGGCCACCAGTTCCTTTTCCCCGTTGTCAACATGGTAGGAACACCCGTCCACATAAACTGTGGGCATTACCTCACACTTGTCTTCTTCATAGAGTTTATGCGGGGAATTCAGGTACGCCTCCATGTTGTCCCGGATTTTAAGACTTTTGTCCTCGAGATAGTTTTCTCTGGCACAATCATGCAAGTCAGCTAGACCTTGCGCAAGGGGGATCTTCTTGTTTTGGCCATATCTGACCTTCACAGGAAAGCCTTGCATTGACAGAATCCAGGAAGTAATTCTGGAATTACTCATATTTCCAGCCCGTATTATGTCACTTTGGAGGTATTGCAAAGGCTGGTGTGGAGTCTCCACTATGATGTGCTCCCCCTGGATGAACGGTTGGTAATTTTTCAATGCCCACACTGTTGCCAGGAGTGCCTTCTCACAATCGTTGAATTTTTACTCCATGGAGGATAAAGTCTTGCTTACATAGGAGATTATTTTATTGACCTTGTCATGCTTTTGATATGATACGGCTGTCAATGTATTCGAGAACCATGTCTCCAAGAAGAACTCCTTGTTCTTGACAGGGTAAGCTACACAAAGCGCTTGTGATAGGCTTCTTTTGAGTTGCTTTACTGCCTCAGCTTTCTCTGGACCCCACTCTCACTTGACCCCCCCCCCTTCAACAGATGGATCAGGGGTCTTGTGATCTGTGCATAATCCTCAATGAACTTCCTACTGTAAATCGTCAGTCCAAGGAGGCTTCTTAGCTCACGCAGAGTTGTGGGGTCTTTAAGTTTTAGGAGTGCTTCTGCTTTCTTCTCCTGGGGACAGAGACCCTCAGGAGTTATCTCATGCCCCAAGAAGCTGACACGGGTCCTGCATCACTGTGCCTTTTGGAAGGAGAGTTTGTTCCGGCAACCCTAAACTGTGTCAGAACATAATGGATTTCCACAGTTGAGTTTTTTTTATCAAGACATCATCCACATAAGCCAGGTTACCCCTTTCACACAAGTCGGGCATGGCCTTATGTAGGAAGATGTTGAATTTGTTGCCGGAGTTGATGTATCTGAAGGGAGTCCCGGTCCAGGTGTATTGCTGCCCCCGAAGGTATTGCAGCTTGTATTGGTCCTCCCTACTGACAGGCACGGTCCAGTACCCATTGGTCAGGTCAATGGCAGTGTATACCTTTGACCCCTGGATCTGGACCAGCCCCTGATCGGTGTAGGGGAGAGGCCATCGGGACATGTGGCCCCATTTATTCAGATTTCTTAGGTCAGCACATAGTCTCCATTGGCCGTTTCGTTTTACTGGATGAATTATCCCACGGGACTCAAGGTTTTTGATTATTTCTGCGAGGGACTCCATGGATGTGAGAGGCAACAGATATTGCTTCACAAACACTGGAGTCATTCCAGGGTCAGTGGGAAATGTTGTTGTGTGGATTTCGGTACGACCACAGTCATACGATCTTGAAAAACTAAGAAAACTTGTTTCAACTTTTGCTTTTGCTCTGGAGTCTCACAGGCATCAGCTAGGTTGACTCGCTCTTCAACCATTTGCCTGAAGCCTGGAAAAACGTCCGGTTTTGCTATCTCAGCTGCCTCCTCCAGCTGGGTGGACAGGTCCCTGGTGAGAGTATTGACCAGGACAGAGGGTTTCAGGCAGGCAAGGCTGTCATTGAGGACCTGGAAGATCACCTCATCCTGCCTGATGTCACAAGTCACCTCTTCTTCACCGTAAGGGCAGGAAGAGTACACCAGGAAATTCCCCCCTTGCCGGGTGAAGATCCTGTTGGGTGGTAAGTCATTGTCACTATCACTGTCAAAACAGTCATTGGGGATTGGTCCTGTCAGTTCATTACCTAGATCCATGGAAAAATGTCGTCATCAACCGTCATTCCAATAATGGTGCCTGCGCCCAGAGTGATACTCCTAAGGTCGCTGTTATCCATCAATATTGGAATGGTGTTGTGTTCTACATTGACTAATGGTGTTGGGTTTCACCCCAACCCCTGCTGTTGGAGATGGCCATTGAAGTATATATATGCGTCCGGATTTTGCTGTTTTTGTCCTCTTTTAATTTTTAGTTCAAGTGGGAATAGTGGTCCGTCCTGGGATGGTGACCTCCTCTCCAATTTGAACTTCAACTGCATACGGCAACAGTTGGGCTGACCGAAATGCTTTTTCAGAATTATCAAAGTCCATGGGATTGGTCCCTAGTCGGGACCAGGCTTTGTAATTGATCAGATCCAAATTAATGGCTATTGAGAATGTCACTGCCTAAGTAGAATGCAGCAGGGACATCTCGCACAACCCAACAATTATGTACTATGCTTTTGTTTCTGATAGAGATTTTGAGCAGGAGATGTTTGGAATTGGGAGTTTCCAGGCCCATGCGCCACTTATCGATCAATTTAAATGTGGGGATGGCGGGATCTTTAGGGAGCTGTCGGAACATGTCTTCGCTGATGAAGCTCTTACCGTTGTTCACGCACACTCAGGCGAGAACAGATTCCTTCCCCTCATTTAACTGAATAGGGATGAATAACTGTTCTCTAATTTTCTGAATGTCAGCTAAACTTTGAGTTGGATTCTCATCACTTTTTACCATGGAATTGGGATTTTCCGATTGTAAACCAGTATAGAATTTCAAAGTATTTCCTTCCAGTGTGGAATGCCACTTAAAACTGGAAGGAAGGTTGATTTTCAGGAATGGAGAGGGGTTCCCATCACCAGTTTGTTGTCCTATAGCAATCAATGTCACGTCAGGTATTTGGTTATTCTGGAAATGAAACTCAATATGATCAGGTTTTTGTTCAACCATGTGGCATGTGCCATTTAAGCTAACATGGTTGACACTCTGTTTCAATTTTATTGGCCTGTTAGTCTTAGTCCAGAGGACCTTGTTCACACAGTCTATTAAGGGGGACAACCTTCGCAGGATGTCATTCCCTAGTAGGCAGCATGTACCCTCTGGAGTTACGACTATGGCAGGGTGTTTCACCTTATGTCGCCCAATATTTTTTCCACATCTGCAGTCCCCTCGACAGGAATTTAATTCCCATCGAAGTTCTGTAGTTGGCCAGGAAGAGTGGTGAGAAGGATCTGGTGTCTCTCCCCCCTTCCTGAATTTATCTGATCAAAGGTCCTTTCTGACCGAAGAGTGGCTTGGGATCCAGTGTCCACCAGTGCCGAAAATGTACATTGCCCCTGCACCTGGACCGGGGCATAAAATCGACCCTCCTTCTCATCCAGGGGGCAAAGATAATGTGCATTTTGGGCAAGCTGGGTGGTCAATTTCCTTATTTTGGACTCCGTCACAGGGGTAGTTTGAGCATAATTCTGTGTAGGAGTTTGGGAATCTGAAAGAAAAATGTTGCACTTGGGGATTCAAGGAGTTTCGGGCTCCTCCTTTTCTAATTCTGGGCTCCCCCCCCCCTTTTTGGAGGCAGCCACTAGAATTGCTTTGGGAAGTTTGGGAATCCTCATTTAATATTATGCCTTCTTGATGCTCAATCTGGGGTTCTAGGATGGGCGATTCAGAATCAGTCCCCACACCCACCCAGTCTTTATCTAAATCTCTTGGGACCCATTTTTCTTTGGGAGGAGTCCCCCCATCCCTGAAGAAGAAGATCTTTTTCTCAGGATGCCCTAAGGATTCTTCCCCTTCAAATTGGAGGACACTAACCTCCTCCGCAAACTGGGTCTTTTTTAGTTCTTCATTTCTCCTTCTACCCCCACCCCCCTCTGATCCTTGGGTGACAGGTTTTCGGGTGCAGGAGATTTTGGTTCCGGTTCCTGGATGTACAGGGGCTTTTCATGAGTGAGGAAGGAAGCTTCCTCTGGGGCTTTACACCTCCCTTACCCCCGTGCCTCTTCCTCTGGAACCAGTGAATTGTCAGGGTTCTCGCCCCGTCATTGTTCTGGGGTGCCAGATCCTTGATTTGTGGGGTTCTGAGCCGCGATGTTTGTCTGAGGGTTCTGTTGAGCCCTCAACATGCGACCCAGATCCTGGGTTAGGTTCTGGACCTGGCGCTCCAGTTGGGATACCCGTTCCGGCTCGTACGGGGGTCTCTGGTCAACCCTAGGTGGATCACGGGAAGGGTAACTATCCCTTCTCCCATAGTAACCTGGATATGGTGAATTTTGGTAACCCTCCACCCTTGGCCTCCCCTCTCCCGGATTGGGTTGTCTGGGTTCCTGAAAGTGGGGAATGAAAGGAGGGTTGTCCTGCAGGTTGGGGTTTTGTGGGTATCGGAGGAAGAAGCTTAACCCATCATTTGGGGAATTCCTGCCCTCCTGAGGGAAGTTTTGGAGGGAAGTTTCCCGGGGCAGCACTTACCTGGTTTGATCCCCCCTTGGGCCGGTGGAGTCCATCCAATCCCCAGGATTGGTCTGTTGCCCTTGTATCAGGGGCTGATATAATCAGGGGAGTTAGGGGTCCCATTAGTGGGATTACCCACTACAAGAATATTTTGCATTTCTATGGTAGGGGGTTATGACACTCCTAACGCCCTTAATCTGCCTAATGGGGTCTTCGGTCATAACTCGCTTGAGTTTGTTTGCCTTCTTTGGCTTAGTCACCCAAGTCCACTTGCTCTCAGACTCCGAGGCTTCTAGTTGAGGTCCCCTCATGATCATCTAGGCTCTCCCAGATCCTGTGAGCTTGAGAGGAGCTCATAGAATGGTGGGGCGTAGTTTCTCCATTCCTGTGTGGCACAGGAAAGTAGTCTTCTGACTGCTCTCTTCTCCCAGGGTTGGGAGAGTATTCCCCCTCTGCCCTAGTTGGGTAGAGGTCTTCAGGATGCTCTTTTTGGGCCTCATTTCATCTGGTTTTTCATTAAATTGGACCAACTGGTCCCTTGGAAAGTAATATTTCGGTGGATCTAAGTCCCTGAACCTCCCCTCATAGGAGACTTCCTTGTCAGAGACATCAGCCTGCATGTTTGGGTATCTATACAGGGACGCCTGTCCATCAATTTCTGGGGGGCGCTGATCTGTTATTTCCATCATACTTGGTCTCTTGATTTCTGCCGGCCTCATGGTTTCTGGCCCATATGAACCGGTGGACATGAAGCTGGCAGTGTTCACAGTATTAAATGGGTTGGAGTCCCTTAGCATAGAGGTCCTTATACTATGATCACGGTTACCCTGTCCCTCTCTACCTGTTCGGGGTCCCTCCAGTTAAGATTAAATCTAGCACTCTCTTTCTCCAACCTTGCTAGTTTCTCCTTTTCACCCCCTGCTTCTAGATGAGAAGCAAAGATCTGAGATTTTTGTTCCGCTCTCAAGGTTTTATTGGCCTCTATGGCCCGCACTTATGCTGCCACTTGTTTGTTGAGCCCATCATTCTTTTCACAGAGAGCCTCATTGTCTTTCTGCGCTTCCTGTATGGTCTGGCAATACTGAGACAATTTCTGCTGCAGGAGACTCACCTCCTGGTTTTAGCATATTTGGTCTGGAGAGCACCTTCTACCCGTCTGGCGTGCTCCAGTAGATCCCCATAATCTGTTTTCAGTTCATTGAGTTTTTGGAGGACTAATTCACTCCCCTGTAACTCTATTTTTAATTTGCTGATTTCCTGGTATAGGGTGTCTATATCCTGACTTAGGGTGACTCTCTGTTCAGCCAAGTCATCCCTGTGTTGCTTGGCAATATTTAATTTTTGGCACTCCAGATCAAATTATGCTTGAGAGTGGAGGTCTCTCATAATTGATCTATTATTTTCCTCTTTCAATTTTTCGACCTGGTCTTGCAACATGGTTATTTGTCCTAAGCAGACCCTGGTATAGGTTAATTGTTGAGTCCGCTTCTGTTGACTCTCTTCTAGAGAGTCAACCTTTTCCTGACACTCCAGTATTAATGCGTTTAATTGGGCCTCTTGGTCTGCATTATTGTGCTGTTGGAGAGCCAAATCTTCTTTTAATTGTATGATGTAGTTTGCAGATTCTACCTCCAACTCCTGGCTCTTCTGTAATTTTTGTTCTTCTAAATCTAAATCCGACTGGATTTTATTTAATAGTTCAACTTGATTCTGCGGAAGAGTCGTGTTTTCCTCATGCCTTTCCCGTATCACTCTCATGTGGAGATACATGTAGGCCGTGATTCTGGCAATTGTGATTAGCTCCTCTTTAATTTTTGGGGTCATATATAGCTCACTCAGAGCTTGGTGTAATAGGCCACCATCCTGCCAAGTGTCCAGAGCCAAAGCCAGATTTGTTCATCCTGTTCTGGCCACTCACCTCTGACAAATAGCTTGTGCAGGAGGTGCTCCCTAGCCATATTGATTTCTACTACGGTCATTTTGGACATGTTCTTTCTTTATTAATTATTTTGGGGTTGATTTAATTTTACTTCTATACACAGGCCTGGTACTTAGAGTATTTGTTTTGGGGAGGCGCTTGAACAGTGTAACCTAGTATTCCCACCACACAAAGTATCAGTACCTTGCAGGTTAGTCTGCTGTATTAGACTGTCACGGGAGGTAAGCAACTCAATCCCCAGCACAAGCCCCCAAATTTGTTAAGGATTTCAACCAGGCGACGCACACCTTAGTCTCGGCCTGGTATGCAGTGCACGACTGAAATGCTTTATTTTTTAGATTAGTTTCAATATTGAGATGGTACACCACTCATATCACACCCCCTTTTCAAATACCCCAGGTCAAAATGGACCATGAACCAGACTGGTTGGTAAAATTAAATATTTATTTATTTATTAAAATTCAAAAGAAATCACACACTTTTTTCTATGGGGCAGAAGTCACCAATGGAGTGATAGTTACAAATGTGAATGTGAGCAATGGATTGGGCTTGACATTAGTGGAGTACATACACAGCAAAACAGGATAGGAGCACTTTTGATTTAAGACAGATAGCACCCAAGTTAGAATTTCCCCCTGCAATGTTCCCTCAACCCACAAATAATCAATTCTGAGTGGACAAACAGGAGCAGCAGGTAATCAGGAATGAGAGGAAAGAAGCGGAAACTAAATCTGACCTTCGCGCACCCCTGAAGTACATCGAATTACTGTTAACTGTGGGCGGGCGCTGCCGGTGTCGTGTTTGGATACTCTTCAGAGTGCCTGCCACTGTTTAGGAACACAACGATTATCCTCTCGTCTGTGAAAGCTTGGAGGACGTCTTTACCTGATACACCAGCTGCCTGACTTTGGATAGAGAAAAAGAGGTGACTGATTGTCCACGTATGCTTACGTGTGGACTATTTCTATTGACATATGCACACCGTGCCTATCTTACATACCTATAGGAACAGTGATTCTATTGGATATTGGCATGCTGTGGTTGCTGCACTCTCACGCTGTGTTCCCTTAGCAGTAGTTGCAACGCCCCCTTGCTTGAACTGTTTACTTGAAACCTCTCAAAATAAACGTGATCTTATATGTTTTTTTTTATTTCCTTTTTTGTCCCAAGGTGTGCCTACTGCACGCGAACCCGCCTCCCTGGCATGGTGACGCTTCCCTGTGCTTCAAAACCCGTGACCCTAGCGCACCCACGCGCGCACCTGTGAAGTACATCGAAGTACTGTTAACTGTTCACAGTGCGAGGTGCGGGTTGCGGGGTGCTGTTTTCAACCTGCCAGGTTGGTTATTGAGCACCGTACTGTAGTTGACAAGTTACGAAACAATTGATAGGAAATCATTGATGGTTTGTCATAAACAATCTGGAACGTATTAAGTGGGAATTTTGAGTTTGTGGTTTTCCGCTGAGATTGTAAAGTGTTCTGAGCATTACCATAGTCCTCATTTTGCTAAAATCATGGATTCCACATTGAGAAATGGGAAAAAGCAGAAGGAGTGTCCCTCTAAAACGCTCCCCACGATCGAATCCCCAAAAAACGTAAATAAAAAAAAAAATAACAGTCCCTTAGCTTCATTAAATGGGAAACCATCATTCTTATCCATATCAATCCATTCCGACGAAATGAAGCCCACCATTGAACCAAAGCTGGTTACAGAAAGCCAGCTGGGGTTATCTGACCCAAAAGAAATTTGTTCTCTCAAAAAAGCAAAGGAGGACATTACAAATGACCCATTTGCCGTAGATGAGCATACAATGAACGTACAAAAAATAATTGCTGACATACACGAAAACAAATATCTTCCTATCTCTGATATCTCCATGCTGGCTCCAGTGATCATGTATGACTTAGATAAAAGAGTAAGACTTTCACTTGGGCCGTCTACACCAGCGTCTTCACATGGACCACAAAGGGAACATGTCCACGTCCATAAACCAAAGGTTCTAGAGTCCAGTTTTTCGAGTCCTGACATGGGTAAAAAAGCAGAAAAGAGTATACAAATGCCTGCAACGAGTTTGCCTGCCACGAATGATGTTCACACCATAAACACACAGAATTCAACTGAAGAACAGACAAATTTGAACACGTCTGTGCCCGCTTTAAATTTTTCAAACGTACCTGAAGTACCCCTATCACAAGATATCATTGATGACAAATTGCTCGAGCAGAAGATTAACGACCTGCCAATATTCACAAGAATTGTAAACTTGCTCGATCGAGGCCATGAATATTCCCATCTTATTTTGCAGGAGATTAAAAAGGAACTCGCGAAAACTAACTTACAATTATCAAAAATCGAAGGCTATATGCTGGCGCAAGAAGGCTGCTTCACTCTACAGGTCTAGTGGAAAAAATAAATGTTGGGTCACAAACAGTGGATGAGCCGTTTTTATCGCACGGAATTCTAGTGACTTTTGCGCAATTACTTCAGCGTAAAGAGAACAATTGTGTGGATAATCCTATCCCTGCAGAGAATGAAAAAATTGACTATTCGGAGATAGCAAAGCTGCAACACGATAGAATTATTCAAATTGAAACCATTTTGGTTCAACTTAACTCTAAAGAGAAAGTCCTGGAGATTCCCTCTGGAGACGGAGTATCTGAGACGAACATATGGCCGTCTGAAAACTGATCCTGACAGTCCTTTGACTCTGTTAAATCTTATTGAAAAGGACAAAGTCAAGGAAGCGCAGCAGGAGGTTGTTAATGCAAAAGAAAACCACTACTTCTTATCACGCCGAACTAAGAAAAACCATCTTAAAGCGCTTAAAAGAAGACATAAAAACAAAGGTATCTCCTTGAGCGGCGAGAAAAAAAATGTGAGAATTAGCTTCCGATTTGGCAAATATAACACAAGTAACAAAGAACAAGGCATTAATGCCTGTGACTCCCTCTGAAACAAACTTAAATTTAAATGAACAGAATGAGGAAAGCAAAACTGCATTGCACCTGAGGCCTACAACGACACAGGATAATACATTGACACCATCTGATAATTCAAGGAGAAAACAAAAGCTTAACTCGAGATCTTCTAGAAGCGAGATTAATGGGAACGTCGGAAATTTTCTATTGGAAACGGAAGCAACTCCAATCATGGAAAAAAAGTCACAGTCACACTTAACTTCGTTTTTTACAAATCTTACTATAAAAAAAAACGACGGTTTTAAGAGAAACGCAATAAGCATAGACAATGAAGGAAAATTAGGAGCGGTGTCTAATCCCCCGAAGCACGAAGCAAAATTGTTAAATGATGACACCTCTAAGGAAGGGACAGTAAAAACAGTCGTAACTCTGGATGCATCTCTGAATATTGAGGCGAATAGACCGGACATCCAGACTAACCCAGCGCAGCTGAGAGATCATATTCAATCAATGAATCCCCCAACTTCCTCAATTCCCGTTGTAGAGAATGGTCCATTAGAGAAAGCATTGAAGGACAACAGCAACCAAGAAATGACTGTTCCTTTGAAATCTCAAAAATTGAATGGGGGTGCATCCGAAATGTCAAAAGTTGTTGGTACTGCTGACAGCTTCTAGAGCTGCCGCTAGAAGATTTGCCCAAACAAACTCGCTTGCAGTTTAACAACATTCCTGACGATATGAAAAACATCATTGGATGGAGGAGTGACGTTAAGATTAATGGCATGGTTCGAATTACTCGATCCTTCGTAATGAATTCTCTCTACAAGATTCCATCATTAAGAAGTTTGGTCACAAATGACATCGAGCGGATCCGACTGCCCAACGAGAATAACAACAGAATGCTGTCTAAAATGATATCGCCTATAATTGCAAAATTAATTTGGGAGCACCAAAGTGATCTCTCGTTTCTTGGGCTGGAAATGGTTGGCTTTACTCTAATAAAAACAGCAATGGACTTTTTGGAATTCCATCCCCCACCACCCATAGTGATGTCTGAGTCTAAAGAATTTACTCCGGGTCAAAATAACTCCAATAAAAATATGATGGAACAACTTTCTACCCATACCAATGCATTAAATGGGTTAAAATGGCTTCAACCATTGATTATAACAGTTTTAAATTCGCCCCTCCCCACAAATACATCATAAGCTCATGACCTTGTGATCATGTTATGGAATTGCTGTGGCATTGGTAATCTGTTAAAATGGAGTGAAAGTGTTAAAGGAATGGTTCGCCCAAAAATTTTTATTTCAAAAATAGATAGAGCAATTTAAGCTCAAAGATAGCACATGGGGGCATCCATTTTGTGAAATGGATGGCCGCCGCTGTGCTCGCTTTGGCTTTTGCGGCACTAATGAAGGAAAAGCCAGCCAGCTGTAGTAAACAAAAGCTTCCATTGGGTGGCTTTTCCTTCATTGGTGCTGTATGCGGAGGACGGGGACCGGAGACTACAGGCAGAAAAGCTGCAGCTGCATCTCGGCAAGTGCTATTTATTTATTTTTAAAAATAAGCACTAGTTGCGTTTTTTTCTAAGTTTTCCGGGCTGGAGGAGCCCGGAAAACTTAGAAATAAAACCACAGCTCTGAAAACGTTTTATTTATGTTTGCTGTAGCTTTTGAAGCGACCGAAAACATAAATACAACGTTATTGTGTTTGAAAACGCTGCGGTTTTTCTTTCTAAGTTTCTCAGGATCCTCCGAGCCTGAGAAACTTAGAAAGAAAAACCGCAGCGTTTTCAAACACAACCGCGTTGTGTTTCTGCCTAAATCTGCTTTCCCATTTGGGGCCCTAGGGCTCCCCGTGGGGAGCCCGAAAGCCCCAAATGGGAAATCAGCTGTAGGCAGAAACACTGCGGCATGTAAACACAACCGTATCACAAAATGGATGTGCCCATGTGCTTGCTTTTGCACATTTTTAAGCTTGAATTGCTCAAAATTTGACATAGTGACTTAAAAAAAAAGCCAATTGTTTTTTTTTTTATATTGCCTATCTATTTTTGAAATAAAAATGTTTGGGCGAACCATTCCTTTAAATCAGAGTCTTTACCTAACATCTTACTGGTCCAAGAAACAATGGCACTACATAGTGTCGAAATTGATGGTTTTGTTGCATGTTCACATCGAGCTAAAAAAGGGTCAGATGGGAGACCCTCAGGGGGTCTTCTAATATTGGTTGACAATAGGTTAAACTTCATCATTAATAATGTATATGAATCTGACCTATTCATGATATGCAATATTTCTTTTGATGTGAATTTACACGAAAACCTATTCTTGATTTCACTATATTGGAACCCATGCCAGCATCCCATTGAAAAAGCATGTGAATTACTAGGTGAGGCCCTTGATGACGCTTTTCGCAAAGCACCACACGCCGAGGTCCATATTGGTGGTGACTTCAATGCATCGTTTTTGACCAACATTGTTAACCTGAGTTCCAATGCCCTCTATTTTCAGGCTTCTCTACATAAAGGGAATGTATGGAGTACATTTTTGAAATCTTGGAACATTTTCCTAATTGCCTCAACAGATACGCATAAGAGGTTTACGTGGAAAAGGGGTAATGCTCAATCATGGATTGACCACATGTTCTCCTCGAAGGAATTATCTGGCAGACTTTCCAAAGTTAAAACCTGTAAAATGCTATTGGGGGATCATGTTATGATTACATCATCTATCTCAAAGTATTTCACAAGCTGTCCTCCTGTCTCCCAGCTTGCACTGATCAAATGTGATAGACCACGTCACTCTATCAACTGGTCAATAGCAACATGCAGGAAATTAACATCTTTAGTGAATCGAGATCTTTGGAAATATAATGGGGGAAATTCGGTGGATAATGCAATAATATTTAAATGGAACTCTGTGATGAATGCTTCACATTTGGCAAAAATATCCGATATGATGGATAGGAAGGATGTGGGCGAGAGTGAGAGTCGATCATATTGCACTGTCTTGGCTTCAATCAAAAGGAAAAAAAATGTTGATCTTCGTAAGGCTATGAAATCTAGATTGAGTCTTGTTAATTTTGATTATCTAACATAAAAAAAAAATTGTGGCTGATTATAAAAAAAGCTCTAAAGGAGTGCCGTATTTTAAAGAAAATACAACAAAATCAAAGAATAGTTCATCTTTTATGTAACCGGAAAACAAAAGAGATTTGGAAATCGATAAGAGCATTAGACAAAGAGCCTTCACGTAATTTTGACTCAGGTATTGACAGTGCGACTTGGTATTCTTTCTTTCTCGCAAAATATGCCCTTCCTATTGAATTTACCTCTCTTGAACAACCGCCTGAATTCCATCTAATTCCTAATTGTTGCCCAGGGGACAAGTCTATGTATGGCAATCCAGAAACTGAAGAGTTCCAAATGCGCTGGTCCTGATGGGCTTCCTCTGTGCTTAATTAAGGATGATCCCCTATTTTGGTCTGCCATTTTCCTTAGCATCTTTCAGGAAATATTTTGCTCTAAAAAAATACCCAGCTCTTGGCTTACATCAATCATTATTCCTCTTCATAAAAAAGTTGCGATTTCAGATCCCAATAATTACAGACCGGTGGCAATTATTGATGTTGCAGCAAAAATATTTGCTTCCTTGATTTTACAAGAGCTTGAAAGTTTTTCACGTACCAATGATGCTCTAAATCCTTCTCAAGTTGGGTTTCGTAAAGATATGGGGCCTCCTCTTAATACATGCATTTTAGCACACATCATTGTTCATGCCACTTGCCCGGTCAACACTCCTATTTTTGTGGCATCTTTAGATTTAAAAGCTGCATTTGATTGTGTGATAAGAGGGAAATTGTGGGAAAAACTGCATAAAGCTAAGGTTCCCCAATACCTCATTACACTCATTGAAATGCTGCATTATCAAACAAATTTTAAAGTAAGAATTGATCGAGCAGGCTCTGTAACGCAAGCTATTCCTTGTTTCACCGGAGTAAAACAAGGGTGCAATCTTGCAGTGATTCTTTTCAATCACTATTTAGCTGATATTGAAGAGATCTGGAATGTAGATAAATCATTTGCGATCCGAATTGGAGATCTTTCGTTGTCATGGCTAGCATATGCGGACGATATATTGCTTTTCGACGCCACGCAAGCTGGACTACAAAGTAAATTGGAAAGCTTCATGCAATATTGTAAGATCAATAATCTTCTTGTCAATCCTCAAAAATACAACATAATCATCTTTGCTAACAAAAAAAAAGTTTGTCACTTTACATGGAAAATTGATGCCTTGCCCATCGCAATCTCCATCAACTTACCTTACTTGGGGCTCATTTTAACAAAGAATATGTCATTTAAAAGAATGAAAGAAACATTAACTGTTAAACTAGTACCTTTGAAATGTCAAATGAAGATTTTGTTACAAAAAATTTGCAAATTTTCGTTAACACCCTTGCTAGAATTTTATTTGAAAAAAGTTGAGGCAATATTGTTGTATGGAATTGAGTTGTTTCTACACGATTTGGGACCGCTGTTGGATCAACTACAAGGACAGATATGGAAATACACCATTGGTTTACCCGCAGCCTTACCAAATGCTATTGTGAGACATGAACTGGGACTTAACTCGCTGTCCGCCAGATACAATTGGCGTCTTCTATTGAATTTTTCAAAAATGATGTTTCTCCCAGAAACTCCTTATACATACGCTTAAATCAAATGTTAATGAATAATAATCCACCTTCCATGATACATTTAAAAAAACGTATGTTAGAAGTTCTGGAAAAGATTAATCTCCCAGTAGAAGATCTGGAGCTTTTTCAAGATAAGGTTAAGAGAAAAATATTGCAATATGATTGGGCTGAAACTTGCACTAAGATGGAAAGTTATGCTTCATTTGCAGAATATTGTAAATTTGTCCATAGACAAACACCACATATGACATATTTAACTCTATGCCCGTGCTCTAACGTTTGTCATACTCTTATGTGGTTTCGATTTGATCTTGTGCATACACGTGTTAGACAAAAGCATTGGTATAAAGATAGTATAGATCATAATAACGAAGTATGTCGATTTTGCAATTATTCTCCAGAGACCTTAAAACATGTTTTTATTTACTGCACTCATTTTGAAAACGTTTGTTGTAAAGTGATGGACTCGTTTTTTTGGACGATTGAAGCTAGAGAATGGATCTGGACGAAGAGTATGTGGGGCTCCACAAATACCACTTTAATCAAAACCACAAAGCTGGTAAAGATCATTGAGTATGAAATTGAAAGAGTCTTGTAATTGATTTTTTTTATTTTCTGTGTTTTCGCTTTTATCATGCTGTTTTTATTTTGCAACTCAAATTGATTTAGAAGTTTATGTATGAATTATTTGTAAAGGTCTTGTTATTTTGCTTGACTAAAAACAAATAAAAGATTTTTAAAAAAATAAATAAAAAAAACATACAAATCTGACCTTCCCTCCCCAAATAAGAAAGAAAAACAGATTTCAAACCCCTTGCAATGTGATGAAATAACACTCGGACATGGATGAATAAAATAATTAATGTGTGTAAAAACCTTGAAACAAATACAGTTCTTCACTAAAGCAACAATGTAAAGGTACTAAAAATCACAAGCAATGAATTAGCAAGAGCATACAGTTTGAAAAATGAATGGAAGATTTATAACAGTTTACAATCAAAATGACACGTTGGAAACTTTGCAAATATTTCTGTTTTCCGTGTAAATTTACTAAAACGGTTTCTTTGAAAAACGGGTGAAATATTGTAAATCGCAATGCGGTTTTTGTGTTGGGGTGGAGCTATACATCACAGGTACACTATGGAAGTGAAAGTAAGTCTCTAGTCGGTAATTTGAATGAGTTATGCAAGATCTAAGAAGGTGCACTTGAGTAAATGAAGGTACGAAAAAGGAAAGGAAATCAGGTTGTAAGACGAACAGTTTTACTCTACATTAAAGTATTCAGACTAGGCCAACAAGAAGGGACACAGTAAGCTCCAGGGTTGATTCTCGAGTTCAACCCCCTCGCTGCAGCGCCCACCCTGGCGGAACCAGTATGATCACTCGAAATAGGATTAATAGCTTAGGATTTCACAAGACAAAATAATTAAAGAGATGGTGCTAGCACTAGAAATCAATAGCAGGGTGGCAAGAATGATTGTGACAGTTTGAACAAGGTATCAGTTCGAGGATAGGGTGACTTAGAGAGTGGAATGAGAACAAAGACAAGATGGGCTATGGGTCTAGATGTGGTGGCAATTGATACTCACAGTCCACTTTTTCGTTTTTTGGATTTTGCACAGTCAATGGTTTGGTCACTACATGGCAGGGTGCCTGGCAAAGCAGCTGGGCCGTTCTGGTTGCCGGGTAGCACTTCTGGACTGGCAATTCTGGTCACAGGATACTACAGGTTAGCTGGATGGCAGGATTGCAGCAAGCAGGCAGTTAGTGGGATCAGGATGCCTCCCAAAAACACCACAGCTTTTTCCTTTGGTTATTTGGGAATTTTAGTGGTTTTCAAAATTAAGGCCTTGCTGGAGCAGGATCAGCAATGCTTGGGTTTTGCAGTGTGCCCTGGAGTAGGATCAGCAATGCTTGGCCTTGTAGTTGGATTCTGGATCAGGAAGATGACGGGTACAGAAAATCAGGAAGAGTCTGTGTAGAGTCCTGTCAGGGGCACTTTATATAGAGCATAGTGACATCATTGACTATATTGCTGGGCTTAGCTAAGCACGCCTTTAAACAACTGAATTGGGCAACCAATGTTGGTTGCCTCCCCTGGGTTGTATCCAGTCTATGAGGTTGTATTTAATGATGGAAAAAGACTTCCCACAGACCTTTTTGCCAGAAATCGGTCATATCAGTATTTACACTTTTGTACAATGGTGGCACCTTAATAAATTGCATAATCAGGTCACATATTTGTCCAATCCTGCAATCTGTGAGACACTATTTTGGACGGTTACTACTTTTTGATCATTTTAAGCATGAAAAGTTTGGCCTAAAATTCCATAACATAACACATATGTGGGCTTGATCATAAGGTATGTAAGTATAAAAATGTACATTTGGGACATGTATACTTTTCTGGTAATCTGCAATATTTTGTTACTTCTGTTCCCTATGCAGCAATGAAACCTATGACATCTTAAAAGAAAGGCCATACAATGACTTCTAAACAGTGAAATATTTACATTTTTCCAAAGTCCTGCTGCAGAGATAAAAGTCTATTATTTCTGAAATAGTCTTTAGGAGCAAATGGCAGTCTCTTTGTTCCTGTGTCCATTTTTTTCTGTCCTTCACTGCTGCCAACTGTCATTTCCTTTAGAGCATGGTGGGGGTTTCTCAGCTTAATTGAAGTTTTTATTGCCCCTTCACACTTCACAGGTTAGTGTCCCAGGACTTCTTTTGTCCCAGCCTGGAGCACAGATGAATGTCTGACGAGCGTGTGAACTTTCTTTGTCCTGGAAGTTTATGGTGTGCCTCCCTTCCTAGGGGGAAGTTTCAAAGCTGGCACTTGAATAACTGTTTTTTTTTGGAACTTGCAAACTCAGCCCATGTATCTTAATCTTTATTTTCTTATTTTGAGTCTTGAATTAAAACAAACCTGTGGAATAAAAATAGCCTATGTGTGTATTATCACCAGCCACAAACCCCTTCACATTGCTAGGTAATGGCAGGCTTTCCTTCAACAGTTTACTTTTTAAATACGCCATATATTTTTCTTCAGTTAGGAAAGCCCATTTTTACACATGTTGAAAACTGCTAACATTTGTTCCTTTAAATTCGGTTTGCCATCTGTCTTTCCAGTATGGTTTACACAACAGTCTGCACTAGGCAAAGGTCTCCATAAAATTGACATGTGCACATACATCTCTGATTCCTTTTCAAACTGTGACTTTGACGCTTTTTAGCCAAAGTTAAGCGCTTTTCCGTATTTGGTGCAGCACAGCTTTTGTTGGTTTTCAGGTTTTGGCTGGCACAGCCTGTCATTCTGGAATAAGGCTTGGTTTTGCTGAGGGACAATGGGGATATGCATGGGCATGGCAGAGCCTTATTAATCACAGTGGTTGGAGGAAGAACATATGGAAATAGTGTCAGAGCAACATTTTTAATGGTGAAAAAGGGTTTCTTTTCAATAGCTATTTTGGCTTTTGCAGCAAAGCAACGCTGCGTTTTCCACTTTCTTCCTTTTATTTATGTCGGAACACCCTGGCAGTCTCCTTCAATGTGCCCCCTGGTTCGATCCTGCCCAATGTTTGTCTCAACCCTTTATGGCCCAATGTTTGCCTTTTTGTGTCTCATGGGGCCGGGGGAGCCCCCCTTGAAAACCACCTGTACTGTCGTGGGTTGTGGAGGTGTGGCATTAGGGGCATACCCCGGCAGTGGGACCTGGCCTGCCTGTGCCTGGCGCATTTGCCTTGCTAGTTAATCTGTCCGCTCCCGGTTCACAATTAGATCCCTCCTTAGGGCATTAGTTTCCTGTCTTGAGGCATGAACTTCAGCCCGCAACTCTCCCAGTAATCGGGCCAAGTGGTCCGTTTCAGAAGTTTCCATAATGCCCAAGCAGAGATTCAGAGAGGCTTCACATTCTGTTACGCTCACCTGGTCTCTGCAGAGGCGTTGGGGCACGGTTGCAGCCCTCCCAGGGGTGAGGTCGGTCGGGTCCGACTTCACCCTCTGCGCTTATGTGGTGACTGGTGGTAATAGGTGATGCTGCTCAGGACTGCTCCTGCGTGGAGAATAGGGGGCGTGAGTGTGCCAGCTTGTGCGCCTGATCCCCTTCCAGACCCAAACTGTGGTACCCGTGGGATGCGCTGTCCCTGGAAAGCTCACCTTTTGATTAGTTTTGGCAAGCACTCCGTCCTGTTGCTTCTGGCAGGGGCGGTTGTATGATCTGGACTGAGTTCCTTCACTGGTCCCTTGCACTTGATGGTCCAGCCCTGGTGCGACTAAGCCACTATACTTCAGGTAAATGTTCCTGTTTGCCTTTGTCTTTCCTGGTCTGATTTTGTTGTATTGTAAAGTTTGTTGTTTTGTATTGCTGTATGTTCCACTTTTGATGTTTGCTCTTTTGCTTTCTTCCCTTGCAGGTGATGTTGCCGGCCCGGCAGAAGCTGCGGAGCTCGAGGCGACAGCCGGAGGGGATGAGGAACGAAGCTGCAGCGGTACAGTAGCTGGTAAATTGTTAACTAGGAGGTGCGCAGCGTTCAAATGCGGCACGGCCCTAGGACGGATGTTCTAACCTTGTCTTTCTTCTTCTTCACAGGGTCCGAGTTTGTGGATGAGGAGTGCAGTGCTGCGGCGTCAGGATCAAGATCACTGGGTGTCAGGAGATGAGTCTGCAAATGAAGTGATGAAGTACCGGTTTCCTGGAGGTGAGTATGCAGGAGAACACCTGGTTTCAAAGGTAATTAAACTGGTCCAAGCGGCGGTGAGTGTCACATTGCACGCGAGTGCACAGTAACGCAAAGCACCGGCCTTAAGGATGGAGCAGCTTATATAGCTGAGTTTCTGAAGCCACGCCCACCAGGTTCAGCCTGCCTGCCACACCCAATGAGTCAGCACACAAAGACCAGGCCTAGGGAGCCACACCCGATGATCAGCACATGAAGATGTTCTCTGCAATAAAGGCATTCAGTTCCTGGAAAGTTCTTGTAAAATAAAAACACCCCTGCTCGGAAATAAAGTAAAAGCACTCTTGCACTCAAATAAAGTGTTCCTGCTCACATCCCTATATGAGCCTGGCGCCAAAGGCGACAAGACTGACTCCAGCCAGGGCCCCTGGGTTTATAGGTCCCAAAGGGACATCAGTGAGTCAAGTGATCGATTGCCCCATCACTGGATGGTGTGGTTATTGTGTTCTGGGGCCTGTGGCCATGAAAGTAACCATTGCGTGTTTGCTGCATCAAAAGCTTCTATTGACTTGCCTGAGAAATAGTTCTCTCTCCTTACTCGATTCAAGAGTGCAGCAGCTCTCTGCTTTCTTAAGTGAGCATCTGCTTTAGAAAACTCATCAAAGTCCAGATCACTTTTAGGAATCACCAACACTGGAACATGGATGTTTACTATGGAACCTAGTCCTCCCCAGTCCTTGGGCAGCTTCATGTAGGTTCTATATCCACAGGCCCAGTAGTGATCCATTATCACTGCTGTTCCAATGCTCATTCCTGCCATGTCAAAGATTGAACCACAATTCTGATTTCCTCCCATTTTTCTTGTGCCATTATTTCTAAAACACAGCTTCACATTTTCCAGAGGCACTATCTGCAAGGGCCCTCCTTTATCTTCGACCCATGTCAGTAGTTTAGCAAGTCTTGGCCATAAAGGCTTGCATCCATTCTGTACCATGTCAACAGTAGGCTTACCAAAACCGATTATCACCCATGCTCTGCAGATAACCACTCCTTCTTCCCATTCATCTGGAGAAAGCACTGATCCCCAAATCTGCATTTGGCCTCTTTCCTTCCATCTTTGAATTTCATCTGCAGACTTCCCTGGGCTTTCAAGTCTTCTGTTTACTTCCAATCTGATACCAGCCCCTTTCACTCCAGGCCGTTTGTATCTTATCACGTGATTCTTGGTGTACACTCGTGCCTTTGTGTCTTGCACATAATCATCTTCATCTGGATCTGTCCCTTCTCTCGCCCATGCTAAATAGGCTGTTCAGCCCATGAATTGACCCCTTGTTCGGCAGAGTGCAATGTGAGATAGGCAATGTGCTGTTGGAACATCTATTTCAATAGCTATGAATATCTTAGATTTGCCCATATTATAAGGCAGGAGTGCACATACATAGAATTCCTCCTCTGAAGTTTGTTTGTCTACCTCTTTCATGTGCTGATACCACATGTTATTTCCCAAATGTGCTGTGCTGTCTAGATAATAATTCAAGTCATGATCATCTTCTCTTGTATTTCTCTTAGGTCTCCTTATTGCCTCATGAGCTTTTATAATCATCTTGTGAAGTATGTCCGCATAATTCCTTATCGCTGGGGGAATCATAGAGACATTTGTCAGTGCAACTGCTGTCATTACATGTGCTACTGGTGTAGGATCATTCACAAAATGTGTCTTCCTTCTGGCATTATATGAGGGTAACCAACTATCATGAAAAACATGCAAAGCTGTCCTCCCTCCAAATGGAAGCTTAAACTTATCTATCTCTGTGCTAGGCACTTTCTCATGCACCACTGGAGTAGGAACAATCACATAAGGTCTCAGTGGTTTTACACTTGCCACTTCTGTACCCTCCTGCTGCATAGGAAGATACACAGGAACTACTGCCTTATTTGGATCTTCGTAATAGACAGTACGTACTGTGAGATAAAGTATAACAATGATAAACATGATTCAGGTATATATAATATACCAATAGGTCCACCATATACAGCAATAGCCTCTTGCATGTTGCATTCTTCTCTCATTGTTTGCCACATTATTATTGCTATCAATGTTGCCCATTTTCTATTTTTACTTTTAAGGAAGAAAAAAGAAATTTCATCGGGCAGTCTCATAAAGTATTCAGGAAGTTGCTGGATCTGTTCAACAAGCTCCACGAGCAGCTGGCTGATTGCAGGATGGTTAACAGAGTTCCTGATGAACACACAAGAGTTGTCCTTTCGCCAAACCAAATGTGAATGAACTTCCAATAGGTAATAAAAGACCAATGCTAGCAAGTTCTGAATGTCCTTGTTCAACAATACCATCAGAAAGCTTATTGTATTGGCTCAGAAAATAAACGAACTTGCTTGATGATGTCACGTAGCAATTGCTTGATTGCAACTTGATTCCTAGGATCTCTCAGAAATTAACAAGTGTCAGTTTGTCTTCCAACAAGATACGGGCAGTCTTGAATGAAATAATAAAAGACCATTCCAACTAGTCTATGAGCATTATCATCAGACAGGGGCACCAGTATTTTCCACACAAAATTCAGGAAGCTGGAGAACTAGCTTGATAATAGCTGTGAGCAGTCTCCTCACGATTGTACTTTTTTTAGGATTTTGCAGGAAAACATGTATGCTAACAGTTTTCCCAACCAGTGCAGGATAAGCACGAAGAATGAAGAGGAAAACAGAAAATATGATCCGATGAACGTTGCCATCAGGCACCACCATGGGCGCTTCCAAAGAGAAGTTCAGTAAGAAAGGAATCTGGATACTGCTCCCTCTTCCAATTGCTGACACAAAACTTCAATTTTAGCATTCTTCGTTTCATTCCCAAAGTCTCTTATTCATATACCTCTGTGGCTCAAGAACAATAGCTTCTTCTCCCTTTGCTTAGCAATTGCAAAGAATGTCTTTAAAAGAACCACAGTCCAATTAACTCTTTCTCTGTCTACTGGACGGTCTCTGCGTCCCACTTCCTCGTCAGTGATCTAGCCTGCATATGCTGAACTTCTTCTCCGTTGCTTGCTTCCGAATGGGTTGGTGGTGCGGGGGCCTCTCCGTTGTAGATTTTCACATTACCAAGAAATATCCACGCACGTCTTCCTTGCACCTTCGCTGCTGACAGAGTCACATCCTCTACGACAAAAGCACCATTAAACCGGGGCTGATGCCACTTCCGGACCAAGTTCTTGATCAAGATTTGATCACCGGGAAACAGTTTAGGCAATAGAAGTTCCTTTGATTCGGTTGCTGTATGGTCTTCATCTGTGTTCTGAGATCTGCACACCATCCACTTGAGTTGATCTGAAATGACAGAGACACTTGTAGTCAGACATGTTAAATAAGCATGTAACTCATCTCATAACAATTCTGCTGTAGTCTGGGCATCACTTCTAGTCCTCGATGGAGGATGGACGAGTGAGAAGCGTTCTCATTTGCCTCCCTGTTACTAGTTCGTAAGATGGTGATCAGAGCCTGGTTGATTCTTCAAGACATATAATGCAAGTAACACAGCCATCCTTTTTTCAACGTTAATTTAAGTTTGGCTATCCTTCCTTAAAGCAGGCATTTGAGCCTCTCAATGATCCCATTTGCTTGCGGGTGATAAGCCGAAGAAATCATATGCTTTATACTGAGCAATAAACAAATTTGCTCGAATACTTTGTTTACAAAATGTGGGACATTATCTGATCTTAATACCTCACAAACCCCACATCTGGGAAATACTGCTCAAACTAAAAATTCACAGAGCAAGTGGCATCTTGATGTTTACACGGACCAGCCTCAATCCACCTTGAGAAAGGGCACACTACCACTATCATATATCTGTAACCATGACAGACCTGCAGCATGTCAACATAGTAAATATGTAAATGTTGAAATGGACCGTTCGGTCGAGGGATAACACCTCTGACCGTTCGCAGTGTGTGCCCAGCAGTAAACTTTTGACATATGATGCAATTTACTACATAAAATGCAACGTGTTCTAATAAATTCGGTACAAACCATTCCTCTGCAATAGTTGCTGCAAGGCTTTCCCTAGTGACATGCACAGGGTAGTGTAGCTGTTCCAATGCCACCCTTAATAAGGCTACAGGCATCATCTGTTTACCAGTGCTTTCCTGTTGCCACAATGCCTTGGAAGGGGATAAAGAACACCCCCCTCTGTGTCCACAGATCTTTCTCATCCTGTGGTGCTTCATCTTGGACTTCCAGCAATTGGGTCTTCGACAAATTATTAAAACTTTCATTTATAATCATCATCACCACCATTCTTTCATTCACATCAGGTGTATCGAAGCTCATTATGTCCTCTGAATATGTAACCTTTTTGGCTTCCTCATCTGCTGCTTGGTTTCCACGTGATATAAAGTCTGCTCTCTTAGTGTGCGCTGCACACTTAACTTTTGTGATGGCTACTGGGAGTTGTCGTGCTTTAATAAGCCCGTCCAATAAAGTGACATGCTGCACTCGAGTGCACTTTGCTTGGAGGTAGCCCCTCCTTTTCCAGAGTGTTAGTCCGGCGTGTACTGTCGACCTCACGTATGCGGAGTCACTGTACATGGTTACTTCTTGATCTGCATGGTTCTCGAGAGTGACAATCAGCGCCACTAATTCTGCAGCCTGTGCTGAAAAGTGAGACGGTAGTCGTGCACTTGTCATAACTTCAAATTCCCCATTAGCCATGTGCCTTACTACAGCGCCACCTGAATATCTTTGCCCATCAGTTTAATTAATTTTCAAAGAACCATCAATAAAGAGAATCTCCCGAGCTGCCAAAGCATTTTATTTTACCCTAGGGATCCCATCACAGAATTCTTCATAGTTTGAGCAATCGTGTGCATGCTCGTCTGTTGCCAGTGGTTCAGCTACAAATGTGGCAGGATTCACTGTTTTACATCTGACTATTTTGATCACTGGATTCGATATCACCACCTCATAAGTAGAAGATCTTTGAGATGTCAATGTACCTTTAGGTTTTTCTAAAACCGCAAATAATGCATGCTCGACAAACATTGTCATGGAACACCCCATTACTATGCTGGCAGACTTTTCAATAGCGAACGCGGCGGCTGCCAGCGATTGTTCGCAAGGGAAGTGACCCCTCAATACTGGGTCCAAAATCCCACTGTAATATGCTAAAGGCTTGTACCCCAATGTGGTTCTCTGCATGAGTACTACTGTCATAACTGTTCCATTTATATGCAAGAATAAAAAGAATTCCTCAGAAACACTTGTGTACCAACGTGATGCAAATAAAATATCATATCATATATCATAATAATTAGGAATTCCTTAAACTGGAGCCATGCAAATTGCCTTTTTTAATTCATCAAATCCTTCCTCCATTTCTTCAGTCAATAGAATCTTTTCTTGATTCTGTTGTGCCTTTTTTAGGGCCTGCAACAACAGCCTCATATATATGTACTATAATCAAACACCCATGCTCTCACATAGGTGCATAATCCCAAAGATTTCTGCATGTGCTTTATCGTGTGTGGTTTTGCAGTTTTCAAAATTGCCTCAGCCCTTTCAGGTGTGACTTTCTTCCCTTCATGCGAGATTAGCTGGCCTATGTATAATACTTCCTCTTGACAATATTGCAATTTCTCTTTGTTCACTTTATATCCTTTCTCAGCTAGAATAAACATTAGCTGAACTGAGTCCCACCTGCACTCTTCTTCTGTCATGCTGCAAACCAAAATGTCATCTACGTATTGCAGTACGACACTTGGCAAATCAACATTGCTCAAGTCCATCTGCAGGACTCTACTGAAAATCGATGGAGACTCACAATACCTTTAAGGTAATCTGTGCTTTTTAACTTAGTCTGTCTGAACGTAAATGACATCAGATCTTGAGAATCTTTATGTAACGGGATTGAGAAAAACACATTTTTCAAGTCAATCACTGTGAAATATCATGCCTCAACTACATAGGATCGTCACTGGATTAGGAACTAGAGGAAACTCGGCTTCTACAATCTGGTTAATTGGGTGCATATCCTGAATTAAATGCCACAATTGTTCACAGGGTACACTGGAGTATTGCATGGTGACTCTGATGTCACTAAGATGCCCTGATCCATCATGGCGGATATTATCTTAAAAATACCCTCATCAGCCTCTCGGGAATTGGGATACTGTCATACTCGCGGCAAAACTGCTCCTGGCTTTAATTTAATCTGGACTTCTCCTACCCCCTTCAATAGGCCAACGTCATAGGGGCCTGTAGCCCATAAAGAAATTGGCACCTTTGCCATATATTCATAAAAAATATGTGAGGCGATGTCGCACTATCATAACTTTCTGTGGAATCTTACGTCTTTCTGCTCTAACCCAATATGCAATGCTCATTTCAAACACCAGCTCGTCATCAGATGGGTCATCCTTGAAAAGGTCCTCATCGGTGATGTCAGCCAATCTGTAACCTTCCCCAATAGCAATTACCATTGCTCCATGACCTGCCATTGTCATTAAAACCTATGAGCATAGCCAAGACTCCTCGCACTACAGCTGCTTGCAGCTAAGGTAAATATCTATCCCCCTCTTTGTGCATGGGAATCTCTGGTCTAAAGAGAAACTTATCAGGTATTCTCACAATCTTACCCACCAAACTAGGCAGCCATATGAGCAAAATGCGCACCCCATAATGAAAAACTTCTGGTTCTAACGGTACTCCTCGTATGGCCTTTTGCCTGTGAATTCCATGATAAATTCACACAAATTCAAATAGTGTATTCCTGGTGTTGAACACACTATGCCTTCATCAGCGAAGGAAATCGTCATATTCAATTTCATCATTAAATCTCAACCCAGTATATTAACTGGTGTCTGCTTTGAATACAACAATGGAACAGACATATCACATTCTCCTATAGAGAAGGGTAATTTTCAGTAAAAGGAACTCTACTTGTAGCTCCTGTGAAACCGTGAGCATTCATGGCATTACCCGGCATTAAAAATGTCCCCTCTCGTATACATGAGCGAGCTGTACCCATGTCTACTAAAAAAGAAAAGGATTTGCCTCCTACGTCAACCCTCAGTTCCTCTTGGGGATTAGGCGTTACAGATAGTAAGTACTGAACACATAAGGTCACCCAGTGAGCTGTCCTATTGCAGGTACATACTTATTCCCGTGCCCGTGAAAGGATTCCCACCCTCGACGGTGATGCCCCCTATCCTGGGAGTCAATAACTGCCCTGTATTTAAACTCTGCGGTATCTGCATGGGTGTATGCTGTGACTGCCCTTGTGGCAGATTCAATGGTGCTTGCTGTGATTACAATGTCTGCTGTGTTCACGGTGCTTGCGTCTGATATACTGTTTGATCTTGGGCAACCACGTACATGTACCATATGCGGGCAGAAAGGAAGTCTGCCCTCTGGAGAATTGCCCGTTCTGTACATACCCTTGACTTCTACATGTTCGCGCTATATGCCCTGTCATTCCACATGTCCAACATACAGGAGGAAACCTTCGAATTTGCCCTCCCTGTATGCCCTGATTGTCGGTCTGTATCGGCTGAAACCCACCCTGATAATTTTGGAAATTTCCCTGATTATTCTGAAAGCCTCCTCTTCATGGAAGTTTCCCCTTCCTCGTGATGCAAATCTATTTGCTCCTTGATCGAACTGCTGTTGGTTATTCACCTGTGGCATACCTGTTGCTTGCTGCAATCCTGACCCTTCTCCACTAGTCAACATGGCCCCTTCTATAGCATACTTTGATAGCTTTTTCTGTACTAGCTTAGCCTCCTCAAGCTTTCTACCTCTTCCTTCTTTTGATTTTTCTCTTGCAACAATCGGCAATGATGCGCTATGGTCAGTTTTATTTCTGGCTATGGGTTTGCCTCCATACCCACCAACTTCTTAAGCTGTCTCTGTACTTTATCTAGTAACCCTTGACATAGTATATGATAGAATACCGGTATAGATTTTCCCCACAGCTCCCGTGTTTCCAAAGACCATTGCTATTGGAAATTTTGAATGTAAACCAACGGGTCTTCTCCTTCCTGCATCTTTCGTGACATTACAGCTCCCATATCAGACGTGTCTGGATACTGTAGTCAAAGCGCTTTCCAGACCGCCGCTCTACAATTATTAAACGGTGCTCCATCATGTGCAGTGTTCTGAGCAGTGACTCCTGCATATCCTGTTGACCAAATGTCATCTGCTCTCTCCCGAAGTATAGCTGCTAGAAGACCTTTAATGTCCCCTATAGCCAGCGTATTTCCTCCTGTCATTTTCTCTAACTCATAAATCCATTTTCTGGCACCCGACGTCAGACTCAGGAGTTTACATCTAAAATTATCCATATCCAGCTGGGGCCAAGGAATATACTGTGGTCTGATCCCTCCTTTCTCTACCAATGGGAATTGCGAGATCCCAAATTCGCACTCATCCTCCATCATTTGCCTGTCCATAGCAGGGACAATGGTCCTGCACCTTTTTCTAGGTAATGACCTTAACCTGCTCACATAAGGTGGCAAGTCCCCCTCACATTATGGAATCGCCCTTTGGGTCGATCTAGCTATACCAGTGAGTCTGGCGTCCTCGATTTGGGTAGGTCTAGATCTGACCATCTCACTTCTCCATCTGTCAGAGAACATCCCTCAGGACCACATGCACTGACTCCCTCCTCCCCACGGAAGGTTTCTCAATCTTCATCTGACATATCCTGTCCCCAACTGGTGTGACTTCCTTCTTTCTCATCTCTATTCAGATTCAGCATTTCAAAAGACAAGGCTTTATGCTCGAGGTTAAATGAACCACTCCTTGCCTTGTGGCTGTACTTTTTTTATTCGCTCTTGGCCCTCATGTCATGAAAGACCTTACCCATATCTTCTCCTATAGCTCCTATGTCATAACCTTCTTCTAGGTCTAACCTAGACGGTCCTGGTAATGGCTCATGTGTCGGGAAGAATTATTCTCGGTCCTCCCATGCTACTACTGGATTAGGCTCCATTAATTCCTTTTCTATGCGATCGAGATCGCGTGTCCTTTGTCTTCTATTTCGTTCTACTTCTTTGTCAACTTCCCTTTGTTTCTTGGATTCTTCTCTAATCTTGTCCTCTTCCTGTCTTTTCATCTCTCTTCTCTTGTTTGCTCTACGCACTTCTTCATCTTTGCGTCTTTGAATTCTTTTATCTCTTATTTTCCTGTTCTTCTCTTTTTTCAAATCTATCTCGTTCTTCGATTGCTCTTTGTCTGTTATCATGCTTCCTTTGCTCCTCTGCTTTTTCCTGTTTTTTCAACTGTTCATCTTGATACAGCTGTTCTCCCCTTTGTCTGCTCTTTCTCTTATCCCCATCTTCTTTCAATCGCTTTTCTCATTCTTTATCTTTTCTATCCTTTTCATCCTGATCTTCCCTCTGCCTTACTTCCTCAATGCTTTTACAGTCGAGTTTGAGCAAAATTTGACCACCCATCCATTCGTTCTGCATGAGCACTACCTCGTCAGCTTTATCCTTCTCTCCTTTTCATCTCTTTATTTCTCTCTCTATGACCAAAGACACTTGTCACTTCTCTGATTGTCCCATTTCTCTCTATCCCCTGGGATCTTAGGGATTACATCCCTTTCTGGAGTTCTTTTTGGACTCTTGTCACTACTACATGCAGGTGACTTATACGTTGGGTTGCTATACCCTGTCGCTGCCTTAAGCTCTCTTAATGGATATAATCCTTCATCTTTTGGACTATCGCCATTTATCTCAGGTGCGGTAGGGGGAGCAGAAGGCTCTTCACCCCGATCTTTACACGACCCACCTTACTTCCAAGATTAAGATCATTGCACCAGAAACCTCTGTTACCGACTAGCTTTCTCCTTAAAGGAGGCCTAATAAATGCCAGATCGATGGTAGCACATGCTACAGAGATAGCCGACCTTATCCAGAATGACAACCTTGATTTCCTGGCTATCACTGAATCTTGGCTGCACAATGCAGCAGGCCCTACCCTTGTGCTAGCTATCCCCAATGGCTACACTATCTTAAGATCTGACAGAAGTGAAGCACGTGGAGGCGGCATAGCCCTTATTGCCAAATCTAATCTTTCCATTAGATTAGCCCCTACCTCGTACATTACATCCTGTGAAAGCCTCACAGCTAAGCTGCTCATCAACAACTCCCAGACTCTCACTATCCACTTGATATACCGACCCCCAGGCCTCATGGGAACCTTTTATTCAGGATCTATCCAATATCCTGTCGAATAACTTAAAAAATTCCTCCCAAGTTATTCTTCTAGGGGATTTTAATCTAGGTTTTATTGACCCCAAAGACTTACACGCATCTAGTGCTGGCAATATTCTGACTGAACTTGGCCTCACCCAAAGAGTACTCTACCCTACACATAATAAAGTTAGAATACTGGATTGGGTGCCAGACAATAATTGCAATGCCTCCATCATGTTGATCTCCCCCCAAATCTGGACTGACCACTACCTGGTGGCTTTTTCATTAAGGACTAAAAAACGGACCCCCACCTTTATCCAAATTGCCCTGCCTATTCCCACAAGAAACAAAAAGAACATTACCACGGATAATCTACTCCCCCTTATTATCCCTAAACTTAACTCTCTACCAGAAGCCTTGGTGAATGAGTATAATAAAATCATGTCCACCTCCCTCGACCTAATTGCATCCCTCAAACTGAGGCAAGGTAAGCCTAAAGCCCACCTTAACTCGTGGTACACTCCACAATTAAAAACTCTACGTACAAAAAAAAGACAATACGAAGCATCGTGGAGATTACTACCTTTGGATGAAAACAAAACCAATCTAAGCAATATAACTACTCTCTACAAAAGGAAATAATATTGGCCAAACGTGACACTTATAATACCAGAATCTCTCAAGCTATCTCTAGTTCAAAATCACTTTTCATCATCTTGAAGGAATTAGAAAATCCCACCCCATTACCTGACAATTGTGTAAAAGATCAATCCTGGTGTTCTAACATACAGCAAGCGTTGGCCAATAAAGTTTCGACTCTACAAGTTACAATTGCCCCCAAAAAAAGCATCTCTTTCTACCAGCCTTTCCCACAACAGTTCCCCGCCATCCTCCACCATCAATACCTCTCCATGCCATACGCAATTTAAATTTTCTAAAGTTTCTATCATTGAGATGGAAAAAACTATCCTTTCATTCAAACCCTCTAATTGTAAGGCAGATCAATGCCCTGCCCAACTGATAAAGGATGCTGCCAGAGTCTTGGCTCCCTTTATCACCAAACCTATTAATGCTTCATTCTCCACGGGCACCATACCAAACAACCTCAAAGAATCTTGGGTGCTACCTCTACTTAAAAAACAGACGCTTGACCCTGCCATAGCTACTAACTACCGCCCTATTACTACAGTGCCATTTCTTCTAAAAATCATAGACAAAATGGCGTATTCACAAATTCAGAATTATTTGGAATCTCACCGCCTGCTAGGAGCTCGTCAGTCTGGTTTTAGCCCTCAGCACGGAACCAAAACAGCCTTAGTCGACTTAAAGGCCCAAATCAGGAGCTCAGATATATGGGTAAATCAGCCCTACTCCTCCTATTGGACCTGTCAGCGGCATTCGACTTTGTGGATCACAAGGTCCTTTGCAACCACTTAGTCACAGCTGCCCATTTCACTGACAAAGCTATGGTATGGATCCAATCCTTTCTTAACAACAGGACTATGAGAGTCTTCTCCCCCACAGCCTGTGCAGACCCCATCCCTATTACTTGTGGAGTGCCCCAAGGCTCATGTGTCTCTCCCACACTATACAACATTTTCACGAAGCCCCTTTTCGATGATCTGGACCATCTTGGTATCACCTAACTAATTATGCAGATGATACCCGGATTCTCCTACGAGTTACTGGGGACTATGAAAAGGATTTGGCCTTGGTGAATAGCGTGTATCTCATCATCCAGGCATGGATGGCCACACATGGACTATGCCTGAATGATGACAAGACAGAGATTATCATCTTGGGCACCTCCTCCACTCTTAAAAAACTAGGACCTAGATATTCATCCTTCAACAAAGACAATAACCTTATCGCTACCGCCAACAAGGTGAAAACCTTGGGTGTCTACTTGGACTCGACACTCACTTTAAAAAAACAGGTCAATATGATGGCATCCTCCACCGCATATACCTGCAAATTAATTAGAGCCGGTAAACCTTTCCTTTCCAACAACAGTTGTATCGCCTTGGCAAGAGCGCTTGTTCTGTCGAAGTTGGATTACTGTAATTCTCTCTACATTGGAGCCAACAAGGCAACCATTAAAAGAATCCAGCTCCTCCAGAATAACGCCTTGAGAGCAGCTCTTGGTATTTCCAGGAGAGAGCACATATCTGAAGTTAGTAAACTAAATAATTGGCTCTCTTCCTATGAAAAAATCCAGTTAAAAGTCGCCTCACTCACATTCAAATGTCTGAACAATGCAGCACCCTGTTATCTCGCAGACAGATTCATTAAAACTATCCCCATTAGACATACTAGATCATCCAGTACTAACAGTCTCTTAGTGCCAAGATTCAAACTTTCTAGAGTAGGGGGACATTGTTTCTAGGTTAAAGTGGTTTTACTTTGGAATTCACTACCCCCGCCTCTGCGAGTGGATCAAACATACACAAAATTCTGTCAGGACTTTATAATATGGCTCAAAGATTCAGACAAGTAATGCCAGCCGTGACCCCCTTGACGGACAAACCACTCTGACTCATGAACCACCCTGTATTATTTGTACATTATCACCTTTACTATGTAGCCAAGTTGTATACAATATGATTCTATGATACTGTAATATTGATGTAACTAACCTGTATATAAGTACACTATCTTGTCTACTGCGTAGATAAGAGGTAAACTGCATGATATCATGTCACTTTAATATTGATGTATAGTGTAACTTATCTGTAAACTGGATGATATGATGATGTTGTGTAACTAAGCTGTAAGTCTTCTTCTGCAATGCACCCTGATAACTTTGGGTCTAGAGCGCAATACAAGTAATAAACAAACAAATAAACAAACTGGAAAGGCATCCATTCCTCAGGAGGCGGGTCTTCCTGTTCCTCCTGGTACATCTTTCAGAGCTCTAAGCTCGCTAACCTTTTTTCTAACTTCTTCCCTGCATACGCAGCATGCAAATATTTCGTCATATGCTGCAAAACTGCTTTAGACAGTGATCCCCTTGTGGCCATGGCATGAACATTTTATCTGCCGTACCCTTAACCCATTCCGCACTGTACTGTTTCGAATTAGGTGCATGTTTTAGCAGCTGTCTGCACAAATGTATGAGCGGAGTAATGTCCACCATCATGACCTTAGTCGTAATCGATTATCAGAGCTCACTGTTATTTTACACAGATAAATGCTTTCCAGAAAAATAGTACAATATGAGCGTGCACCAATCTTCGCAGCTCCAAGCCTTTATATCACATTTTATTTCAATTCTACTTATTTACTGAACATCATCAGTCACTAACTAAATAAATAAATAATTTATTTATCTCAATATGTCCACCTCAGACTATTTATTTCTCGTTTTTTCAATATTTAATTCCTTTACCACATACATCATATACAATATCCAGACAGACAGGACAGACAGACAATACTAACAGATGGACCGGCCCACATATACTGTTGTTCACGCTCCTGGTGACTATTCCTGCTCCTAAAAATTACTCCATTGGAGTATGAGCTGTCCTTGTAGCCTATAATGTCCGTTGGACTTTAGGACAAGCTCCTTCTAGATGTCCTTGAAGTAGGGTTCTGGGCTTACTACATAGGTCGCTCTTCGCCTATATACCTTTAAAATTGCGATGATCGTCGTCTCGCACTTATGACACTCTTCGTCTTAAACTTAAATTAAAAGTAAAATACCCCAACCAACCCTCCATTACTCTATCCTTATTCATCATTCTTCCCCACTCAATACTTATTCAGTTTGCCATCTCATTCAGCCTACTAACCATTCACATTTTTGACTTCCGACTGTCTGGATCGTCTCCTCCTCAAACCAGCCGCTTCAGCCGTCGGTTCGCTCAGTTTCTTGTAGAAGTTGGTTGGGGATTCTGCTTGAAAACAAGGGACCCGTCCCACCTGTACTTACATGTTTTTGCTTTAATCTACATAGCGCTATCTACAAGGAGCCACACGGTCTTTCAGCTAAATGGTGGAGGACGTCCGATATTGCCGGGACCCCAAAGCTTACTAACTCAATGGTCTTTAAACCATCAGCTCTGCTACCACGTGAACCGGGGCACCTAACCCGGTCCTTTAAGACAAGGCAGCAATATTTAGAGATGGATGGTGATGCAGAATATACTCAAACATCAATAATTAAACTGAGTCAGGAAGTTGGTAAAGTTTTAACTGTTTTAATGTCAATTATCTAAAACAGGGAGCATAACGGACATCATGCGACGTTGCATAGCAATTTCTAAAAGCATTTCTGAAAGAAGAACATTCTTATTCTAAAAGTTTGTCATCATTGACGTCTACCTGCGTAGCAAACTACAAAACTACAAACTACAAAAACCTACTTGGAATGGTGATAGGCTTACAAGGAACATGTAGGTATACGTTCCATACTAGTTAAGAAAGGTGAATGGGTATCTAATATCAGGTGGGCAATTAAGCCCTCCCCTAGTGTTTGTCATCATGAAAGTCATCAAATACACAATGTCCCATTGGTGAAACAAACCATAGGGCTCTCTATTATGTGTCCCTCTATAATTAGTTGGCACCCTTGTACCCCCTGTAATATTCCACATGCGTAAGCAGCACGCAGGCTGGCACCCAGGTGCTTGGTAGGTTGGTTATATCCATAGCTTCCCACCAATTAGCCTTCCAATCCATCATCACTCTGCTGTCTGTCAGTCAATTAGCCCTTTGAAGACCGGCCTTGAGTTTGTTCTTAGTTACTGGGAATACAAAGGAGTGTGAGCATCCCCTGCCTCCCAGTTTTCATTCAGCTCCGTCCAGTGTCTATTTTCATCCATCCGTATGATTGCAGACCATGATTTCAGAGAATTTTGCTGTATTAAACTCCATTTAAATGAAGAACCTCTGATGTCTTTAGTGCTTCTCCATCTCCCAATGTCCCCTTGATACATTTTGCCCACAGCCTTTTCATATGCTGTTTATGATTTCACCTCATGGTGGCTCCCTCCCATTGAACAGGGGGTAAAGCACCCCCAACTACATACGCTGGCTCTGGCCACAAGCGTCCTGTGAGGGGGTAAAGATTGTGATGTAGGCAGCCTCTCAAGCAGATAGGCATTCAGATTCAAGTCACTCTCTGTATTGGCAGTGGCTGCAAGGTTGAAAGCCTATGTGTAATAGATTGTGGATCAGGGGTTGAACTTGGTGTGACCCTCTTTGACTTGGTATACATATGGTTATTTTGTAATTCATGTGTTTATTATTTCATGTTTTATGAGATTTAAACTCTCACAGATACAGTTCTGTTTCTACAATCTGTTTCACTATCTTACACTTAACGCTGTCAAAACCGAGGTTCTCTTCTTCGCCGCTTATACTCTTCCTCCCCCTATCTCTCCTCCTTTTGTTTCGTTTCCCCAAACCCAGCTCCCTATTTCTCTTACTGCTCAGAATCTGGGTCTTCACCTTCATTGTGCTTTATCCTTTACTCATCATATTTCCCTGTCTTCGCGAGCCTATCACTTTCATTTACATAATATCAGCAAAGCATGCCCTTTTCTGAATTTTCAAGCTGCACAATCGTTGCTATCCTCTCTGATCTTCTCCCGACTCTTTTATTGTTATACTGCTCTCTTTGGTCTTCCATTTACTCATCGTGGCCCCTCTTAGATCTGTCTTCAATGCCTCCATCTGTCTTCTTTGTCTTCTCTCCTTTCATGATTCTATTTCTTCTTCTCTCTCTACTCTTGTCTGGCTATCTTTGCATTATCAGCTTAAATTTAATTGTGTATGTCTTGTTTTCAAGTCTCTCTATGGTCTTGCTCCGGAGTACCTCTCTTCTCTGGTTTCCTTCTATACTCCTTCTCAATCCCTTTGTTCTTCTTCCCAATTTCTTCTTGAAACTCCAGGTTCTCCTTGTGGCCAGTGTCGCTTTTTCAGCTCTTTGCCCTTTTAGCCCCTCTAGATTGGAAAGCTCTTCCTTTTTCTCTTTGTTCTGTCTGTGTATTCTTTATTTCGCAAGTTGCTGAAGTTCCATTTTCTTCATTCTAGTTAAAATGATAAATTGCTTTTACTGCCACTCATTTTTAGTGTATTGTTTTTGATACTCTGTACAGCAGGTTGGCTTAAGGCGCTATATGAAATACAAATAAAATACAAAATAGAAATACAATTGGCATACTGTGCACATTAGTAGACATCCACTATGCACTATATTCATACCAGGTCCAGGGGAGAAGGGCTTTCAATTTTTACAGTGCCCTTGGGTCGTGAGATGATTTCAACTCCTTACACATTCATCTGAATGCCCTGGCTCTCGTGACAAACCACAGGTCCCTCACCGAGACAAAGGGTCTTGTGTCAGAACAAAGGATGCATTGTGTGGCAATTACAAGTGAAGATATTCACCTCTGGCAAGTATGAATTAATATGTCTTTTCTAACATCACTTCTTAATGCCTTCCTGGCAGAGGACAAGAGAGGAATCAACAACAGTCCAATTCTTTTTTTAGCAAGAGGATGAGCTCAACACCCGAATGCAAAGAAAACAAGGAGCGGACTACTCTGATCGTGAACCTCTCCTCACACCAACCCACGATGACAGAACAACTAGTTCTGGAAAAAGGGTTATGTTTTGCCCCACCTACATTTATGATCCTTTCCAATATAGATCTGAATTTAAGAAATTCAAGAAAAAGATACATTTAAAAGAATACTTATCTACCATTGAAGAACTGGAATCCACACAGATGACTAACTTCAGAGTTTTGTCTATGTTCGAAGTGCCACCACATGCTAGATCTTCTTACGCATTGGTCTTTGAGTTTTGTCTATGTTCGAAGTGCCACCACATGCTAGATCTTCTTACGCTTTGGTCTTCGAAAAGTGTGTTTTGTCTGGCTTGCCGAAATTAGAGACAGCTCCACCACCTAAAATCTTTCATAATCTCACTTCAGAGGAACAACGAGCTCTGACTGGGTTATCGGATAACTAGTCACTAATTATAAAACAAGCAGACAAAGGAGGAGCAACAATGTTTCAAGAGTGCAACTAATATATGGAGGAATGTTATGGACAGCTAGAGGATAATCACACCAATTGCCGCAATGACCTATATCCCACTGTGATCATCTTGAACAGGATCAAAGATGGGGAAGCAGGTGCAAGTGGATCTAGGTCAACTGGCCTATGCCCCGCCCACCTGGTGCCTTCCTGGTTGTCGCTCTTTTTCCCCACTCAGCAACTCCCGCCCACCTGGTGCCTTCCTGGTTGCCACTCTTTTTCCCCACTTAGCAAGCCCTGCCCACCTGGTGCCTTCCTCATTGCCGCTCTTTTTCCCCACTTAGCAATCCCGGCCCACCTGGTGCCTTCCTGGTTGCCACTCTTTTTCCCTACTTAAGGAGCCCTCCAGCCTCTTTTCCTTTGCAGATGGGGAAGCAGGTGCAAGTGGACATAGGTCACCTGGCCTAAGCCTCACCACCCTGGTGCCTTCCTGGTTGCCGCTCTTTTTGCCCACTTAGTAAGCCCTGCCCACCTGGTGCCTTCCTGGTTGCCGCACTTTTCCCCCCCTTAGCAAGCCCCGCCCACCTGGTGCCTTCCTGGTTGCTGCTCTTTTTCCCTACTTAAGGAGCCTTCCAGCCTCTTTTCCTTTACAGATGGGAAGCAGGGGCAAGTGGATCTAGGTCACCTGGCCTAAGCCCTGCCCACCTGGTGCCTTCCTGGTTACCGCTCTTTTTCCCCACTTAGAAAGCTCCGCCCACCTGGTGCCTTCCTGGTTGCCGCTCTTTTTCCCCAATTAGCAAGCCCCTCCTACCATGTGCCTTCCTGGTTGCCGCTCTTTTTCCCCACTTAGTAAGCCCCACCCACATGGTGCCTTCCTGGTTGCCGCTCTTTTTCTCCACTTAGCAAGCCCCGCCCATCTGGTGCCTTCCTTGTTGCCGTTTTTTTCCCTACTTAAGGAGCGCTCCAGCCTCTTTTCCTTTGCAGATGGGGAGCAGGTACAAGTGGGTCTAGGTCACCTGGCCTAAGCCCTGCCCACCTGGTGCCTTCCTGGTTGCCGCTCTTTTTCCCTTCTTAAGGAGCCTTCCAGCCTCTTTTCTTTTGCAGATGGAGAGCAGGTGCAAGTGGGTCTAGATCCCATGGCCTAAGCCCCGCCCACCTGGTGCCTTTGTGGTTGTCGCTCTTTTCCCCCATTTAGCAAGCCCCACCCACCCGGTGTTTTCCTGGTTGCCGCTCTTTTATCCGACTTAAACAGCCCTCCAGCCTCTTTTCCTTTGCAGATGGGGAAGCAGGTTCAAGTGGATCTAGGTCACCTGGCCTAAACCCTGTCCACCTGCTGACTTCCTGGTTGCTGCTCTTTTTCCCCACTTATCAAGCCCTGCCCAGCTGCTGCCTTCCCGGGTTGCCGCTCTTTTTCCCCACTTAGCAAGCCCCGCCCACCTGGTACCTTCTGGTTGCCATTGTTTTTCCCCACTTAGCAAGCCCCGCCCACCTGGTGCCTTCCTGGTTGCTGGTCTTTTTCCCTACTTAAGGAGCCCTCCAGCCTCTTTTCCTTTGCAGATGGGGAAGCAGATGCAAGTGAATCTAGGTCACCTGGGCTAAGCCCTGCCCACCTGGTGTCTACCACCTGGTTGCTACTCTTTTTCCCCACTTAGAAAGCCCCGCCCACCTGGTGCCTTCCTGATTGACACTCTTTTTTCACACTTAGCAAGCCCCGCCCACCTGGTGCCTTCCTGGTTGCCGCTCTTTTTCCCCACTTAGCAAGCCCCGCCCACCTGGTTCCTTACTGGTTGCTGCTCTTTTTCCCTACTTAAGGAGCCCTCCAGTCTCTTTTCCTTTGCAGATGGGTAAGTAGGTGCAAGTGGATCTTGGTCACCTAGCCTAAGCAACACCCACCTTCTAAGCCCTGCCTCTTCCTTCCTGCTATTAACTCTTAGATCAAGGGTGTCTCTTTCCCGGTCATCCAAAGCAAAGGGCAGACAAAGAAAAGGGCAATTCCTGTTTGGATTTGTTCGGAGCAGGAGGACCCAGGGTCCAAACCCCTGCTCAGACAGTAGGTAAGCATGCACCAACATGTGTTTACTCCCTCTGTCCCCACAGGCCATCCCGCTGTTCCCCCCGTGAAGTTCCCTTGTGCCTCACTTCTCACACATGGGCATTGCCTGTTTTGCTTGATTCTTCTACCCTGCTCCTCCTCCAGTCTACCTCTGCAGGAGTCTGTCCTGATACATTCTGGTTTCACCATCACTGTCTTGTGGCCAATGCTGGATTTGACTATTATGGACTTCATTGATTCATGGTGCGTCACCCTTTCTCAACTCTCATGCTAGACTTCCTTTGCATCTTATACTCATGGTGCCCTGAATCATGCTGTTCCCATCTTCATCTTGTATCCTGGCTTGCAACATTATGTGTTACTACTGACATCTGCAATTGTACTCGCTCTCCCCTCTTGCTTCTCCACTGTTCTCTCCTCCTCTCCCTTTCTCCCTTTTCCTATCTCCTCCCCTCCTCTCCTTACTTTCTTCTATGCACTTACTCTAGTACAATAGCAACCACGTCTGTCTCCTTCCCACCCCCTTAGTTTCCCCCCCGACCAGTACTATCTGAAATGTCGTCAGGCCTGGTACGATAGTCGCTTGTTTTGTTCCTCCCCTCTCTTTTTGCACCCATCTCTCTCGCCTTTTGTTTTTCTCCGGCTCTACCAGAAATGTGGCTGGCCTAGTACGGTAGTTGCCTGTCTGTTTCCATTTCCTTCCCACCTCCCCCCCTTCCTTATCTGTAGCTTAGCTCTTGCACTTTCTGAAATGGTGTCAGGCAGAGTACGATAGTTAATTTCACATCCTTACTGAAACACATTGTATATAGGCACTATATAAATAAACTATCATATCATATATCATATCATAAAGTGTGCAGAGGCACAGGAAGAAAACGAACAGGTGCAAGTGTGTACGTTAAGCAGGTGCAAGTGTGCATGTTAGAGAAAGGAAAGTGTGCAAGAGGCACAATACCGATAGAACAGAGCAGAGGAAGGTTCACGAGTGCACAAGAAAGTAAAAGAAACAAAGGAAAGCAAGAAAGGGGTGCAGGAAGCACCTGAAGGTGAGAGGTTAAAAGGAAAGAGCAAGGAATAAAGAGAGGGGAGACCGATCAGAGTGGTCACACCTAGGGAAGCAAAGAACTGGTGGTTTTGAAAGTCCCTGATTGTACCCCACATGTGAAATGTGTATGAAAGAACTAAAAAATAAAGGAAAGTTACAAACTGAATTTGTGTTTGAATCCAAGAGGGGAATAGCTTTGAGAACGGAAACCCTGAGAGGACTAACAAAGTGCAATACATATCATTTTGTCACAGCTGAACTTGTTTTTTAATCCAAGAGAAGTGGAATACGTATTGGTTTTGATGCTAAATTAGCTAATTCTCGGGGAGGGGAAGCCCAAAGAGCTTGGAAAGGAACTGTGTATATTTATTTTTTTATTGTGTTTTGGAACTTGGAAGAACTAAAGCTTGGGGAAGGGAATCCCAAGGAACATAAGACATTTGAAACTGTAAGATTGCAACAAAAACTATGGAGAAGGTCTGATGAACAGCCCTTTGTTGATTGAACTAATTTTTGTGAAGCTGACCTCCCCACTCCTGGTGAGAAAGTCACCTTAACCAACACTGGTTTTCCTATTTTCTGTTGAACCACTATTTTACCTTTTTAAAGACTTCCTCACACATTTTTGTAAAGAGTGAGGGCAAGCATAGGTTTAGAAACATGCGGACGATTGTTTTGGACTCTTAAACATCAACGGCCCCCTTAGAAACAGCAGTTAAGGGAACCATCCCTCTAGAGTTTGGGTCAGCTAGGCATTCCACCAACCCAATAACCTTAGTAAATAAAGCTTTGGAAACGAATATCTTTGAGTCAGTGTCTCTCTTGATACCATGCCTGTCTCACACAATCTATCCTTTAAGATAAAAAAATGTCTTCTTAGGCATTGGCATATCTTAAAAAATGGACCTTCAAAACTAGAGCACCCCATGTCTGCGTTCAAACGCAGTAAAAATGTAAAAGACTGATTAGTGCATTCAGCCCTGTCTAAAATCACAATACTCCCATGACTATCACACAACTATGGGGTTTACCAATTCCAGTAGGACATGCACCCTGTTGGAATTGTGTTATGTGTGCCCAGACTTCGGCAAGTACCACAATGACCTAGGCATAAGAAAATCCTGGGCACAGAAGTATCTAACTAACTGTAACACTAGTAAGATAGTGTATGCAATTAGATGTCCATGTGATCTTTTGTACATAGGAATGACTATTAGGGAGGCCAAAGTTTGACGGGTGAGCATAAGAGCTGTATCAAAAACAAGAACTTAAGTGCTCCCCTAGTGAAGCATTTTGTAGCCAAAGGTCACAAAGAGACAAATCTCAAATGGACCATCTTGATTTCTAACCTAAAATGTACTAATATAGAGAGAAGGTTATTTGAAATGGAACAGAGATTGACCAATAAAACAGAAACACATGTTTATGGGTTAAATGAGGACTTTACGTTCACCCAGGGGTAATTTGTGCCACACTGTGCCATGAATTGTGTTTTGTGGGTTTGTTTCCATCTCACAAGTGTGAAAACTAAGTGTTCTCACGTTCTGCATCAACATTTTGTTCACATCAATTGCACATGGTCTGTTTTCGTGGCATGGTTATGACATTATTTTTTCATCAACATTTTTTATTTTGCAAATGAATGCGATCGGCTAACAGATGTACAGATCTGAATAATAATCTGCAAGGGGTATTATGTTTCAATATATATGTTAATTTGTTCGCATACAGAGTGCTGATGAGACTTAATTAAATGCTTTTGTCTTTAGGAGTTTCAGGTACGCACATCATGATATAAAACAATGTCAAATATGTACCACACTAAATTCCCTCACATATGCATTTAGGAGCACATTTCTATTAGCCTGAAAAGTACATTGGTACTACTTAATGTCTGAAAACAGAAAGTAAAAACAGGATAAAAGTTGTAATTCAGATGGCTGGGTAACTTTTTCTGTGTAAATGCTAATACATGTTCACAAGTTGTCATGAGTGTCTTGCAACACCACTCTACAAGCTAAACTATCTAGCCAGACACAATATAATATGCACCAGGTAGAGTGGAGTGTGTACTAACAACGTGCCTGCTGACATATGTCAGTTTTACCATGATTTATAAGATAGCTAAAGGGGTATCAATTGTTTCTCACCCACGTCTCTATTTACCACGTAGTGGTAGTGTTGATAACACATAAATAACATCAATAGTTGGTTATCTATATTAGAGAATTGGGAATTTAACTAAAGAAAATAAAAAGTAAAATAATAAAAATAAAAAAGTTGGTTAGACAAACATCGAAACTATTGAGCCAAGCATGGTGAGCGCATAGTTACTTATCCAACTATGGACTATTCACCATTTAACAGCAGGCACATAATCTCAACTGCATCATTCCAACATGGCGTCAGTTTTACTTAACATTTTTCATCATTAGCTGTCTACTTTCTCCCTAAGCAAACGCCACATCACGGTATGGAAGAGGGTAGCTTTACTTCCGGCAAAACACTGCCCGGTGAGTAGAGGAAGCAAAATCGTTCCTTAAGGTGTCCGATGGGACACTTAATAGAGCGTCAGTGGTATGGAAAGATGTTGATCTGATCAAAAACAATGTCATGCCAGCTGTAAGGAACTCATGGTTGCAACAGTAAAGACTCACATTTCAAGGGTGTTTATTAAACTGTATATGCAGGTTGGAAAAACACCTAATCTAAACCTAAATCTGAGATGGGAGCAAGCTACGACCATCAAATAATAATAAGTCAGTTCTAGTGGCGTCTTGTCAAATAAACGGGCCTATGCTAAAACAAATATTGCCAATTCTTACAACTAAAAAGAGTGTGGGATAGGATTCACAAGAAAGAAAGAAGTTTTCACAAATGATAAGTCAGGATGTGGTAGCCAGGGCTCTCCCTTCCCCACGTTTTAAGCACAAGACAAGGCGGGCCTCCTGAGCACAGCACGCTCTGGAGCTTTCCCAGCACGAGACGACAGTTCCGTTCTCAGCTATCAGGACCTTCGGTGGTTAAGTCTTTTTTCTACAAAAAATCTCTTGCCACCGAAGACCTGATGTGTTCAAAATAACAAACAAAAAGTTCCTTTCCGCTTGTACATTGGGTTATGACTTTTCACCCCTGGATCCCCCTCTTCCAGGTTCAGATCCTTCTTGAATGTTAGCCTCTCTCAATGCGGCTTTCCTCAAAACACTTTCACCTGTTGCATTCACAAGTATTAATGTCCTTTTAGACAATCCACTGTGGACATTCCTCTGTCGGGTTCACTCTTGTCAACACAATGATCACAGGGGCATCATGCTTCAACCCGTTCTGCAGGCATAACTCCGCCGGGTTCACGCTTGGCAGCCTCTCCGTTTCTTTTACTTCCTTACTATGCACGATTCACTTCCATTAGTTTTCCAATGGTTTGTCTGCCAAAGAATTTTGACTGTACAGGGGATTTTGCTGGACCCCTACATGACCACTTTGAACTTTTTGTGCAGCTATCCCAAGGCCTTCTGGTATAGATAGTTTCAACAGTGGGGAAATTAACAGTTCTTTTATTTTCCCTCCATTTGCCCTTTGCTACTTTCGTTCAACACAGTTTGGTTTCTTATCAGTTCTCCCCTCGACTCACCGGCTGTGAAGAACAGCTTGGCTTTTCTTATCTCTGGAGTCAGTGACGGTACCATGGTAGCAGGTATTTCTCCCTGTCCTGATTATCAGTGTAGGCATACTCTGTGTACTGTTGACATCTGCTGCAACACACGCTGGCTATTGTTCACGGTCTTACGATTCCTTTCACTGAGGCTTTGCTGGTCTGGGTTGAAAAGGGCAAGGACGATTCTCTCCTTGTCACCCCTTTGATTCTCGCCGCCTTTCTCCTGCTCTTGAATTGCTGCACTAGGATAGCTGTCTCATTGTGCGGTTTGCCTTGATTGTAGTGTGTTCTCGTGCTCCACCTTTTATTCCTATGAGGAAGGGAAAGGGCCGCCAGGAGTGTGTGATTCTGTCAATTGCCTGACCCTTTTGTTAGGACATGTTAGGTAAAATGGCTCTCGTGTTAGTCCGTTGTCTTTCGTGGTGTGTGAAAGTGTTTGTGTCGGAAAAGAGGGGGGTCTGAACATCCTACGTGGTAGGATGGGAAAAGGTGTTGGAAGAAGGGGGATACTGTGTCTCACCCGTCAGTGTCCCACTACCACACCCCGAGGAACCCCCATCCAGGTGATCCTCCCTCACTGGTCCACCCACAGGAACTGGATCCAATAGCGATGGCTGTGTCCTGGCCACCTGGATGACAGATCCCCAGGGACCAGTCAGGGAGACACCTTCAGGTTTCTCACACCACTAACAGGAAACATGTACTGAAAAGCTTTGCAAATTTAACAGCCATTTTAAATTATTACAATATAACATGCCAATTTGTTCTTATACTATGCCCAGCATGTTTCTCAGTACTATATCAATTGACACATAGAAATGCCTTTTAGACAGTTATGAACAATCACCACTGGAGTTTGGTTTGATTGGTGTGTGTCTCTCTTTTTGCAGATAAAAGAGACACAAACTATAAGAAGGGTGGTCACACCCACGCAAGAAGTGCTCATGTGGCAGCGAGTATGCATTCAGTAGACGCCCGAGAGTTGTTCCATTAGAGATGCATGGTGAGCATTCAAAGAGAGTTCTTTCATAGAATCTTTTTGTAAAAAAAACTTTATTTAATACTGACATTCTCGCTTGTGAGGGCAAGCACATTTAAAACAAAGTCATAGCATACATTTAGTGCAGTGTAGTATGAGAGTTTTGGTAGTAGATTTACATAATGGGAAAGAGAATGGAGGAGGAGGGCGGGGGGAGGGCATGTGAGGAAGGAATACCAGGGAAGGGTGTCCTTCGGTAGACATTACGGTGCTCATAGTTCTAGTCTCTTCTTCCTTAGCCAGCCGATATGACCTGAACGGGGCCCATAGGTCCTTGGGTCTCGAAGTAGTTTGAATCCCTCGGACGTATGTCTCTTCACATTCTTGTGTGTTGATTAAGTCTCTTAACCAGTTTTGGTGCATGGGAGGGTCTTTTGATTTCCATTTCTTAAGGATATTCCGTTTGGCCGCGGCACCTCCCCCTGCGAATAGCCTACGAGTCTTGACAGAAGCCTTTCCGATGTCTCCCAGGAGGTATTTCAGGTATGTGACTGGGATGCTAGTATTTAGTATAGCGTCCATTGTGTTGGCTATTTCTTCCCAATATTGCTTAATTGGCGGGCATTCCCAATACATATGTATGGCTGATGCATTGAGTGTTCCACACTTGGGGCACAGTTGTGGCTTGGCGGGATTGAATTGGACGATTTGTTTAGGTGTAATGTGAAGTTGGTTCAGGATTTTGAATTGGATAAGTCTGAAGTTTGCACATAGGGAGATGGTTTTGGTGTATTTACAGTAGTTTGTCCAATATTATTCATCTATTTGGATGCTCAAGTCTTTTTCCCATTTAGTTTTCATATTGTTCTTAGATGGTGTATTAGATTGGACAGTTCTGTATAGGGTGGACACGCACCTATGAAGCCATCTTCTGTAAGGATCTCCATTAGAAATGTATGCGTCGGGGGTGCATTGGGGAAGGATGGCCATTTTTACTGGCAGGCAGCCTTCAGGTGTTGGTGGTGCAGGGTTGTGGTTAGACTTTTTCCAGCTCTGTTTTGGTTTTCCGCCAACGTGAGGAAACTCCCCTCTGGGAAGAGGTCTCCAACCCTGGCCTGTTTTTCGGGGTCCCACAGTGTCTGTGTAGTGTCGTCCATTGTGGGTTCCAGACCTGGGTAGTGCCATAGGGGAAGGTGCGGCCAATAGGGTATGTTGCATTTCACTCTCTTCAGGATCTGCGACCATGCTCTCACTGTAGTTTCCATTGTGTCAGCCATCACTTTTTCTCTGGGTACCTTGGCAAATATCATACTCTTAAGGTTCCGTGGTGAGGCTGCAAACCTTTCTGCATGTATATGGGCATATTGTTCTGTGGTGTTGGCCCAGTACTTCGCGAAATGTGCTTGTGCTGAGTAGTAGTATAGCTGGAAGTCCGGGGCTGCTAGGCCACCTGTGTCGAAGTTCTTGCATAGTTTAGACCAGCTCACTCTAGGTGACCGTCCTCCTCACACAAAACGAGTACTATGTTTTTGCAGTGTGTCGAAGAATTTCATTCATACCTGGCCAGATCGGGATGCCATTAAATAGGTACAGCAATTTTGGTACTATTAACATTTTCAGGAGGGATATTCGCCCGTACAACGACAATGGCAGTTTGGTCCAGACGCGAAGTTTGCATTCCAGTTGTGCCAGGTATGGGGCGTAGTTGTTGGTATATAGTGTTCTTTTGTCTAGCGCCATTATTATGCCTAGATATCTTGCTGTTGTAGGGGACCATTGTAGGCCCTCAATGGCTGTAGACTGGTTTGTGGTCTCAGTGAGGGGAATTACTTCGGACTTGGCTCGGTTGATTTTATATCCCGAGTATCTGGTGAATTCGGTAATGTCCCATAGCACCGGCGGTAAGGGAATCTCCGGGTTCCTGATGTATAACATTGTATCATCTGCATAAAGCGAAATAAATGAAGGTATTTCCAGTATGCGGATCCCCCTCCAGGCATGGCTGTTGCGTAGACGTGCTGCCATTCCCTCTATTGTTAGCGCAAATATTTGCGGGGAGAGTGGGCAGCCTTGTCTCGTGCCTCTGCCTAGGTTGATGGCAGCCGATAGGGTGTTGTTGGTACGTATTCTGGCCGTGGGGTTGTGGTATAGTAGTTTTAGAGTTCTATGGAATCCTGTTCTGAACCCCATCTTTCCTATGATTCCGTACATGAATTCCCAGGAGATGGAGTCGAATGCTTTCCCGCGTCTAATGAAACAGCCACCGCCTGTACCCGATGATCCAGTTGAGATGTAATAGCGAAGAAGCGTCTAAGGTTCAGGACGGTGGAGCGGCCTGGTATAAAACCTGTCTGGTCAGAGTGTACCAATTTAGTCATGCAGGGGTTCAGTTTATCGGCTATGGCCTTAGCAAATATTTTGGTATCCACATTGATGAGGGACAGCGGTCTGTATGAGGATGGGGGAGTGTGCTGGCTTATGTGGTTTCAGCAGCACCGTGATAATGGCTTCTCTCATTGTCGGTGGGAGTGTTCCGATTTCCAGGACTTCGTCCCATACCTCCAGCAGCCGTGGGGTCAGTTTGTCTACATATATTTTGTATAGATCCGTTGTTAGGCCATCTGACCCTGGTGCCCTGCCGGACTTGAGGTCTTTGATTGCTTGTTTAATATTTTCGAGGGTGAGGGGCAAGTCCATATTACTGCTTTCTTCCGAAATGAGTTTTGGGAGGGGGAAGGAGTCGAGATATCCTTGCAGTTCTACTGTTGGTACTTGATCCGCATTTGTGTAGATCTTATTGTAGAAGAGTCGAAACACCTTGTTGATTTCTAAGTGATCCACATGGGTCGAGCCTTGGCCATCCATTATTCTGGTGATTTGTCTGTGTCCCTGTTTGGACTTAATAAGGTTTGATAGCATCTTGCCGGACTTATTACCTTCGCCATATTTCCTGGCTCTAATTGGTTGGGCTGTATACCACACTTCCTATTCTGCCAGTGTCTTAAACGTATTTAACTCTTCGTTTAACATGGATAGTATTGCTGGAGTAGAAGATCTGGTGTATGCTGCCTCTGCTTCTTTAATTTGGGTTTCGGTTAGGGCCAGTTGGGAACGTATGGCCTTCAGTGTGCCATGTACTTTGGAGATCAGATGACCTCTAAGCCATACCTGAAAGGCCTCCCATGTTGTGTGATTTGATTCTACTGTGTCTTTGTTTCGGTCGAAGATGTCCTGCACTTCTATGCGGAGTGGTTCATGTACTGAGGAGTCTGGTAGGAGGTCTGGGGGCATCCTCCATAAGCAGTGTTCAGGGTTGGGTGCGCCAATCTGGATTTCGAGGATCACTGGAGAATGGTCTGAGAGTGTCCTGGGTAGTATGGTGAATTCCTTTAACTGCGCCGTGCACCGCGTGGAACAGAGCCAGTAGTCTAACCTGGAGCTCAACCCATGGACATTTGAATGGAATGTGTAGTCTCTGGTGGTGGGATGCATTTCCCTCCAAGTGTCAGCCAGTGGGACTATGCTCATGGCCGGTTTTATAGTAAGTGCTACTTTGGCATTTGCCCGTCGGCCCGTGGATGTCCTGTCGAGGGCGGGATCAAGGATGGTATTGAAGTCCCCTCCCCATATTATTATTGATTCTTCTGCGGGGGATATGAGCTTTGCAATCTGTTGATAGAATTCCAGGGTATCTGTGTTGGGGCCATACGTATTTATGAGTATTAGCTCCTGACCTTGAAGTGTGCCCCAAAGTATGACGAATCTACCGTCTGCGTCTATCTTGGAATTATGGACTTGGAGTCCCAATCTGCGGTGAATTAGGGCAAGAACCCCTCGCGATTGTGTTGAGTAATTCGTCGTAAATACCTGCGGACCCCAAGAACGACCAAGTGAGTTATGCATTTGTTCCATGGTATGTGTCTCTTGTAATAGTAGGATGTGTATTTTGTGTCTGTTGGCGTAGGCTATTACTTTCCTGGTCTTGATTGGCTTAAGGAGTCCCCTTACATTCCAGTTATTTGGTGAGATGCCATTATTCCCTTTCTGCGGTGTGTACGCTGATGTTGCTGTGCTGCCGAAGTCTTTTCCCTCTTGCGACGATTTCAGGATTTTTATGTTTTTATTCCAACTAACTGTAACCAGACCAACTTTTCGGTGGTGCAGTTTTATATAACTACTGCACTTTCATGATGTAACCAGGCAACAGGCCTGTTTGTTCCCCCACCCCCCACCCTCACCATCCCCCCAATCGGGTGGTGTCATCCAAAAAACCATTTGCAACTTGCAGAAGAACTAGAGGGAGTGAGGGGGCTGTGTGGCCCATCCTCATCTCTGGGACTGTAATTTAGTGTTCATGTCGATCGGCAAGGTGCTACCTTGTCTGCCACCCAGGGTGGTGGAGTCAGTGTCTTGTCAGAGCCGGTAGCTGGAGGAGCGTTGGTCAGGTCGCTGTGCGTATCTCCGGAATGTGCCTTTCTATGTAGGTTATAGCTTCATCCGGTGAGTCAAAGAATTGTGTCTTGCCCGCATGTTGGATGCAAAGCCTTCCCAGGACCATCATGGTATATATCGTTTTGCGGTCCCTCAGTGCTCTTTTCACTGGGTCAAAGGATCTTCGGGCAGTCTGCACCCCGGTTGAAAAGTCTATGTATATGTGAATCCGGTTGGATTCAAAGGAGAGGTGTCCTTGTTCGCGCACCAGACGGAGCACCAGATCTCGATCACAGTAATTGAGGAGCCTTGCTATTATTATCCGTGGTGTTGCCCCTGGTTTTGGGGGGAGGTAAGTGCTCTGTGCGCCTTCTCGATCAGGAACCGTTTGGGGAACTGTGCATCTGGGAATAAGGAGTGGAGCATGTCTTCAAGGAATTGTTCCATGGGGATATTAGTTTTGCGCTCCGCCACCCAGACCATCCTAATGTTATTGCCTCTCGAGCAGGATTCTATGTCTTCACACTTGTTCTGTAGTATCTTGACCTCTTTTTGGATTTTTTCCATGGATTGGCCAATTGTGGTAGCTGTGTCTTCCAGTGTGCAAATCCTGTTTTCAGCCTCAGTGACCCTGCAGTTAACTTTCCTTATAACGGCACGGATGGAGGCTATATTTTCCCCTATATAGTCCAGCTTGGTGTTGATTGCCGCAAACCCTCTCTCCATAGCGGCCATGTATGGGGCTGTTTCCTGTGTGGGGGGGGGGGTCCTGAGGTAGGTTTCTGCTAGGTCATTGTCTTGTTCTTGGCTTGAGGAGTTAGCAAAGGCATCCATGGGGCCCCTTTTTTTGTCTTTGTTTTTGTCACCTCCTGCCATATTTGCAGGGGGTGGACTTACAGAATGTGTTCCTGCTGGGTTTCTGATCGTTGAAGCTTGTGTCGGATCGCAGCGGAGTGTTTGTCACAGCTTGTCGGTTCCACCAGTATATGGCTAGGTAGCAGGGTGTAAGGATTAAGTGTTGTGTCTCGCCGGTGAATAAGTTCTCATTTCCTTAGTCTTTTGCTCAGCACTGGGTATTTATGTTTACAGATCCTATGTGGGTACGTCAAATTTGTAGACAAGTGTTTATTCAATAGGCAGGAGAGAGGTCCAGCCCTCAGTACAGCCGAAGAGAGGTGGTTCCTGGGCTATGGGGCTATGTGGGGCGTAGAGGGGGTCGTAGGGGCCGCGTATGTTTGCCAGAATACATGTACCTTGAGTGCTGAGGCTCGTAGCTCTCCGCGTCCCAACCCAGCACCAGGGAGCAGGCCAGCCCGAGGGATGGTTCGGGGCTATGAAGAACCGTGGGCCCGCTTCCACCTGGCACCAGGTCGAGGACCCGGACTGTGGACTTCCCACCAGAGGCAGCGGAATGTTGTGGCGATATCCCACGTAAGCGAGGCGGTCCCACCTCGAGGTTCACACAGCTCCAGGGAGCAGGCCGGCAGAGGGTGAAGAGCCGGGCAACGGGGGTCTGCAGCTGGTATTTGCGAGGAGGATCTCAGGTGTAGCGTCAGTTGGCGTCAGGATGTGAGGCGCCCAGGGCTCGGATGTTGCACAATCCCGTGGGCCCACCCCCATCCAGCTGCAAGATGGGGAAGCGGGCAGCGGGTCCCAGCGGGCCAGGTCCGCCGGAGGATCCGGAGGTGCTGGGCAACGGAGCACCGGGAGCGGGGCAGTCCAGACCGAGGCTCCAGGCTGTGTGGGTTCATGTGACCGCCTTCACCTGGACCCTGAATGCTTGCAGGTGCTGTCAGTGCCTGTAGTCGCAGTCAGCGGGGGAAAAGAAGGAGTCTCGCCGCCGCAGGTACGCCTCCACAGGGGTTTCGGTCAGGCGACGATCCAAATGAGGATTCCTGGTACTTTGGTGGCATCCGTCTCCGGGGTTGGATTTGGCGCAAAGACGCCGAGCAATGGGCGGAGATGCATCAACCTCCAGACGATATTTCTCGTCGGCGGGTGGGTGGATTTTCCCCAAACTTGTACCAATATCTATCAGAGGGGTTTAGACACCCTCCACGGTCTTTGATTATTGTGGCAACACGGTCTATCGGCAGGATTTTCAGATTCAGGAGCTTGCTTGTCCCGGAGCTCTGGGGCTAGGCGGCCATCTTGTGCAGCGCCTCACAGCGCCCCTCATTTCATAGAATCTTGGTGTTTTTCACCAATGAGTCTAACTGTTCAACTCATCACAAAGTGAGGTATATAAGTCGTTTTTATGTTTTTCATAGGATCAGTCGGATAAAAAAAAACGGTTCAGATCAGATTCACTACATTTTTGTTAATATAAAGCGGTCAATAATTAGCAGTCTTGAAGACTCCACCTGGACAGAGGCATGGTCCCAATCACCACAGAACTATCCTCTTTCTTTCTTTTTTACCAAAGTTAGTCATTTTGTTTTTTAGCTACACCTCTTACATGTTTTATTCACTATTCTGTCTTTTTAGGTATCATGCACCATTTATAACAATACAGCCCCTGAGAAAAATCCCAACACCAATACTGAAGATTGAAACATGTAGGGCCAAGGAGAAAAGCATTTATTCAGTTCAGCAAGAATCTACAAAGATAGATATTAGCTAGAAGAATTTCTATCAAGTTGTCAACATAAGACTGTAAGGTTTTTTGTATTGGTGCTTTAGTTCGCCAAGACATACACACATTTAGCAGGTCCATGCACAATTGCACTTTATACATTTGGGTACTGTATAATTGTTGTGTCGTATTGTTTGTAATGTGATCAATATTACTATGAATTAAAACTTTTTAACACACCTTTGTGTTAGTGTCTTAGGTTTCGTTTGCTTTTCCCTGACAGATTTTCCAAGAGGTAGATTGGCAGACCACACAAGGATCATTATTTATTTTCTAATAAATAATTTTTTTAATACCTGGGGTGGCATAATGTCAAATGGTACAACCACGGTTTGAATTTGGGTCTTGTTCTCTAAGCTTTGCTTACCTTCAATCTGACCCATTAAAGGAATGACAAAGCTACGTTTGGAGTACGGAATTGATCAAACATACATATCAGTATAATATTTCCAGCACTACATGTTACGGTATACTTCAAATTCCCCCATCAGCAACACATACCATACAATTCTCGTGTGTAATTAATTTGTTTCAGCATTGCTGAAGAGGTGCCCCAAACATTTTGTATCTTGTCTCTTGTTATCCTGCCTCACCATTGCCCTTCCACTCATCAATGCCCCTCTAGAATTCTCTTTCCTCCCCGCTTTTGACTGCTCTTACAAAAAAACAGTGCATTCACATGTGGCTTTAATCCACAGTCTGGCATCAACATTAGCAGTGTCCCTTTAATAGGTCCTTAGTTAGTCTATGATTGTGGGATAGGTACCATAGACATTTCTCCTCCCCTGTGGTTCCAGGTACTACCAAACCAGCACCCTCACTTTGATGTCCCATGAAATCAATAATTACCATTGCTTCACTCCTGTCTCTAAAAGCATTGCAGTTTCTATGATTGAAAATGGTTGCTAGTGTTTTTTCAATTAACTCCTTATTGGATGTTTGTGGCTGCTCTCAGCCTGCATCTCTGTTCACAGATGTTGAGGATTTAGAGTTGGGAGAATCAGTAGATGGCTTCAGTCAGAAAAACAATTAGGAGGCACGGTTCATCAATTATAGACCACATACATTTTTCAGAGTGGGCCCTCTACAGTACTTTATTTCCATGAACGTAAAATAAAACATTAAAAGTTGATACCCATTGGGTCAGTGATTAATGCCAACACTGTTCTCACGCAGAAGAGGACCAAGGTCCATTGTGTGACGGGTGTGCTGTTACGACCCTCTTGCTAAACAGGGCATACATTGTTTCTATTTAACTTTATATGTTACAGATACTGTAAAGAGCACAGCTCAGAAATCACAAAATGGATGCCCTGGAACCTCGACCAGGATGTCAAGCCATGCACATGCTGTATGTAAGCACATACCATAGTCTTAAGCGATAGCACTGCATTCTGCAACCTGTAGTCCAAATGATGATAGCAGGTGCCTCCCTCGGTCCTACTTATCAGCATATGCACGCTCTGTGTACCATTGACATCTTCTGCAACACAATTGAGCTATTGTCTGCGGTCTTACAATTCCATATGCAGAGGTTTTGCGGGTCCGGGTTGGAAAGGGCAAGATTGCGTCTCTCCTTGTGAGCCTCTCGATATTTGCCGCCGTTCTCCTCTTGAACTGCCGTGCCTGGATAGCTGTCTCATTGTGCGGTCTGCCTTGCTCCCCCTGTGCTCTCTGGCTTTTATCCCTATGGGGAAAGGAAAGAGATGTCAGGTGTGCATGATTCCTGTCAATTGCCTGAAAATGCCTGGTTCTTGAGTTGGGACATGTCAGGTACATAGTTTTATTAGTCTATTGTGTGTGGTGTGCGAAAGCTTTTGTGTCAAAAGAGGGGGAGGTAAGAGTGTCAGAATATCCTTCGGGATATGGAGAGGAAGAGGTGCTGTATGGGATTATAGCCCTCGTACTGGAAGGTTTGTGATGATCTTGGAAAGGTTATTTTTTGGCGTTTGTGAAATGAATATGAGGGATTATGGGAACAGTAGTTGTTGGTCACATTCGACTGGGAGTTCACAAAAGGATAATCAGAAGGGCGCGTTTGGTAGGGTTCGTAAAGCAAACCGGAATAGCCGGGATTGTGAAATGAACAGAGGGGATTGTGAGAAAGATAGTGTTTTGTATGGTAGACTGGGTGTTCGGGAATGAATTATCAGAGGGACGTGGAAAAGATTGACCAGGAGTATTGGGATAAGACACAGAAAGACCAGGATTCTGGGAGAGATAATTTTGAGATTTAACAGGGTTTGGGATCCTAGGGGATTTGTTATATAGGGAGGGGTCCGTGGACTTGGGTAAGAGAGATTTAATGGGAGGAAGGGAGGCAGATGTGGTACAGCCTGCACGGTTTTATGGATCTATCCCTCTTCTTCTTCCCCGGTATAATACCGCATCTCACGTGGGTTATTTCCCCGAGCACAACCCTAGCCTTCCCCATCCAGGTGATCCTTTCTCGCTCTTTTGCCCCCAGGGTTGGGATTTTAGTGTGTCAGCCCTTCCTTGGTCACCTGAATAAGGCATTCTCGGGGTCTGCTTGGGAGAATACCCTCATGTTTCTCACATACCCTTCCCCTATGCTTGTTGGACAGTCGGGTTTCATCTGGTTATTCCATGATGGAACACCCAGGTTGTTGGTCTAAGCATTCCAACACATAACTGGGATGCTCAACCCTTTCCTGGTTGTTTAGGGCATACGTCAGATATGGCTTTAAGAGTTCACTCACTTCTTTGTCTCTCTCTGCCTTCCTCCCCCTTTCTTGGGTGTTCATTAACTCCTCCTCTATCTTTTCAGGGCAAACCTTTGTAATATGCCCCCACGCTCCACAAAATAAGCACTGTTCTAATGGAGAGTTTTCAGAGCCCTCCAGAGATGTAACGGCTATGGATCTTCTCTTATTCTTATTCAGGGGTTAAAACAAAATTCTGGGGCATAATTGTTCTCTAGTTTTTGTTCCTCCTCTCTCACTTGTTCATCCCCTATTTGTTCCTTTGAACCATAAGGATGGGGTTCTGGGATTTTATTTTTTGTAAAAGGCATCTCTAGGGCTTGTCCTGAGGTGTTATTAAGTGATATTTTCTCTGAGGTCTTCTGTAATTTATTCTCTCTAGATGTTATCCAAGGAGTTTTATATAACAGAACTCAGACTCTGTCTCCCCTATAGATCTTTAAGAGATTTGAGGAAAAGTTCAGGGGAATGAAGGTTACTTCATCCTGATCAGAAAGAAGAGGTAGCATTTTTATTTTTCCCTCCTGACAGGGCAAAATATAAAAGGACCAACCCAAAGGATACCTTATTGTTATTTGCTTAGAAATTAGTACATAATCCTGCGGGCAAAAAAGATAATAAGTGTTGCCCTCCATGTTCTTTCGGACAGGTGTGATGACTTGAGAGGTCAAGGGAAAAAATTTGACTCCCATTCTCTGTTCCAAGGGCTTGAAGGTTGTTACGCTTTCCACAGATTTCCTCCCATTTTTGGAAGAAGGGGCTTGATAGAGTTTGCCTCTTGACTCCATGATTTCTGAGTCATACTGAGAAGAGTTGTTAATTCATTCTCTCTCTACCACCGTGGGTAAAGCATGGAAATCTCCATTAGTTCTCTCGTCATCTAAGTGGGTTCTCCAACTATCATCAATTGAATCATATCCCACTTCTGACACCATATATAAGGAACTCATGGTGGCAACAGTAAAGACAGACACAAGTGATCATAGTTCATGGGTGTTTATTAAACTGTAAAAGTGGGTGAGATAAACGCCTAATCCAAACCTAAATCTAAGATGGGAGCAGGTTTTGACCATCAAATGAAAATAAGGCAGTCCTAGTGGCGTTGTGTCAAATAAAAGGGCCCATACTGAGAAAAACCAATTGCCAGTCCTTACGCTAATTTCAAAAAGAGTGTGGGATAAAATTCATAAGAAAGAAAGAAGTGTTCACAAATAATGTGCCAGGATGTAGTAGTCAGGGTCTTCCTTCCCCACGTTTTGAGCACGGGATAAGGTGGAACCTCTGAGAACAGCACATTTCTCAGGCTTCCCCAGCATGAGATGACAGTTCCGCTTCTAACCTTCAAGAACCTGGATGGCTAAGTCTCTTATACTGGAAAAAGTCTGTTGCCTTCGAGGGTCGGAAAATAACAAACCAAAAAGTTCCTTTTATACGGTCCGTAGGGTGATAATGGCTCACCCCTCGGTCCCCCTCATCCGGGCGTGAACCCCTTACGAATCGCATTCAACAAAACAAATACAAAGTTCTTTTCCAAATGGACTTTTGGGGTGTTGGCTTTCCACCCCTGGATCTCGCTCCTTTGGGTACAGACCCCTCTCGGAAGTCAGCCTCCCTCCTTCGGGTTCACTATTGTTTTTCCTTGGTTCACAAATCTTAATGTCTTTTAAACAATTCTTCAGGCTTCAACCCTTTCTGTCACCATCCCTCGACCGGGTTCACTCTTGCCAACTTTTGCTAAGCAGTACACTGTGGACATCCCTCGGTCGGGTTCACTTCTGTCAACACACTGTTCATAGGGACTTTAGACTTCGCCTCCTTATATCGGCATCCCTAGGTCAGGTTCACGCTTGCCAATCTAGCTTCATAATTCAACCAGTTCACTGTGTACATCCTTCAATCGGGTTCACTTCTGTCACCACATTGTTCATAGGGATTTCAGGCTTTGCCCCTTTTTGTCAGCATCCCTCCGCTGGGTTCATTGTTGCCAAATTGATCAATCGTGCCTTTCTCAATCACCTATCGGTCAAAGACTTTTGACTGTACAGAGGATTTTGCAAGACCCCTGTATGACCACTTTGTCCGTTCCTTTGCGCCCTTCCCGCGGCCTTCTGGTATTCGCAGTTTCAACAAATACGGGATTAACCAGAGTCTCTCGAGTAAGCACCCACATGGTGCCAGATCCCTCTGCAGCAAGTCTCCTCTTTGCGGCTTTCATTCAACACAGTTTGGCTTTTTATCAGTTCTCCCCTCGACTCACCGGCTGTGATGAACCGCTTGGCTTTTCAGAATATCTGGTGTCAAGGCCGGTACCACGGTAGCAGGCATCTCCCTCGGTCCTGCTTGTCAGCGTAGGCATGCTCTGTGTACTGTTGACATCTGCTGCAACACACTTGAGCTATTGTCCGCGGTTCTGGGTTGGAAAGGGCAAGGTTGCGTCTCTCCCTGTCAGCCTATCGATATTCACCGCCTTTCTCCTCCTGGCGTGCCTGGATAGCTGCCTCATCGTGGGGTCTGCCTTGCTCCTCCTATTCTCTCTTGCTCCATCTTTAATCCCTATGGGGAAAGGAAATAGCTGTCAGGTGTGCATGATTCCTGTCAATTGCCTGACTCTGCCTGGCCCTTGAGTTGGGACATGTCAAGTACATAGTTTTACTAGTCCGTTGTCAATGTTGTGCGAAAGTGTTTGTGCCGGAAGGGGTAGGGGGGGTTAAAGTGCAGAATATCCTACATGGATATGGAGAGGAAGAGGTGTTGTATGGGATTATAATCCTTGCACTAGAGGGGTTTGTGACGATCTCGGAAGGGTGGTTTTTGTAGGGTTTGTGAAATGAATAAGAGGGTGTATGGGAACTGTAGTTGTTGGTCACATTCAACTGGTTGTTTGGAAAATGATAATCAGAGGGATGGGTTTGGTAGGGTTCGTAAAGCAAACGGGAATAGCCGAGATTGTGAAACAACAGAGATTGTGAGACCGATAGTGTTTTGTCAAGGTAGACTGGGTGTTTGGGAATGAATTATCAGAGGAATGTGGAAAATAATTTATTAAGAGTATTCGGATAAGACACAGAAAGACCAGGATTATGGGAGAGATAGTTTTTGGATGTAAATGGGTTTGGGATCCTAGGGGATTTGTTATATACCGTGGGGTCAGTGTATTTGGGTAAGAGAGATTCAATGGGAGAAAGGGAGGCAGATGTGGTACAGCCTACAAAGGTCTCAGGGATCTCTCCCTCTTCTTCTTCCATGGTATAATACTGCATCTCACCTGGGTTATTTTCCCGAACACAACCCCGGCTTCTAGGTGATCCTTTCTCGCCCCCAGGGTCGGGATTTGAGCATGCCAGCTCTTCCTTTGTCACCTGAATAAGGGATTCTTGGGGCCTGCTTGGGAAAATACCCTCAGGTTTCTCACAGTTCTCATGAGCACTTGCAAATCCGTACTGCCCCTTCTATTTATGCACTTCTCTCACTGCACAATGCACATGTGTATTTATAGGAGCACTGTGTACAATTCTTTTGTGTAAGTCAGGGAAATGCAGATGGAAAAGATTTGTAGTAGATTGTTAAGTGGCAGTTGGTGTGTGGAAGCTTAATATTGTCATTGGGTTATATGTATAGATTTTGGAAATTATTGGTGGATGGATGTGTGACTGTTTGAAAGCAGGCATTGAGGGACTGTTACAAATAACAAATAAAAAAGGGTAGAAGGGTTGCCCTGTGTGATGGTGTGCACATGCCATCCAGGTCTTTTATCGCTTGCAAAGTAGCTTGTGTGATTCTGTGTCCCACAGAAGTAGGCTGTGTGGTTACAGTATTGATTGAGGAAGATGAGGTGAAGGAAGACAGCCTACAACTTTCTAAGAAAGGAACAAGCTTTCTGAGAGCATTGCAGTGGTTGGATTTGGAGTGGCGGCGCATGCAGCTTGTCCTGCAGGAGTACTTTCCAGGTAGTCCGCGACTGAGTACAACATTGCACTTGTGCATTTCACCTTGGTAACTTTAGCCTTTGGTACATTCCCAACAGTGGTAAATAACTGCCACACCCATGATTCTCTCTGGGTGCTAGAGGTAGGAACTTCCTCTACTTCATCTTCTTGGTCCTCTTCATTGTCTTTTGAAGTACTGCACATTTTCTATTGTGTAGATCCTCCAGCTGGTGGTGGCTCTTGGGGAGGAGCAATGGCAATAGCTGATGCCATTTCTCAGATAAATAGCAGTTTTGCTAATATTCTTCCAAGTATGTGCTGTGTGCTAGACTGTTAATGGATAATGAGTAAGAATAGGTGTAGGATCTCTGCAATAGTACATTTTTAGCTTCAAAGTTCCTAGATCAGCTGAAAATGCAGTTCCGAACTGTTCGCAAAGCACGAACTAGACCCTAAAATGTTGACCTTTGTATCCAAAACCAGCAATGACCCCCGTAAGGGTATAGACAAATCATGGAAGAGCTGCCAAAAGAAGGTACTAGACTTGGCAGGCCCTCTCACAAAGATCATGGATCTAGCGGAAAGAGCTAGATATACAGGAGAGGGAATGGACCCAGAGGCGTTAGCAGGATGGGCGCAAAGAGCTGTTTGCCTTTTGGGGGACGCAAACTGTGCGATAGCTCAGAGAGAAGGAGAGGTCTCTTGCTCAAGATCGACCCAAAACTGAGCGATCTAGCTTCCTATGAAGCCGGAGAAGTGGCACAAGGCCTCCTTTGTCGGAGAGACCTTTGGGAAGGAGATGGGCCAGTTTGTCCGCACCTACACATCCTTGGAGAAAGCCCAGGTCTCCATCCGGAAAATATTCCCGAACAGAGTTTTTGCCGAGACCGGTCGTTTCAGGGGTCGTACGGCCTGTTGCCAGCAAGGAGGGAGAAGACCTCCCAACCCCAGATTGCAATACTGGGAAAACAGGCAGCAGGATGCATTCTTCCCAGCCAGAGGCCGTACCCCAAAGGAATGCAGAGGAAGAGGTTTCGGCCATGATCAAGGATTTACACCAGGTAAGAATGATTGCCTAGCCCCCAGTTGGTGGGAGGACCAGTATGTTCTGGAAAAATTGGCACGCGCTTTTCAGCGATGTCTGGATTTTGCAAACCGTAGGATGTCTGCAGTGCAAACGGGTGCCCCCCACTAGCAGCATTTAGCAGCCGCTGAGCAGGAATGCCTAGATCACGAGCTATCGCAACTAGGGCAGAAAGAAGCCAGAGAGAGGTGTTCGGATACCCCCAGCTTTACAAGCAACATGTTTCTCGTACACAGAAAGGAGAAAGTCCAACCTGTGATAAATCTGAAAGAGCTGAACGGATGGATCGTGTACCATCATTTCAAGATGGAAGGAATCCACCAGCTCGGAGATTGCCTGAGAGAGGGGGACTGGTTGACGAGATTAGATCTGAAGGATGCTTACCTGATGATCTCAGTACAGAAGCGCTACAGGACGTTCCTAGCTTTTCGCTGGAAGTGACAGTTCTGGCAATTCAAGACGATTCCCTTCGGGCTTGCGTCAGTGCCCTGGGCTTTCACCAAACTGAAGAAACCAGTGGCAGCAGCAATTCGAGAGAAAGGCATAAGGTTGATCATATATCTAGACGACCTACTGCTCCTGGCAGAAGATCGAGAGGCGCTACAGTATCAGATGAGATGGGTAAAAGACCTGCTCCAGTCTTTGGGATTCCTAGTGAATATAGAGAATTCAGATACCACGCCAGCACAGAGACTTGACTTTCTGGGATTCACATTGGATACAAGGAAAGCTACTCTGGAACTGCCAGCAAAGAAAATACGACATATCAGGAGAGAGATCAGATTATGTTTGAAGAATCACGTGATTTCACTCAGAGTTCTCGCAAGGATAGTAGGGCTGCTAGCAGCATCCATTCAAGCCATATTTCCGGGTCCCTTGCACTATCAAGCATTACAAAGATTGAAAACAAGGCACTTGCAACAGGGATTGAAGTGTCATCAAGTGATACCATTGGACCCGGAGTCCATCACAGAACTGGAATGGTGGTTGTAGAATATGGACGCCTGGAATGGGTGTGCCATTTTTGGAGACCACCCAGACCTGATCATAGAATCAGATGCCAGCTGTCTAGGCTGGGGTGCAAGGTGCTGAGAGTTGCAGACAGGGGCAAGTCGGGCGAAGAAGAGCTGCTCCTACACATAAACTGCCTCAAGCTCCTAGCGGGCTCTTTCGCAATCAAAGCGTTTACGAGAGATAGGGTGAAGTCATGTGTCCTGCTGAAGATGGACAACATCTCAGCAGTCTGATACATAAATTACCTAGGAGGAACAAGATCCAGGATGCTGGCCGAGCTGACGAAGGATTTTTGGCATTTTTACCTTCAGACAGGGACGTCAGTGACAGCAGAATATCTGCCCAGAGCACTGAACGGGTAGCCGACGAGAACTCCCGATACCTCACGGACTCCAGTGACTGAAAGCTGGATCCGACAGTATTTCAAATGCTGGATCACAGCTGGGGTCCAGTTCACATGGATCTGTTTGTATCTCGCCTCAATACACAGACAGCCGATTATGTCAGCTGGAGGTTAGACCCAGGTGCTCAAGGGACAGACGTGTTCCTACAAAACTGGTCGAGCGGCCTTCATTACGCTTCCCCCCCTTCAGGATGCTGAGCAGAGTTCTAGCAAAATGTCGGAGTGAGAGAGCAGAGCTGATTTTAGTAGCGCCGTTGTGGAAGTCACAGGGCCTCATTACGACCCTGGCGTTAAGGGTTTAACGGCGCCGTAAAAGGTGTCGGCGCTGTTAAACCCTTAACGCCTGATTACGAGGTCCCTTTGCGGGACCCGACCTTAACGGATGGTTTTTCCAGCAGTTAAAGTAGGGACCCGCAAAGGGACTTTGGTGCTAATAATGGTACTGCAATTTGCGGTACCGTAATTAGCGCCTTCCACATTCCTATTGAGCCCTATGGGGCAGAAATGGAAATGGGGAAGGGCCATGGCGGCATGGGGAATTACCGCCCCACCAACCTCGGAATGGGGTGGTAATTCCCCATTCCGCCATGGCGGACACCGGCATGGACCATGGTGCTAATAGCACCATGGTCCTCCGCCTGGGTCGTAATGAGGCCCACAGTGTGGTTCCCAGCGCTGATGGAGCTCACAATAGACCTGCCGAGAGTCCTTCCCAAAGGAGAACGACTCCTCATGGACCCAGCTGGATCGTGTCATCCTCGGAGAGTGAGAAGGACACTCCCACTCATCGCGTGCAGGATATCAGGAGACGCTGGGAGCTGCCAGGCATTTCAATGCAAGCTGCAGAACTCATTGCAGAATCCTGGGCTCCATCTACTAGGAGGAGCTACAACGCGGCTTGGGCCAAGTGGACTAGCTGGTGTAAAGGGAGAAGTCTTCATCCCATTTCAGCGCCTGTAGTAGCCATACTGAACTTTCTCGCACAGCTCCTACAAGACGGGAAGGCATTCCGCACCATAGGAGTGTACAGATTAGTGATCTCAGCAGGACACTTGCCGATTGAGGGAGTCCCACGGGGGAACATCCGGCAGTAGTTAGACTGATCAGAGGAGCTAGGTTTAAAGTACCGTACAAAACTCTATGGGATGTTACCTCGGTTCTGCGGTTAGTAGAGAGCTGGCCATCGGACAGATATTTATCCCTTAAGCAGCAGTCAGGGAAGCTAGCGATGCTACTTTGTCTTGTATCCTGTAAGCGAGTATCTGACATCAAGGCATTAGAGATTAATAGGAAGACTTTTGGTCCAGAGGGAGTAACTTTCTCCATAGTAAGGAGGACTAAAACAGGAACATCTTCAGTTCACTACCCTTATTTCTCAAATAATATCAAGTGGTGTGTAGCAAGCTGCATCAAGGAATATGAAGCTAGGACAGCGGAAAACAGAGCAGTGAGTACCACCCAATTGCTAATAGCGCGCAGAAAGCCTTTCAATGCAGTAAAGACCGCTACCATTGCTAGATGGGTCAGGGAAGTGATGCAAGCAGCGGGGATTGACTTGGGAAAGTATGGAGCTCACTTCGTAAGAGGAGCTATGGCCTCCAAAGCATTTGCAGCAGGAGCGTCTTTACAAGAGATCATGTTAGCAGCAGAGGCGTAGCCAGGATTTTGTAATAGGTGGGGCATGAGGGTAATGTAGTTGCGCCCCCCTCAGTGACATTAACATGTGTAAATGCCCACACAGCTCTGCCGAGGGGCCATGTACAGATTTTGGGTGGCCCTACCCTGCCTATGCCTCTGGTTAGCAGTAGATTGGGCTAATGATCGTACCTTTAAAGAATTTTACTTCAAGCCATCTGAGAATATAGCTGTTACAGTATTGGGGAAGCTTTGAACAAGCATAATGCTGCCCTCCAGTCTTGCCATAGAATAAAGATTACCCCTGCTATCTGCGCAGGGAGTATTAATTCTGTAGAGGAGGTCCCAAGTAAAGCTTGCACTCCAGTCGCCCATTTTGAAGTACCAGGAACGTTCACACCAAAATATGTGACGTATGATGAGCAGATAAATCAGCAGAGAGGCACAGTAGGGCTCTGCCCAGTACCTATTAAGAGAGCAACACCCATTGAAGTACCGATACCAAGAAAACCATGGACAGTAAGGTATCCATTAAGGAAACCTTACCAGCAAATGAGACGAAATGGAGATTGCCTAAGTACAGTCCCGGAAGAAACCAAAAGGGTCTTAATGGAAGACGAATGGTGACGTCACGAGGACCCGGACTGACGTACAAATAGAAGAAATGACAACCCGAGAATGACAAACAGAGACAAAACGCCATGAATAAGGATATCGTGAACCTAAAAGGGGAGAAAGATGTTGAAATACAAAGAAGCTTAAGCTGTAAACAGGATGAAGATATTCAACCAGCTAACTCCTGTACATATGCTTGGAACCGCAAGAAAGCTAAGGAAACAATGAAGCTTGTTATGCTAAGTAGATGAAAAGTGTGGCAAGGGCCATTATACATATATATATATATATATATATATATATATATATATATATATATATATATATATATATATATATATATATATATATATATATATACATATATATATATATATATTTGGTGATAATGACATAAGAATAATTAAGCAAATAAAGGTTACCGGGGAGGACACCCGAGAAGAGAGAGGGTACTGGGGAAGACACCCGAGAAGGGAGAGGATTCGCCTTATTGCTACGCTTTTAATACAAGCGGCTAGAAGAAACGTGTACCCAGAGTCCCAGCTAAAGGGGGAACGATTAGACTACCACGACGGTTAAATACGTTGTGAAAGGGGTCCATTTAGACTCCATGAAGGGGTAATGATTAGAGGCAGAGATACCTGTGACCAGCTGGTGTTCGTCTAGTCTGTTAAGCGTCTGTTTTACATGTTTTTTGTTGTGACGTCATACATTGAAACATTTTCTTGGAGAAAATTGATTTAAATTTTATGCGATTGAATAGCTAAGATAATATTGCATATGAATTGATGTTTTTTGAGTAAAATAGAAGGTATACAATTTTGTGAAAATTCGGGATTGGAGCTTGCAGTATTTGGTGCTCACTCATATTTATTTAACTGTTTAAGCCACACAAAAGTGTTGACAAGTGTTATATGAGGAAAGGGAACATATTTGAGCATGGAGGACATACTCCATTGACACATTTATGCAAACAGTTGCCGAAACACGCACCCAATCTGAATAAATACAGTGCAGAGTGGGTTAAAGGAACCGCCCACAAGATGTTTATGCCATGGCCACAGGGTGGGTCATTATCTAAAGCTGTCTTGCAACACATGACGACATATTTGCATGCCACATATATGGGCAAAAAGCTATACAAACGCCTAGCTATTTTAGAACTTTGGAAAATGTATGAACAAGAGAAGGGAGAGGAGCCGCCAATAGATTGGATACTTAATATATGCTCAGAGGGGGATGAGACGCCTACCGCGCCACTCGCCCCATCCGAAACAAAGGGTGAAGAAAGTAAGGACAAGAGATTATACCCACTGAGAGAGCTTAAAACGGCCACGGGGTACAGCAACCCGGTATATGAGTCACCTATGCATAGTAGTGACGAAAATAAAGGGAAAGATAAGGATAAGGATATTACCTCCATGGTCCCAAGGGGAGATGCAATGACGAAAGAATGGATCAAGCACACACAAGCGCATCTCTCGACAAAGAGAGGGAAGGGAAGAGATGGAAAGGAAACGAAGATAGAACTGATGAGATAGCATTCTCAAAAAACGAATGAATGGGAGCACAAATTTTATTGAAACTTGATGGCAAAGGCATTGATGACGCGAAACAAAAGGAAAGGATAGACGACGTACAGAGAAAGGGAAAAGAGAAGGAGTTGCGAGACGAAAAAATAAGAAAGAAAGACAGACAAAGGCGAGAACAGCTATATCACGAAGAGCAAGAAAGACAGCTCGATCACAAACAAAGAGCAGCAAATGATCATGACAGACAAAAACAGCAAAGGTCAGAGGAAGAACAAAGAATACGAGAGAAAAGAATAAAGAGACGAAGAGACAAGGAAATTCGAAGGGCAGATGAACGTAGAAATGAAAAGAAAAAGGAACAAGAAAGAGTAAGAGAGGAGGCAAGGAAGCATGGAGAATTGGATGATGACATAGAAAGTAAGCAGAGACAGAGAGCAAGTGATCTTGAATATCTGGGGATAGAGGTTAGAAAACCTGCTCCAGTAGTAGATTGGGAAGTCATAGAAGAATTCTTTCCTGCGTACGATTCAGTACCAGGCACGTCGAGAGCAAATATGGAAGATGACTTCGACACCAGAAGCATCGGAGAAACGATCGATAAAATATATGATGAAATGGAGCTGGAACAAACGCCCCGAGGGGTGGGGGAAGACGAGCGCCTGGAGAGCACCCAGCTCTACGACACTGAGGATGTCACCCAAAGTAGTGGGAATAGGGAACTATCCCTAGATAGATTAGAAATCAGTAGAAACAATGAAGATACAAGAAGTTGCACGAATTGGGGACAGAAAATGTCTGACTCGGAAAGGGAGGAGCGCGAGGAAAATGAGGAAGGGAGACAGGGCGAAAGACGACTCCGAAGAGAGAAAGGAATAAGATGGTTAGACACTAGTGAATATGTACCAAGGGCATCAGAATCAGCCACGCAGTCAGACGGGCATGAAGAAGTATCACACAGCCAGAGGGGGGTGTCTTCACCGCCCTACGTGGACAGATTTAGGTCCCTACCAGGCAGGTGATGATGCGGGAATATTACCCCTGCCATAGATAGAAGAACTATGAGGGAAGAGAGAGAGAACTATACATCCCAATTTCCGTTACTCGAGAAAGGGGGAGTAAGACCACAATATATCCCATGGCCACACATGGATCGAGAACATTTGAAAAACGAGCTTCCAATGCTGACTTCAGGAGCCGGAAAGTGGATACACGATTTAGAAAAAGTGACAGGAGGAAACACTCGGGCCATAGGGGACATCAAAGGTCTCCTAATCGCCATACTTGGTGAGAGAGCAGACGATGTGTGGGCACGAGCAGCCTACCCTGCTGTAACCATAATTAATACCTCGCATACCGGAGCTCCATTTAACAATTGTAGAGCCTGTTGGGTGTCCTGACCCACGTTTGAGCTATCATGCTGCAACATTTGGTGCTGTGGGCTTAGAAAATCCAATATGGCCAAAAAGCCCACATGTACGCCAGAATAGGAAAACTGTGCAGTACTGGCATGGAAGACATCATGATGGCCAGAACTTCCCAGAAAATGCACAGGGAAATGCATGAAGAATTGGCTGCCACCCATTTTTGCCTATGTTGTGAGCACAGGAGGGCACTGCCTAAAAACACCATTGGGCTACCCACACAGTAGACTGAAACCATTGGGAATGGCAATGCTGATTGCCAAAAGCAACCTAGAACTGTGGGGAATTCATTTTCTTAAATCCCAAAAATGGTTGCATTACCAGTACTCACCACTATCAGAAAGCCGGCGTTTTAAAACCACCAGACTTTTGTGTAAAACTGAACAAATGAAACAAAACCAGACCAAGGAAAGACTTGCTAAGAGGTGGATACAATGTAAAACTATACTCTGAAATGACTTGAAGGAAGTAATTATTTAATGTGTATGTAAAAATCGTAATAGACTTAAACTGGGGGACAAAAAGTGACATTTAGCTGAAACCTGGCTTAATGAAACTGAATTCTGCCTGACATCTACCCCCACAGGAGTTAAAACCTGCTCAGCCACTCTTCCCCTTGCCAAAAGGAGTTGTCACCTCTCTGATTAGATTAGGGGTGGAGCAGCTACAGGGAGTTGAACAAAGGCCTGTCCTGGGCCCAGGCAGATGGTTTATTGGGGGGGTCGTAAATGGCTTCCTTTTGAACAAAGCCCTTCCTTGACTCAGACAGAAGTTATATTGGGGGCGTCGTAAAAGTGGCTTCCTCTTGGCAGAAACGGGGAGGGGCAGCCCCCTCTGAGGACAGGCTGAGCTTAAAGAAAGTGGATAGACTGGTTTCTCCACCATGTGACCTGGGAAGACACACCCCTGTTGGCCAGAATATGATTTTAAGAAAGATGTATAACTCATGGTGCGGACTTGTCAAAATTAGCTAAATGATACCATAATTCTTGTGATTTTTCTGCCCACATTTTAAGAGGTTTTAGGACCTGGTGGTATGATCTGGGGGGTTGCTAGCGGAAAATAGGGTTTCACTCCCAATGTCTGCATGTTAAAAATCTGACACTTCATCAATTAATGTCCATACTCCTTGCGCACATGTGTGTAAATTTGGGTAAATGCCTGATATTGCAAAACCAGTTAAAAAGTGCAAAATGTTGCCATTTCTGAATGCAAGCCCCCAGGAAGAGCAGTGTTTGAACAGAGTATACCTCATGTGATATGTGATGGGTGCATGTAATTTTAAACAACTGCGTATCTGTGCAATATGTATTTGGGTCAAATATAGATTTGTGTGCAAACTGACCAGGGGAGGATCCTCTGACCCATAAAACCTACAGCATCACTCTGACTCACATTTCCTTCCCCCAATCATGGGAGAGGGGAGAATTGGGCCAATGACAAGTAGAGAGGGGCAGGCTTTGCTAGGCCCATGCACACACCCATTTTCAAAACACATAAAAAGAGACTGCTGGGACAGGTAGAGACATTCAATTCCATTTGCTGCGGAGCATGCTGACCGACGACTTCACATCCAGAGATCCAGACTTCAAATCCATCAATCTCCAAAGACCAGAACTTTACTTCAGAACTTAAAGCAAGGGCCTAAACCCACAGACTGAGAACTCTTCTCAGCAGGCCTCAGCATCCAGCAAACCTAACCAACTATCAACAGCCGGGCGAGCTGTTTGAATTCCCTGCCTAGAACATTGCTGGGACCGGTAGCAGTGTCCAGGAGCCGTGCAGATCAGCGCTGTGTCCGGAGAAAGCGGGACCAGGAGCCGTGCAGACCGGTGCTAGACCAGACCAGCAGAACCCAAGATCCAGGAGCAGTGCCGGTGACCCAGAAAGCAGAGCTGTACTCGGAACCGGAGACCAGATCGCTGTGAATTGCTGTGCGCAGTGACCGGATCCATGACAAAGTCGTCTTCCTGTCCAAAATCTCTTGTGAGTACTCAGCAAAACTCAGAACATATCCCTTAGTTTAATATAATATAATTCAATCTATTTAACCTAAGTAGAACTGTCACCTGTCATTTTCTAGCTGCAAGCTGTAACCTGTCGCTTTGAACTTTTAAAATTTCAAATCCGAAAAACAACCTTCACAAAATCGTTCATAACTCCGTAACCGTTTGTGCTAGGAACTTGATTTAACTTTCCTCTGAAATCTTACAATCTAACCGCGATTTGCGATTTGGCCAGATTTCAGCCACCTGTAAAAATCAGCAGCTTTTGCCTGAACTGCTAAAATTTCGTTTGCCTCCTAAGAACCATCCCTGAATCATTGCTAGAGTAAGCCTGAACTAATATTAACTAGATACCACTCACCCTAAACTTCCTGAAGGGAATTAAAAGCATTTTCAGCATATTTCTCACTTCATTGTCACCATATTCAAAGCATTTTGCCTGTGTTTCAAAACTCCTATCTGTTGTATAAGCTGCTGGGGGGGAATTGAACTGAATTCTATTTGATTGCATTCCTAAGAACTGTGTGCTCTCATCTTCATCTCCTTACATTGCATAAAGGGGGAGGGGGTGAATTGTCCAAGAAAGTGATTACATTGTCTTTTGCTGAAATCCGGTCAAGTTATTTTCTGTACTGCATTTTCATTCCACATTGCATCTATTTGAAACCATAAAAGTATTGTTGCTATCTTATCCATCCTATACCCACTCATCATTGATTATAAAGAAGTGTGTTAGTGCCAGACTATCCATTATTGATTACTGCTCAGAGTAAGTGTGATATTCAATTATTAATTCATTATAAAAGTGTGATATATATATAAACCTTTTAAACTTGCAAAACAGATCTACTTCTTGGCTCAGTGGGGTCAGGGGGATTCTAAGAGAGGGGTGTTATACAGGGGTTGTCATCCAGAATATGAACCTGGACATAAAGATATATCATAAAGGGTTTTTCATTCAGTATCCCAGGCTAGGCATTGACTTGGCTGTAGTGCTGGATTGAATCTTCTTACAAATTGGGGGCTCGAGCCAGACGTCTGGGTTAGATCTATCACTTGTGCAGCTTAATACAGTGTGCTAACTGATGGGATACATACATCCGGTCGGATCACAACGCTGTTTTACGCTGTAAAGCACTCTTCAAAGGGACACTCTAAGGAAAAGGTCTGTTTTGCAAAAACTAAAATACTAATTTCTGTAAGTCAGGACAGAGATCAATCTCTAGAATGACGACCTTGGTAGACATGAAAATAGCGAGGGAGCACCTCTTACATAAGCTATTTGTGAGAGGTGAGTGGACTCACCAGGACCAAACGGTCTGGTTGCAGGCCATCGCGCAACAGGTCACTGAAACAGGGTCAGACATATGGAGAGATCTATATATGGCTCCTAAAGCCAAAGATGAACACAATAAGATTGCCAGGATAGCGGCATACCTGTACCTATATATGGGAAACATGCAGGATAAATGTACCGAAAGCCAAGATCTGGCAAATAGGCGACAGATGGCGTTAGAGAAGGTCCAATCTGACCTGGTCTCTTCTGAGCAGAGGCTGCAGAGGAGCCAGGAGTTAGAAAATGATAGTAGGCAGTATATCATTAAAATAAAAGAGGATATGGACATCCTGCAACAGGAAAAGGCTGATCTGGATACCAGAATTCTGGCTTTCCAGAAGGAGCACCAAGACAGTCTGGACTCCTTACTGCAGAGCCAGAAAAAAGCTGGAGCAACAGATCAATTTCAACAGGGCATGCACAGAGCAGGTAGCCACCCTGCAAATCCAACTAGACAGAGAGAAAGAGGAAAGCAATACATTGATTTTGAAAGACCTGGATACCCAGGCAGAGTTTGATGAAGAACACCAGAAAGCTGGTGCCTTCCAAAGGCAAAGGGACGACCTGGCGGCACAGATGCAGACTCTTAGTCAGGAAAGGGACACCTTAGGCCAGGAAGTCTGCCATTTAAAAAGGAAAATGGAAGAAAAGCACCTGGCCCTCCTGGGACTGGGTGACCTCCAAAAAGAACACCAGAACTTGTTAGAGCGCACCAGGAGGGTGGAGGATGCTCTGGCAAGAAAAGAGCAGGCCAGTAGGGATGGGACTCAGGAGGTAACCCTCCTGCAGCAAAGACTGGCCCAGTACTCCAGGACCAATCAGGAGGCACAGAGAGAAAATGAGGCTCTCTGTCAGCACAATGATAGGCTCCAACAACAGGTAGCGATGCAGGAGAGACTGATAGAGTCTAGTAAGGCCTTAACTGAGGAACTGAAAGCGCAGGCTCTTGCATTGCAAAAGGGAGCAGGGGCGGATAGAGACTAGGTTCGCTGGGAGAGGGAGATTCCTGAGCATAACCTCAGGAGCCCTAGTACCAGAGGCCTTCATATCTCTCAGTCCCTGGACTCTGCCACCCCCATGTCCCCTCGCGCACATGAGCCCAGGGCCACGGGGTTGGCAGATTACTATCCAACCAGAAGTATGGGGCTCATAGGCCAGTACCTCCCAGGAATGGAGGGGCAGGCATCCGGGTATGGGCACCCAAGCACAGTGTAATTTAGTGGGGAACCCCAGGAGAGTAGGCCCATTAAGGGCATCCTGAAAACTCCTGCCCAGTTAGGTCAGTGGGGGGGGGGTACCCATCAAATCCTGGCAGCAAGGAGGAATCTGAAGACTCCTCTGAACGGCGCAGGACACAGGAGACCAGGTCCCCACATTCTGCAAGCCATTCCCAGGCTCGCAGAATCCGGGAAAACCTGGATGATCAGACAGGAACCTATGGGAGCAGTGCCTCTGAGTCAGAGGATGAATGGACCAGGGTTACCCGAACCAAAAAGGCCAATAAGGCAAAAAGGGCCTTGCTTAAGGACCCATTGAAGCAAATAAAGGCAATAAGGAGTGTCATCATGCCTTATCATAAGAACACCAAGTATTCAGTTTGGGAACACTTGGAGCTCTATGAGCAAATGATGGAGACTTTCCATTTGAAGGACAGCAGTAGCTGCATCCAGTACGTCAAATGGACATTCTCCCCAGAATACTCCAGTTTCTTTGCGGGGCTGGAGGACCAAAATCATTTAAGATGGTCCACCTATAAGGCGGCCATCTTGAAACATTTTTCTGTTCACAGAAATCCTCAAGAGGCTCGCAAGGCAGCCTACAATTTGCAATGTGGGGAGGATCAGGCCCCACAAGAGTTTGTGCAAGAATTAAAACGTGCTTTTGCGCAGACCACCAGAAGGGTGCGCACAGACAGCAAAGAGTTTGTCAATACATTTTTCCATGCTCTCCCTAAATATATAATGACCCAGCTCGTGAGAGATTTTCATGAGAAAAGATCTTTAGACTGGGTCATTGAACAGGCTACCCGGATCTATGAGGTGCAGAAGCCTATCGAAAATAAAAATAACGCGCCAAAACCCCCCAAAACCAACAGCACCCCTGCTGCTGCCAAGGTGGCAGAGGTAAAGGTTGCCCCCGTTTTAGATTTGGAGATGGGGGGGCCTAAAAACCTGCCTGCACCAAATAATTCACAGCCCAGAAGGCCCTCAGGCCAGTCACCGACAGGGAGTCGAGGAGGTAGTCCCACAAATGGGGTCCCCCGCACCCCTGACTATGTAAGTCCCCGCTACAAGGACAACCGACCAATCCTGGGTTATGTGTGGACTCCTCCAGCACCAAGGGGGGGGGGTCCAGCCAAGCACCTGACCCGGGGAACTTCCCTCCTAACTTCCCACAGGAGGGCAGAAATTCTCCAAATCCTGGGCAGAACTTTTTCCCCAGGTATCCACCCAATTTCCAGCCCCAAAATCATCCATCCTTGTTTCCCCAATTCCCTGAGCCCAGACAACCTAATCCGGGAGAGGGGAGGCCAAGGGTGGAGGGGTACCAAAATCTTCCCAACCAGGGGTACTACCAGAGAAGGGATAGCTACCCTTCCCGGGATCAGCCCAGGGGAGAAAATAGAGCCCCGTATCAGCCTGAGCGGGTTTCCCAGTTAGAGCGCCAGGTCCAAAATATGGCACGGGATCTGGGTCACATACTGATGGCTCAACAGAACTCTCAGATGAGCATGCCACCGCAGAATGCCCCAAACTCTGGACCTGGTGCTCCAGAACAATGACGGGGGCAGCACCCCGATAACCCACCGGTTCCCAGGGAGGAGGCACAAGGGGAAGGGGGGTGCAAAGCCTTGGAGGAAGCTTCCTTCCCAACTTGCAAACAGCCCCTGGAAAACCAGGAACCGGAAACAAAATCTCCTACCCCTGAAAGTCTGCCACCCAAGGAGCAGAGAGGAGGTAGGAGAAACAAAGGACCCAAACAGACCCACTTTGTGGAGGAGGTACAGATCTTCCAATTTGAGGGAGAGGGATCCTCAGAAGATCCTGGGAAAAGGATCTTCTCCTTCAGAGATGGGGGAACTCCTCCCAAAGAAAAATGGGTCCCAAGGGATTCCAATCCAGACTAGGGAGATATGGAGACTGAGCTACTGCCGCCCATCATCTCATCCCAGAACCCACAATACCAAAATCCCCTGGTTCAAACCCATCCTGGTGACTGCCTCCAAAAAGGAGGGGGCTGCCCAGAACCGGAACCAGGGGAACCCACAATGGCTCTGATCTCCAGTTGCCAACTTTTTCTTTCAGATTCTCAAGACTCTCCCCAGAATTCTGCCCAAATCTCTTCTTTAGCAATGTCCAAAACCAGAAAGTTAGCCCACCAGTTGTCCAAAAATGTGCATTATCTCTACCCCCTTGAGGAGAAGGAGGGAAGATACTATGCCCCGGTACAAGTACATGGGCAGGGTACAATTTTGGCACTGGTGGACACTGGATCCCAAGCTACCCTTCTGTCCAAAAGGGCCTTTGAGGAACTAAATGCAGGAAGGGGGGAGAATTACCAAATTCCTCTCACCTCTCTTGCTGGACAACTGCAGAACTTTGACGGGAAGGAAATTCCCGTTGAGGGGACTGCAGACTTGGACATTAAAATTGGGCGACACAAGGTGAAACACCCGTTCATAGTAGTGACTCCAGAGGGCACCCCTTGTTTACTAGGGAATGACCTCCTGAGAAGGTTGTCACCCCTAATAGATTGTGTAAACAAGGTCCTCTGGACCCAGACTAGCCGACCAATAAAATTAAAACAGAGTGTCAACCATGTTAGTTTAAATGGCACCTGCCACATGGTTGAACAAAAATCTGACCAAGTAGAATTTCACTTCCAGAACAACCAAATTCCAGACGTGACAGTAATAGCAGTAGGACAACAGACTGGTGATGGGGGGTCCTGTCTATTTCTGAAAATCAACCTTCCTTCCAGTTTAAGGTGGTATTCCACACTGGAAAGAAACACAATGAAATTCATTACTAATCCACAATCAGAAACTCCCACTCCTATAGTCCAGAAAGATGTGAAATCAGCTCAGAGCCTGGCTGATATTCAGCAAATTGGAGAGCAGTTGTTCATCCCTGTTCAGTTAAATGATGGGAAGGACTCTGTTCTCGCTCGAGTGTGTGTGAACAACGGTAAGAGCTTCATCAGCGAAGCCATGTTCCGCCAACTCCCAAAAGATCCAGCCATTCCCACATTCAAACTGATAGACAAATGGGAAATGGACCTGGAAGCACCCAATTCCAAACATCTCCTGCCAAGCAGGTGTATGCTAAAAATCTCCATTGGCAACAAGAGCATAGTCCACAATTATTGGGTCGTGCGAGACGTCACTGCCGCCTTTTACTTAGGCAGTGACATTCTCAATCGCTTTGCCATTAGTTTGGACCTAATAAACTTCAAAGCTTAGTCCCGATTAGCGGATAATCCCATGGGCTTTGATGATCCAGAAAAAGCATTTAGGTCAGCTCAATTGCTACCTTATGCAGTTGAAATTCAGATCAAAGAGGAAGTCACCATCCCAGAAAGGACCCGACAATTCTCCCTGGAAGTGAAAGTTAAAAGAGGACAACATTTGAAAAACCCTGATGCTTACATGCATCTAAACGCTTCTCTCCAACAGCAAGGGTTGGGGGTAAACCCAACTCCATTAGTCAACATAGAACTTGACACCATTCCAATAGAGGTGGATAACAGCGACTTAAAGAGTATTACTCTAGCCGCAGGCACCATTATTGGAATGGCGGTTGATGACCGACATTTTTCCATTGATTTAGGAAATGAACTGTTAGGACCAATCCCCAAGGACTGTTTTGACAGTGACAGTGATGACAATACAACACCAGACAGGATTTTCACCCGGCATGGGGGGAACTTCCTGGTGTACACTTCTTGCCCTTATGGTAAGGAAGATGTAACTTATGACTTCAGGAGGGATGAGGTGATTTTCCAGGTCCATGAGGGCTGCCTTTCCAACCTGAGGCCTCCAGTCCAAATCAGCACTCTGACCAGGGACTTCTCCACCCAGCTGGAGGAGGCCGCTGAGATAGCCAAACCAGAAGTCTTTCCAGGCTTCAGGCAGATGGTGGAAGAGAGAGTCAATCTAGCTGATGCCTGTGTGACTCTGGAACAAAAGCAAAAGTTGAAACAAGTTTTCTTGGATTTCCAAGATCTCTTTGCGGTAGACTCATATGACTGTGGTCGCACCGACATCCACACAACAACAATCCCCACGGACCCTGGAATGACTCCAGTGTTTGTGAAGCAATATCGTTTGCCTCTCGCATCCATGGAGTCCCTTACTGAAATAATTAAGAATCTAGAGTCCCGGGGAATAATTCATCCAATACACAGCACCTTCAATAACCCGGTGCTGGGAATATTGAAGCCAAACGGCCAGTGGAGACTCTGCGCCGACCTCAGGGAGCTCAACAAACGGGTCCATACTTCCCGATGGCCTCTGCCCTACATTGACCAAGGGCTGGCCCAGATCCAGGGGTCACAGGTATTCACTGCAATAGACCTGCCCAATGGATACTGGACTGTGCCTGTCAGTAGGGAGGACCAATACAAGCTGGCTTTTACCTTTGGGAGCCAGCAGTACACATGGACCCGGACTCCCTTCGGATACCTCAACTCCGGCAATGAATTCAACATTTTCCTACACAAGGCCATGCCCGACCTGGGTGCAAGGGGTAACCTGGCTTATGTAGATGATGTCCTCATCAAAAGTTCATCTGTGGAGGAACACAAAGCGGAGATCCGTTATGTTCTGACCCAGTTGAGGGCCGCCGGAGCAAAACTTTCCTTTCAGAAAGCACAGTGGTGTAGAACCCGTGTTAATTTCTTGGGGCATGAGATTACTCCTCAGGATCTCTGTCCCCAGGAAAAGAAAGTGGAAGCACTTCAGAAACTAAAAGACCCCACAACTCTGCGGGAACTAAGGAGCCTCCTTGGACTGACTAATTACAGCAGAAAGTTCATTGAGGGCTACGCAGAGATCACCAGACCCCTGATTCATCTCCTGAAGGGGGGGGTCAAGTGGGAATGGGGTCCAGAACAAGCCGAGGCGGTAAGACAACTCAAAAGAAGCCTCTCACAAGCGCCTTGCCTAGCTTACCCTGTCAGAAACAAGGAGTTCTTCCTGGAGACGGGGTTCTCTAATATGTGCTTGACGGCAGTATTATACCGAAAGCATGACAAGGTCAATAAAGTAATCGCCTATGCGAGCAAAACTTTATCCTCTGTGGAGGAAAAATTCAACGATTGTGAGAAGGCACTCCTGGCAACGGTATGGGCATTGAAGAATTACCACCCGTTTATCCATGGGGAACACATTATAGTGGAGACTCCACACCAGCCTCTGCAATATCTCCAAAGTGACAGAATCCGGGCCGGAAATGTGAGTAATTCCCGAATTACTTCCTGGATTCTATCAATGCAAGGCTTTCCTGTGGAGGTCAGATATGGCCAAAACAAGAAGAGTCCCCTCGCGCAAGCTCTGGCTGACTTGCATGATTGTGCCAGAGAAAACTGTCTCGAGGACGAAAGTCTAAAAATCAAGGACAACACTGAGGCATACCTTAATTCCCCACACAAAGTCTTTGAAGAGGACAAGTGTGAGGGAATGCCCACTGTCTATGTGGATGGATGCTCTTACCATGTTGACAACGACGGGGAGAAAGAACTGGTGGCTGGCGTAGGGAATGCATGGGTGAAGGAGTTTCCAGAACCCTCCGCTGGATACAAAATTGGTCCCCAAAGTAGTCAGGTGGCAGAATTGATGGCTGTGCATCAGGCCATCCTCACTGCTGTCCAGCGTCAACTCCACGAACTGGTCATAATCACAGATTCGGATTATGTATGGAACGGGTTCGTGGAGCACCTGGTTAATTGGAAAACCAGAGGCATGTTATGTGCTAATAACAAACCCTTGAAACATGGGAAGTTAATCCAAAACATTGATGATGTGGTCACATCGAATGGGATGACCATTTACTGGAAAAAGATCAAGAGTCATCATTCCAAAGTAGAGGGACCAGACAAAACTGGAAATGACTTAGCTGATCAGCTGGCCAAAACCGGGGCCATCCAAGGGGATCTAATCGAAATAGAGTCCCTGTTGGGGGAAATCCAGGTCACTGCTATCACTAGGTCCCAGCCAAATGCTCACAATGATCTTTCAACTGCACAATGGAGTAAGGAGACCCCTGATGCTGATTTAATTACAGCTCAGAAGGTGGATCCAATTATTGGTAAGTTTTACCAACACCTTGAGGACCCTGAGAACTTTCCCCTGACGGATACCGATTACATTGGGAAAGAGGACCTAAGAGTGTTGATGAAATGTCCAAAAATGTTCCGAATCCAAGACGGTTTGCTGGTAAGGAAATCCAAAGCTGGCCACGATCAGTGGGTGGTTCCTACCTCATTCCGAAGCCTGATGTTAAGTCACGCCCATGATGCGGCCACCGCCGGTCATAGGGGGTTTCACACAACACTGGAAATCTTAAGAGAGGTTGCATACTGGCCACACATGGGGCAGGACCTCGACCAATACTTGAAGGGGTGTCTTGTGTGTGCACAATTTCAGCCAGCATCTCTCACACACCGGGCACCTCTCCAAAAGAGGGGAATGACACTGCCATGGTCAGATTTGCAAATCGACTTTGTAGGCCCTGTGATTCGCTCGTCTAGAGGAAACAAGTACATGTTGACCGTTACATGCTTGTTTACCAAGTGGGTGGAATGTCTCCCAGCCCGAAACTGCAAGGCAGAAACTGCAGCTGCCCTGATGATTAACCACATCTTTTCCCGTTTTGGTCTACCTCAAAGGATTGAGTCAGACAGGGGTAGCCACTTCACCAGTGAAGTAATGACAAAGATGTGGGAGATACTGGGGGTCAAAAGGAAGTTACATATTGCTTACCGGCCAGCTTCTTCTGGGGCAGTAGAGAGATATAACCGAACCATTGTGAGCATATTAAATAAGTTTGTGGCAGATTCTGGGATATCCGATTACCTCTGGTCCTAATGGCCATCAGATCTACCCCTTCATCTGCAACCAAAATGTCACCATTTGAGTTGATGACTGGACGCAAGATGGTGCTTCCCCAGCATTTGCTCTACAGAAACCAAGAGCAAACGTTGATAAATGCCTCCACAACTCATGAGTATGTGGAGAATTTAAGGAAACACCTTCAACATGCTTTTGCCTATGCTCAGCGGAATCTAGAAAGATCAGCCGAGAGTATGAAGACCCACTATGACCTGAAAACTTCCAGGAAGGAATATCAGGTGGGGGACCGGGTCTATCTATACAATTTCCAAAGGAACCAGGCCAAACAGCGAAAATTCTTGCCTACATGGAAGGGACCGTTTGAGATTATAGGCAAGATCTCCCCTGTGGCCTACAAGATCCGCATCCCCAAATGCGGTTTGGCAGAGGGGGAAGACAAGTGGGTCCACATAAACCAGTTGAAGTGTTGCCATCCCAGGCACACTTTGCAGCAACTGGAGGAGTCCTCCAGAGTAATTCAATTCCAACCCTAAAATATCCTACATATAGCCTATCAAATTCTGTGTTTCTCAAGTTTATGTGTTCCTGTCGCTTAATTTAAAAAAATGTGCATGTTCATATCTGTTGAGTTCTAAAATATATATGCCACCCCACTATATCAATGGTGGGGGAGAAATGTCCATGAATAGGTATTGCCGCTTTTCCTTTGTCGTCCTAGGAGAAAGAAAACCTGGAGACTGGCCAAGGAGGACGATCCAGAGACCGGGAGCAGAGACCCAAGGGGCCCGGGGTACCGCCCAATATTCCCATCAGGACTGGCGAGGAGAACCGATCGATCAGTACCGGATGGAGGAAAAGATGCTGAACTGTGCCATTTGCAGAATTGGAAGAAGATTATGCGGACATACCAGTGCGTGGGTCAAAACATTCTGTGCACCGGACTCCCCATCGACTCAAATTCAAAGTGCAGTCGTGTGGGGGGGCTTTGTTGGGTGTCCTGACCCACGTTTGAGCTATCATGCTGCAACATTTGGTGCTGTGGGCTTAGAAAATCCAAGATGGCCAAAAAGCCCACATGTACACCAGAATAGGAAAACTGTGCAGTACTGGCATGGAAAACATCATGATGGCCAGAACTTCCCAGAAAATGCACAGGGAAATGCATGAATAGGCTGCCACCCATTTTTGCCTATGTTGTGAGCACAGGAGGGCACTGCCTAAAACACCATTGGGCTACCCACACAGTAGACTGAAACCATTGGGAATGGCAATGCTGATTGCCAAAAGCAACCTAGAACTGTGGGGAATTCATTTTCTTAAATCCCAAAAATGGTTGCATTACCAGTACTCACCACTATCAGAAAGCCGGCGTTTTAAAACCACCAGACTTTTGTGTAAAACTGAACAAATGAAACAAAACCAGACCAAGGAAAGACTTGCTAAGAGGTGGATACAATGTAAAACTATACTCTGAAATGACTTGAAGGAAGTAATTATTTAATGTGTATGTAAAAATCGTAATAGACTTAAACTGGGGGACAAAAAGTGACATTTAGCTGAAACCTGGCTTAATGAAACTGAATTCTGCCTGACATCTACCCCCACAGGAGTTAAAACCTGCTCAGCCACTCTTCCCCTTGCCAAAAGGAGTTGTCACCTCTCTGATTAGATTAGGGGTGGAGCAGCTACAGGGAGTTGAACAAAGGCCTGTCCTGGGCCCAGGCAGATGGTTTATTGGGGGGATCGTAAATGGCTTCCTTTTGAACAAAGCCCTTCCTTGACTCAGGCAGAAGTTATATTGGGGGCATCGTAAAAGTGGCTTCCTCTTGGCAGAAACGGGGAGGGGCAGCCCCCTCTGAGGACAGGCTGAGCTTAAAGAAAGTGGATAGACTGGTTTCTTCACCATGTGACCTGGGAAGACACACCCCTGTTGGCCAGAATATGATTTTAAGAAAGATGTATAACTCATGGTGCGGACTTGTCAAAATTAGCTAAATGATACCATAATTCTTGTGATTTTTCTGCCCACATTTTAAGAGGTTTTAGGACCTGGTGGTATGATCTGGGGGGTTGCTAGCGGAAAATAGGGTTTCACTCCAAATGTCTGCATGTTAAAAATCTGACACTTCATCAATTAATGTCCATACTCCTTGCGCACATGTGTGTAAATTTGGGTAAATGTCCGATATTGCAAAACCAGTTAAAAAGTGCAAAATGTTGCCATTTCTGAATGCAAGCCCCCAGGAAGAGCAGAGTTTGAACAGAGTATACCTCATGTGATATGTGATGGGTGCATGTAATTTTAAACAACTGCGTATCTGTGCAATATGTATTTGGGTCAAATATAGATTTGTGTGCAAACTGACCAGGGGAGGATCCTCTGACCCATAAAACCTACAGCATCACTCTGACTCACATTTCCTTCCCCCAATCATGGGAGAGGGGAGAATTGGGCCAATGACAAGTAGAGAGGGGCAGGCTTTGCTAGGCCCAGGCACACACCCATTTTCAAAACACATAAAAAGAGACTGCTGGGACAGGTAGAGACATTCAATTCCATTTTCTCGGAGCATGCTGACCGACGACTTCACATCCAGAGATCCAGACTTCAAATCCATCAATCTCCAAAGACCAGAACTTTACTTCAGAACTTAAAGCAAGGGCCTAAACCCACAGACTGAGAACTCTTCTCAGCAGGCCTCAGCATCCAGCAAACCTAACCAACTATCAACAGCCGGGCGAGCTGTTTGAATTCCCTGCCTAGAACATTGCCGGGACCGGTAGCAGTGTCCAGGAGCCGTGCAGATCAGCGCTGTGTCCGGAGAAAGCGGGACCAGGAGCCGTGCAGACCGGTGCTAGACCAGACCAGCAGAACCCAAGATCCAGGAGCAGTGCCGGTGACCCAGAAAGCAGAGCTGTACTCGGAACCGGAGACCAGATCGCTGTGAAGTGCTGTGCGCAGTAACCGGATCCGTGACAAAGTCGCCTTCCTGTCCAAAATCTCTTGTGAGTACTCAGCAAAACTCAGAACATATCCCTTAGTTTAATATAATATAATTCAATCTATTTAACCTAAGTAGAACTGTCACCTGTCATTTTCTAGCTGCAAGCTGTAACCTGTCGCTTTGAACTTTTAAAATTTCAAATCCGAAAAACAACCTTCACAAAATCGTTCATATCTCCGTAACCGTTTGTGCTAGGAACTTGATTTAACTTTCCTCTGAAAGCTTAGAATCTAGGCTTTCCAAAGAACCTGGAACCGACTTGCTACTCCTTATAGTGCCTCCGTAATCACGATTCACGCACTCGCGAAATTTACCGCGATTTGCGATTTGGCCTGATTTCAGCCACCTGTAAAAATTAGCAGCATTCAGGCCTGAACTGCTAAAATTTCATTTGCCTCCTAAGAACCATCCCTGAATCATTGCTAGAGTAAGCCTGAACTAATATTAACTAGATACCACTCACCCTGAACCTCCTGAAGGGAATTAAAAGCATTTTCAGCATATTTCTCACTTCATTGGCACCATATTCAAAGCATTTTGCCTGTGTTTCAAAACTCCTATCTGTTGTATAAGCTGCTGGGGGGGAATTGAACTGAATTCTATTTGATTGCATTCCTAAGAACTGTGTGCTCTCATCTTCATCTCCTTACATTGCGTAAAGGGGGGGGGGGTGAATTGTCCAAGAAAGTGATTACATTGTCTTTTGCTGAAATCCTATCAAGTTATTTTCTGTACTGCATTTTCATTCCACATTGCATCTATTTGAAACCATAAAAGTATTGTTGCTATCTTATCCATCCTATACCCACTCATCATTGATTATAAAGAAGTGTGCTAGTGCCAGACTATCCATTATTGAATACTGCTCAGATTAAGTGTGATATTCAATTATTAATTCATTATAAAAGTGTGATATATATATACTGTTTAATTTTTTTTCAAATAAACCTTTGAAACTTGCAAAACAAATCTACTTCTTGGCTCAGTGGAGTCAGGGGGATTCTAAGAGAGGGGTGTTATACAGGGGTTGTCATCCAGAATATGAACCTGGACATAAAGATATATCAATAAGGGTTTTTCATTCAGTATCCCAGGCTAGGCATTGACTTGGCTGTAGTGCTGGATTGAATCTTCTTACAAGCCACAGCATGAAAAGCGCTACGAGTGCTATATCCAGATACTTCCGATATGGGAGCTATAATGACACGAAAAACGAAGGAGTCTGAGGATCCGTTAATTTATATACAGAATTTTCAAGATGCATGGGTGCTTGAGACTCATGAATCTTGGATGAAATCTATACCTGTGTTCTACCATATATTGTGTCAAGGGTTGCCAGAGCCGGTGCAGAAACAGCTCAAGAAATTGGTGGGAATAGATGCCAAGCCTTGGGCTGAAATACAGTTGACCATCGCACACTATTGCAAAAGAATCGCAAAAAGGAAGTTGCATGTAAGGGTCAGGAAGCAAAATTAGTGCAGAAGAAATTGTCAAAATATGTTCTTGAGGGAGCCATGATAACTAGCAAAGCTGAATCAAGCATGCAACAGGTGACTAATCCACAGCAGAATAATCAGGGCAATACGGGATTTTACCACAAGGAAAGAGGATTTAGGGGAAGCGGATGGCAGAGTAATCAGGGAGGTTTCCAAAATAATCAAGGAGGTTTTAAAAATATGCAAAATGGTAATCAAGATATGTCGAACGGGCAAATGATCCGACCACCGCTAGTATGTTGGTTGTGTGGAATGACAGGGCACTTAGCTCACACATTTAGAAAGTAAGGCATGATGCAGAACGGCCAAGGAACAGGAGCAGGCATGGCGAATCCACCTGCAGTTTTACAGCAGGGTATTGGACAGAATCACATGGTGCTACACCAAGCGCCAGGAGCGCAACTAGGCATGCAACCTCAGAGCATGGGGAATTTTCCACAAGGACAATCCCAACAGGCACTGTTGCAACTATCGCACACGATGAGCACAGGGCAGACCACAAACCCTGGAATGGGAAGTAACAATGGGGATGGGGGAAATCCACCAGCACACAATGGGCCAAATTTGTATATGGACTAGGACAGCTCACTGGGAACCATGATGTGTTCTATCCTATCAGTGACACCAGACCCTCACAGGGAACCTAGGCTGGATGTCGTTATAGGGGATAAAGAATATTCCTTCCTAGTTGACACGGGTGCAACACGCTCGTGCATACGTGAAGGCAAGTTTTCGTTGTCCGGCGAGGCCATAAATACTCAGAGTTTTACAGGAGCTACAAGTCGTGTTCCCTTCACGAATGCACTTCCAGTCTCCATAGGAGAATGTGCGATGAATGTGCCTTTACTATATTCACGTCAGACCCCAGTAAACATTTTGGGTCGAGATTTAATGACAAAGTTAAACATGACAATCTTATTCACGGAGAAGGGCATAATATGTTCAACTCCAGGAATGCACTATTCAAATGTATGCAAAATAATCAGAGCACATGCAGGACACACAGACATGAGGGCTATACCATTAGAGCCAGAAATATTTGCATATGGTATGCGTGTGCTTATGGCAGGATTGCTGGGCTTTGCAGACAGAATCATGAGAACCCCTGATGAATTCCTATTCAGGCCAAGAATACCGATGCATGAGGAAAAGGGACAAGTATTTCCCTTGATGATACACACAGCTGCAGTACGAGGGAGGGTGGCCTTGATTGACGGTTATGACGACAAGGGCCGACAATGTTGCGCAGTAATTGCCATTGAAGAAGGATATCGATTGACTGACGTCACTGATGACGATCTGTTTGAAGAACAAGCAGATATGGGAGAGACAATGGTGGAAGTGATTCTTACCTTTTGGGTAAAAATGATCAAAAGAGAAGTACCTCAGAGAATGATGTTGGCACGAAACCGTCCTGAATATTTTGATGACGACATGGCCCAAGTGCCTGTCTCATTATGGACTACAGGACCCTATGGCGTAGGCCTCTTGAAGGGGGTTGGAGAAGTGAAGATTAAACTGAAACCAGGAGCAATTCTACCAAAAGCACGACAATATCTCATGTCCAGAGAGGCAGATGAGGGGATTGTTAAGACAATTTCTACAATGATGAAACAGGGCATTTTAGTGACGTCAGAGTCGTCATGCAATACCGCGGTTTATCCGATCAAAAAATCAAAGGGAGGGTCTTGGATACTAATTCAAGATCTAAAGCCAATAAATGATATTGTTGAGGCCGAGTTCCCTCTAGTCCCTAACCCGTCTACAATTCTATGTAATATACCTGTTGAGGCAAAATATTTCACGGTGATTGACTTGAAAAATGCATTTTTCTCAATCCCGTTGCACCGTGACTCACAGGATCTGACATCATTCACATTCAGACAGATGCGCCTGAAAAGCACAAGACTTCCCCAGGGTTATTGTGAGTCTCCTTCTATTTTTAACAGAGTCCTGCAGATGGACTTGAGCAATATTGCACTAAAAAGTGTTGTCCTGCAATACGTGGATGACAACCTAATTTGCAGCACCACAGAAGAGCAATGCAGGTACGATTCTGTTCAGCTATTGACTATACTGGCTGAGAAAGGATATAAGGTTGACAAGGAAAAGTTACAATATTGTCAACAAGAAGTGCTGTACATAAGCCAGCTGATCTCACATGAAGGAAAGAGAGTGACCTCAGAAAGGGCTGAAGCCATACTGAACACGGCTAAACCACACACGATAAAACAGATGCAACTACATTAGGGCATGGGTCTTTGACTATAGCTCTTACACTAAGCCTTTACTTCGGGCCCTAAAGAAGGCCCAAGTGACGAAAGAAAAGATTGAATGGTCTGAGACCATGGAGAAAGGATTTGCTGAACTCAAAAGAGCTATTTGCACAGCACCAGTTCTAGGGATCCCCAATTATGCAGAGGAATTTGACCTGTTTTCACACACGAATGGCAGCGTTATGACGGCAGTACTCACACAGAGAACCACGTTGGGGTACAAGCCCCAGGCATACTACAGTGGGAATTTGGACCCAGTAATGAGAGGTCATTTTCCTTGCGAACAAAGTTTAGCTGCCGCAGCATTCGCCATAGAGAAGGCTACAACCATTGTGATGGGATGCTCCATGACGTTGTACGTCGAGCACTCACTGTTTGCCATTCTAGAGAAACCAAAGGGCACATTGACATCTCAGAGAGCTTCTGCTTATGAAGTGATTATATCAAACCCATCGATTAAAGTAGTCCAATGTAAGATAGTGAACCCAGCTATGTTTATAGCAGAGCCAGTCACTGAAGGAGAACCAATACATGACTGTGCAAAGTATGAAGAATTCTATGATGAAATCCCCAGGGTGAAAGAAAATGCATTGGCAGGAGGAGAGATTGTCTTCATTGACGGGTCTTTGAGGATCGATCAAAGTGACGGGCAAAGATATACTGGCGTTGCTGTGGTGAAACACATAGCAAATGGAGAATTTCGAGTACTTATAAGTGCGCGTATACCATCTCATTATTCAGCACAGGCTGCAGAATTATTGGCGTTGATATTCGCCATTGAGAATCACGCAGACCATGAAGTAACGGTGTACAGTGACTGCGCCTATGTGAAGTCAACAGTGCACGCAGGCTTAGTGCGCTGGAAAAAGAGGGGCTACCTCCGAGCGGACGGCATGCCAGTACAGAACGCAGCCTTATATGACGGACTCATTAAGGCACTACAGCTCCCAGTGGGCATAGCGGTCGTGAAATGCGCCGCCCACACGAAAGGGACAGATTTCAGAAATCAAGCAGCAGACACAGAAGCCATGCGTATGGCATCCAAAAGTGAAACAATCATGGAAGTGGAAGTGGAAGTTATCCATGCCAACGAGCGAATGATGGTTACACGAACTGCACCTGAAAGTTACAGTAATTTGGGTCAAACACAGTTAATGAAACTCCAAGGGGAGGCACCACAGGAAGAAAAGAATATTTGGAAACGTCGACGGTGTTCTTTAAACCCCTCTGACAGCTTGTGGCCTGTAGCCCTATTAGAAATAGCGCTGGAGCAGTTACATTGGCCCTCATTATGATACTGGCGCTAAAACATGGCGCTATGGTTGGTGCTGGTATCGTAACGAGTCCGCCAATGTTCAATGGGGAAGTACCACCCCATTCCAAGGTTGGCGGGGCGGTAATTCCCCATTGAACATTGGCCCTTCCCCATTCCCATTTTTGCCCAATAGGGTTCAATGGGACTGGGGAAGCGGTAAGTACGGTACCGCAAATTGCGGTACCATACTTACCTCGAGAGTCCCTTTGCGGGTCCCTACTTTAACAGCTGGTCTAGACCAGCCGTTCAGGTCGGGTCCCGCAAAGGGACCTCGTAGTAAGGTGCTAAGTGTTTAACGGCCCCGTAGCCTTTTACGGCGCCGTTAAACACTTAGCACCAGGGTCCTAATGAAGGCCATTATCCGGCACATATGACAAAAGCGAATCTAGCAGCAACACTCGCAGAAGACTGGTTCATACTGAATGTAACCGAGCACGTTGCATTCTTTATAGTGAACTGTATAATCTGCCAGCAATTCACGGCTTGGCAGACATTAAAAGTAATGAGAGGAGTCATCCCAAGGCCAAATGGCCTTTTCAGCACTTGCATGTTGATTACGTCGACATGATTCAAGTATGTAACGGGTACAGATACTTAATTGTTGTGGTGTGTCCATTCTCTAGATGGATTGAGGCAGGTCCATGTACACATACAGACTCTACCTATGCGGCTACATTTTTAGTGAGAGAGGTGGTCCCCAGGTGGGGGGTGTGTGAAGTCATGAGATCAGATAACGGAGATCATTTTGTAAACAAGACATTTGAATAGATTAGCTTGCTGCTTGGAATAAAGCACAAGTTCTCGTCGGCGTATCATCCGCAAGGTAACGGAATCTGTGAGAAGCTCAACGGCTTGTTAAAGGAAAGGCTAGCCAAGTTGAAGCGGGTTGCACTGCCTTCCTTTGGCACTGTATGCACTTCGGAACCAACCCGTTTCTGACCATCATCTTACGCCACACGAGATAGCCACAGGAAGAAGAATGAGAACTCCCTTGACACCCCAAGATAGAGCTAGATGTTATGCCCAGTCAACAGGAGAAATTTTAGGGTCTGAAATGCAAAACTATCTAAATTGCATGACATCTTGCCTTACTGTAATTTCAGACCAGCTGCAGCGACGACAAAAAGGGTGCAGAGCAGCACAGAACATAGAAGGAGATAATACAACAGACCAAGTTCAGGGTTTACGTGTTCCATCCGTCTTCCCTGGAGACACCGTCCTTGTGAGGAACCATACAAGGAAAAAGTGGGGCGAGCCAAGGTTTAATGGTCGCTTCACGGTGGAGGACTGCCCTCCAACCACAGTGAAACTACAAGGCAGGAGAGCTTGGATTTTTCTCTGCGATATTAAACCCTACATGGGAGAAGGTCCCCTGCCTGCACCCCAATGAGAGGAATCGATGAGCGACAGGGAAGAACCACAGCACGTGCAGACGAGATCAATGATGGGGAAGAAGGACACATGACCAGCCAGACAAAGACAAAGAACTTTTTGCAAGTTGTGGCTTAAATTGGACACTTCCTCTAAGCAAAAAAGGGGATAAGGACATAAAAGACGGACTCTCTTGGCATCCTATTTGCAGGGTGAAGAAGAAAATTGCACATATAAGCCACAACACAGTTTGTTGACTTTGAACTTTGGACTGAGGTACACTTAAGCCTTGATGAGAAAAGAATATGCCAAATTTTGTCCGAGGACACTTACATTGGAAGGAAATACAGTATCCTGACTCATTCCACACTGAGACCCTATTCGCAATCACTTATGGTGTCCCGCAGTAGCAACATCGCCAAGGATGTGGCCACCTATTTTGATTAAGTGCTAAGATCATACCTGTCATTGGTAGGGAGGCTCACCAATGTCACTGTCTTTCTTCAAGATCCTGAAAATGAAAAGACAATAAGAAGACTGCTTACTGTCATTGCCAAACAATTTCTCCTACTTCCTGAGTACAGTGAGAAGGAACCAAATGTCCCAAACACAGACGGAAATAAATGAGCTTATCAACACATTGTTCTTTCGCATAATCGAAGATTGTCCAACTCTTGTCGGAAGAACAACAGACACATTCACGTTTCTTCAAGACCCAGCAAATACAGAACATTTAAGCCAACTTTTAAATAAAATTGTGATCTAAGTCGAACTCCACGCGACCGGACATTGCAGACATTGTTTACATCAAGGAGAGAACATATAATCCTGAACTTCAGCAAGACAGGACGAATGTCCCTGTCACCAGAGGACAGCAGATTGGCCCACAACGTCCTCTTTTGCCTAGTCACAGTCTTTCCAGAGCTAGTAGGGAGACCAATCGATGTTGACATCCTCACATTCATCAGAGATCCAGCTAATGTTGCACAGATGGGCATGCTCTTGCATGGAATTGTGTTCCAAGTAGAACTCTCTAACCATCAGCAGAACTATCTGAGGAGATTCTAAAAGCCTTCCGCCGAGGGACAGATCGAGGAAGCAGTGTCAAGGACTTCACTTATTGTATTTGTTGTTATTTTGTCCCTATTTCTTCATACTGATCAGCATACAATATGTCCTCAGGACTGAAGCAAATCCGAGGCATGGACTGGGAGCTTACTTACTTTGAACATGCACAGTAAAAGGACTTACTAAAGTGTTATTTAATTAGATTTTTCCTTTAGTCTAGCAAAGGAACTGTATCCTGGGATAAGATACTATTTGTCACCCGCAAGAGGGGGGACACTTGTGGAACACCTGAGACCCTTAACCACAGAGTCCGAAAGACAATATTGTGTAAAGGAAAACAATAAAACATTGACATTTGGTAAATGATCGAGATGGGGATCCAGAGCAGCAATCTGGTCCTACCGCAGGAGGAGAGACATCCACACTTCTATGGAAGTAAATGCTGCTGCCTGACCTACCGGGGCATAATGTATTTATGTATTATATTCATCATTGTTTTACTGTCATTAATGATCAGAACTGCATTTTCTATTGCTGCACAAAGCGTTCCAATTCCAGTGCACCCACCTAATGATGCACGCATGAAACCCACAAAAGCACCCAGACCTTACATAGTCATTCCAGTCCCTAGAAGATCTGACAGAGGAATGAATTAACTTGAAATGGATGTGATTAGCAATGACCCACACATACTTGTGGTAACAAACAAACAGAAAAGCCGGAGACAGGGTCGGCAAGGAATGAATGAAGAAAGATTACTGACAACCACACGCATGCAAACACTGAATGTGCACGCAACTGGCCTAGTGTCACTGACTGCAGAACCACAAGCCAAAACAGTAGAAAAGAAGAGACTGCTTGCCATAAGAAACTCTGCAACAGACATTGTGGAAAGACAAGAGGAATCAGAGAAGAAACCAACAGAAATGATGATGATAAACACCCCTGAGACAACACTGATGGAGACAAAGACAAACTCAAGGAAGATCTCACAAGCACAACTAATAGTAGACTCATTATGGCCGTTCATAGCAAAAGCAAGGAAAATACAAGAGGAATTGAAGAATAAAACCACAGAGACTGTATTGCCAAACATATATGTTCCAACACAGGGGACAAGTACAAGTCCCACAATACAGCCATATACTGGACAATACCGGACAAATGTCAGGGTGGATGAGATGGGCATTTATTACCAGCAGGAAAAAGATGAGATGTATGAGGACAAGGAAAGAACTCAAATGGCACAAATGAGGAAGCCTGCACCATGGACCGGGATACCTGAGAATCCTCCAGCAAGAAAGAGCCAGACAGATGCATTTAGGGATGTAATTATACCTAACTACAGGAAAACACTAAGAATCAAGAGAAGCATGCATGGAGATGACAATGAACTAAACGACTACCTGGAGAGCACAGCACATTTGGGAAACAACATTTGGTACCAGCATATGAAAGAAGTTGGAAGACAAAATTCACAAGGGGAATGCTTTGTGCACTCCTCGCATACAGCATGGGGAAATCCAAGATCTTCGTAGCTGTAGAAATCGATGTCCAGACAGCACACTGTCTGTCACACGTACCAATGTGCAAGACCAGAGGCCAGTTTATGGGTAGTGATGCCTCATTAATATGGGCAACTGAAACAGCCTATCCCGACGAAGATGATTATGTTCAAGACATTAAGACAAGAAACAGAGCTCATACTAGGAATCATGTGATCAGGTACGAGAAGCGTAGAGTTAAAGTAGCAGGAATAAGATGGGAAGTGAACCCGAGACTAAATGTCCCAGGAAAAACTCCAGAGGAAGCTTGAAAGTGGAAGAATAGAGCCCAAATGCAGATTTGGGGAACAGTGCTTTCACCAGATGGGTGGGAAAAAGGAGTGGTGATTTGCAGAGTCTGGGTGATCACTGGACTCTACAAAGAAACTGTTGACATCGTGCAAAATGGCTGCAAGTCATTGTGGCCGAAACTTGCAAAACTATTGACATGGGTCGAAGACAGGGGAGGACCCTTGCAGATAGTGCCACTAGAAAGCCCAACATTTTGCTTCAGGAATAATGGCACTAGAAAGATGGGAGAGAATAAGAACTGTGGACGACATTTTGACGCTCCAGGAATGGTGCATGGAACTGCAGTAATTATGGATCATTATTGGGCATGCAGATCCAAGGCATACATCAGACTGCCAAGAGACTGGGGAGGTATATGCACAATAGTGAATGTCCACGTTCCAGCATTGGTGATCCCGAAAAGTGACCTGAATATTGACAGTTTCCCGAAAGCAGACGCTCACCTGAGGAAGAAGAAATCTGTGGAACAAATAACTCAGATGAAGAGAGAGAATTACTTCTCTGCTAAATCAAAAGAAGCCTTTCATGCAAACCCATATGAACACAGGCTGTTCAGCCTCACCTCATCAGTGTTCACAAGGATTTTTATGCCAAGAATCCAAGTTGGAGTAAATACTAAATGGTTGCAGATAACCAGATGGGAGTTACTGTCACGACCCATATAAAAAAAAACCCTGGCCACCCCATGGGCCAGGAGGGGCCTTGGATAGGGTTTCAAACAAATTCAGGTATCCTTTGCTGAGGCCCTCTTGGAGCCAGTCCTGGCACCGTTGGTGCCAGGCTCATACTTCGTGAGGACTTGTGTTTTGGGACTACTTTATTTCCAGTGCCAGCCAACATGGAGGCACCCACATAGCTTGGTTCCGTTGGAACCAAGCTATGCGGGATAGTGTTTTGGGTGTGGTAAATTAGGAACTGCTTTACCTGGACTACTTTTCTGAAGCTATTTAAACCACACCCGACTTGAAGGACACGCTTCGCTTTACTTTGCAATCCTGCAACGTGACGCTCATCGTGTTCAGCTGCACCTGCGAACCTCGGAAGAACTGCATTTGAAAAACAAAAGGACATTGTTAATAGCAGCAGCTTAACTGTGATTCCACCGCTAGCTGCCCTCCGCTCTTGCAAACAGCATCTAAGGAACAGCGAGCCTCCCGGACCGACAGATCTGCAAAAAGGAGAGAAACAGGACATTAGATATTTTACAATTGTGCCGGCAGCTTACCTCACGAGTCGCCCATCGACCAGCATCACCTCGGGACTTCTTGCTACGGGTGAGCACCGCAACCTACGGGAACAAAAGACAACAGGTTAGCAAAGGCAAGGCATCATAGCGCTGCGCATAGCGCCTACTTACCGCATCAAGGTGCTCTCGAAGCACCATCACCTACCGGCGAGTCCCAACTCAGCCAACGTTCCACAGCGAACTCCCACGCACGTAAGCAGGGAGAAAAGACATTGCTTAAACCCAAGAAAGGCATACAAGTATAACAGTAATAAGACCTACCTGAAAGACTCTAAAGGGCCTGCATCAGTGAAGTAACTAGATCGCACTCGCCCACAGAGGACAACGCGTCCCTGCCAAGAAGGCAGGACGGAGGGCACGCCAAACGCCATAACAAGGTGAGGAAAGGTCTGGGGAGGGGCTGCGGGCATACAGGGTGCTGGGAGGCGATCCCCAGGTGCCCAGTCTTGAACATTCCTCACCTGTATTTCAGGTAGAACTTCTCTGCTGATCATACCTGGGAGCGGCTGAGAAGGATACCAGAGTCCCCACAGCTGGGTGGCGTCCCCATGGATACCTGGTGAGCGTAACAGTTACTGCAGACGATCAACATGACCATAAAAGGATTTAATGCGATCAAGGAAGAGTTTCAGGACAGATATGTCCTTGACATGATCACAGCTATGGATGGAGGAGTTTGTGCACAAATCTGAGAATCATGTTGCACATTTATACCATCTCACAATGAGGAGAATGGAACCTTAACAGAGGCCATAGGTATGCTGACAAACCTAAAGAACCAGATGATCAATGAAACTGATGAAGTTGATGATGACAGCTAGTTTGGATCACTATTCTCGTGGGTCCCGCAATGGATGGCAAATGCATTCAAGTTCTTGGGAGCCCTGCTAGTGATGATATTGCTAGGATTTTGCGTTATCAAGATAATAATCTCGCAATGCCAGAAGACTACGAAAAAGCCATAGGGATGAAGATCATAATTGATGTCAAGCAAGGATGGAAGCGCAAAGACCTGACTTATGAAGAAATAAGAGACTTTGTGAAGACCAATATTCACGCACCAGAAGGAACAACGATTCGCTATCCCAGGAAGCACAGAAATTATGTTGGAAGATTGGTTTATTGTAGCCCAAATGGACAATGTCAACTAATGACATGGAATAAAGACGAACATGTAAGGGCAGCAGGAAGCCTGAGTAATAAAAATATGGACTCCAAAGAGACACTTCTTCAAACCATCATGTATAGACCCAGAAGATGAAGAAGGAATGAACCCAGGTGATGGAGTGAAGATAAATGTAGAAGAATCAAGTAAGTTGAATCCAAAGACGGAGGTGAAAGTGGTCGATGAATCACCCAGAGAGAGGGGTGTAGAGGAGGTCCCAAGTACAGCCTGCCCTTCAGTCGCCCATTTTGAAGTACCAGGAACGTTCGCACCAAAATATGTGACGTATGATGAGCAGATAAATCAGCAGAGAGCTTCATTAGGGCACTGCCCAGTACCTATTAAGAGAGCAAGACCTATTGAAGTACTGATACCAAGAAAACCATGGACAGGAAGGTATCCATTAAGGAAACCTTACCAGCAAATGAGGCGAAATGAAGATTGCCTAAGTACAGTCCCAGAAGAAACCAAAAAGATCTTAATGGAAGACGAATGGTGACGTCACGAGAACCCGGACTGATGTCCAAATAGAAGAAATGACAACCCGAGAATGACACACAGAGACATAATGCCATGAATAAGGATATCGTGAACCTAAAAGGGGAGAACGATGTTGAAATACAAAGACGATTAAGCTGTAAACAGGATAAAGATATTCAACCAGCTAACACCTGTACATATGCTTGGAACCGCAAGAAAGCTAAGAAAACAATGCAGCTTGCTATGCTAAGTAGATGAATAGGGCAGCAAGTGCCATTATACATAATCTACCTCAAAACGAAGCACAGTATTATAATTGTAATTCCACTTTGCAAACGAAGCAGAATCAACCCAGGTTACTAAAGGCTGAATGAGCAGAGAATCATATTCTAGCAAAACGAGAAGAGACGGCTGAATCGAAACTCAGCAGATGCAACTCGTGCCAGGAGAGCCAAGGTCATACCAATATAAGAACAGAATATCCTGTCTCTGAAAGGTCAAGATAAGGAGGCGTAAGCAGGTGGCAAGCTGAATAAGAATCAAATGCACAAATTGAGAGAAACTAGACAAATTCACAGTGTGGGAAGCACGAGACCAGCCGAGCGAGGAGAAGCACGGGTTCACACCTACGCTTGGCATCCGCCCAGGCAGAGATATCAGAACTTTTCCAGACAGAAGATGCAGTTTCGAGGCCAACCACAGTAAAATAATTGACACATAGTTGCTGAAGCGATGATTGATTGTAACCTTAATTGGAGAAAGGCCGGATAGCTGAGGGGCACCCTGCACCTGGCTGACCGTTCTGTGTGCTGCTAAGCAAAGTGAAAATGTATGCATGGGGTTGGTGCCAACCCAATCACAATGGACCAAATAAACCAATGGGGAGTCATACTTTTAGTGACGTCTACAGTAGTCATTTTTGAAGGAAGGGCTTAGACGCCCACCTGACAGTGTTTACCCAATCCCCTCACTCCGTTACCATATTCAGATATAGTACCTATATTAAAGTTACCTTTTCCTAACCAATGTAATTGCATATTAACTTTTGAATGTTATACGTCAATTATGACGAGTTTTCAGTATAAATGCTATGAATTCTATGAAGTTAATTGGAGTTGAAGCGAGAAGGACGATTGCATCACTGCTGAGTTCCATTACTCCCCGTTTTTTGTACTTGTCATTAAACGGACTCCCTTTGCCAAACCATTGAGTTGTCCTTATTGATTGGTATTGGAGTAATAAATCTGCACCCCTATCCATCTCAAGGGTGTAACTATCTCGTCTTAAAGTAGTTCGGAGCAAACCTCGGCTCTATGGACCGGCCGGGGCTCTCCAGAGTACAATTCTATTAAAGACTAGGAGGCAAGCATTCATTTTCCACCCAGCATGTTTTGTTGATCATATGTAGTGTTGATTATAATGTTTAATAATATGATAACAATGCATAGACACCACCCTTATGTTCTGCTTTGTATATTCCTTAGGAGAGGAGCAGAAGCATAGTTGAGTGAAGGAGCTAGTAGCCAAGACACAAGCAAGCAACCGGAGAAGTTTCGGTAACCAGTTTGAGTGGATTAGGTTTCGCACTGTTAGCGGGACAAAGTTGTGGATTCTAAGTGGCAGTCAGAGCACGTAAAAGAGAGAAGGAGCTTGGGGACAGGATGTGGTCATAGCTGAGCTGGAGAGTGAAGGACTACAGAGACTATGGGAGTGGTAGTTCTAGGAGAGAAAAGCCACTTTGGTCATTTCAAAAGTTGTTAATTGGTTATAATTTGTTGAAACTGCTGAAGAGTGGTAATAAAAGAAGTTGAAGTATAATGCTCGCCTCCTTGTCTTTAATAGAATTAATACGACCTGTGCAGATAGCAGGGGTAATCTTTATTGCATGAGGTGTTTTTCATAAGTGTTAACTTGAGCCGTCAAATTGAGGTGTAAAGCAAAGCATGCTCACAAGATGATGCAGCAGAGTAAGGTAGAGAGGTTAGGGACCACGCAGAGCAACAGAGGTTGGAATCCTGGATCCTCGCTTAGAAATTTAACTAAGTTATAGTATTAGGAGCGTCATAAAAAAACAAGTAAATAAATAAATTGAAATAAATAAATCATGAGGTTGTGCGTAAAACCAGGGTATAAACAGTTTGTGCCTTGGTTTTGATCCTTGTGAGGCTGCATGTCTTTCTTTTAAATCCACTGGTGTATTTGAGAAATAGGATCACAGCATTCATAGCTCCAGAGCCAAATTCATGTAAAGTGCATGTGTAAATGACGCATGCATGAATACGAATTTTCTTTAACCCCCAAACAAATCTTAAAGAGGAGCTGTAATGTATGCATGTTCTAGTTTTCACATATCAGCCTTGTGCATGCAGGGCACCACCAATGTTTAGCACATGCGTGCTGTGGGGTCCGCTGCATGTAACTGTACACATTTTAAAGGCAGAGGGAAGAAGTAAAGAGTAAAGCGAGGCCAACTCAATGTTACTCTGTCATTTGCCTCTCTATCTTGTGAAACGGTAAACTCTGCCTGCAAATTGCGCTCAGAAGTTGGCATTTACTTATGGATTCCTGTGGAATCTGCCTGGTCTTTAGCAACTGCAAAACCAAGGTGGAATTCATAGGTATAGTACAGTCATTTTACACTTACATGAAACGTACTGACAGGATGGAAGAGCTTGGCGGACATCTTAACTCTGCTGCATGCCACTGCTTCACAAAAGGACATGCTGTTAAATGGAGACGTGAAAGCATTACGGCATTACGCACGCTTTTCAAATGACGCCCATAAGTGCTCACTTTTGCACGTAGGCCCTACATACGTTTCTTTGCTTCAGCTGCAGGAGGGTTTTATAAATGCCACAGAGCTGCAGAGCGCATCATGGCTGCTTCCATGGCTGCTTCCGGGAAGCACTAGAAAGACACTGTTAAAATCCCTTTCATAGACAAATGGGCGCAACTGGTGTTTTTCTATCGCATATTTATTTGATGTTTTGCTAACGCCAGCTTGAAAGTAATCAGGATAGAATTCTGCAGGCCAGGCTAAAACCCCTGTCTGCCACCATGTAACCCGAAATCCCGGTGTCATCAAAATACGCTGACGCTTTCTAAACAAAGTGATGACTACAGGCCAATGTGTGCTTACAACAACGAGTTATACAGCGGATGAATACGAGTAAAAACACCATTTATCACAGCGAAGCCACCGGCTGAATATCGGAATGCATTATGCAGGCCGCCGAATCTGGCATTCAGTAAAGTTCCTGCCTAGAGGGAGGGCCTTATTCCTTTCCAGCAGATCACAAAGGGGGTTTTAAGGGATCATACTCTTATAAACACACCATTTAAATCCCTTATACCTAACCTGCTTGGAATAACTCCCTTTTATTAAATCAGGAAGAATTATTATTGACCCAGCGCTCTTATTCTTTCTTAAGTCATTCTTTTCACCTGTGTCCTCTGTTCTTGTGAACCATCCAGTTTGTTTGTTGGGAGACATGGTATAGTGTACAAGTGGATATATCCAACACATTTTCTGACCAAAAATTGAGTTTTTTTTTACTATGTTGAATACACCCTGCACATGAATCAGATATGGGTGCTTTTTGTCTGTAGCTATAGTGTTTGAGTGATTGTTCACTAAATAACCTAATGCGGTAGCTGGCAGGGACATCATTTGGGGGTCGCCAAGGGTCGCAGCTGTAACCCCTGGGGGTTGCAACGACTCAGTTGCGACCCAATGTATTTTATTTTGTAGAAAAATAAAACAGAAGCTTCTGGTGTAGTGAGCCCCCGACCCCCAGTGCGGAGTGCCCCACCACTCCAGGTCTGGTGTGTCCCTGGCCCAGTAGTCACGGACCGGGGAGGCGCTCAGTAGGGGTTGGAACTGACTGTGACTTGTGGCATATGTCACATGCCACGTTCAGCTCCAGCCCCTTCTCCATCGGCTTACTGGCAGCTCACATAAAGGAACCAGGAAGCTCTCCCAGCTTCCTGGTTACTGTTTGTGAGCAGCATGGAGGTGCCAATGGTGCCTGGAAGGATGGATCAAATCTGCAAGAAAACGGTAAAAAGGCTTAAAAAATATATATGTGTATTTTGCATGTATGAAGTGCATGTCAGGTGTATGTATGTGAATGGTGGGTGAATGAGAAGTGATGTTCTGGGTGGGTGTGTGCCTATGTAGAGAATGCAATGAGTGGATGTAAGAGAAGGTGTGAGTAACTGGTGGGTGAATGAGAAGTGATGTGATGTGTGTTTTTGAATGTTCTGAGTGGGTGGGTGTGGACCTGTGTAGAAAATACAATGGGCCTCATTACGACCCGGGCGGTAAGGGATAACTGGTACCGGTAAGGTCACTGGTGCCGGTAATCCCTTACTGCCCAATTACGAGGTCCCTTTGCGGTTCCCTACCATAACGGCTGGTTTTACCAGCCGTTAAGGAAGGGACCCGCAAAGGGACATTGAAGGTAATTACGGTACCACAATTTGCGGTACCGTGATTACCGCCTTCCCCATTCCCATTGAGCCCTATGGGGCAAAAATGGGAATGGGGAAGGGCCAATGGGGAATTACCGCCCCGCCAACCTTGGAATGGGGCGGTAATTCCGCCATTCACCATGGCGGAATCCGGCGTCAACCATGGCGCTGATAGCGCCATGGTTTTAACGCCTGGGTCGTAATGAGGCCCAATGAGTGGATGTAAGAGAAGGTGTGAGTGAGTGACTGGTGGGTGAATGAGTATGAATGTGATGGTGTGCTTTTGAGTGCTCTGGGTGGGTGGGTGTGTGCCTGTGTAGAGAATGCAGGGTCTCCCCTCACATTATATTAAAAAAAAGTAGAAAAGGTAAAAAGTTAATTTTGTTTTTCAGTGAAATAAATTCGGCCAAATCTCCATTAGGTAAAATATTTTCGTATAAACCACATACATCCGTTTTACCTCGCTAGACTGAAGTTTTGGTGTAGCAGCCCGTATATTATTTACTGTAGCATGACTTTTTATATGAATCAAGCAAGATAAGTGTTATTATGGGTCTAGACTGGCTTACATTGGAACCAGTTTGGCCAGGTTTTAATATTGTGACATGTCACTTTTAATGGCCAAACCAATAGGAGTATGTTCTTACATAGGAGTACTGGCATATATTGGCAGAGCCAATTTTGTGCCCAGTGTCAGTAATGACACTATAAAAAAATCTTAAAGCGAACATGCGTATGGTTTTATATGGGAATACTAGCATATATTGGTGGAGCCAGCATGGAAATGTATGGGCACAGACAGCATGAGAATGTTTTTTATGCTGGCATATATTGCAGGGACCAGCATGATAATATATTGGGAAAAGCCATGTGCACTTTTGGTGGCTTGCATCTATTGTACTTTTTATCATGATTTACCCTACACCCTACAAAAACCAATTGTTGGCCTTTTCCCAAATTGTTGGTCTTTTACCCACATTGTCACACAAAGTGTGCTTTGTAATGCACCATTTTAACTCATTATTGAAATGTTTTCTCAGGAGAGGGAGCAGGGATGTCATTCTGGGGTCACCAGGGGTCGCAAGTGCGACCCCTGCTGATTTCTTTGCAACACCTAATAATGTCTTGCGAACCCAGCATCATCCGCCAATCAGAGGAGGCTGGGGGCGTGGCTAAGGGAGGCGCACGCGGGCCGCGGAGCGTGGGCTCCTCCATTTTGTTCTTGGCCTGCTCACAGTTAGTAGCTGCGCAAAAGACGCCTTTCTCTGAAGCTCAGCCTGACGGCCTTGTGGTGTCGTCAGAGAGAAGCTGACCAGAGCTTTGAAGCACTGAAGCAGCCGGGCCTGGCTTGAGCCAATGAGGTACATTTTGGTTGTGTTTGTTCTAAATTAATTTTTACTTGTTGAGGACCTCTTGAGGTCCTTCCGCTCCACCCCACCACCTCACCCGGTCCCGATACCTGAGTGACGACCCTCTCTGAGTCTCGTTGAGACTCAGAGAGTTTTGTCAGCACTCAGGTGTCGTGACCGGGTGAGGTGGCGGGGTGGAGCGGAAAGGACCGTTTGTCCGATGCAGCAAGCTGCTGCTGGCTGGCTGCCTGCATTGCAGAAGGCCCTGCCAAGGTCTGCACTGCAGACAGCCAGGCCAGCAGCAGCATAGCTGCCCGACCCGTGCATGGGCCGGGGTGCCCACTGCCAGTACCAAACCATGTGTGTCGGAGGACCGCAGCAAACGCCATTCTGAGGCCCAACCACCATTTCCCCCACATACTTCTGCAAAAAGATAAAAAGGTTTGTTCATGCAAGGGGGTTATGCAGCAGTTTCCTTGTATGTGTTCATTACAACCTGGTTTCCAAATGGGGTTGGGATTTCCGGCTCCAAAGATATGGAATATCCTTTCATCCGAATAGTGATCCTGAAGCTTCTGAGCTCAGCTAAAAACCTGTTTCCAAGTTTTGCGGCAATGTAAGCCCGCAGGGCGTTAAATAAATGTACCTGTTCCCTCAATAATTCACCAATAGCCATCAAATCAGATTGCACAAAGATTAACAGCTCCCTATGATAAGCCGACATGGCAGCTCAGTGAGCTAATCACCTGCTGACGCTGATATCTCTGTGCAGCCGGAGCCTACTCTCACTAGGTTTGAATCATGACTGAGCCATCACTGCCTGGCTCCGGCCTCATTTTCATGCAGCAAAGAACAATTTATCAAGGTGCAGCATTATGGGTCCATTCTGTGGAAGGGCAGGACTCATCACGAGCAACCCAATTGTCTCCCCTGTGAATCCCGAAAAACCATCATCCATGACATTCAGGGGTAAGGGATCAAAGGAGACGCTTATCCATAGCGCTGAAACAATCTTATTTAGAAATAGAACCTAAAATGTCTGTTTCAAAATAAAAAATCGCCAAACAGACAGCAGCAAATGAGTCCCTGTGGGGTTCCCTTAAATCGGGACAGTTTTCCTACTCTTCAAAAAGGGCAACAGGCCAAGCCAGGGATAGAGCATAGTCCAACACTGCCAAGCACCAGAGAACAACTCTGAGCATATTAAGACCAGGAAATAATTCAGAGGTCCTTGGCCCTTTCTTGAATTTATTATCCTGAAAAGGGGTTTGTGGTGTGCTGGATTTATGACATATTTCATGAAATTCTGAGGACAATGGCGGTGGTTAGAAGTGTGCTTTCTCCTTTGTACCAGCTCATCTGGGCTTGGGATGGGCAAGTCTGCTGGTGTTCAGGGCACACCGGGTGCGGGCACATCACCAGACTTGCGTTATTGCGGATTGTGACGCCCCCCTGGCTCTCCCTTAACGAGACTGGCTCTGAAAGCAAACCTGGTGTAGGCTTCCGATAGAAGTAGGGTACATCCAGTGGGACTTTAACAACGTATGTTGGGCAGAAAAACTAAAAACACTGCTATGATATGATTGGTTATTTATAACGCGCTTAATACCAAGAGATTTCTAAGCGTGGACCCAGGGAGCGAACCTGTGTTGCTCTGCATCGTCTTGCTTCCAAGGCGAGCACGTTGCCCATGAGCTATCCTCCCGAGACACCCACCTGGGGACATGCCCCTTCCTATTTCCCGCGATTGCCTCAGAATGCTCTGAAGTAGAGTTGCGTCATCATACTATCCCAAGGCAGTCTGTCCTTGGAGGGCCTGGTGGGGGACGCTCTTAGCTGGTAATATGTTCGACTCGTGTTCCAATACTCCCTTTCCCCTCCCTTTTGAAGACTGTACATTGTTCGTATTTAGAACTATATCTGCTGTTGCTGCCCCCCTGTGTTTTGCTATATATTGGTTTGAACCGTTTGGGTCATTACTCCCTGATAGAAACCTCAGGAGTTCGGGGAACATCGCAGCAAGTACACATGCATCTTGGAGAAGATCATTGGTGGCTATTGCTTTCAGTGTGTGTGTTTATTTAGCAATAGAGATTCCATTTCACTGCCAAAAACGTATAGCTGCTTCTCGGACCAGTAGAAGACATTTGTAAGTGGTCAACTAGCATGCCCAACCCCCTACCCTCTTAAACACCATTTGGCTATGCTTTATAGATACTGTAAGGACAGGAATGCCTCTTGTTCCAGCCAGGGCTAGTGATGTTGACAGCACAACAAGCAGCAAATCCTCCACTTGATCATACCCCTTTATAGCCCAGAATAGGGATTCCAGCTACCGTGTGTTATGATATGATATGTTATTTATAACATGCTTAATACCCAGAGGTTTCTAAGCATGGACCCGGGGATAGAACCTGTGTTGCTCCGTCTCGTCTTGCTTCCAAGGCGAGCACGTTGCCGCTGAGCTATCCTCCCGAGACTGGCGCTGTGTGGCTTATTTATGCATTAACGTAGGACTGAAAGCATGCATTAGTGGAGTCACTGCATAGGGACCTACTTCTTCAATGTTTGATGAGATTAGTGTATCGGAAAGCTTCCTGATTTACGTTTCTTTTCTTCGCTTCGAGGTAGTTGAAAGGACCTATTCAGGTGTGGGAAGACTTCAACCAGAGACACATCTATTGTTCTTTGCTTTCTCTTCATATTTTTCTGATGACATTGTTTTTTTCAACATACCCTACCAAATCCAAGGGTATTACAGATAGTCAAGATTTGCTGTCGCATTTGCTGCATGCTGCTTTGCCTCCTTTCTTCGTTAGGTGCATGTTGCATTAGTTTAAGTGTAATTGTGCACCCTGACCACATGTTGCCATTTTCGTCTATGCCAGGTTTCTGCATCCTGAGACACAGTACCAGGTGCAGGACAGCCGGAGCACACCAACACCAAGCAAAGCCTTGTCTTGAACCGATAGATAACCGCATCTGCAGGCAAGCCAAATTAAGAGCAAATGCTTACATTCATAGTAATTTGGTAATATGGACCTATACCCTGATATTAACACTACATATGGTGATCCATTCTTGTATGAAATGTATATCATATTACAGTGATGTCGGAACCATATTTTTCTTAGTGTACCGAGGAATGAGGCTGTGTGATACCACTATCTGTTTTGTCAAGGGGTGAAAGGTAATGGGCCATCACTTCCCGTGATGTCACTTGGGGGAGGGGTCAAATTACATCACTTCTTGTGATGTCATCAGAGGTCAAGGGTTGTGTGATGTCACTTCCGCTACACCTGGCATTTTGGTGAAATGATGTCCCCAAGAGGGAAAAGAATCCCCCTGATCCCCCAAACCCATTTTCGTTAGTTTGGGCTCCCTCGTTCCATTCGGTCGCAATCACATACTTGTGACAAATATTTACACCCTCCAAAAAAACAATTCACCAGCCACCACTGCTGGCTGGTATATTTGTGGACCAGGCACCACCCCCTTCTTTCTATGCTATGTTAAACATTTAAGCTTTTCTTAAAAACATATTAACTTCTTTCACTTTCAGTAGTGCATGCCCCTGCAGCGGCATAATCATCATGGACTTTGCGCACACGTGGTGGTCTGGACCGGTCTGGGGTGCGACGTGCCCAGTGCTTTGTTAAGGAGTTTGGGGGGGCCCCCACAGCATGGCTTGCAGGGAAGCCGCCTAATTTTGTGCTACACCATTGGGCGCCACTGGGTCACACAAAGGGGTAGTGTGCAGTGCGCGCCTTGAAGTCTGCCAGTGAGTCCCCCGGTGAGAAGCAACTTGTGGGTGTTCTCAATTTAAAATAGCTGTGTGGTGCCATGGATGTGTGTGTGCAGCAATGATGTTACATTAAATGGTGTTTTTGTAAGTCCTCTGGCACTGAGTATTACGCTTAGATAATAACAACGATGGGGGTTTTTGGATATATTGAAATAACATCTCTCAGGTATTATACTCCAGCAAAGATAACATTATCAGGCGCACTCCCCTGTGTGCACACAGACCAGTCTAATAGGTTTCTTCTATCATAGTGGTAGCTGACTCATAGATACATTTATAACCAGGGAATTTTAATCCTGGTCAATTATATAATTTTCAGGCCTTGCTCGTGCAGCATTTTTCTCCTGGGTAAACAACAGCACACACCTCCCCAGGTCAGTGCCTTTTTGGGTTGTTTAATACACCAACACCACAGATAAAGCGTACGTCTAAATTCATTGATCTATAGATGTTTCATGCACTAGCTGTAGCCCGTGTTAGTGATTTCAGTTACCCTTTCGTAAATACTGCATTATGTATGTTTTACACATAGATCCCATGTTGACTCTGGAAAATGAAATTCCCCAAATGTATGATCGTAGACAAATCATGCCTCCCTCTGTGCCTTGGTTCTTATATATGTCTTAAATGAGAGCGCCTGGAAACAGGGGTGCTAGACAAATCTGAAAAATCTGAAGGTCGTTTGCCATCACTTCCCGTGATGTCACTTGGGGTGGAAGTCAAATAACATCACCTCCTGTGATGTCATCAGAGGTCAAGGGTTGTGTGATGTCACTTCCGCCACCACTGGAATGTTGTTAAAATGATGTCCCTGGTAGCTGGGTTCAGTAGCAGAGGAGCTTTTGGTGTGGGGGGGATGGATAATAGGGGGCCAGCGGGAGACTCTAGGGGGCACTCTGGGCACCAGTGTGGTTCCCTCAGCCCTCATGCTGCTATAAACCAAAGTATTACAACATGATGGCGAGAAGGATGAGGATGTGGTGCCCATGTTGATAGTGCTCATCTTGCGGGCCGTGAACACTGTGTGCCCAGAAATCTCACAGGAAGGCCAGAGGTATTTTCGGAGGGTGCCAAGCCATGAAGAGAGGACACCCCCATCATCAAAGCTTGCTCTGCAGCTGTATTAGAGAACAAAAGGAAGAGGTGGTGGTGCAAGCCGTGACTTGTAGTGTGCACTTGCACGTCTGACATGACGGCGGCGTAGGGGCAGGCTGCAGCAGGAAAAGTGCTGCTGCAGTGGCTGTTCTGACTGCAGATCAGCACTCAGCATTTTGGGAGGAGTTCTGGAACAGGACTACAATGAGGACCAGCAGACAGAACTTTGGGGAAGAGGTCTGGAGCAGGACTACCACGGGGTGCTTTCCATGTGAGGGTGCAGTGCAGATAGGGCACATGTGCACTGAGGATCCATAGAGTAATTGGCAATGCAAGCACATACTTTAACTGGCACTTGTCGGCACACACCCATGAAGGAGGTGCATGCATGAGTCGCGCAGGTCAGTGGATGTTCATGGAAGTGTGATAATGAGGCTCAACGATTGCTCAGTTACACTGAGGGAAAGATTGTGACACCAAAGTGTCATGCGCCAAGACCTGGAGGTTTAGTGAAGTGGCCACACTGCACGGCCCAGAGGGAAGCACAGGAAGAAGATATCAGCAGGAGTAGAAAGCAGAGTTGAAAATAATAATTGTCATATTGGGATTACTGGAATTGGGTTAAATCCTAATTTCAGTACCGAAGCAGCATTACATACAATAATAGTTACAGTGAAGAAGTGGAGATAGCACAGCGTCAGCACTAAAACATATTGTGCTGTTGAACACAAAGAACTACAGTATTCATGCACATTTTTAACACTGCCTTTGTTTTATTCCAGTATCGGAGTAGCCCATCATTAAGTTGGAGTCGTTCATTAATTATTTGGGGCTTGTATAGAAGCACTGGATAGAAAAATGTAAACTTCAGAGGAAAGTGTCACTGCTTAAAGGATGCTTTGGCAGTGAAGCATTGTGAATATTACAACATTTTGTAAAAGGAGAAGAGAGGGGTGTTTTGCAGGAAGCAGTAAAACTACTGAAAATGCGGTATTAGCTAGACTTGTATGATAGCCTGGCACTTAAGGGGCTAATGAAAGTCAATCTGCTACTAAAGACGTACATTTTCACCAGAAAGCAGGCAACCAAATAAGACATTGATGGGTATGTGGCAGCATTAAGGGTGTTCGATTCAACCAGTAAATCTGAGACAATTAACCTGACCGAAATGCTTAAAGATCCAATTCTGATACATGCAAACATTAACAAGCTCTAATGAGCATGTGGACTGGATAAAACACTGTTTTCAGTTGAGACAGCAAGGAATACTTAGATATGTCAACAAATCTTAAACTTATTGGATGGTAAAAGACATGAGAATATATATGAGCCTTAGACATAAGGAAGAAAAGTGACAACAGTAAGTGGGGCAGCAGTTTTGTAGTGGAATGCAGGGCACTGTATTGAAGGTGTGCAAACCTGGAGCATTTCACCAATGTGAAGAATTGTGCTGTCAATGATCACATATCTAGGTTACATGAAAGAAAGAGACATTCTGTACAAGTATACAAGAACAAGGATAAGGCCAAAGTTAAAGTGAAGAATATATGAAAGTTAGACTGAGAGAAATGGATGTGGGGAATGAAGCACCCATGAAGCAAATGAATAGGAAAAAAATCAGAATGTGGCCGATTACAGATCAAAACACATCATATTGTCCAGGGAAATTATTGAAAGCATATGGCCTGGTGAAAAGCTATGTAAACATGTAATGGTGCATCCATTATTGGGTGGATGCAGCAACAAGACCTACAAGATCCCAGCTCAGAGAACAATGTGCTGTTGGTGGAAAAATATGTCAGAAGAAAAGGTGACAAGGATGCAGAGTGTTGTTTTCGGTTAAAACTCAAAGGTTCCAAGCATTGTATTGTTTTAAAAAATGTAGCCATTATGATGGAGCACATAATGAGAAAAATACTGGTAACATACAGATAGGATTTAACTTATATGTTAGAGGCATGTGGTATCAATGAGATATTAATACAATTGAGTCAAAATAATGGGTGTCTCCTTTTGTTCTGACAAAGAAATAAGGAGGACGTGTGAGAATTTGCATAGATTTGAGGAGCCTAAGTGAAAATAATGTAATCAACTGCAGGGTTAGACTGGGGCATAACATGGTCTGTGGCACCAATAAAAAAGTGGCCCACAGTTGCAAATGGCAATTCATTCCTTTTGTGACAGACTACTTGAGTAGTACCCAAGGGGGAGGCTTTTGATCAAATGTGATGCAAATTGTGCCTTTTAAAGACTATTTATTCAATAACACTGATTAAAACTACTAGCCGCATGGTGAAGTAACAACAAATTGGCCCAAATGGGCCGAGAAAAAAGTGGCCCACTTTGACCAAAAAAACAGGCCCACTCTAGCATTTTGTGGTTTTGGTTAGGGCAAGGACCTATTGACTCTATGCCTATTCGATCCGGATCAACTGTCTTCCACTCCCTAACTTGCATGAACTTGTTTCCATATTAATGAGACCAAAACGTTTACTCAGCAGTGTGCACCAGAGACCTAACTGCATTTTTAATGCCTGAAAGGCTTTACAGAATTAAGAAGGTGGCTTTTGGTTTGATGAGTGCTGCAAGATTGTTCCAAAGTGTGATGCACGATCTGTTGAAGGGCCAATAATGAGTATCCAAAGGAGATGTTCTTACAGGAAATTATGAAAAATGACACTTTCAATTAAACATGCACCAACATACAATAGTGAAGAGCCCACAACAATAAAGGCCATTTCACATTTTTTAATAAACTAGTTAATAACAAAAAAGTGCCTAATGTGAGATATAGACAAACATAACACTCCCCTAAACCTGTGAACATCTAGTTACTTCATAATTAGTAGAACTAGTTTAAATATCATGGCCCAGTACAACTTTTTGGGGCCCCACTTTTCTTAAGGGCATACCATTATTTTTGAGGAGTAGCGTGGGAAGCCCTTTCATTTTCCAAAAAGCTTGTGATAGCAAGTGGTGAGACTACAGCTTGTTCATCCTCTCAGGTATGCTGAATACAAAGACACATAAAACTTCCCTTTCCATTTTTGTTGTAGTTCGGTCATTTGATTGCCATATGGTGCATTTACTGAAGCATTACTATTCCACTATTACCACTATCTCCCTGCTTACATATGAGAATATGTGTCTCCTCTTGACCACATCATTCATTCCTTGCACATTCCAGCTCATCACAAATTCAGCCATATGAAATCACCTATATGCCTGCACAAACGACACCACTGCCCCCACCACCCACTGCTAAGCTATTCTTGAACACCAAGTATAAGATTAGTAACAACACCAACACTGTAACTGCTATTGCCCCCCTCCACCTGTGCACCAACCTCTATGCCCTTGATGCAGCACCTCTGTATCTGAATGACATGCCACAATGATGTTCTACTAACCAGCAATCCTGTGCACCATTCCTGCATGGTAACCAAGAGCCACTAAGATAACAGCCAATAAGACCCAGGAGTCCACGGCCCGGCCGGGCTGAAACTGGGAACACCCGGCCCTTGGCCAAAAGTCTGGCACTGTCCCAGAATGTCTAAATGTAACCGAGATGTATTTACTAGTAAAGGAAACTCATTACTGATGAATGAACAGTAGGTCAGCAGCACATTTCAAAACCAATACAGCAACTGGAATACAGAAAACAAGTGGATTGCTCAGCAAACGTCCATGCTCCCGGGCGGCTACATCGTCATGTCCCAGATTCAATTAGCTGATAAAATGAACACAAGTCCACTATCAAAGTATCTGTTTACCGGCTTATGTCACTCCAAATAGGCAGATGTATGAGACATTTTCATAACATTCATTGGCCATTGAACACAAGTAATTCATTGCACCCTGCATGCTGTTTCTCTTTTCAATTATTTATTTGCATTATCCTGAGGGAGAAAAATAACCGACAACCTAACTGAGGGCATTTAGAGGATTTTAGTTGGGATCTCAATTGGACAGTGACTGGTAACCCGACAAGATTAAGTTCCTCATGCCAGAATAAACCATTGTGTTACACTTACTGGGCGCGTGTTTTACAAACAAAACCCAACCAGCTGAGTGAGCCACCTGAAAAAATATATTTAATCTAAATACACTGTCAACTTTTATTAGTAATAATAATAATAATATTATTATCATGGTATTTATTGAGAGTGGACATAGCTTGGGCAAGCAACAGAGCGCTTTACAAATCATAGGGGGATACGGTGAGGGAAGCAGAGATACACAGGAGTGGGGAGGTAACGACGGTGGAGGGCGAGGGGGTATACAATCATGTGGAATTTAAAGGACATCAACAATAGCGTATCCATTATAAATGGTATGGCCATTTAAGTATTACTGGTTGCGGATCTTAAATGATAGTCAATTTATGGCTGAATTCTCACATTGTTAGAATTATAATGGCCAATGTGTTAGTCTGGGCATTGTGAGGCACACTTGGGAGTGTTGGAAGCAGAGTACCTTTTCGTCAGATGTAGTAGTGTACAATCAGGTGGTCTCTGGGAGGTTCCTTCATTCAATCAAACCCGTTCAGTCAATCCACTCATGGTCATTGTAGGTGCCACAGTCAATGGAGTATTTATCTTCCACTCGTATATTAGTATGCAAACACTGGCTGCCGGTTTCATTGCAGCCTCTATGCAGAGCAACTAAGAAAAGTTAATCCCCTACTCACTCACTCTCAGTCCAGCAGGTCAATATAGAAAGCATACAGTTATTTTACCAAAACATGCAATGACCGAGAATGGATCTAACGTCTGGGCACAATCCTCTTCAATTAATTGTGGGATAGACAAAAATGTACATATCTTATTTTTACCCATTTACATTCCCCCTTTTGCATCTTAATTGCTTATCCTAAATTCTTCCTCATAATGCTTAAATCAGTTGACAATCCCTTTTTCTTATCAAAAATATGTATACAATATAAGAGAAATTAAGCTCATGGAATCATTCTGGACTAGCAACAGAGTCAGAGAGACCTGCAGAATCTTCCAGAAGCGAAAGTCATATTGCATGCGTCGCGAGAACCTCCTGTGCCAGGGCCTTTGCAAATGGGTAACTACGTCATATCATGAACCCATAAGTCAACACAATAGCCAAAAGTGCTTTTACCATCTCTGCTCTACCCAGATGATTTTGCCCTACCTGCCCTTCACACGCCGAGCACAGGCCATCGTCAGCCTGGTTCTTTCAAGAAATGACTATGCAAATAGAATTTAGCTACATATGCCGGACTAACTCACAAAAGAAATTCAACTGATCTAAAACACAGCAGCTAGACTACGACTCACACTCAACAGGATAGAACAAATAACACTCGGCCTCATTACAAGTTTGATGGTAACTCGGCAGTAAATCTGCCGAGATGCCACCAAGCGGATTTACCGTTACCACCACTTTGTCCGGTGGACTCCATGGGGATTTCGGCAGAATTACCACTGATGGTAATTCTGCCAATTTGGCAATTCTTTGGCTGTAAAGTGGAGGAATTACCTCCAGCATTCTCCTGGAGGTTTTTTACTCTGCATTACCTCCAAACCCTTAGTTCAGCAGTGTGGTAATGTGGAGCTAATGCAGTAGCAACTCTGTTACCACTGCATTACCACCATTTTTGGCCACACCGCTGAACTCGTAATGAGGCCCACTGACTTTCAGAGCACTCTACTGATGACCAAAAAAATAAGTATCCAGTTCAAAATCCTCCACTGCGCCCACAGATCACTTGATGGTCAAGGAGCAGAATTCCTCTGAAAGAAAATCTTACTCTACCTATCAACCAGAAACCTAAGATCGAGAAACTTCATACTATTACAAATCAGAACTTTTGCTAAGGGATATATGAGGCTCTGCCTTTTCCACTATGAGAGCCAAACACTGAAAATGCACTATGAAGGGAAATCCAGACCTTGCAACCAAAATTCAGCAAAGTCTAAAAACCTGGCTCTACAATGCTTAACAAGATAGAAAGTTTAATATACATACATCATGTGGCGGGAATGACATCTCAATAATTCCACTTTCACACGCAGACACAAACTAAGGGACCATCATCTCGACTATCTGCCTAGAACACAACACACAGCACTCAGCAAACTATATGGACTAGAATATATCACATTGGGCACCACCAAACATCTAAAGAGAACACATTTCCTTTCTCACAGAACATCTAGACCTCAACATAAGACATCTTCACGCGTCAACCTCTAAAGCCAACACCTCTCACCAGTGCCGGAAATGGGAATTATTTACTGCAAGATATTACCAGCGATAGGACAGAGAGTGATGGGCGAGGTGGGACTATTGTTTCCCCCCCAGATAATTTTCTAAACACAAGCACACAGAAACATGTGCACACATGCATTTACACATGTGCACACTTACAGATTCCTGCGCCTCTGAATCTCAGGTTAACACAGACACACACGCTCACCGATACACGCACCTCTCACCCATTAGCTCAGAAATGCTCTTGGACACCCACAACCATCACCCTCACGCTCATGCACATTACCACACAGAGAGTATTTGACTTGCCCATCTTTCAGCACAGTCTTGCTGCTACTCCGTGATCCACATGCTGCTTGGACCAGCAAGTAACATTTCAGAACTCCGAGCGTGCAGACAGTGCGCATGAAGGGGCTTTGAAATGTAACGCTCTTATGCTTTTGCGTGCTAGGATCACTGTGGGTGCAGTGCTCACCTGCACCTGGGACAAGGGCTTTTGGATTTTCCCAGATCTGAGCTCAGGAGAGGCATTATTTGATAGTTCCCAGATCTGGGAAAATCTTCCCAAATACGGCAATACCTATCACCATAAAACAACTAGATGAAAGACCAATAACTTGAAAGCAAAATGGAAACCCCTGGAACACTCCCCACCTCAGACATGGCTTTTAAATTAAAAAAAGACCATCTGCCCAGACCTCGAACATTAAAAATGTACACCTTTAACTACAACTGACATACTTAGTCCCTGACCAACACAACCCACACTATGAGCACAAAGCCACTTCTCTGGGCCCAAAGCCCTTGCTGCCAGGGACGCAATTTCACCAAAATGCCAGGGGTAGCAGAAGAGACATCACAAGACCATTGATCGCTGATGACATCACAGGAAGTTATGGCATTTGACCCCACCCCAAAGTGATCTCGCGGGAAGCGATGGAACACAACCTTTCACCCGTTGACGAAATAGGAAGTGGCATCACATACCATTGTACACTATGAAAAATATGGTTACGATATCACTATAATGTGATGTACATTGCGTACAAGAATGGATGGCCATATGTATCGTTATCGCCCATATTACCAAATTTAGTGAATGCAAGCAGACGTCCATGACCAAATGGTAATGATGTATTATTATATAGCACTTACGCTTAAGTGCCTTATATAGAAAAAATATACACCCAATGTCACCCAACCTGTGTTGGTACTCATTTAGAAGGATGAAAGGCTGATTTGAGGCATTTAAAAACAGACTAAATCAGTGACTCACTCCCTGACGTGTGCCTGAAATAAACATTTAATGAGTCTAGCAATTATTGTATAGAATTCCAGAAAGACACATTATTTGGTATTCCTATTCTTTCTTATTTATGGTAAGTGCTGAAAGTGTTAGACTTGTGGCACTCCTGTTCTTATTTTTCTTCTTTTTTTAAGGGGCCTGACCAAGAAAGCCAGCCACTCCAGAAGTTAAGGGCCACATGGCGCTGGCCACAGCCCAGGAGCTTGCATTACAAAAACAAAAAACGTTTTATTTTTTATTTTTTTTTAGAGGTCGCAAGGCAGTTGCAACCTCTGGCGACCCCTAAATGATGTCCCTGCTTGCTTCTCCCTACGTTTCCCACCTAGAGAGCCTACATGCATGCAGAGGTCAGGGTGATTCCGATCAGCAACATCAACACACACAATGCAATCTTGCACCTTCCCTCCTCCCAACTAACCAAAGCTACTCACTCTGTTCCATATCCTCCAGAGTGCACGTAGAACATAGAAATGGCCGCAGCGCCCGGTAGAAATCCTAATAACGTAACATAACATAACATTACAAGTAGGGGAGGAGGCCCCCAACCACTGTCCACTTTCTGTCGTTCACACAGATGGCCCTTACCCAAATCACCTGACCAGTTCCTTCTACCGAACTATGGCCAAAATTCCCAACTTTCTTTGCTGCACATGATTCCATCCTTAAGTCCGAAACCCATGCCTTCCCATATCACATGACCTAGAAGAGTCTCTCGCACAAACCCATTTCGACAACTTTCAAGTTCGTTGTTGACATTATATGCAAAATAAATTAAAAGAGCAACATGAAGATAGGAAGTACGGCTATATGCACCAGAATTCCTTTCCATAACCTATAAGCTTAAAATAAACGTTTAGTGTCACACAAGGACGGCTACATAAAATGCATTGCGAGTAAACATAATCGCGTGAAGGAAGCAAAGCAACACAAAACTAAAATTCTCATAGTTATACATAATATATATTTGTTAACTCACAATACAGTCTAAAAACATAGTTTTCGCAGTCTGTCTCTCTCCCTCCTTTCCACTCTGCCCCAGTCTCATTGGTTTGTGGAGTCCCTTAAGGATCAGCGTTTTCCCCAATCTTGTTTAATGTATATATTAGACTCCTTCTGCTTCTTCTTCAATCTAATGGGTTCCGCTTTTACTACTATGCTGGCGACACCCAGATTCTGGTCCGTCTGGACCTGACTCAGTCTGAGACTGGCGCTAAACTGAGGAAATGTCTTGAGGAACTAAGTGGATGGATGACATCCAATTGGTTAAAGATAAATGCTAGCAAAACGAAGGTTCTGGTTGTTGGTAGCTCCTCCCCCCTGGACCACCGACTTTTGACCCTCCTCTCTTGGCCCCCTCTGCACGCCTGTGCTGTCAGTTAGAACTTTGGGGGTTAAACTCACTGCCTCTCTGGCCATGGAGGAGCAGGTGGCAGCAGTCTGCAAGTCTGGCCATTTTAAACTCCGGGTCCTTCGGAAGTTCCTTCCTTTTATCCCTACAGTCTGCCAAGTCGGAGTGGTTGCCGCACTAGTATTGAGTGTACTGGACTACTGTAACTCGCTCTACTTGGGACAGACTCTCTACCTGATTAAGGGGCTACAACTGCTCCAAAACGTGGCAGCGAGATCCATCCTTCGCCCCCTTTTGGTACACACGTCCCCTCTGTTGAGGCAACTGCACTGGATCCCCGTTGAGGCGTGGATTATGTTGAAGTCCATGTGTATTGTTCATCGGGCCTTCTATGGTACGGGAGCAGAATATCTGCAGGCATAGTTTGTGCACTACTCCCCTACTCGTTCTCTCCGTTCTCGGTCAGCCCTCCTGATAGCTGTTCCACAGTTTAGGCTCGTCCGTTCAGGGAGACGTGCCTTCTCGGTTGTGGCCGCAAAAGCCTGGAACAACCTCCCCTTTGCTCTGCGGAGCACCACTCATCATCGTTCAGGGAGACGTGCCTTCTCGGTTGTGGCCACAAAAGCCTGGAACAACCTCCCCTTTGCTCTGCGGAGCACCGCTCATCACCTCATCTTTCGGCGGTAATTGAAAACTCTATTATTCTAATCGTGACTCGGACTGTAACCTCCTTTTCGCCTTCGGGATACGTGCGCTTTAACAAATTCCCATAACATAGTTTGCACAGGACATTCCCCCATACAAGACTACTTGGAACCATTAAGTCACCAATGTCACGCTACATGGTAAAGGAGAATAATTTTAATAAAGATAAAAGTGAGAACATATATTACATAGCATAAGGGTGTTCAATCGAAAAGGGTGTATACTTTAACATGATCTGGATTCTAATGTTTTATACCATGGACACAGCTGCATAAAAGTCGCGTTTTAAAGCTGCATTTTGGGATATGTCAGTCACGGAGCAGTAGTGTCAGGGAAAGTTCTAGAGGCTGTAATTTCAGCGTTCCGCATGTTGGTAATAATCACACATTACAGCACAAGGCAAGTCAGAGAAGCTCTTGACGGTTCACAGACATTATTTTTACAGAACTCGTTCTTTTTTTGTGGTTTGTGCATGAATAGATAAAAAAACAAAACACTTCAGAGTTTATTTTCAGATTTTGAGGTCAAAACCTAGTAGAATAATATACATAGCAATGTGAAGCATCGGTTAGGAATCAGTGGGCTGAAGATGGAAAAATGTTGACATTAGGAAGCAACAGGAAGATGCAAAGTGGTGCTTTCTTTGTGGAGAATATATATTGGAAAGCAGGGATATGTTCCCCAGACACTGAACCAGCATTAAGAAGCGTAAGTAGATGTTAAGGAACATGGGGCAACTTGTAATATCTGTTCTTGTGTGCATATGAAAGCTGCCAAAACATATGACCAAGAGTGTTGAAATGCAGTACCTGTGATTGGTCAAGTGAATTAATGAATGATATTTATAAGCTACATAAATTCCTGTGGAATACCCTGCATGTCTTAATTTCAGAAAATATTTTAATGTGTGTATCAGATTGTGTCATGTAGAGGACGTTGATAGGAAACAAGGCCAGACAGGCGAACAAGGTTAACAAAAGTTGTATTAACAAATTTGTAGATGCTGGACCAAAATAACAAGCCTGCTTGGGTCTGAATTAAACTAGTATATGTCAGTATGGTTATTCTCCATGGCAGGGTAGTGCCCCATTCTTAGCTGGACTGGGTCTCTCCTGGCAAATCATTCAAAATATTCAATATGTCTCAGGGTTTAGGGTCTGCTATTGCAGATTTGGCATTAGGAATGTGGCAGTCTTAGTTCTCTGGGCCCCGGGGTTTTTTAGTGTTTGCCGGACAGCTGGTTCAAGGGCTGCGCCTGCCATCTTCCTCTTTAGGTCAATGGCATAGGGACTGGCGGTTGGGTCCTACCTTTGAGGATGACTTCTAGTTCTGAGGTGGGACTTGGACCTGGCTTGTCCCTTCAGTTGGGAGGTTCTCTCTTTGTCACAGTCCGGCTATGCCCTTGGGGTGGACTTGCTCAGCCTACTTGTTCTCAAATGAATGAATGTTGGGGTCTTGTGTGAGGACTGACTGGCTGCCTCTGAGATTCTCTGGCCTCACTCAGGCCCCTCTCTTTCTCTGTGTAGATTTAGGATGAGTTTCGGCACCTGTGCAAGAGAACCCAACATGCAGGTGCTACTCGATTTTCCTAGAGGGAAAGAAGAATTTATAGTTGGACTGTGATGGCACCCTACATTCCATGAGTGGCACGATGGGTAACCAGGGTATCCTTCCCATGCCGCCCCTGGGCCCAGCATCACTACACTTGTGGTGGCACCCAGTCACCTCGACAAAGCCACCACGCACCAATGTGATCAGCGGGGGATTTCATCACAAATGATACTTGTTTGTTTGTAGATTTGTTTCTATATCCATTGAAAGTTTGTGTTAAGCTTTTCCTACTAATTGTTTGTTTATCAATGAATTATATATGCGTTGCTAGCATATTACATATACAATAGTTTGGATATTCTATGTATTTCTCAATAACAATCACTCTATTGTTTTGTCAAAATGCAGAACTCCTATTACTCTTAGCAACCATTTCTGGAATTTCGACATGTCTGAAATCACGCATAATTTCACAATCTCATTTCCCTTGATAATTATTGGCAAGTTTGTACTACACCCCTAATCCAAGTTGACTTTTTCTGGGACTGTGTCACTGATTTGAGTAAAATGACAGAATTTGTTCTAGCACATGCCCAACTTTAATATCTACCAAGTGCTAGAGTGTATTTATAGTATAGTATAGCTAGAATTGGGCACACAATTGTTAGCATTGAACTTGTGGGGCACTTGATACTCATGCAAAAACACAATAGCTCTCTGGTAGTCTTCTGTTATTTCTTGCTTGCTAGTTTCACTAACTCTAATAGTGTATTTATCTTCAGTTTTTCAGTACTTATTATTAGTGGGTATTTCGGAGAAATAAAATATCTTTCAAATTGGTGTGTGTGTGTGCTTATTTGTTTAACCTGTCTATTTAACCAGACTGGCCCCTAAAATGGACCAATTTATTCAGAAAGTCTTCAATTTTACTTTTTGAAATTTTGATGTATAAATTCAAGTAGTAACCCCGGGGGTCTTTTCGATAAGATAAAAGTGCACATAGCTACACACATGTTCTCTACCTGCATTTTCAAGTAAACCACATTTACATAAAAATTACATAACCAGCCATCGGTGAGCCCGTAATTGTTTTTGCAATAATGTGAGCCCAAAGAGTCAAAGTTTCTTATTATTTCAAATAAATCAAGTAATTGGGTTGTTTGTTGAAAGACAGCTTTAGGAATGTAAATTACCACAGTTCAAAACAAAAACAAATTAATAACTCTATTCAGGTGTTTTTGAACTTACCTCAATGTATTCTCAAGTTTAGTTTTGATTATGAGTTATGCTGATTACTAGATGCTTACTCTTCCAATAAGTGTGCATTTCTAATACATTTGTAATTGGTTTAAATAATGTCAGTCTTAGTATGTTCCATTGCCGTAATGCATCTTTGGCCAAACTAATCTAAGCAGTCTTGTAATATTGTATAGGCAGTGTCTGTGCTTTGAGTATACACTGACACATTTTTATATGTTTATGTGATTTATTTATTTCCATTTGTAAAGCGCGCCAAACCCATCGGTATATAGAGCTGGTTTCTGTTCAAAAGTAGGTGTAGAAATAGTTTCCCTTTACAAATACTGCTCATGGCTCCTTCTTTATCAAATGTATCCATAAGAGAGAGCACAATCCCATATTTTCTGATTTGTGGCTTGAGTGATGTCAGGTCTGATAAGGAACCTATAGGGCTCTCTTTGAATCCATGATTTGATTTTGACTAGGATATGTGATTTCACTGAATTTTGCAAAAACCGTATTAGTATTTTCCTGGGTTTATTAATAATGGGGGATCGATACATTGGATCTGAATGAGTGCTTTGGGTCTATGAAGATAAATCAATCCCATAATCCAGTCCTGTTCTTCTTCTATCGCTTCAGTAATAAATTGCTTCATATTAGTTTTCCCCTCTTTTCCTTTTGGAATCCTCATAGCACGAATAACGCAGCACCTTACCTTCTTCTCACATCCAAACTTTAACAGCTGTCTTTTCATGGATTTTGACTGACTATACGGTTGCTATCCTCTCTTAATAGGAACTAGTGGACAATATACAATAATTACAAAGAATTTTCCCTATCTGACAACAGATATAAACCAATTATTTGTATTTCATTACAACTGTTTTTAATCTTTAAAAAACATTTATAAAACACAATTACTTAAAAGACACCTAAAGATATATAACAAAGTGCATCTAATAGTACAGAAGATAAAAAATAATCAATTATGGGAAATTGAATACAAGAACCAAAATCACACAACCCATAAATAAACAAAAAAAACACCTGGCCATCCCCATCGGGATTGCATCTAAAGATGTGAAAAAAATTAATCGAGACATACATATACTAACTATTCATCTAAACACCTATTGTCACAATGAAATTAAATGTTTTCTTCTACAACAACATTCAATGTCTTATGCTACATAGATTCCTTCTGTGATTAGATCGATAAACATCCCCAATAGATTTGACTTAAATCAATATCGGGTAGTCGACGCCACATTGACATTTCGGTGTGTATATTTCATAGAAATGCCTTCGTCAGGACATACCGCCAATTTTCTAATTTTTCTGATATTGCACCCAATTGTCGTTCATGTTTAGCCATTAAAGTGACCAAATCAATCTATAAATTTAGAATTGAAAATATCTCAAATTAGCATTTTTAATAAATAATTTCTTCTTCAACACTTATTACACATTCTGCAGATTATACATTTCTTGAATTCTTGGCAGAATGGTATACCCTCTACTAAACTACTCACCCCCAATGGATCTTGAAACAGTACAGCCTCATGTTGGCAATGGGAACATCAATTACCAAAGAGCCACTTTGGGTTTTCCTCCCACTATCTTGACGTTAACTGTGGGTGACAGACAAAACAACATATTGTCTTGCCATAACGTTTGTTTCATCTTAAATAGCTCCCTTTCTTCATTCCAAACAATAATGGTATAAAATACCTTTATAGTATAGTTTCTGTGGTGTTACCCTGTTCAAACACAATTGTTGAATGCCCGAATTGACCAAATTTCAAGGGTCCAAATTGACCTTTGCACAATTAACCGTATATATACATATATATATATATATTGGTTTGGTTTTATATATTACATGGATGCGGTAGCGTCCATGTAGTTATGGTTAAGTTGATGTTTCCATAGGAAGAGCATTTTTTGGGTGGCTTATAACTTCGCTCCCTCTGGACGAATCCTCACCAAACTTTGCAAAGAAAGTATATGGCCCACTCTGAATTTCTTTGCAAAGTTTGGAGATGTTTGGTCCGGGGGGGGCAAAGTTATAGGGGGGGTCCCAAAACTTTTGTTTTTTCCCTTAGACATAATGGGAAAAAGCGTTGCGCACGCCTACAGCCGAAACCGCTGGACGGATTTACACCAAATTTGCAGCAGGAGCGTGGGCTTGGTCCCGAAAGCGTGCTTTTGCAAATTTGGTATAAATCGGTCCAGTAGTTTTTTTTTTTAAAATGACCAAAATGTAAGGCAGAAAAATTAGTGATATCTCCGTTCGTTTTGCGGACGGACTTCCCTGTTCGCTCCGCGGACAGTGCCCTGATTGGCCGAGCGGCTTGCGCAATGTCCGCGGACACCCGACGTATTCGCTGATTGGACGGCGTGGGGCGTGGAGCGCGTCAGATTTTTGGTGGCGCCCGCCACCTTGCATTCGCAGACGACCGCGGACAGCGAGGTGAAACTTGGTTTAAAACTTGTACTTAGTGGAGTGTGTTGGTGTGTAAGAGTGTTTGGGGAGGGTGGGGGAGTATGAGATAGTTGCAATGTTGTATTTTTTTTATGTGCTAGACGCTTTTGTTGTGTTCGATTTGTCTGCGGACAACACGGCTGTTCTGAAATGTTCGTAAATAAACAGAATGGATTCGGTGTCAAGTTGAAAGTGTTCTAAGAAGATGCGCGGGGTCATGGAATGTTCGCAGGGGGTGTCCTGAAGACGTTGTCTGTATTCTACGTTGTCAAGCTGAAAGTGGTCTAAGAACACTCGCGGTGTCCTGAAATGTTCGTATATAAAGAAAATGGGGGTGTCCTGATGACGCTGTCCGTATCGTCCTCTGGCAAGTTGAATGTGTTCTAGGAACTTCCTTGTGTCCGCGGACATTAAAATGGTTGAAATGCTTGAATCTATTGGTGTGATATGCTGCAGTGGTTGTGGCCAGGGTATACAATGTTGGGTGCATGGCCATTTGGCCATGCACCCAAAACTCTATGCCCTGGCCACAACCACGGCAGCATATCACACTCATATGCCATGCACCCAAGAGTCTATGCCCTGGCCACAAGCACCGCAGCATATCACACTCATAGTGGCTTATAACTTTGGGTCAAAAACAAATTTATAAGGAACAATGTTATAAGCCAGTATGGGTGTGATATGCTGTGATGGTTGTATTTATCATGTTATACTTACTATTTGGTTTAGTAACGGGAGTCCATGTTTTTCTTGTTCATTTCTGTGATAAAAGAAAATAGCATGTTAGTATTAGTATTTTATAAAGACTTATTACATTGTACAATCACAATTTTTTCTTTTTTTGACCCTCATATTTAGTAGATGACAAACCAGAGTACTGTGCAATTTGCTCAGTTTCTGTGTTTGTTGCTACGATCATTGTATCTGTGGGAGAAAAGAAATCCATGTTGTATTAAAAAAAAACTTTCTGTTATGCTACAGTTTATTTGTTTGTTTGTTTTCAGTGTTTACTTGTTGTTTCTGGCTAATGCTTTATACATTGGATTGTTCCAGTTTTTGGGAGCAGTAAGATATTCGGTATTTGTTTGGATATTGTAAAATTTTGGAGCAGTTAGATACCAGTAGGCGTATTCTAACTGTTTATTTTTTTATATAATTTCGTGGTATTGCTTTATCTATTTGGATATTTCTAAATTTTGGGACAGTTAGATACCAATTGGCGTATTCTAACTGTCTACTATTTGCTCTTATTTGGATATTTATAAAGTTTGGGACAGTTAGATACCAATTGGCGTATTCTAACTGTCTATTTTCTGCTCTATTTGAGTGGTATTAATTTATCTGATTAGTTGTTGTAGCATCTTTGGGCAGTTAGATAGCTTTTGGAATATTGTGACAGTTTATATTTTTTTACTACAAGTGTATTTAAGGTTTAAGTACAGTTTCGTTATCAAATTTTGGTTTTAAGAACATTAAATAAGCGTTTGTAAGATTTGCTGGTAATCTCTGCTTTAGAGTAACGGTACTATCATTACATTCAAACCATCCACATTTCTTTTTTATATATGCAGTGTAGTGCCCTGAGTTGGTTGTGGCTCCTTCGTGGTAGATTATACCTATTGTTGTGAAGGTTTTCCTACCAAGTGATATTTGACCATGTGTGAATCCAGTCAGCTTGCAGTTCTTTTTGGTACCATCTGCATTGTAACGTAGAAGCATTAGTATTACGTATTTACTATGTGTTTGTATTACTAACGTGGAGCGATTATCTGAATTGCAGGTCGAACATAATCTACCGTGGTTTGCATTTTGTACAAGTTGCTGAAATGGAACGGATTCACAATTAGGTATTGATATATACACAAAGCGTTCATTGGGGATTTGTTCTTGTGTCACATTGTTGCAGAGAGTGCATGTATGTTTCCACATGTATGAAATCTGTAAGATTTCATTTATAGGTATGTTTTTGTTTTCCAGTACTAATAGTAAGTACATTAGAAATTCTTGTGGATCTTCCTGTGAGTTTATGGTGAATTTCACCATTCCAGCACAGTAGTCCAATTGTTGTCTTATTCCATAAACACTATATGTGTTGTCAGGATTGTTTGCTGCGTTTCTGTGAAGTACTAACATTTGCAAACACAATGGGTCGGTACTGTGTAAGTAAATGTTCTCAACAATTGGTGGTAATTGAAATAGAATAGTCATTGCTACATTTACATAGCAACTTACACCAACTATATTTGAGAGTTTAAATGGACCAGGTAGTTCTGTATCTTACTGCTTTTTTTGGAGTTTGTCTTCCTTATTTGAAGAAGTACCTGGTTTACTTTCCCTAATTGATTCTTTTTTGCTTGTGGCACTTGATGAAGTATTACTTTCTTTTACTCTCTTTGGAGGATTTGCAGTGACATCCTGTTGCTTTTCTGTTTGATTTATTTTTCTTTTATAATGTTTTACTTTTTGTGGAACAGAATATGTGTTTAGATGGGGAGTGTATAGTGAATGAAGTCTATTGTATTATAAAATGCAAGGAATATCAGCGTTTATTTTACTTGCATCAAAGTTGATTAGAAATAGACTGTCAAGTGTACGTACGCGTGATAGTGCTACGTAGCTCATGCCTTCTTTAAAGACTGTGTTACCAATGTCTATCATTGCTTTGTCTAGGGTAAGACCTTGTGATTTATGAATGGTGACTGCGTATGCAAGAGTTAGAGAAAATTGTTCTCTGCGTACATACTTGTCTTTGAAGAGAAGGAATCGAGCTGTTGAGCGTCCTATTCTTTTTACTTCTGAAAGTTTGTTAAAGAGAATATTGACAAACTGAATTTTGTTGTCACGTGGGTATGTTTGAAAGCCAACAACTGTACCCAGTGCTCCATTAACTAGTCCTTGGTCTACGTCAGGGTAACGTTTCAGCATTACTCTGCAATTTAAGGATAATTTTAATATCTTTTCCAAGCCTGCTGTGTTTGAGATTGATTTTTCTAAACTATTTAGTCTTGTTGTGGCTTGGTCACACATGGGAAGTGTCATTCCATGTACATCTACAGGGTAATTCATAGAATTTCGCAGAAAAGTGTCGCAAGCGGCTGGCGCAGAGTGTCCGCGTGCGATTGACTGCGCCAGGCACGTGCGCTAAAACCGATTTCCGCGCACAGCGTATTCATGGATTTCAGGCTCCCAAACCAGCCGTGGCGCAGAGTATCGCAGAGACCCTGCAGCAGCGCCAGTAACGCCCCCAAGAACGCCCTCGCGCAAGGAAAAGCCATCAAAATCGCTAAATCATCGCAAAGGGCAGCGCTAACCCTGGACCAGTCCACAGGGCTGCCAAACAAGGAACGCAAAGCGGGTAACGTGCATATCAGGGGTACGCGTGAAGTTTTACACGCGATTAGCCAGGGCACGTGTATCACAGGGGTACGCATGAATTATCACACGCGATTTGGCTGGGTACGTATATTACAGGGGTGCGCGGGAATTATCACACGCGATTTGGCTGGGTACGTGTATTCCAGGGGTGCGCGGGAATTATCACACGCGATTTGGCTGGGTACGTGTATTCCAGGGGTGCGCGGGAATTATCACACGCGATTTGGCTGGGTAGGTGTATTACAGGGGCCACACGGGAAGTTCTACACGCGATTCGGCTGGGTACGTGTATTAGAGGGGTGCGCGGGAATTCTCACATGCGATTTGGCCAGGTACGTGTATTACAGGGGTGCGTGGGAATTATCACACGCGATTTGGCTTGGTACGTGTATTACAGGGGTGCGTGGGAAGTTGTACACGCGATTGGCCAGGGTACGTGTATTACAGGGGTATGTGGGAATTATCACACGCGATTTGGCTGGGTACGTGTATTACAGGGGTACACGGGAAGTTCTACACGCGATTCGGCTGGGTACGTGTATTACAGGGGTGCGCGGGAATTCTCACATGCGATTTGGCCAGGTACGTGTATTACAGGGGTGCGTGGGAATTATCACACGCGATTTGGCTTGGTACGTGTATTACAGGGGTGCGTGGGAAGTTCTACACGCGATTGGCCAGGGTACGTGTATTACAGGGGTATGTGGGAATGATCACACGCGATTTGGCTGGGTACGTGTATTACAGGGGTACACGGGAAGTTCTACACGCGATTCGGCTGGGTACGTGTATTACAGGGGTGCGCGGGAATTCTCACATGCGATTTGGCCAGGTACGTGTATTACAGGGGTGTGCGTGAATTATCACACGCAATTAGGCTGGGTGGGTCCTCACAGGTGTTCCCTGTACACCCTCCACAGCCCCTGCAGGCAGCCCACAAAACAGGGGACTACCCTGCACACCTGCTCATGTCCCCCTGCACCCCCACCCCCCAGCAGTGCAGGGGCAGCCTCCACCAGGCCCCCACTCATGTCACCCACCACCCCCACCCCCCAGCCACCAGGGACACCCTCCACCAGGCCCCCACTCATGTCTCCCACCACCCCCACCCCCCAGCAGTGCAGGGGCAGCCTCCACCAGGCCCCCACTCATGTCACCCACCACCCCCACCCCCCAGCCACCAGGGTCACCCTCCACCAGGCCCCCACTCATGTCACCCACCACCCCCACCCCCCAGCCACCAGGGTCACCCTCCACCAGGCCCCCACTCATGTCTCCCACCACCCCCACCCCCCAGCAGTGCAGGGGCAGCCTCCACCAGGCCCCCACTCATGTCCCCTATCACCCCCACCCCCCCGCCACCAGGGGCACCCTCCACCAGGCCCCCACTCATGTCTCCCACCACCCCCACCCCCCAGCAGTGCAGGGGCAGCCTCCACCAGGCCCCCACTCATGTCACCCACCCCCCCCACCCCCCAGCCACCAGGGTCACCCTCCACCAGGCCCCCACTCATGTCTCCCACCACCCCCACCCCCCAGCAGTGCAGGGGCAGCCTCCACCAGGCCCCCACTCATGTCCCCTATCACCCCCACCCCCCGCCACCAGGGGCACCCTCCACCAGGCCCCCACTCATGTCTCCCACCACCCCCACCCCCCAGCAGTGCAGGGGCAGCCTCCACCAGGCCCCCACTCATGTCACCCACCACCCCCACCCCCCAGCCACCAGGGTCACCCTCCACCAGGCCCCCACTCATGTCACCCACCACCCCCACCCCCCAGCCACCAGGGTCACCCTCCACCAGGCCCCCACTCATGTCCCCTATCACCCCCACCCCCCCGCCACCAGGGGCACCCTCCACCAGGCCCCCACTCATGTCTCCCACCACCCCCACCCCCAGCAGTGCAGGGTCACCCTCCACCAGGCCCCCACTCATGTCACCCACCACCCCCACCCCCCAGCAGTGCAGGGGCAGCCTCCACCAGGCCCCCACTCATGTCACCCACCACCCCCACCCCCCAGCCACCAGGGACACCCTCCACCAGGCCCCCACTCATGTCTCCCACCACCCCCACCCCCCAGCAGTGCAGGGGCAGCCTCCACCAGGCCCCCACTCATGTCACCCACCACCCCCACCCCCCAGCCACCAGGGTCACCCTCCACCAGGCCCCCACTCATGTCACCCACCACCCCCACCCCCCAGCAGTGCAGGGTCACCCTCCACCAGGCCCCCACTCATGTCCCCCTGCACCCCCACCCCCCAGCAGTGCAGGGGCAGCCTCCACCAGGCCCCCACTCATGTCACCCACCACCCCCACCCCCCAGCCACCAGGGACACCCTCCACCAGGCCCCCACTCATGTCTCCCACCACCCCCACCCCCCAGCAGTGCAGGGGCAGCCTCCACCAGGCCCCCACTCATGTCACCCACCACCCCCACCCCCCAGCCACCAGGGTCACCCTCCACCAGGCCCCCACTCATGTCACCCACCACCCCCACCCCCCAGCCACCAGGGTCACCCTCCACCAGGCCCCCACTCATGTCTCCCACCACCCCCACCCCCCAGCCACCAGGGTCACCCTCCACCAGGCCCCCACTCATGTCTCCCACCACCCCCACCCCCCAGCAGTGCAGGGGCAGCCTCCACCAGGCCCCCACTCATGTCCCCTATCACCCCCACCCCCCGCCACCAGGGGCACCCTCCACCAGGCCCCCACTCATGTCTCCCACCACCCCCACCCCCCAGCCACCAGGGTCACCCTCCACCAGGCCCCCACTCATGTCACCCACCACCCCCACCCCCCAGCCACCAGGGTCACCCTCCACCAGGCCCCCACTCATGTCTCCCACCACCCCCACCCCCCAGCAGTGCAGGGGCAGCCTCCACCAGGCCCCCACTCATGTCCCCTATCACCCCCACCCCCCCGCCACCAGGGGCACCCTCCACCAGGCCCCCACTCATGTCTCCCACCACCCCCACCCCCCAGCAGTGCAGGGGCAGCCTCCACCAGGCCCCCACTCATGTCACCCACCACCCCCACCCCCCAGCCACCAGGGTCACCCTCCACCAGGCCCCCACTCATGTCACCCACCACCCCCACCCCCCAGCCACCAGGGTCACCCTCCACCAGGCCCCCACTCATGTCTCCCACCACCCCCACCCCCCAGCCACCAGGGTCACCCTCCACCAGGCCCCCACTCATGTCTCCCACCACCCCCACCCCCCAGCAGTGCAGGGGCAGCCTCCACCAGGCCCCCACTCATGTCCCCTATCACCCCCACCCCCCCGCCACCAGGGGCACCCTCCACCAGGCCCCCACTCATGTCTCCCACCACCCCCACCCCCCAGCCACCAGGGTCACCCTCCACCAGGCCCCCACTCATGTCACCCACCACCCCCACCCCCCAGCCACCAGGGTCACCCTCCACCAGGCCCCCACTCATGTCTCCCACCACCCCCACCCCCCAGCAGTGCAGGGGGAGCCTCCACCAGGCCCCCACTCATGTCCCCTATCACCCCCACCCCCCCGCCACCAGGGGCACCCTCCACCAGGCCCCCACTCATGTCTCCCACCACCCCCACCCCCCAGCCACCAGGGTCACCCTCCACCAGGCCCCCACTCATGTCACCCACCACCCCCACCCCCCAGCCACCAGGGTCACCCTCCACCAGGCCCCCACTCATGTCACCCACCACCCCCACCCCCCAGCCACCAGGGTCACCCTCCACCAGGCCCCCACTCATGTCCCCTATCACCCCCACCCCCCCGCCACCAGGGGCACCCTCCACCAGGCCCCCACTCATGTCTCCCACCACCCCCACCCCCCAGCAGTGCAGGGGCAGCCTCCACCAGGCCCCCACTCATGTCACCCACCACCCCCACCCCCCAGCCACCAGGGTCACCCTCCACCAGGCCCCCACTCATGTCACCCACCACCCCCACCCCCCAGCCACCAGGGTCACCCTCCACCAGGCCCCCACTCATGTCCCCTATCACCCCCACCCCCCCGCCACCAGGGGCACCCTCCACCAGGCCCCCACTCATGTCTCCCACCACCCCCACCCCCCAGCAGTGCAGGGTCACCCTCCACCAGGCCCCCACTCATGTCTCCCACCACCCCCACCCCCCTGCCACCATGTGCAGCCCCCACCAGGTCCTCACAATGTGCGTAATGGTCAGCCTCCACAGCCAAAAAGCCCTACCAAGTAACCCATTCACCCACATGGAAATGGAAATCACATGTTACACCCCCAATGTTCATGAAGCAAATGAACCCATGTCCGTCACACACATATTTTCCAATTGAATGGGAAAACACACAACATGACATGCATGAAACCAATGAGATGAAACCACACAGTGAACAATGGAAAAAAAAATGTATTAGAAAAAAATACGAATGCTAAAGAAAGAAAACTAACTACAATGTAAATGTGAAAAAAGAAGCTGCATGTCCGCATAAAAACACAAAACTAGAAAATCTAATCCAAAAAATTTTGTCCAAAGTGAAATGTCAAAACTCTCCGTGCAACAAAGAACTATGTACAAAAATAACAAGGGTCCATCATCACAACAGAACTAAGGAAACCTCCTAAAAAACCTACCTAAATATCAACTATATACAAAAAGTGGAGCAGTGTCCGTCGACTCCAAATCATAAGAAAAAACAAAGGAAACCTAAAACTAAAGAACTATATACAAAGGCGGCGGGCAAGTCCAGCGGCTCACTCTGTGGTGTTCCGGGCCAGGGCATCATCGAACTCCTGTTCGATGTCCCGGAGGCGGTCCAGTTCCATGGCCCCGAGGGTCCGCAGGGACGACGCCGTGTCCTCCTCCAACCCCCTGCGGATTGCCTCGAGGCACTCGGCCCGCCTCAGGGCCCTCCGCATGGAGTTCTCCGCCCTGACCATTGTGAGCCGCGCCTCTTCCGCCCGCCGCCGCTCCGCACCTATGGCGTGGCCCAACCGCTGCCACACGGAAGACACTCTCTGTCCTGGGTCCTCCTGCCCTCCGGCCGATGCCTGCCCCTCCGATGTCGAAGGCCCCGAGCCTTCATGGCTCCCACCATCTTGCTGCTGCTGCTGCTCTGCCTCTGCCCGTGCACTGCCTCCTGCTGCCTGCACATCCTCCGCCGGCTGGGGTGCAGTTGTTGATGTGGCCACCCCTGCTGGACGTCCGACTCCCGACTGTGGCAGGGATGCCTCCTCCACCAGCCTGGCCGCACTGTCAGAGGCAGCTCCACAGGGCACCCAGGTGACTGATGGGTGGGAAGATGGCACAGAGGACGACTGGCGCGTAGGGGGTCCAGTTGAGGAGGGGGTCGGAACAAGCCCCATCAGACGGAGGAATCCGGTCTGGGTGACCTGTCCCAGCAGGCTGACGTGGTCAACGAGCCATTCGAGATGACGTGCAGTCTCTCCATGAAAAGACTGCAGGTCACCTCGCATGGCCCGTTGACGCAACGCCACACCAGCCAGGACAGGCTCAACCCGGACCTGGATAGCCACGTCCGCAGGCAGAGGAAGGCCAGTTGACGTCAGCTCATCCCCTGCCTGAAAACGGGTCTGGACATAGGCATCCCTGCTGGTGCAAGATGATGCAGGGACAGGATCGGGGACAGGATTGCACACAGGCACCTCCGCGGCCGCCTGTGCTGCCTCCTGTCCCTGGTCCTGGACTGCACCACTAGCACCAGTGGGATCCCCACCTCCAGACCCCGTCTCTGGTGCTTGCACGGCCTCCTCCTCCACCAGACCCCCCACCAACCTGGATGACTCTGTGCCATCTTCCCCTGTTGGGCCCTGTGGGGTCCCAGCTGCCCCTTCTGCTGCCGAGGAGTCCAACTCCAACCTCCGCCTCTTGGACCTCCCCCCGGCAGCTGCGGCCTGGGACGCGGCACCGGACTCCTCACTCCCCGACGAGATGACAACACGGGAGGGGAGCCGGGCCTTGCGTCTCCGGCTGGCGGTCGGATCCCCGCCGCTGTGCTCCACAGCACCTTCTCCGCCCTCTTCATCAGTTGACGCTGCAGACAGGGAGAAACAAAACACAGGCATCAGGGCACTGTACAATGGACACATACACGCATGACAGTTGCACATGAGTGGCATTGGCAAACCTCAGACATGTCATCACAATCCCCAACACACATGTCATTGCAACTGGCACACATGAGCCATACCACAGCCATATCGCAACTGCCACCACCATCCCTACACATACAACAGCATCAGCAGCCAAAGGGGAGCCATACATCACATGCAACACAGGAAGTGCACCACACATGTACACACACCACCACACTTGCATGCATGTCTACACCTCTGCCAAGTGTCGCACTGTTCAGACGGGCATCCATGTCACATCTGCCAATCAGGCTTCCACATACCGCTGTCACATGCATCCATGTAGCATCACTGTTGCACCTTTGACAAATACACACACATGCACATGTACACAGTGCTCATACATGCAGCCGAAAACAACATACATGCCTGACATCACGGACATGTCTACTTACATACACATTCATCCAAACATGTGTGCACGCACAACTGCATTTGCCATGCAAGCCCACACACACAAGCACCATCCATGTCTCACACATTACAGCCCTCGCATGTGTCAGCCCCACGGCCCTGTACACCCCCACCCATACTCCACCCCATACAAACAGATGTGCAACCGGCACAATGGGGAATGATCACCACACGCCCTGCTCACAACAAGGATGCATGTACACTCACCGCTCGACTCCAGACGGCTCTGCTTCTCTAGGACCTGGACGTGGAGCGCTGGGGATATGCATTCCAGGACCCCCATCTGTTCTTCCGACAAGTGGCCCCGGCGCCCCTTGGCATCCGCTGCCTTCAAGAGGCGCCGGGCCTTGTTCAGGGTCCTGGACCTGAAGTCCTCCCAGCGCTTCCTGACATGTTGTAAGTCCCGGACTGCCACCCCCTCCGCGTTGATGGCAGTCACAATGTCAGTCCAGATCCGAGTCCGTCCTTCCTTGTCGGCGCGGGAACTTCCAAAGAGGGCATCATACTGCCCCAGGACTTGCTCCACCAGGACACCAACTTCGGTGGCACTGAAGCTGGTGCCCCTCTGCCTCTCTGGCCGGGGGTTGTCAGTGGTCACAGATGGTGTTAGCCCCGACATGACAACCCCAGAGGCAGGAGCGGGTGGGCAACTGGGTCCTGGGGCTGGGCTGTGGAGCGATGGAATTCCAGTCGGGAGTCTTCTGTTCCAGCAGGGGTGGCCACAGCAACAGCACCCCTGGCTGATGTGCAGGCAGCAAATGGCAGTGCACGTGGGCAGCAGGCAGTCAGGCAGCAGCAGATAGCAGGTGGGAGCGTGCTCGGGGCTCTGGGGGGCAGTAATTCGGCCTTCTGGGCAGGAGCGTGGTCTCCCGTGTGCTCACGCGTGGCCAGCTTGGTACGGAGTGAATTGGCACGTGAAAATCCTGCACGTCAGCGTGAAAACCGAGGAAAGGCCCTTAGCGCGTAAGCGCGTCAGCACGCATACGCGATTCCATTGGACCAAAGGCCCTCAGCGCGTAAGCGCGTCTGTGACGTGACCCGCACGGGTGTTTCCCACACAGCACGTGATGACAGAGCACACGTGGAAAGACTGCACGTCAGAGTCTCATCGCGTGTAATTGGACAAAAGTGCGTGTACACGCGATTGGCCTATGTACGTGTATATGAGGTGTGCGCGGACACTTACACACGCAAGTACGTCAGCGCACCTGTATCCCGGTGTACGGCCATTTCCACCAATCACACGCAATGAGACTCTGACGTGCAGTCTTTCCACGTGTGCTCTGTCATCACGTGCTGTGTGGGAAACACCCGTGCGGGTCACGTCACAGACGCGCCTACGCGCTGAGGGCCTTTGGTCCAATGGAATCGCGTATGCGTGCTGACGCGCTTACGCGCTAAGGGCCTTTCCTCGGTTTTCACGCTGACGTGCAGGATTTTCACATGCCAATTCACTCCGTACCAAGCTGGCCACGCGTGAGCACACGGGAGACCACGCTCCTGCCCAGAAGGCCGAATTACTGCCCCCCAGAGCCCCGAGCACGCTCCCACCTGCTATCTGCTGCTGCCTGACTGCCTGCTGCCCACGTGCACTGCCATTTGCTGCCTGCACATCAGCCAGGGGTGCTGTTGCTGTGACCACCCCTGCTGGAACAGAAGACTCCCGACTGGAATTCCATCGCTCCACAGCCCAGCCCCAGGACCCAGTTGCCCACCCACTCCTGCCTCTGGGGTTGTCATGTCGGGGCTAACACCATCTGTGACCACTGACAACCCCCGGCCAGAGAGGCAGAGGGGCACCAGCTTCAGTGCCACCGAAGTTGGTGTCCTGGTGGAGCAAGTCCTGGGGCAGTATGATGCCCTCTTTGGAAGTTCCCGCGCCGACAAGGAAGGACGGACTCGGATCTGGACTGACATCGTGACTGCCATCAACGCGGAGGGGGTGGCAGTCCGGGACTTACAACATGTCAGGAAGCGCTGGGAGGACTTCAGGTCCAGGACCCTGAACAAGGCCCGGCGCCTCTTGAAGGCAGCGGATGCCAAGGGGCGCCGGGGCCACTTGTCGGAAGAACAGATGGGGGTCCTGGAACGCATATCCCCAGCGCTCCACGTCCAGGTCCTAGAGAAGCAGAGCCGTCTGGAGTCGAGCGGTGAGTGTACATGCATCCTGGTTGTGAGCAGGGCGTGTGGTGATCATTCCCCATTGTGCCGGTTGCACATCTGTTTGTATGGGGTGGAGTATGGGTGGGGGTGTACAGGGCCGTGGGGCTGACACATGCGAGGGCTGTAATGTGTGAGACATGGATGGTGCTTGTGTGTGTGGGCTTGCATGGCAAATGCAGTTGTGCGTGCACACATGTTTGGATGAATGTGTATGTAAGTAGACATGTCCGTGATGTCAGGCATGTATGTTGTTTTCAGCTGCATGTATGAGCACTGTGTACATGTGCATGTGTGTGTATTTGTCAAAGGTGCAACAGTGATGCTACATGGATGCATGTGACAGCGGTATGTGGAAGCCTGATTGGCAGATTTGACATGGATGCCCGTCTGAACAGTGCGACACTTGGCAGAGGTGTAGACATGCATGCAAGTGTGGTGGTGTGTGTACATGTGTGGTGCACTTCCTGTGTTGCATGTGATGTATGGCTCCCCTTTGGCTGCTGATGCTGTTGTATGTGTAGGGATGGTGGTGGCAGTTGCGATATGGCTGTGGTATGGCTCATGTGTGCCAGTTGCAATGACATGTGTGTTGGGGATTGTGATGACATGTCTGAGGTTTGCCAATGCCACTCATGTGCAACTGTCATGCGTGTATGTGTCCATTGTACAGTGCCCTGATGCCTGTGTTTTGTTTCTCCCTGTCTGCAGCGTCAACTGATGAAGAGGGCGGAGAAGGTGTTGTGGAGCACAGCGGCGGGGATCCGACCGCCAGCCGGAGACGCAAGGCCCGGCTCCCCTCCCGTGTTGTCATCTCGTCGGGGAGTGAGGAGTCCGGTGCCGCGTCCCAGGCCGCAGCTGCTGGGGGGAGGTCCAAGAGGCGGAGGTTGCAGTTGGACTCCTCGGCAGCAGAAGGGGCAGCTGGGACCCCACAGGGCCCAACAGGGGAAGATGGCACAGAGTCATCCAGGTTGGTGGGGGGTTTGGTGGAGGAGGGGGCCGCGCAAGCACCAGAGACAGGGTCTGGAGGTGGGGATCCCACTGGTGCTAGTGGTGCAGTGCAGGACCAGGGACAGGAGGCAGCACAGGCGGCCGCGGAGGTGCCTGTGTGCAATCCTGTCCCCGATCCTGTCCCTGCATCATCTTGCACCAGCAGGGATGCCTACGTCCAGACCCGTTTTCAGGCAGGGGATGAGCTGACGTCAACTGGCCTTCCTCTGCCTGCGGACGTGGCCATCCAGGTCCGGGTTGAGCCTGTCCTGGCTGGTGTGGCGTTGCGTCAACGGGCCATGCGAGGTGACCTGCAGTCTTTTCATGGAGAGACTGCACGTCATCTCGAATGGCTCGTTGACCACGTCAGCCTGCTGGGACAGGTCACCCAGGCCGGATTCCGCTGTCTGATGGGGCTTGCTCCGACCCCCTCCTCAACTGGACCCCCTACGCGCCAGTCGTCCTCTGTGCCATCTTCCCACCCATCAGTCACCTGGGTGCCCTGTGGAGCTGCCTCTGACAGTGCGGCCAGGCTGGTGTAGGAGGCATCCCTGCCACAGTCGGGAGTCGGACGTCCAGCAGGGGTGGCCACATCAACAGGTGCACCCCAGCCGGCGGAGGATGTGCAGGCAGCAGGAGGCAGTGCACGGGCAGAGGCAGAGCAGCAGCAGCAGCAAGATGGTGGGAGCCATGAAGGCTCGGGGCCTTCGACATCGGAGGGGCAGGCATCGGCCGGAGGGCAGGAGGACCCAGGACAGAGAGTGTCTTCCGTGTGGCAGCGGTTGGGCCACGCCATAGGTGCGGAGCGGCTGCGGGCGGAAGAGGCGCGGCTCACAATGGTCAGGGCGGAGAACTCCATGCGGAGGGCCCTGAGGCGGGCCGAGTGCCTCGAGGCAATCCGCAGGGGGTTGGAGGAGGACACGGCGTCGTCCCTGCGGACCCTCGGGGCCATGGAACTGGACCGCCTCCGGGACATCGAACAGGAGTTCGATGATGCCCTGGCCCGGAACACCACAGAGTGAGCCGCTGGACTTGCCCGCCGCCTTTGTATATAGTTCTTTAGTTTTAGGTTTCCTTTCGTTCTTATTATTATTTGGAGTCGACGGACACTGCTCCACTTTTTGTATATAGTTGATATTTAGGTAGGTTTTTTAGGAGGTTTCCTTAGTTCAGTTGTGATGATGGACCCTTGTTATTTTTGTACATAGTTCTTTGTTGCATGGAGAGTTTTTACATTTCACTTTGGACATAATTTTTTTGATTTGATTTTCTAGTTTTGTGTTTTTATGCGGACATGCAGCTTATTTTTTCACATTTACATTGTAGTTAGATTTCTTTCTTTGGCATTTGTATTTTTTTCAATACATTTTTTTTTCCATTGTTCACTGTGTGGTTTCATCTCATTGGTTTCATGCATGTCATGTTGTGTGTTTTCCCATTCAATTTGAAAATATGTGTGTGACGGACATGGGTTCATTTGCTTCATGTACATTGGGGGTGTAACATGTGATTTCCATTTCCATGTGGGTGAATGGGTTACTTGGTAGGGCTTTTTGGCTGTGGAGGCTGACCATTACGCACATGATTGGGGATTGTGAGGACCTGGTGGGGGCTGCACATGGTGGCAGGGGGGTGGGGGTGCAGGGGGACATGAGTGGGGGCCTGGTGGAGGTTGAGCCTGCACTGCTGGGGGGTGGGGGTGGTGGGAGACATGAGTGGGGGCCTGGTGGAGGCTGCCCCTGGTGGCTGGGGGGTGGGGGTGGTGGGTGACATGAGTGGGGGCCTGGTGGAGGGTGGCCCTGGTGGCTGGGGGGTGGGGGTGGTGGGAGACATGAGTGGGGGCCTGGTGGAGGGTGACCCTGCACTGCTGGGGTGTGGGGGTGATGGGAGACATGAGTGGGGGCCTGGTGGAGGGTGACCCTGGTGGCTGGGGGGTGGGGGTGCAAGGGGACATGAGTTGGACATGGGTGGGGGCCTGCTGGCAGGTGCCCCACAGTGCTGGGGGGTGGGGGTGCAAGGGGACATGAGTTGGTGTTCATTAGTTCAAGGAGACATGTGCCTTTGCTGGGGGGCATGCCCATGGTGGGTGGGCTGTCTGCGGGACGTGACCAGGGATGCATGGTAGTCCCCTGTGGTGTGGGCTGCCTGCAGGGGCCGTGGAGGGTGTACAGGGTACACCTGGGAGGACCCACACTGTCAAATCACATGTGGAACTTCCCGCGCACCCCTGAAATACACGCGCCCAGGCTATTCGCGTGTGGGACTTCCCGCGCACCCCTGAAATACACGCGCCCAGGCTATTCGCGTGTGCAACTTCCCGCGCACCCCTGAAATACACGCGCCCAGGCTATTCGCGTGTGGAACTTCCCGCGCACCCCTGATATACATGCGCCCCCAGGCTATTCGCGTGTGGAACTTCCCGCGCACCCCTGAAATACACGCGCCCAGGCTATTCGCGTGTGGAACTTCCCGCGCACCCCTGAAATACACGCGCCCAGGCTATTCGCGTGTGGAACTTCCCGCGCACCCCTGAAATACACGCGCCCCCAGGCTATTCGCGTGTGGAACTTCCCACGCACCCCTGATATACACGCGCCCAGGCTATTCGCGTGTGGAACTTCCCGCGCACCCCTGGAATACACGCGCCCCCAGGCTATTCGCGTGTGGAACTTCCCGCGCACCCCTGAAATACACGCGCCCAGGCTATTCGCGTGTGGAACTTCCCGCGCACCCCTGGAATACACGCGCCCCCAGGCTATTCGCGTGTGGAACTTCCCGCGCACCCCTGAAATACACGCGCCCAGGCTATTCGCGTGTGGAACTTCACGCGCACCCCTGAAATACACGCGCCCCCAGGCTATTCGCGTGTGGAACTTCCCGCGCACCCCTGATATACACGCGCCCAGGCTATTCGCGTGTGGAACTTCCCGCGCACCCCTGGAATACACGCGCCCCCAGGCTATTCGCGTGTGGAACTTCCCGCGCACCCCTGAAATACACGCGCCCAGGCTATTCGCGTGTGGAACTTCCCGCGCACCCCTGGAATACACGCGCCCCCAGGCTATTCGCGTGTGGAACTTCCCGCGCACCCCTGAAATACACGCGCCCAGGCTATTCGCGTGTGGAACTTCCCGGGCACCCCTGAGATACAAGCGCCCAGGCTATTCGCGTGTGGAACTTCCCGCGCACCCCTGAAATACACGCGCCCAGGCTATTCGCGTGTGGAACTTCCCGCGCACCCCTGAAATACACGCGCCCAGGCTATTCGCGTGTGGAACTTCACGCGCACCCCTGAAATACACGTGCCCCCAGGCTATTCGCGTGTGGAACTTCCCGCGCACCCCTGATATACACGCGCCCAGGCTATTCGCGTGTGGAACTTCCCGCGCACCCCTGGAATACACGCGCCCCCAGGCTATTCGCGTGTGGAACTTCCCGCGCACCCCTGAAATACACGCGCCCAGGCTATTCGCGTGTGGAACTTACCGCGCACCCCTGGAATACACGCGCCCCCAGGCTATTCGCGTGTGGAACTTCCCGCGCACCCCTGAAATACACGCGCCCAGGCTATTCGCGTGTGGAACTTCACGCGCACCCCTGGAATACACGTAGCCCGCTCCCCCAGGCCCGATCGCGTGAGGAACTTCACGCGAACCCCTGTAATACACGTAGCCCGCTACCCCAGGCCCGATCGCGTGAGGAACTTCACGCGAACCCCTTTAATACACGTAGCCCGCTCCCCCAGGCCCGATCGCGTGTGAAACTTCACGCGAACCCCTGAAATACACGTAGCACGCTCCCCCAGGCCCGATCGCGTGAGGAACTTCACGCGAACCCCTGTAATACACGTAGCCCGCTCCCCCAGACCCGATCGCGTGTGAAACTTCACGCGAACCCCTGAAATACACATAGCCCGCTCCCCCAGGCCCGATCGCGTGAATAACTTCACGCAAACCCCTGTGATGCACGTACCCTGCTGAAATCGCGTGTTAGACTTCCCGCGCACCCCGGTATACACGCACACATATTTTTTGTCAGCGGGTGTCCGTGTTTGTGGGTACCCCTTTGCACGTCATTTTTCCTGGAGGGCCACAGTATGGGACATTCATCATGGCAGTATATAGGTGCTATTTGTTGGCGCACCTTTTGGCGCACATTTCTTACAGCCGCAGAGACGCTACCGCCTGCTTTCTTGTGGCGGTCGTGTTTGTGCCTGTGCGCTGGTTTGAGCGTGCGCTTTTTTGCCCTATTCTATTCCATGAATACGTGTTGTAGGCGAGCGTGTGGGCGTTCCGCGCACTTGTGCCCTGTACTTCCCCCGTGACGCCCACGTTTTGACAAGTTGTTCCCCATTCCGAGTGTTACGCCCGTGTTCCGCCTACTTTTGTTGCGTGCGCCGCGCTATGTGCGAATTTCGCTGTGCCCTGTGCGATTTTCGCTGTGACCTGGCGCACGCTGTTAGATGGCCTGTGCGCCAACGTGCGCCGCGCACTTTTTTATCGCACATCCGCTGGTTTTCTCGTGCACGGCCTTCCATGAATCGACGTGCGCTGCTTTTCGTGCGATTTTCGCAATTGCACTGCGATTTTCGCTATTCCACTGCGATTCGCACTTTTTGCCCACTTGCGCCGCGCTAATTATTCCATGAATCGGCCTCCTAGTTTGTCTGTGGCGCTAATTTCCAATATTGGTTGCATTTCTTTACTTAACATTATTTCATTGACTTTGAAACATCTTGCAAGAGTTGGCATTAAGGCCATACAATTGACATTTTTGACGGGCTAATTTTTCCATAACATCTGTAGCACATGCATTATCACCATAAAGTGCATGAATGTGGCTGGTTTTCAATATTGCTTCTGCTTCTTTAGAAAGTATACCAACTCTGATACTTTTTAAGATGTTGGCATAAGTGAGATCTGCAGATTGGCGCATGTTTTCTGTTAATTCTCTGTATTAGAAATGTTGCCAAAGGTTGACATTTCCTATGCTGCCAACAGTTTTACGGCAGAGTTTGTGTCCTAATGTTTTAAAAATAGGCTCACCTTTTACTGGTGTCAGTTGAAGAAGATCTCCGAAAACAATAATGTGTTTTCCTGCAAAGAGCTCTTCATAGTTTGTTTTGAGTACTTATTGTAATCTGAGGTGAATCAAAGCCAACATTAGGTTGGACATCATGCTCACTTCATCTATTAGTAGTATTTTCATTTGTTTCAATACTCTGTGTAGTTCCATTGCAGCTTCTGCAGAAAGTTTGTAAACATCTAATTTGTGTTGGTGTTCTACTGACAGGAGTAGTAATCGGTGTAAAGTGACACCACCTATGTTGTAGGTAGCTAAACCTGTGGGGGCAGTGACAACAGCTGACAGTTTTGTCAATTGTTGAAGGAACCTACTGATGATTTTGATTAGGAATGTTTTGCCAGAACTAGCTTCACCACTGATAGAATAGGTTTGTAATTTTGACAGGTGCATTCTGTGTTTTCATGTTGTACACCATGTGCAATTTCTTTAGTTACTTCTTGAAAAATGCTATGTTGCTCATTGTTTAGCTTTGATTGTAGTATAGTTAATTCTTCTTTATCTTCATACTGACACATGGTGTTTTCTACTTCTATCATAGCTAATTCTGCCTCATTTGTTATTAGTGGGTCTCCCAGTGGTTCTTGGCTTCCTGTGACAGAAGGTTGACTACTGTCAGGAGTGTCCTTATCTAGCTGGTGCTGGAGTTCTTCTTCGTGTTGCTGTTCATTGTGCAACATTGTTTTGTACTGTGCAAAGTTTACATCAGTTATACTGCTTTCATTTGCTTTGAAAGCGTCTTCATATGAGTCATAGTTATCTAGTATTTCTTCTTCTTTTCTCCATGGTTTAAAGAGTTGTAGCAGGGACATGTAATATACTTCTTTATGTTGAGGAGTCTTTAATGACAATTTGATATGATTAATTAAATTTGGTTTGGTGAGTTTTACTAAGCTGCCTTCACAGTTTGTCACTTTGTATTTACGGTTGTGTTCATCAGGTTTTATATTATTTTTGTATGTGTAGTTTTGTGCTATGTGGTATAGACACATGGGGCCTCATTACACGGTAGGCGGTAGGGGTTTACCGGTACCGGTAAGGGCACCGGTACTGGTAAACCCGTACCGCCTTACTACGAGTTCCCTTTGCGGGACCCGATTTTAACGGCTCGTTTTACCAGCCATTAAAGTTGGGTGCCGCAAAGGGACCTCGGAGCTAATTACGGTACCGCAATTTGCTGTACCGTAATTAGCACCTTCCCCATTCCCATAATGCCCTATGGGGGCAAAAATAGGAATGGGGAAAAGCCTTGGTGAATGGGGACTTACCGCCCCCGCTCACCTTGGAGTAGGGCGGTAATTCCGCCATCCACCAAGGCGGACACGGTAAGATACCGGCGGCAACCATGGCGCTAATAGCGCCATGGTTACCGCCTACCGTGTAATGAGGCCCATGGTTTCCAAAGTGGTACTTCTGTTTGGGTAGTATGTGTCCAATAAATTGTTTTTTAAAATATCTTGGCTGTTGGGATCATGTTTGGCTATTGTTTCTATATCTTCGTATGATTTTAGAACTCTTTTTCTAGATTTGGCTGGACCAAGACTTAGCCATACTATATTTGCAGATTTACCATACAATGCAGTACCAGTTAATCGATCAGCTGCTTCATAGGATCCACATTCTCTATGGGACAACATTTTTATGCCCAAGCTGTATAATTTCTGAGACACTGTTTTATCTGATGACAGGTCATTCCAGAGGTCTTGGAGCTCTGTCTTTTCTGATTTGGTTAAGTATGCTGTGACATATCGTGCAACTGCAGTAGAATTGTCTGCAATGTACTGCACATCTATGTTTGCATTCCATAAGTGGGAAATGATTGCATTGTAATCATTGATATATTTTTCTTCTTCTTTTCTTTTTATGCAATATGTATTTTTAGGTGACTTACCTTTAACACTATGTCTAACTGAAGACATGAGGTTGTTCACTTGACCTGTATTTGTAACTGGTCTAGGGAAACCAAAAAGGCATTTGGTGTAGAATTTTCCTTTGTTTTTGTATTTGCCACGACAATATTTGCCACATTTATGTCTTTGGAATTGTACAATTTTTGCATGAAGATCACTATTTGTGGATTCTGATGGAATTTCACAAGTGACTTATTTTTCAATAAACTGTAAAACAGTGGCATCACTGTCTTGACCAAATTTAGGAGCATCTTTAATCCACAAAAGCATGTGGACATGTCGTGCTCCTCTGGTTTGGTATTCTTTTCTCCAAAAGAAGTGTTGCACTTCTCCAAGAGGAGGAACAGTTTTATTACAAATAAAATGTAGCATAGCAATGAAGCGATGGTGAAAATATCTTGAAACATTAACAGGATCTTGAGAACAAAGTTCTCCAGGTGTTAGTATATCTATGTTTGTTTTGTTTTCGTTTGATATACGTAGGAAAGCATGTAAATCTTCCCATGCATATTCTGCACAACTTAATGTAACAAACCAAGTGGGTGGGCCAAGGTTTCTGATCATACAACGTACATCTCCATGACGTCGAAACAAGTACTCTTTAGTACCATGCATATTTGCTAATAGATTTGTAAGATTTGCTTGTAAAACCTCATCTTTTTGTTGAACTTTTTGTAGTAATTGTGTAGCTGTCATATTTTGAAAGTGTGATCCTGATTTTAATATGTGTGCAACTCCGTAAAATAAAGTTGCTAGTTCACTTTCAAAGAGTAGGTGGAATATGTATTCCACATTTTGTCGAAATCTGGGATCTTCAGAATACATTCGTAATGAGCGATATTCTGATGCTGATATTTGAATAGGTCTATCATCGTATCTTCCTCCTTTGCCAGTTGGAAAGAGTAGAGGAAAAGCATGTGCTTCTATACTTTTTTCCCATATGCTGATTGGTGATCCTTTTGTTTGACGCATTTGGTATGTTTGCAGTGCATCTTCTATGGTGTCATTAGAGTGCAATGGATGAATTGTATGATGGTCTAAAGTGTTTGATATTGTAGCAGGATCTAGGAGCTCAAATTGACCAGCTTCTTGTGTCTCTTGAATTATTTCAGATTTATCTTTCAAGTTTTCTTCAATATTAATGTCTTTGTAATATTCATTATTCTCTTTAAGATATTGCAGGGCTTCTCTAACTTTATGTAAATCTACCAGTTGTTGCCAAATTGTTTTGTCTTTTGTAGGTACTCCATTTACCAAGATAATTAAAGATTGTTGCATTGGACGTTGCACTCCTAGAGTGTGCACATTTTCTTTTAGATCTAATGGTAAATATACTACTTTTCCACGAATACCTTTCACTAATTCAGAGGGAGGTAATTTTGCAGTTTTTGGTTGAAGGCGTATTATTGCTTGAAATGGGTGCACTGTTTGAATTATGATGCTCTCATATAAATTAAGTTGTTGAAGGGGTTTTGGTAGTGGATATAATTCCTTGTTATTTGTGATAGCACGTGAAGGAGTTTGGTTGTTGTCAAGTTTTGTAGTGCAGTAACTGCAAAGTATTATGGGGTCAGTTATTTCGTATTTGTTTTCTGCTGTAAGGTAGAGAGCTAATTCAAACCATTTAGATTCTTCATTGTCTTCTATTTTGTATGATAGGTCTACAGTTTTTGTGTTACTTTTATAAAAAGTTCTACGGCAACATACACACACGTGGTTTGGTACTTCAGCTGAAGTACTTTCACATTTTAGTATTTCTTTTTTGTATTTGTGTAGTGAAAGGTTGCCATGTGCAGAATTGTTACGAAGTTGGTTTACAGCTAATTCATCTTGTAAGTGGGTTTCACTTCCAAAATATTTAGGATGGATATAGTCTATTTCTTTTAGTAGGTCTTTTGCTGTACCATGTAGAAGAATGTTATTTAAATTGGCTAGTGCTAAAGCAGGACTTTTAGCATAGTACAGTTTATAAACTAGATTTCTTATACTTGCATGATGTGTTGATATCCTTTTGATATCATGGAAGGTTGTTTTGCAAGTAGGTCCTGTAATGCAGGCCAATGAATGTCCTTGTAGTCCTGTGTACTTGCGTACTGGACAAGCATTTTGCAGTAGTTTAATTTTGATTTTGTCTTTGCTTTTCACATATTGATTGAGGAATTGGCGTAAAGACTTGAACATTTTTTTGGGAATGTTACACCTTGACGTGCATGGCCATTTGTACACTAGATGTTCTGATTCAGTTGAATGAACGGGTAAATCTATGTTTTCAGGGCATATTTTTGTAAGGAGTACTTCTTGTTCCATTATGGAATTATTAACTTTTTCATAACCTCGACCACTGCTATGTATGGCAATTGTATTTGTTTGCTTTTGTTTGTATGCTTCTTCATTAAAGTATGGTTCTGTGCTTGTAGAGTGACTCCATTCACCTCCACAGATATTTAAGAAGTTATTTCTGTTGACATTTCGTTTATTGAGAAGTCTTTTTTGTAATTTAGTTATTAGTTTTGTTAGTGGTTTTATTCTGTTTAACACTAAAATAAATAACTTTCTTTTGAGAAGAATTGCACTATCAACGCTTCTAAGATTACTTTTCTACGATAGGTTTGAAGTGTTGAACCTGGTTTCTCCCCTGTTTTCATAAGATTTTGAAGGACTTTGTGACGGAACATTTTGGCTAAAATACTTTTCTTGGTATGCTTACTTTGTACTACATCAATATTTATCGAATAAGTCTTATTTGTAGTGATAGTTGATTTTTTGTTAATTGTTTTTTGGTCTATTTTACTTTTTGATAGAGGAGGCAAAGTTGTTGTACTAGAAACTTCTTCTGTTTCACTACATGACTGTATTAGCTGTTGTGTTTCAACTTCTTTTTACAAATTCTGCTATAGATGGATGTTCATGTTGGAGAGTTTTCTTTTCATTTGCTCTACTTCTGCGTTCCTTTCTACAGAGTTGCTTTTTGGTAGGCATTCTGTAGGGTCTGTTGAAAAAAATACAGAAGGTATGGGTTGGGGTGTTGTGGAATGCATGTGTATTGTGTGCATGAGTGTTTGAGTAAGATGATAAAGATGTATGTAATGGTGTGTGATTGTGCTTTGGGAAGTACAACTACTAGGGATGGGTATTCTTGAATTAATGTGTTACTAAACTGGGGTTCAGATGACAGAACAAAGTAAGCAAGTGGTTTGGAGAAGTATAAATAGTATATCTAAAGCTATACAATTAAAACAGTTGTTTGTTCTACAACATCTAAATTCTAGCGGCTGAGTTGGGTAATTTGTGTGTCGAAAAATAGGAAGTTGTGGGCCATTCTGCCAGTAAATCACTGTTTAAGACGGGGGGATTTTTGGTCAGAATGGTGCAGAATCTCTATTTTTAAGCACAGAAATAGCATGAATTAACCTTACAGTGTGTTTGAGTAATAATTCAAATATTATCGTAACATTTTACTTACTTTCTTTCTAAAATGAGCAGTTTACTTCATAGTTGTTCTTTGTACTTCAAATTCGGCTGCTTTTCTGGAGAATGGTCTTCACTGCAATTGTAAAAGAAAGAAATTAGTAATTTGGTTTGTATATAGCACTGTTTTTAATTTAGACATAGATTTTTTAAATTGAAATGCTCAGCGCCTTCCTCAAAACCCTTAAAACTATCTTATGAATAAATGTAGGAAAGAAAATATCTTTACTATGGCTTATGAAAATCATAATGTACCACTGTATACCACTATTCCTTTAACTAAGCTTTTCCACGTAATAGTGAGTCCATGTGATAGCCTGCTTTTCCACGTAAGAGGGAGTCAATGTCATAGCCTGCTTGTCCTATATAAATGTAAGTAATTATATAAACTAAAAAAATTAAAACCAAGTATGTGTTTGTACAAATATTATTCTTTGAGATTTGATGATAGAGTATGCATGTAATTTTGTTTGATCATATGTAATCTATATATTTTATTTAAAAAATGTTAGATTAACATTATTTGCGTGTGTGTGTGTGTGTGTGTATGAAGAAATTAAACGGTATAAAGGTTTGTAAGTCACAGTTCACTTTAGGAGAATGAAGAAATGATCGTAGATTCATTTTACAGATTATACAAGGTAAAAGTCGGTTAGAAAATGTGTTCATGTACTGTATAGAAAATATATATACCTGTAGTTTGTGTTCATGCATATGGATATGGACGAAGCTGCAAGTAGAAATCTTGGAGACTTGTCTAGTATTTCTCGTAGATTGTGCTTGCCAATGGTATGAGACTTGTAGTCCGAGAGATTCACTGTACATTTGCAGTGCTGATTATGATGATGCAGTTACATACGATCTTGGATTTGATTGGTGGATGGTCATGTGATTTCTTAGCTACATCCAATGAGAGAATGTCACAGAGAGTGAAGTGGAAATGGAAGAAGGGCTGTCCATGTTATGATATGTTCGTGGACATGGCGGTAGTTCTAGGACACTGCGTATTACATCTGGGGAATTTGGGGTAAGGAGGCATGCAAATGAGATTGAATGTAGCAAGGGATTGGTCAGTAAAGTTTAGTGAGTGTGTTGTGCTAGGAGAGGTTTTCTCAGATATTCTTTTTGCTGAGAGAAGAACAGATAGCTATGGCTGAGTGTTTTAAAAAACAGATTGTGTGGATTTTGGGAGACTCGTGGATACATTGGTTGAAGGTGCATGCAGAAAGCTGTGGAGTATCTATAGATCTTGGATTCCCACATGTGGAAGTGCACTGGCATGGAGTCCGTGGAATGAAGTGGCTGGACTTGCTACCTCTCTGTGCAACTTTGAAGATAGAGGAATATCCAGACATAATTGTAATTCATTGTGGAGGGAACAGTTTAGGACATGTGTCTGGAATTTCTTTGCAATTTGCAATGAAAGAAGGACTTCAGAAGATCATAGACATTTTTCCAAACTCCAAAGTAATCTTTTCACGGATTGCGCAGAGACAAATGTGGCTTCGTTCTTTCTCATGTGGTCCACAAATGGAGAAAGCAAGGCGTAATGTCAATAAGGCTGTTTGTGCCTTCCTAAGAGATTTTGGCATGTCCTCTTTTCACAATGAAAATATTATGTTTCGTAGTACATACATTTTTCGCAGAGATGGTGTCCATCTTACCTATGCTGGCAATCAGATTTTTCTGAGAAATGTACACAATGCATTGCGACTTTTAGAAATGCAGCATGCATTTCGAAGTAGGTGTTAAGTATTTTACAATTTTTGACACACAACCACCTCCCAGAGGCTCTTTTCAGAGCCACCACTTCCTCCCAGAGAAAAATGCAATGGTTACAATAGGGTACCATCCCAATTTTTTTTATGTTCGCGAACTGTCCGCGGACTTTCAAGAAATAGAAAGGGCCCTGCGTTATTTATCTTTACTTCTGTTTTTTAACTGTGAAAGGTGGCTCTGGAAAGAGCCTTATTTTTTTTTTGATTTTTGTTATTTTGTATTTTTTTTTGGTTTTTTACACACGACACACTAGGAGAGGGGAAGAAAGGAGGGTAAAGGGGGGACACCAACCACAGGGATAAGAAAGGGCGATCTGAGAGAGGAAGTTGTAGAGTGGGTTTTATTTGGGTAGTGAGCAGGTCTTCTCGTGCTCTGAGACGATAGTCTCAAAAGCACTGCAAAGTCGCCCCCCTGCAGAGTACTGTGTCACAGTACATACATACAACTGTGACCCTCGAAAGGTAAGGGTCATCAGAATTCTGTATGGCCTGTGAGGCAGCTCGAGGAAGACGCTGTCCCAGAGAGGTGTTCCTTGTGGTGACAGGATCAGAAACGGAGGATGAAGTAGAGGCAGGTGACACGGTTCGCACGAGCCTTAGGACCATTCCCATGAACGGTAAACAACTGCCACACCCAAGAATCACACCAAGGGCGGGTAGTAGGGTTTTCCTCTACCTCATTCTCATCATCCTCTTCTTCCTCCTCTGTATCCTCACTCCTCACTCCTGTTCATCTCTTCAGGCCCTTGGGAAGGTGGTGGTGGTGGTGGAGGGGTTGGGGGTGGTGCTGAAGCAGATACAGCACCAGGTGGCAGTAGTGGAGCCACAGAAGCCATCAGGTTGAAGATGGAAATCTGCAGGTTGCAGCAAAAATCTCTGTGCTCTGTAGAATAGCCCGAAACACAATGAGAATGAGCTCTAGGTCGTGGTCTTTTATAGGGGTGCTTGTGCGTGGTTCACGGACATGCGTGTCGTCCGCAAGACAGATCGAACACCAAAAAAGGTTCAAAAAGTCACAAAAACTATGTGGAAACGTAGGATTAGTATGTGGGATTTGTGTGGTATGTTGAGTTTTTAATGAGAAATATTGTGGATTACTTGGAAATGTACTTTTAAAGTGTTCGGGGACACGAACAGTGTCCGCATTCAGAACACGCGATCAGCGTGGGCGCGGTCACATGATTGTTTCATGAGCATGTTCGCTAAGGTAGCAGCCGTCCGCAGGACACCCAATGTACGGACATTGTTTTGCGCATGTGTGTTGATGTTCTACGGACAGTGTTCGGGTCCTGAACTAATTAAAAGTGCGTCACACGTAAAACGAACAGTTACGGGCAGCCGTTTGTTCTTAGCACAGTTTAATTTACCTGTGCACAATAGCGTCTCAAGCACACCTTCATTTTCGTTTATTTACGAAAAATTCAGGACACCACGAGTGGTCTTAGAACAGTTTCAACTTGCTAGCGAACACTACGAACAGGCATAATGTTCTTAAGGACACCTCCATTTTCGTTTATTTACAAACATTTCGGGACACTACGAGTGTTCTTAGAACATTTTCAACTTGTATGAGAACATTGCGGACAGATATAGTGTCCTCAGGACACTTACATTTTCGTTTATTTACGAACATTTCTGAACAATCGCGCTGTCCGTGGACACCTAAATTGGTTTTACCACAAAGAACTGAAAGTAATTACAACACAATATAAAAAAGTAACTTTACTTAACATATATAAATAATTTATGACTGAGAAGGTGGGGCAGAAACGGAAACAAAAACAGGAGAATTAGGGTTTTCAATATAAGTGGGACCAGGTGAAGAAGGGATGGAAATCTCATCAAAACGTTGTGGTCCATGGAGAGAGTTTGGGGTTAAATGAATGGGATATGGTGAGGGAGGACAAGTACAGGTGGGACAATGGTATGTTGTTGGTGGTTTTAGGTGATCTTCCACAAAGTTCTTTAAATCCGTAAAATTTGCCATAAGTTGGTCCATTTTGTGGGTAATGTGTTCAAGAGTGTTATCAACCGCTTCTTTTTCTTTGGGAGTTGCAATTTTTGTAGGGTCTGTAAAAAAAAATGTATATGTTGAATGTATACAAAATAATATTTATTAATTGGTTTATATAGTAAAGTGTGTACCATTAGGTGGACTATCTTCTAACATTTCGTCTCGTGGGAAATGGTCCAGAGTACTACACATTTCTGTGTAAAAACAAAAAAGTAATATGTTTTTTTTCTCATATAGAACGTTTATAAATATATGAGTAAAATGAAGTGCACTTACTATTTCTGGTAAGATATGTAATCAGTAGTCTATACGTCTGGTCTTGCTGTTAGTTATGGAGTGTCTGTGAGGTAATTATGTTGGAAGCCACTTTATCTTCTTTTGGTATATTCCATTTTAGAACATATTGTATTTAATGAATGATTAGTGTGTTACATATATGGGTTACATTTCTTAAGTATTACTACATATACTTTGTATGTGTGCTGCTTTGTGAATTTGTTAAATGTTCCTATGTTATGATATAACAATTACACATACCCCCCCTCCCCCAGAGTTTTTAGGTGCTGGTACTGTTGTCCGAACATGTCCGCGGACCGTCAAATTCAGTAGAAAGGGTTCAGTATGTTCCATATTACATGTACATAAAGTCAAAGTTATTATTGTTAAGTTGTGCTACTAAAAACCTATCAAATTCAGTAAAACCGAAAAACCCCTGAAATTCGGCAGTTATGGTAAGATAAGCAACCATAACTCGCGCCGCCGTGCACTGCTAACACTAACACTAACACCCAGGACATCACAAAATTCATTGATGACATCACTGATGACATCACATGTGCATTTACTTTTTCATATGTGGAAACTAACAACTTGACAATAAATACCGATAAGTCACAGACTATGACATTTTCAGTTGTGCAGGGCTGCAAGCAGAAACCGCTTGCAGTGTACCTTCAATCGACCTGACTCACCCAGGTTCAGACGTAAAAATATCTGGGAATTCGTCTTAACTCCAGCATCTGTGAACGAGACTGGGAAGATATCCTAAGAGCCAAAACGCTATTGTTGGCTCGTCAAGAACTGATGCAACATATAAAATATGGCAAATATTCAATGCGACCATTACAAATCTTCTTCCAGCAAAAAGTAATTCCCATCCTTTGTTATGGAGCAGAAGCGAATCTAAACTTATCCTATCACATCGGGGATAGGTTGGAAGGCATATTTTGGCAAAAAGTGTTGGCCTTACCTAGCTCGTTTCCAATACATAGAATTCGGTTTGAAATAGGCCTACAATCCATACACTCTCAAGTCCTATGGAAATCTCTGGACTTATATCGTAAAACCATGGCTGATGACGACATTCCTGCATTGAGATTTTGAGAACACACCTACCTACTTCAAACAATTTGATCATGAATAAATGGAAGACCATTTGTGCAGGATGGACTCACGCATTGGGGACTTCACTGGACACTCTGAAATATAATATTCTAGCAATGAAGAAGAAAATTCAAAATGAGGACTGGATAGAGACGCATATCTGGAAATCACTCTAGTCTATCAATTGCTCACGTGAAGCCGACAGTTAAATCAACTCCCTCCATAGCTTCAACTTTTTCTGGGTCCAAGCTTATGTGATCTTTCTCTGCGCTTTAGGCTTAACTTACTACCCACCCGTGAAGTCTTAGGCCAACTTAGACAACTGGGAGAGCTACCAAACACCTGGGAGGATGGCTTAGGTGCAACGTGGTCGCCTTAGAAGCAAGACGACATGGAGCAACACAGGTTTGATCCCTGGGTCTGCGCTTAGAAACCTCTGGGTATTAAGCGCGTTATAAATAACATATCATATCATTCTCCTAGCTGAGCGATGACCTTATAATGAAAAAGTTTGTAATAAACTGAACTAGTTTAATAAAAAAAATAATAATAGTACATGTTACTGGGCATGTGCTACTATGGCAATACATTAGGCAGATCATTTCTTGATGGCCATACGAAAACTGCAATTTCATGATTTTGGAAACTTGAAGTGGGAATTCTTTACACTGTAAAAGACTAATTTGTGCAAATATATATGACCAAATATGTGGATATTGGTAACTTATGCTGCCAGGCATATGGAAACAGTAAGTACATGTTACTATACACGTGACGTTGACCTTTATTTGCTGCTGGGCATGTGAACGTGAAATCTGAAAACTGGCAATGCATGTTACTGGGCAGGTAAAACTGACAAATATCTATTAAAGCCATTTGAAAATTGACAACTTATGTCAATGGGTCAATGAAGCTGGCAATAGGTGGTGTTACTGGGCATGCGAGGATTAGCAACATATTATACTCGGCGCAGGGACGCTGGCGATACCTGCAATTGTGCAAGTGATGCTCTTTGCTAAGCATGTGAACAGGGCAAAGTATGTTACCAGGAATGTCAAACCCCATAAATAGGGCATGTGGGGGTGGAGCCAGTGGTGAGCACGGAACAGGCCACAGCTTCAAAGTGAACAGACATCACAAGAGGCCCGGGAGCTAGCAAGCCTTACCATTAGGTAAGGCCTGTCCTCGAGCCAGTAGAAATGGCTGACCGCCCAAATGCAGGAACTAAAAGGGGATATTCCTGTGAACATGACTATTTGTGTGTGACGGTAGATGTTACCTGCCTGTATGCATCAATACATCGAGATGGGCTGAAAGCCATCCAATATTTTCGGTGGGAGCGACCGTCCAGTTTTTCAGCCATACGAACATGGGAGTGGAAATGGAAAGATGTCATCTTTAGTAATAACTAATTCATCTTTTATGAAAGGTTCTAACGTTAAAATACGGGGCATTGATGGGAAGTAAATTCGCACCATGTAGGCAAATCTGCTGATGGAATTCTGGGAACAAGAAGAAGTTCCCAGATGAAAAATTTTGGAATAATCAGATAATTGCCTGACGATGTTATATTGACAATATCATTCTAATTTGGGAAGTAGAACCAGATGAGCTGATTATTTTCTTTCAGTTTTTCAACAACAAACCACACAATTTAAGGTTCATCTTTACATGCCAAAAGCTAGAAATTTAATTTCTGGACCTCAACATCAAGCTCGTCATTGGCGCTCTGTTGCAATGACATGTCTGAGAGAAACAGCAGGGAATGGAATCCTACATTCAGGTCACAACTCAGCAACAACAATATCCTGTATGCAGAATTTCATAAAGCGTAAATAAATTGATCAAGAGGTATCGACCATATGAATACTTGCAGATAAACAAGCAACCGGTTTATGCCCGCCGGGAGGCTTGGGGGAATCAGTGGGAGCTTGTGGGTAGAGAAGAGCTGGCCTGAGGAGGGAGTGAGGCCGGGCAGGGGGTTGCCAAAAATAAATTGCATCAGAAGTTGAGAGGTGCCAGTCTGGGGTGAATTCAGGCAGTGATCATGGATTCACGCCCGCTTTCTCAACTTCTCGATTGATCTGCACCTCTCTCATGGATCCTAATACTATATCATGTATTATGAAATGATATGATAAGGCATTTATAACGCGCCTATACACAAGTGTTTCAAGGTGCGATGAGGCAAGGGAGGGGAAACAGTGGGAAGACAGACAACGATCCTACTAGGCCAGGTGTCATTCAGATCGCGCAAGTGCATGGGTAGGGAGAAAGGGAAAAGTGCCTGAGGGAAGGGAGAGGGGAAAGTGCAGTACATGGGATAGAAGAATAAATAGATAAATAAAAGCGTCCAGATGGTGGCAATTGCAAGGTAAGAGCAGACATAAGTGCTGGTAGGGGGACTGTAGGAATACATAAAACAGTCCCCAGGTGCGGAGGTTGCCAGGGCGGCAGTGCAGGTGTGCAAAAGGCGGGGCCTGGCCCCAAGATCAGAAAGGGTGGCCAGGTAACCTTTGCAGTTTCTGCCAGGAATTTCAGCAGGGGAGAGAGGGAGAGAAAGCAGAAGCAAAGATGAAGGTTTTGAGGTGTTTCCGGAACCGGAGATGGTCCTCCTCAAGTTTCAGGGAGGCAGGAAGGCTGTTCCAGCGGGAGGCCCCTGCATAAGAGAGTGATCGACCACCAACTTGTTGCTTGGAGAAGCGACTGACCCTGAGGGAGTTGGAGGCGGATGAGCGAAGAGCCTGAGAAGGAAGGTATTTGGGAAGAGAGAGTTGAAGGTATTGCAGCCCCCGTCCCCAGAAGGCCTTGTGGACAATGCAGAGGGTTTTGAACTTAATCCTTGCAGCCGCTGGGAGCCAGTGCAGAGATTTCAGTCCTGGAGAAATACGATCCCTGGGCTTGAGGCCAAGGACAAGTCTTGCAGTCCTGTTTTGGATAAGTTGCACAGGGCGGAGAGTAGAGGCAGGCAGATTTAGATAAAGGCTGTTACAATAGTTCAGCCTTGAGAGAACCAGGGCTCTGGAGATGGTGAGCTTCTAGGGGAAGGAGAGGAAACGAAGAATACCTCTGAGGAGGTGCAGCTGGTAGTGTGATTTCTTAGAGACATCAGAGATGTGAGGAGAGAAGGAGAGTGTGGTGTCGAAGATGACCCAAGGTTTTTAGCCTTGGAGGTGGGAGCAGGAAGAGGGCCAAGAGAGGCCGGACAGAGAGCTGCAGGGAAGGAGGGAGTGGGTGTGCCGATGAGTAGAATCTCAGTCTTACTGGCATTAAGGCAGAGGTCATTGGCGGCACACCACTCCTGGATAGAAGGCAGACAGTCAGAGGTGAGGGAAGGAGAGGGGGAGGCCGAGGGTAGCCTGAAAATGAGCTGGGTATCATCCGCATAGCACTGTAAATTGAGGCAGAGAGCGGTGATGCAGTGGACAAAGAGTGCCAGGTATTGGTTGAACAGCCAAGGAGACATGGGCATCTTCATATTTTAGATGCCCTTAGGAAACATAGTATTTTGAAAGAGAAAGGGCTCTAATAAGGATATGAAGGAAATCTACAAGGCTTCAGGTCAGCAGGGGTGGAACATGATATCTTGAACTTGCATATGACTTAGCAAGGGTTTAAGTGTGCTAAAAATATCCAATAGTGCAAGCATATGGCAACATAACACTCAAATATAACTTAACATTTAACAATCTGAAAAAACCAGGCAAAGGATTCCCAAAGTGGTTAATGAGACAGGACTGTACACATTACTGATGTGAAATCTGAAAATATTTTTACTTATTTTTTAGGATTATCGGGAGGATCATACAATTGTCCATTTACTTGATTGTATATGATATATTTTCTGTCTTTTTCCAGTATTTTGTTTGTGTTCATTTGGATCTCAAGGCATACATAAAGATAAATAATTAATGGACAAGATTTTAAATATATGTTATTGCAGGGCGTGGCCTTGCTGGAGGCTGATGGTGACGTGATCCCCGTGAGCTCTGCAGCCTTAGAAGCTTTAGCAGTGATAACAGCCTCAGAACGATCGCTGAAGTGCAGGGACAGTGGCAGCTGCCGGGAAAGGCGCATATGGGAACACTGGTGAGCGTGGTGCCCACTGATGGTCCTAAAGCCCCTGCGGTGCAGGCAGGTGTGTGCATAGCAGAGGACAGCTACCCATTACCGAGGACCGCTGCCGAATTAATGTGAAGCAGAGAATTTGCCGACCGCCACTGCGGGGACCCTAAACATTGAAGAGTGCTGTCCAATCACTGAGGCTGTAACCTTGCCGGACAAGGGAGTGCTCTGGCTGTGTGTGGTGACCCCTCAGGAGGGACACCCGGATGCCACCGACCCATTGCAACACATTCTACTCCCTCTCCGGAGGACGAGGGAGCCTGAGGCTGCGAACTGCACTCGGTGGGCGAACCGAGACCAGAGTGGAGCCGGATCCAGCACTGCCATGGTTGGGTGCGGGAGCTGCTGGAAGGTGGCTAAGGAACATCTGCCCCAGTGCTAAGTGGCTGCTGTTGTGAGCCACTTAGAAGAGCCCTCGTTGGAGGGAGGAGGCCTAGAGTCAGTGGGATGCGCAGCTCTCACCAGTTCCATCAGCTACAGTGAATGGCCCCTTACACCGAATTGGTAAGCTGTTTTGAAGATTTTTCCCAGGGTTGTCTGACTACCTCCTGCCCCTGTACAGCGGGGGATGGAACTGGCACATCTCATTGGATTGGGCTGCGCTCTGAAGCGGTCTGGGTGCAAGAGTCGGTTGGTGAGAGTATAGCTTAGCCACTGACACCAGAATTATCACTCAGAGCCAGGATCCGCATTGGGTACAGGGAGTTCGAAGTGTATTTAGGTGCATCCCACTCTACATTGGAAATCTGCCGGATTACTGACCTGTAGATGTGAGGTATTCAGTGACTGAAGGTTGTCTGAAGAAGAAAGGTTTCCAAGCGGAGCAGTGTGTGGGGATTGGCCGGTGCTGCAGTGGCCTATACTGGGAAGTGTACTTGTGAAACCTTGGGGGCAGCCGGCGGGCACCACTTTTATAGTACTCACCATCTATTGACGGCCACTCGGTCCATTACTGTTGCAGCCCAGTGGTGTGCACCATGAAGTCAGGAAAGACCAAAGAAAAGTTGGCTCCCTCTATCAAGGAGATGCTCCAACAACCGAGACCGGCCTCGGCTTTGACGCCTGCCACAGATGAGGACACAGTGCCAGCCACAAAGGGGGACATCAGCCACTTGTTCCAATCTATATAAAAGGAAATGGCGTAGACGCTGCAGGAATTAAACAGCTCCTTTCAGGAATTAACCCACAGTGTGAGGCAAAACAAAGCCCGGTTTGAGGAGCTAGAGTCCCCTTCTGCGACCAGGAGAATTCCCAGGACAAGCTGGAGCAGCGAGTGGCGGTGTTGAAGGCCTATGGGAACACTGCGGAAGAGAAGCGAGAGAATGCTGAAAACAGGTCCCGTAGGAACAATGTTCGGGTCAGAGGCATACCAAGGGAGATTAAGGACAAGGACAGAGAAGGGCATGTTTGTGGGTTATTCCAGGAAATGCTCGGAGGTGCAGTTGTGGATCTCATGCTCGATAGAACATATAGGGTATATTCACATTTTCAAACGAGGCAGAATCTCCTCCCTGACGTCCTGGTGAGGGTTCACTTCTTTAGAACTAAAGACTTCATCTTCCAGAAGATCAGATGGATACGGAGCTTGGAGTATAACAGGGCCTCTCTTCAACTGTTCCAAGACCTTTCTCAAGGAACTTTTCAAAGGCGCAGACTGATGAGACCATTGACAAACTGGTTATCGGAGAAAGGAGTTCACTATAGGTGGTGTTACCCATTCCGTATTCTGTTCAAACTGGAGGGGGTCCCGCATCAATTTACATCTCTCCATGCAGCAGTGGAAACGCTGAAGATACCGGAAGCGGACATACATCTGCCTCAACCAGGACACCAGTGGGCCCCGCAGCTGTCTGGTCCCAGGCACGCTTGAGAAAAAGCAGGAGGAGGGACCACCGGAGGCCCGCGCGGGACAGGATAGAGAGGAGCAGGGACTCAGAGGCTCTCGCATGACGAGGGCTCCCACACAGTTCAGTGAAGTTCTGCCTTAAACAGACTAACTGGCACAACAGAGAACAGAGGTGTAATGCCTTCCAGGTCTACATGTGTGATAGTTAATGTTGATATGGAGGTTGCTTTAAGCCTTAACAGTTTGAAATTGTATACAATTATAAGGACACTAGGAGCATGTGCCCTCTATCAGGTGGTTTGACTTGATGATTGCCCCACACAGGGTTGTTTTTGTTCTAACTTTCCTTTTTTCTTCTCTTTTTTCTGTTATTGTTTTTGGTGCAGAGTGGGCGCTGATTGATGCATGTGGGAACATTTTCTTGCAGGCCGAAGCTGGAAACGGGCTTCACTTGTAGAAGGGATGCAGGGGCAGAATGGCTGACCAGTATTATATTGACAGATTGTGGGGGGAACTAGGGGATAGATAAAACACTGGGCTGGCTGATGTGGAAATTGTGTCACTAAATGTTCAGGGGTTAAACTCCCTGTGGTAAAGAAAGAGTGTGCTATCTAAGTTGGTAGATCTTATGGCTGATATAGCCCTGCTCTAGGAAACTCCTGCAGCAGGACTGGCCGAGGTTGCGATCCCGCGGGTTTCCCCACCAATATTTGCCTCTTCCCCTCAGAAAAAGACAAGGGTCGCAATTTTAATAGCCAACTCTCTGCATTTTGAACAGGGTAGGGTGATGAAAGATCGGTCGGTCAACCCCGCAAAGTAAAGAAGTCTGACGACAAACATTCATTCATGTGTCACAAAATTTGCACACCGATGATCTAAGGGTATTCAGAATGTTCAATCCTGTATGAGCACAAATAGTTTATGAATGCCATACGTACTGAAGTAGAATATCAATTAGAAACTTAGCAATCAGTAAAACATATGGTTGAATTGCTTGGAGAGGCTTCTTCGTGGGGCTCGCTTGAATTTAAGCAAGATTTATGAGACACCCAAGAACAGAAGCGCAGTACATGGTACAAAAGCGAGCACAAGCACAGTTCATGGGCAGCCACACAAACAAAGCCATGCTTAACTAACACATTTAAGGAAAAACAACTCATGTGCGTCTATCACACCAAGAGACAAAGAAACAGACATTATTCTCCTGCTTAAACTAGCATAACAGAGGTTCCCAGGGTGCCACTTTCCAGAGACAAACAGTTTGTGAATACAACCAGTTGCTTACCACCAAATGTCTTCTCAGCATGCTGGGGAGGCAGAGGAACACAGTGTGAAGAAGGCTACCTCGGTCAAACTCCAAGGAGGAGAGAAAGAGAACACTCACAGGTCCATACCCATTTTGAAATCCAAAATTGTTGCATGTCTTAAAATAACCTAAGGCCTTACCCTCTTACGCCCAAATGGTCAAAAACACATGGCCCAATCACGGGCAACTCCAGCCCATAATACACACATACAAAACATATCCCAAGGCAACACTCGTGGGAGGAGAAATCGACCTTCAAAAAGGCAGCCAGCCCGGACAGTCCTTCTGAGAGCTGGAAGGAAGAGAGCACAACCTGGATGAGCCCACATTTGGAGACCTGGAGTATGGACAGTCGAAGGCTGGTATGTGGCAAAGTGGGAGAAGCATGGGCAGAATTTTGAAGAGATAATAGAATTGGAGGATGGGGAGATTTTTGTGGAGAAAGGGAAACCCCTTGTTGTGAAAGGAGTTGAGGGAAATATTGATTTTGGGAAGAACAGAGCGATTGAAGGGGGGATGGGGTCTCCTTCCATCAAGTGATGGAAGGAGACCCCATCTTAGAGTGGGAAGGGAGAGAGATACTTTTGGAGAGTGGAAGGAGAAATATACCATCCGGGAGATAGACAGGGGAGATATTGCTGAAGAGAGAAAGGAAGAAGATATCATCAAGAAGAAGGAGGAGAGTCAAGACCTAAGAGAAGAAAGGACTGTTGTGAGGAGGATGCTGGAAAAGAATGGAGGTTGGAAGATAGTTGGGGAGAAGAAGAGACATTTCATCAAGAGAGAAAAAAACTCTCCATGCCTATAGAGGGGGACGGAGCTAAAACATCTTAGCCTTCAGAACCTGCTGTTCAGAACCAAGAGACGTGGGGGAGTATGTGCTTTAAATAAATATGCAGGGTTCAAAATTGCTGTGAGCTATTAAGCTCTTGGTTATAGCCTGGTTATGATATGATAGGATAGTTTATTTATATAGCACCTATATACAATGTGTTTCAAAGTGCTTCAAGGCAAGGGAGGGAACAAGGGAAATACAATGACATTCTTAGAGGCCATGAACAGTAAGGATGTGAAATTAACTATCGTACTCAGCCTGAATGACATTTCAGATAGTGCAAGAGCCAAGACATAGATAAGGAAGGGAGGGGGAGAGTGGGAAGGAAATGGAAACAGACAGGTGACTACCGTACTAGGCCTGACAACATTTCTGGTAGAGCCAGAGAAAAACAAAAGGCGAGGGAGAGGGGTGCAGAAAGGGAGGGGAGGAACGAAAGAAGTGACTATCGTACTAGGCCTGACAACATTTCAGATAGTGCTGCGGGGGATGAACAAGTAAGGGGAGGGAGGGCAAGACAGACAAGGTTGCTATCATACTAGGTCCAGGGACAGTTCTGATAGAGTAAGTGCATAGAAGAAAGTAAGGGGAGGAGATAGGAAAGGGGAGAAAGGGAGAGGAGGAGAGAACAGAGACTAAGCAGTCAAAAAGAGTGGAGAAGCAAGAGGGGAGAGCGAATACAATTGCAGAAGTCAGCAGAAACACATAATGTTGCAAGCCAGGATACAAGATGAAGTTGGAAACAGCATGATTCAGGGTCACCATGAGTACAAGATGCAAAGAAAGTCCAGCATGAGAGTTGAGAAAGGGTGACGCACTGTGAATCAATGAAGTCCATAAAAGTCAAATCCAGCATTGGCCACAAGATGGTAATGGTGAAAACAGGATGTATCAGGACAGACTCCTGCAGAAGTAGGCTGGAGGGGCAGAGGGGGTGGAGGGGGAGCAGGGTAGAAGAATCAAGCAAAACAGGCAAAACCTGTGTGCGAAAAGGGAGGGGGGCACAAGGGAACATCACAAGGGGACCAGAGGGGGGTGGGGATGGCCTGTGGGGACAGAGGGAGTAAACACATGTTGGTGCATGCTTACCTGCTGTCTGAGCAGGGGGTCGGCCCTCAGTCCACCTGGTCCGAACAGGGAAGTGGGGAAAAAGAGCGGCAACCTGGAAGGCGCCAGGCGGGCGGGGTTTAGGCCACGTGACCTAGATCCACTTGTACCTGCTCCCCAACTGCAAAGGAAAAGAGGCTGGTGGGATCCTTAAGTAGGGAAAAAGAGCAGCAACCAGGAAGGCACTTGGTGGGCGGGGCTCGCTAAGTGGGGAAAAAGAGCAGCAACCTGGAAGGCGCCAGGTGGGCGGGGCCTAGGCCACGTGAGCTAGATCCACTTGCACCTGCTCCCCATCTGCAAAGGAAAAGAGGCTGGAGGGCTCCTTAAGTAGGGAAAAAGAGCGGCAACCAGGAAGGCAGTAGGTGGGCTGGGCTTGCTAAGTGGGGAAAAAGCTGTCTTTACACAAATAACTAGCAGGAGCTGCATTTAGCTCCAGAGCCAACTCGCTCCGTACAAACATATCCATATGACATTAACCTCTGTGCATTAAGGAATGTCTTTAAATGAGCATTAGGACACATCCAGAAGACATTTAAAGCATGATGAGTCCTATAGAACAGACACAAAGGTATATATTGCATCTTCTGTTGGTTTGCGGCATGATATATAATTTCTCTGGGTTGTCCACAGGTAGCACTTGCTTCCTGGGTGATGCCAGATACCCAGGAGCTGCTTTTATCTCCTGCTAATCACACCCTTATTTTGATCCTCAACACGTGTTATGTTGAGTTAATACCACATTCATTATTTCTTTATCGCCTGTGATTATTTCTGTCTTTTTCATTAAATTTTGGATTCCTTTTAGATGAGTTGTGTCCTATTGGCAAGATGAAAAAAAGTGGGCCTTGAAGCCCATCTGTCCTTGTCTGCAGTTCTGAGAGGAAAGGCAGACTCCCCTCCCCCCAAAAAAATAGTGAAGATGAACAGCCTGTTTTACAGTTATCCTTTTTGAAAACATGACTTTAATGTGCTTGTAAGACAGTTTAAGATGAAGTGGTTCACTTGTCTACTGATTTCTACAGTTATATTATTATCTGCCAGCTTGATGCAATCATGTTTTGAAAGATGTGCTTTGAGATATGTCAGTCACTGAACAGAACTTTGGCAGGAAAACCCTTGTGCTCTTCAGTCCTGTCATTTTATCATGAGCCATATTTGTGATAATCGCACATCGCTCACAGTACAAGGCATGCCTGCAAAACGCTTAACTATTCGTTCTACACCACGTGTATTGTTTTGCGGATTGTAAACACCATGCAAGGAAGAAGAGGAAACGTGCAGTGTATTTTTAACATTTTCTGGTCACTCCACATGTCATACAAAACACCCATGAGAACCATCATCGTTAACCATAAATGGCACACAAAGGATCTGATGGCTGAAGAAATGTTAACCTCTGGCGTTGCTCTGGGCAACCCTCCAGACCATCATTCTTCACCTGCCAAGCCATTACAAATGGGAAAAGACCATGTGCAAATCAGACTTGGTCCCACCCCAAAAGGGGCAGTCCAGCCCGACTGCTAGACTACACAGCTTCTGCAGGAGACCAAATGCATCCTCAGACAGGTTTTGGACTCATTAGTGAAGAGTAGCTTGGTTCTCTAGGCCCATCAGGCACAGGACCCACGTCTGGGCATACCTGTCCCACTCGTGGTGATTATAGCAAAACAAACTAGATGATGGCCGGAAGGTTTTGAATTCATTTTAATCTCTGGCATCATGAACATAACATCTCTTCCAGTTAGTTTTTTCTGGGAATTTGGATGATTACTACATTTCAAATCCCAAGAAATGTAGAAAGTGGCTAAAGACACAACCGGGAGATTATCAAGCGTAAACCTCGAACAAGCGACACCTTTCAGCAGCAGCAATTCCACAACACATAGATGTACATTCCACTTCAGTCACACATGCTTTCCCCAACTGATGGTCGAAAATTGTTGAAGGTTCGCAGTCAAAGTTCAAAACAACATAAGCGACTAGGCACTGTAAGCAGTTTAACTAATTTAGAGAGTGGTGGTTGTGACCAAAGGATTACGGCTCTGCAGGAGTACATGGATGAGTAATGGCTTAAGGCCCATACTCTGCTGTCATACTCTGCTCCACAATACTGTTAAACGAGCAGTGATCCCAATAATAGAGGTGAAACAGGCACAGTCCATCAGGTTTACCCCCTTCACCTATTTTGGTAATATGGGCTGAGGGAAGGCTATATACACTTCAGGAGGGGTGTGAGCTGGTACACATGAAACACAATACTATGGTGGTAGCAAAATAAAAGAATGTCCAACCAAGTAATAAAAAGTAACATTGCACACAACTATTTAAAAACCCTAAGACCAACCCTTGAAAAGGAAACACTGTATGCATACTTTTTAAATACAGAGCACTCTGGGTGCAGACAGGGGTGCAGGCAATTGATTGAAGCAGAAAATATGAACAATTAAGAATATGTATTTAAAAGGGTACAGGCGGCGGCTTAAACATGACCAGTGTGCTTTAAGGTGGACCAGGGGACAGGGCCTCTCCAAAAACATGTTTGTGTTGTATTTGAGCTCAACAGGCTTTTCGGCATTGGACCAGGAGTCTGGGTGCTTTTGGGCCAGACTGGAGTCAAGTCGAGGATCAGCAGTGAATGCAGTGCTGCGTTGCAGCAGCGATAACTGGCGTGTTGAAGATCACAGGGGTGGCATGGGATGTTGGTTCAGCAGAGCTAGAAGACTCAGAAGCCTTGGCTACAGAGAAGCAGAGACTAGTCTTTGGTGGTCAGCAAGCTCGGCTAGCTCAACACGCCATTGGGGTACTGTAGTGGCAACACCTTGAAACTCAAAGTAGTTGCTGACAAGGCAGTGATGTCATGTTGGGGATGCTAGAAGGCTCAGCGGGTCTTAGATGTGGAGGCAGCAGAACATCGGTGTTGAGCAAAACTCAGAAATGAGGAGGCGGTTGAGCATCGAGGTAGAAGATGACTGTGGTGGCTCCCATGCAGCAGCTTGGATGGCGGCAAAGGTGCGCAAACCGATATTACGATGGTTCAGAAATGCAGGAAGTGCGTATAGTTGCTTACTTAGTTCTGTGGTTGCTGGGAGACCCAGTGCATTGTGTCTCAGGGGCAAGGTGAGTCCTTTCCTGCCAGGAAGGTTTCAGAGAGCACGCACAGGGTTCTGTCACCTCCAGTGAGCAGTGTCCTGGGTACCACTGTCTCAGTTGCAGTAGGCATTCCCCAGCCAGCTAGTCATGTTTAAGGACAAGAGCTTGTCACTTCCTTGGAAGTCTCTGTCTTCACCTATATGGCAGAGTACTGTGGAATAGACTATATTCGCAACAAAATTCCAGGTGAATCTATCTTTTCTTAAAGCTCTTGAGTCAATTAAGGGTAGGGATTCCCTCCATGGTAAAGGCAAAATGCTACAGTTGATTGGTCCAAAGCAAACCTGTTGTTAGGGGTCCAAAACAGGCTGGTGTAACAAGTATCCTTTGCCTTCTGATCTCATAGCTAGACTGATTTGTCTGCAGGGAAGTGGACCAGAAGATTGAGGAGCCTCAGTCCAGCTTCGTTTGTGATTCTGTCTGTCTCCCTATCGACTGAGAATCACTGGTAAATTCATGAAAGTGGTTGCAGTGCCAACCACCCTTGCATTCCTTCTTTCGCCTCTAAACCAGAAACCACAATCAAAATCCCTGCTCATGGATCATTTCTTTCCCAAGTTTAGGGGGTAAGGATTACATTGATTACAGCATAAGGAAAGTGAGTTAGGCCCCTTGGGGTCCCAAGTATAATATGAGGTTGGTATCACTTACCAGGTGCTCTTCCCGGGCCCACAGGCTTCTGTTGCCCCACTTTTTGGCCACACCAGTGGGGCATTACCCCATCTACTTAGTGTAATCTTATAAACCTTCACGGTACTATGTAAGTGACTGCAGAAGGATGAATGACTGAATCAGGCATGCTTGACACGTGACTAACTCTGCCGCAGCCCTGCTAATCTTTCAATTGTAAACACCTGCCATGAAAGAGCCATTTCTGTTTTAATAATGCCAACCTCATTCATGCCTACATAAGCAAAAACATAAAAAATAAAAGACAGCATCGCGGACCTTTAAAATGTAAAAGGCTCTGTTTCAGCCTCTTTGGCTACTCATTGGCACAAGTATGACTATGTTGTAATATTACAGATATTAGTAGTTCTTGCGTTTTACTGGGCTCTGAATGATGTCAATGAAACCCAGGCATACTTGATGTGTGGCTGACTCTGTCTCAGTGTTTAAGTGCTGCAGGTCTGCCATGACATCTCACAATAACCCACTTCAACAGTAGTCATCAACTTCAGAAGGATGAACGGTTGGGCCACCCATACCCAGACTTGAACCTGTAAACTGCAGGTTACACACACACATCTCCAGAGCAGGTGTATTAACCTGATGGAACATTTTAAGGAGTGTTGCACATCGAGAAGAGGACACAGTCAGGCTGGTAACACCTTTCACTGCTCTACGCAATCAAGTCTTATATTCGTCCCCACTTGGACTGTGGAGCCACCATTCAGGAATTGGTGCTGTTCACACCGTGTGGTGAGAATGTCCTTCTCGCAGGTTTTACAGCCACGAACCTGGGCACACTGAAAGATTGCACTCTAAGTGCATTTTCTTTTCAATACCAAGGAATTCGATTCCCACCCATCCGGCAGAGTAGAACTCTTTTTTAGCCAATGATCGGCTGCCTGTGAATGCTTTCTAAAGTATGGGAAAGTGTAACCACTTTTTTTAACATTATTTCATGTAAAAAAACAAGGGATTCTTGCCCTTTTGTTTTCTTCCCCACTACCTGTGAACAATGACAATTCGCGCTTGTCAGGTCAATTCTCTTATTTACACACTCTCCACTCTCGAGAAAATAGGTTTGAGAGGAATGGATTATTATCCCAAAACAGGTTTCCAATCTACTCTGAATAAATGCTGTGAATTAGCTTAACGCCAGCATTTAACAGCGTCTTTAGTATGAATGGACCACAATCTGCATGGGATTTACTGGTTTATCATATGTAGGTCGTCTCCCTCATCGTGTAACAAAGTTGCCCTTTATCAACCTAAGTATTACATACTTCACAGAGAGCGTGGTTGGAAGTTGAGTGTGCGTGAAATAAAACTGAAGCTGAAGGCCATTCAGACCAGGACATGTTCCTGCTACTATTTCTCCGATTGATAAAGTGACTTATTCAAGCTTTATTGTACTTTTGAGCTCAAACGTAGCATTTTTGCCCAATTTGGGTAGTTTCACGAGAGAACGTATGGGTCAAAGATGGCACCTGTGTCATTCAGAACCGAGATCATACATATTATTTTGCCTGCATTTTCTTTAATCTAAAGGTTTTCCTCTTCATATTAATATGCTCTCAGAAAGCGTACCTATGTAGAAAACATCTTGCTCAACTCTTAGGGTCTGATCACGAGCTGGGCCGTAGCCCTTAAATGCATTAGCGCTGCATTTAAGAGTCTGCCCAATCTCGAGTCTGGCGTGTTTACCCCCAGCTCAGAGCTGTGGTAAACACTCTGGCAAAAAAATGCCAATTTTTGGCGCAATTACCTCTGGTGGTATTACTACACAGTAATTGGTCCGAAAATCCCCATTGGGTCCATAGGACCCAATGGGGGATGGGGACTTACAGTTAACGCCCAACGCGCGATCCACCGAATGGGTGGGCGCTAATGCTAATAAAGTTGGCCGGTATCCCAGAGGGGATACCGCCAAACTCATGATCAGGCACTTAGGCTTAACAATAGGTTCATCAGATGTGATTGACTTTCCTACTGAGATTTGGAGTTAGAGTTTCCAATCCTAGCTTCCTCAAATTGTTTCCAACAGCTGTATTTCTGTTTTTCCTTTCTTTATTGTTCAGTGATTAGCAGTTTATAAATATTCTATGGAGAGAGCCTTAAGCGTGTCCCATGCTATTAGCAAATCCATAGACCCTTTTAGCAATAACGCATTTAAGAACCACAACTTTTAATCCTTACGTGTTCCTTTCAAAAACAACTAGTACTACTGGGACATGATCTGATAATACAGTTTGCTCAATCTCTCAGTTAATGATATGATAAGTCATTTATAACGCACCTGTACACAAGTGTTTCTAGGCGCAGTTCTAATCATAACAGAATTCCTTTTACCTGAGATTAAGAATAAGAGAATATGATGTATGCACCCTTGATTGAAAGGTATCGACCGTGGCTTTTGTATGAAGCGTTCTCATAGTGTCATTCAACCTGTGTTCCTTTTAGTCAGTCATTCAAAAGATACTTGTATTTGGCATTCTTATCTTCAAGCTCTAAAAACACAGTTCATACAAAAGAAAATACAAGTATAAAAATATTAGCAGTGGAAAAAAGGATCCAAACAATATCCAGTATTTACGGCAAACTGGGGAGTAGAGCAGAAGATTGCAGTACAAGGGAGTATAAACACTGGAGTTCAAAATATGAATCCCTGCTTTAATGGGTCAATGTGCGGCTATATACCTACCAGGATATAAATGCAGTATTTGTCGGGGAGAGCAGAGCTCCCAGCCACAGACTCTTACTCACCAATGTCCATGTTGTCAGGGCCATACTTGATGGTCCTACCTCTCAGCATATATAGAAAACGCACCATGGACCAGAGAATGAGGAATGACCCTTAGCATTTAGTTTACCATTTCAATTATATTGATGAACAATTTCTTAGAACAAATTTCAAAAATGTTTATTCTATACAATTCTTAAAAAGTAAATACATTTTCAAACATCAATTTACATAGCAAAATCAATACAAAATATTTCAAAAAAGACTTTACAGCTCACACATACATTTCTACCATTCATTCATTCATGCATTCATTCATTCATGCATTCTCATTCTAGAATAAACACACATTTCCTACACTTCATAAAAATGTGACTATATTGGTAACCAGTTTCACTTTCTAGTATTTCACAATGTCTGGTTCCCTTTTCCCATTATCAGGTGACACAATCTGTATATCAATGTTCCCACAGATTTTGTTGTCTACACGTGTTTCAGTAATCGTGATGGACTCCAAAACGAATGCCCATTTAAATAATGCAACCATCGTCAGGACAGCAAACAGGAATCTAAATGTTTCCTGTTTCAAATGGTAGGGTGCCCCACACCGCCTGTAAAAACAAACAAATAAAATCCATTGTCATTTCCATATATGTCATCCCTCATTGAATCTACAGTACATTCAATGTATTTCAAAATGACTTTTGAATAGTCATGTGGTCTGACTCACCTCCACATCAAATTCTGTGGCGGTAATCCAGATATAGGGACATCCCAAAATCGCCTTCAGGCTTCGACCTCAGACCTCAGGTCTTATCTAAGAAGCAAAAATAATTTATTGTCTGCAATCCAAAATGGAACAACTCAATCTTGATCGACAGATGCAAAAGTGCAGTACCCAATAACTAATTGTACTCACTTTCCTTATCTTCAGTGTGCCTTGTGATTTTAACACAGTATTCCCAATACTCTTTTTAGCTCTCATATGTGGTTGGAAATGTCAAGGTATTTATTTCTCTGAAAAACACATATCATGCAATTTATACCGCTAATGATGTAAACTCATGTCTTGCATAGTTATTCAAAATATCTCCAGATGAAGGCGAACCCTTCTCTACTTACTCTCGTCCTTTCTATTAGTCTGCGAACACCAGCTGTCACAGAAATCAGCTATTTATCATCCGCTTCCCAGGTTTTTTTCTTTTTTCTTTTATTTGCACATTTCGCAGCTGGGCCATTATCTCGTGCCTCACAACCTGTGGGACAATAAATATATAATTTATCCCAGAACGTCAGCTCTTCCTCCACTTCCTAATCATGTATATAGCCTTCAGGGGTGGGGAATATCCCGCTGCACTATAAGTCGTCATCCTCGGCTGCTATTTATCACTCTCGCCAACTATCTTGATGTAATTCAACACCCTACTGGGTTCATTTCCTCATCCTGCTGGATGAGTGCTGGCTAGTCTTCTCTAATTGGCTAATATACTAGCCCGGCCATTGATGTCTCCAAATTGGCCATAGTCACACATAAAACACATAAAAGGGTATTGGACATACTGTGTTAAAATCACCAGGCACACTGAAGATAAGGAAAGTGAGTAGAATTAGTTATTGAGTACTGCACTTTTGCATCTGTCTATCGAGATTGAGTTGTTCCATTTTGGATTGCAGACAATAAATGATTTTCGCTTCTTAGGTAAGACCTGACATCTGAGGTCGAAGCCTGAGGGCAATTTCAAGATATGTCCCTATATCTGGATTACCACCACAGAATTTGATGTGGAGGTGAGTCAGACCACATGATGATTCAAAGGTCATTTTGAAATACATTGAATGTACTGTAGAATCAATAAGGGATGACATATATGGAAATGACAATGGATTGTATTTGTTTGTTTTTATAGGCGGTGTGGCGCACCCTACCATTTGAAACAGGAAACATTTAGATTTCTGTTTGCTGTCCTGACGAAGGTTGCATTATTTAAATGCACATTAGTTTTGGAGTCCATTACGGCAACCGAAACACGTGTAGACAACAAAATCTGTGGGAACATTGATATACAGATTGTGTCACCTGATAATGGGAAAAGGGAACAAAACATTGTGAAATACTAGAAAGTGAAACTGGTGACCAATATAGAGAGTCACATTTTTATGAAGTGTGGGAAATGTGTGTAGCTAGAATGAGAATGAATGAATGAATGAATGGTAGAAATGTATGTATGTGAGCTGTAAAGTCTTTTTGCTATGTAAATTGATGTTTGAAAATTGATTTACTTTTTAAGAATTGTATAGAATAAACATTTTTGAAATTCGTTCTAAGAAATTGTTTATCAATATAATTGAAATGGTAAACTAAATGCTAAGGGTCATTCCTCATTCTCTGGTCCATGGTGCGTTTTCTATATATGATGTATTGCCTGAGGGACCAGTGTTTATAATCAGGCACCCCCTTTTGTTTTTGCCTACCTCTAAGTAACCATGCCCCATGAATAAAACATGCAGTACCAAATACCACATAGGGGAGGAGACATTCTCTTAGGAATCGTAGAGGTGGCCTCGCTTGGCGGATTCCTGCGTTGTTCAGAATACGTTGCAGGTACATGTGTCTCAAACAGTCAGTTTTTTACATAGTAATAAAAAATGCAGCATATTTTCTGATCCAGAACCACACATTGGGTACAGCTCTGATTGGGACCCCTGCCTCCTCTTAGTTAGGCAGGCTACTGGTAGGGATCCAAGCCTAAAGCAGATATAGATGGATTTCTCAAAGGGCACAAGGGTGGAGTCAAGGTAAGCCTTGAACCCCAGTTCTACTGCAGTATCAAGGTATTCTACACCAAACCTCAGTTTTGTGGCATTGACTCTAAGTTTATCGTACATGTGTTTTTTAACCTTGTTTCTTAAATCAATCAGATTCCATACCAATGGTACCTGGGGTTTAATCCATAGCTCAGGCACCCAATTCTAGAAAACAATCCTTCACATGTGCTACCCACTTTAGATTTTTCCCCTCTTCGTGACTCATTACATGTGACAACACCTTCCTATATACCTCCAACCCTTCCCAATCCAGATCCTGGTCCAGAACAGGTCTGTACAAAATCCGCTCTGCCACGGTATTGTTATCTAGTTCCAGATGCACCAGGGCTGATGGTGCTGACACAGGTAGGAGTAGTAATTTCTTTAGAAATGTATTTTCGCATACACATAGATCACAGGTGTTGATATATCTCCATAATTCCGAGCCATACATAGCTGCTGGGACTGCCAATACACACATTTAAAATAAATTGAAAAATAGCTGCTGGTACTGCTTGCTTATTATAAAGTTCCAGGGCAGGGGAAATTGCTCCCTGCCATGTTTCGTAAAGAAAGATGAAATTCCATCACAGTATTTGTTGAGAGATAATAGTGATTTTTTAACAGCTAGCAGATTCCTCAAACCGCACTCCAAGATAGTTAAAATGTGTGACTTGTTCAATACTGTCAACACAGGTATGCAATCTTAATATTCTCCTTTTTGCGTGCAGCGTCCTGAAGACTACCACTTTACATTTTGCTGTTTAATGAAAGGTGTAATTCAGATCATTTGTTTTCGAAAATGGTCAAAGCACACTTCAGGCCCTGGGGTGTTGAAGCCAGGAGGACTGCATCATCCGCATAAAAGAGAGCAGGATATTTATCTGTGTCCATCCTGGAGCTTTCCTGACACCCACTCATCAATTAATCGATAATTTCTTGTATATAATTAATTAATACAAATGGGGCCATGGTACAGCCTTGCCTTACCCCAATATTGACCCCCGAAGTTCTGGGTCTGTTCGCCCCTTGCCCCATATCTAAAAGTAACAGTTTTGGCGGCATATAGTGAACGTGTAATAGCAACCAGGTCAGACGGGGCATTGCGCTTCAACAGGATGTTCCACAATTGCGCTCTTGAAACGGTATCGAAGGCCGTTTTCAGATCTAAAAAGACAGCATAAAGATATATTTTCTTCAGTGAGATGTATTTAGCGATGATCAAAAACAGGATATAGCAGAGGTCTATCATACCCCTGTGACATGAACCCCCCCTGGATACAGGTGATTCCTTTTAACATATACAATTCTAGATAAGGTTTTCTACTAGCTATCTGCGCTGGGGACTATTTGTCCGATGTCCGTCTGGGACAACATTAAATTCCCCCCAATTCTCCCTTCAAAATAATTTTCTCTGGTGAAGTCCTCCTATTTTTTGACAGCTCTCTATAGAACCACTGAGATGTTGAAGCTAGACTGAAGGGAGTATTCGCCACATTTTATTCCAATATGACATATCAGCTCCCTCTGTCAGTTCCCTTTTCACTATAGATTTTTCCAAATACTGCTCTGCCATTTTAATAATAGTATTCGTATTCTTGGTTAGGATTTTAAAGCATTAAATTGGGAATGAAAAGCTGTCCCCATCACACCCTGATTCAACCAGTAGTAGGGATGTCCAACAGCACAAGGTTCAGGCACCATTGACCCTGTGAGGACCGCAATGCTCTCTGTGGCAATTAGGTGTACATATACAACCAATGGGAAGTTGAACGGGGATTGCTATGTGATTTGGGTGTAATATTGTATAGACGACAAGCAGAGAGCATGGTAGATATCAAGTAACCACTTCTAACCAATCATGTTCAGTATTTAAACATATTGCACCATATGCAGAGCATACTAGGTGGGTACAGAGTCCAGGACACAGCTCTTTGAGCTCCCTCCACACCTTTCCCTTCTTCTGATAGACTTTGAGATGATGTTCTGAGTTCTAAGTTGCACCAGAGAAGATGTTCCTGCATCATGTTTTCTGAAGTCTTCTTTAACATCTTGCCCTCCCTGTCCACTAAAAACCCTGCTTTTTGCTTCAATATGGTAGATCAATGCTTTATGTCATGCACCACAAAGCCCTCACCAAAGGCAGGTACAATTCCGAGAGCAGTGTCCGAAACTTGATTGAGAGCACAGAGGGCCAGCACAGCGTTTGTGCTGGGACTTAAGCAGGTCAGTGAGAGTAGAGGGGCTCGGAGATGGCGCAGCGCTTGCTACAGCGGCACACAAGGTCATGGTCCCCAACTCCACCCTGGCATTCGACCATTGCTAGCAACTGACTGAGGGAAATTAAGTGCAATAGATGGAGACCTGACCCGATTGTACCTGATGGGGACAAAACCTAGAGAGCCCTGAATTGCCCTCCATACAACCTCCTGGGGGGCACAACATTTTATGAGGATCAAGCATGTATTTTAAACTCTAACATGTCTTAGAGGAAACAGAAGAAAATATTATTTGTATGCATTTATTCTCAGAGCACTTACATGATTTGGACATATTGTTTTACCGCTATGAAGCAAATTAGAAATGTTACTGAGTTAATTAAACCCATCTGTATACTTGATTTACTAATATACCGAATGTTGAATGTTGTGTGTGGTTACTTAGAAGTACATATTTCTTCATCCATAGACATACACCCATTTCACTGAAAGGCAACAATAATTTAAAGAGCATATAAGGTGGTCAGGAGCCCTAAAAGTAAAACATATGGAGTTATTTTTGGCTTTCTTTTTTCCTTGACTGCTGCATGCTAGGGTAGTCATCTGGCACACCATATTATCCTGTTCTAACAAGGACTGTTTTAACTGCCTCAATTTGACCTTTACAAGTTTTCCTTTTCCTCCCCCGACACGAGCCATGCCATCAACTGTAGGGACCTTTGCAGGATAAGAGGATGAGGGTGCAGGCTTGGATCTAGAAGCAGACCCAGCAACACCGGCAGGCGCACTGGCGGAGCCATGGCAACCTGCAGTACCAAAGAGAACCACAGCTGACCTTGGCACAGAAGGGTACCCAGAACCAACTCAATACCCTGGAGCTAAGCTTGAAAAAGCATGCGTGTGATTATTAAGAATGGCGGGAACATATAATGCCTTCCCTGTCCCCAAAGTTGGACAAATGTGTTGGTTGCTCTGGCAAAGGGATCTGGACGCCAGCTGAAAAATCCCAGCAACTGGGTTTTCAATCAAGTGTCAAATAGATCTGAGCACAGCATCTCTGACGGCCCAGAAACAATTGGTGATGAAGCCCCCAATCGCTATTATCCACCCAATGTTTGGAGCAGCTGTCTGTGGTCAGATTGAGGGCCCTGGTAAGTACTCAGCTTGACATCTGATCCGATACCATAGGGAAAATCCCCAGAAAGCTAATGCCAGATGTGACAGGGCCTGCTTTCAGGCACTGTCAAAGTGGGCGAAAAGAATCCGTTCCACTCCAACACTTTGGCCGGTGCCAGAGTGAGGGCAGAACCCCTCCGACCCCATCTTACCTGAAAGATGTTGGCGGCGGGGTCAAGGAGGACCCCACCACAGCAGGAGCAGCGCCACTGGGAAGACACCGGAGCCGTGAACGCTGCTATCCCGCACGGTGCGGCAAGCATCACACCGGCCTGCCAAAGGACACGGCCCAGTAAGTTAGAATCAAGGGGTGCGGCAGTAGCAATAACACCTGTTGCCATAGTACAGAGCCTCATGGAGCCCAATAACCCACCAGGGAGGCTAATTTTATTAATCATAGTCCACACAGGGGCCTGCACAGGGGAAGTGAGCCCCACTAAACCACCAGGGAACTGTATTAGTAAAAGGCCCCGGGAAGGTATGAAACCATACATGACTCCTGGCAGCCATTACAGGCTCCACGTCAGGAATGCAGCAAGAATCAGGGCACGTCTTACTATTCCCTATGACACCTCCCCAGCCCTTCCCAAATAACACCCCCCGGAGGCAGGTAGGTGATTCGCCATGGTAAGTAACTAATCCTGGCAGAGGGTGTGGTATTTAAGTAAGTGTATGTGACTGCTGTGTGTAGCTTAGTTGGGGGGAGGACAGGCGGTGGTGGAGGCCTCCAAGAGACCAAAAGAGGTAAGAGTGGGCGTGTTGCGGAAGCTATTGAGGAAGTGATGTCTGTGGAGTATTTGTTAGTGATTGGAGAGCGTGAGGAGCAGAGGGAGAGTAGCGTAGTGATAGTGGCAGTGGTAGTAGTAGTTGGAAGTGGAGCTAGTGGGAGTAGGGGAGTAGCGAGTGTGGGACTGGCAGTAAGTAGTAGTATTGGTAGTGGGCGCGAAGGATAAGCATGAGTGCGAATAGGCAGTAGAGCTGTAGTAGGTAGTAGATGGCAATAGTGAGTGTTAATAACAGAGTAGGAATAGCAGTAGAGGGAAAGTAGAAGTAGTGACAGGGAGTGGGAGAATAGGAGTAGCTAGTAGAAAGAATAGAGAGAGAAAAGATAACAGAAGAATAGCAAGAGGCAAGGAAGTAGAGTGGGAGGAAAGGAACAACGGAGGTAGTGACAGTAACAAGTGACAGAGTTAAGAAATGAGAGAAGTCAGATCAAAAGGTGGAGGTAGAAAGGCAGAGTGAGAGATCAGGGGGACAGTAGTACTGTGAGAGGAGAACATCTGTAGAGACTAATATAAGTGAAGGGTCAGGTATGAGTGGGCATGAGAGAAGAGTGACACCAGTGAAAGAAGGCCCCATCCCTGACAACCTAAGAATACTACGCAGGATAGGTCACCGAAAGCTAGAAGACCTCAAGGGAGATAGTTACCCCACGTTGTAGGGAAATCATACTGAGCCCCAGAAAGAGTAACGACCACAGGTGGCACCAATCAATAGTACTAACATCCGTTAAGGATGCCTGTGTTAGGGAGGACAGTAACGGTCGCGGTAGGTAAAAGAGAGAGGGAGGGCCCTAGTGCCAATTCCCCAAGAACCCTTGGCCCAAGCTATTTGTAAAGTCGCAAGTAAACAACATTGGACTTAATGCCAGAGTCAGCTTGGTTATTTTTGCGGCAGGCCAGCCAGTCACACAGATTTGACACTCACCAGAAGAGTCCCCCCAACTTGTTGATGTAACGCATCGCCATCGCATTGTCCATCAGTAGATGGACCACACAGTGGGGAAACCTGCTTTCAAAGCACCTGACAACAAAAGAACTAAAAAGTTTCACTGAAGAGTTTATATGCCATAGTGACTCCCTCAGAGACTATAATCCTCCAGTTAAGACTGCACCATAGCACATGCCCCAGCCTTTCTGACTTGCATCTGATTCTAATTGCAGACTTGGAAGGCAGAGAAGATAGCCCTGCAGTTACACGCTTCTAGGAGACTTGTCCATCAAAGCCATTCTTCTTTTACATCAGTGGAAAATGGGACCCAACTGATTAAACTAAACTTCTGTGAAGAGCCTGAATCTTTAGTCTCTGGAGAGCCCTGTGATAAAGTAATATGGGAAAGACTTCCTGAACACAGGAAGTCAGAAGGCCACCAGATGCGTGACTGCTATGAATACAAGGCTGACAGCTCTACTGAGCTCTCTCCTAAGAAGATGTAATAGATTGATTTCTGGAAATGTATAACAACCTCCAGTGTCTGAAAAAGGTCAATTGTGCATAGAAGCGGGCGATTCCATCTGAGGCGCTGTTGATGAGAGGGCTTTCAAATTAAATAATTGTATCCCGGGTCCTGAGATACCCTGCCAGTCGTCTGAGAAGGTTGGTAAAGCACGAGGGTGCAAAAGACAGTATGAAGGGAAGGGCAGAGAACTGGTAACACCACCCCTCCCACAGGCACTGCAAATACTACCTATGGATGAGGTAGACATCCTTGAGATCCAACCTCACGAACCAGGCTCCTGACCTCAACTAAGCCTTTCAATATTGCAGTTGTCTCCATCTTGAAGTGATGGTACTCCACACAATGGCTCTGTTCTCTCACATTGCTCACAGGTCTTTTATTTGTGACCAAGAAGATGATGCTGATAAACCCCTTGCAAACCCTTAGAGTTAACTACCATCCTTTCCACAGCCTCATGGTTATCAAGTCCCTGATCTCCTGATGGACCAAATCCCAATCCCCTTTTGATAGAGTAAATACTCTCGAGGGGTGCCGCCGAACAGGATGACCTCCCCATGTAGTCTGCAGTACCCACACGTCTTGATAAACCAGCAGCACATTTGTTTTTTAAAGAATCTGAAGCATAAACTATACCTATCATGGGTTAAAGTCCTTCTTCCTCGACCACCTCTGTATCCTTGACCTCGTCCGCCTTGGGCCCTCTGATGGTAGAAGGGTTGCCTGGGTGTCTGAGAGAGGCTTAAAGCCTCACACTGCCTAGAGAGCAAAGGGCCTGCTGAGCAGAAGCATTGACCGGCCACACAGCCCTCTGCAACTGACCCTTGGAAAGACCCGGGGGTCGGGAGGGTAATTTTCTTCAAAAGATGAATGAGCCTTCTCGAATGATGTAAACATGCCCACATAACAACCTCATTCTTTCACAAACTCACCCCAAAGGTCCTGAGCCCTCTGCATGTCTGGTGTCTGGCAGGTTCGCAAGCTTGGTGCTGATTTTCAGAAAGCTAGCCTTTCTCGTGTCCTGTAAAATAGTGGAATTTGTGTCCAACAAAAAACGAATAGCTCCTTGAGTCAAACTACTGACCTTCACAGGTCAGTAGTTTGCCACCAAACCCCTAAGCCGCTTTGGCCTTTTCGACCAGATCCAAAATTGTAATCAGTGGACCAGAAATGTTTAACAATCTATTTTAGCAAGACTGACAGGTCCCATCTACCCCCTTCAAAATATCGCTACCACTTCTCAAAAAGAAGGTTACCATTTTAGGATCACAATGCTCTACTTCTTCAAACCTGAAACTATCATGCGCATTAGTCCCCCAAGGAAAACACCCTGTGCAGCCCACCCGTAAGCGAGCACACAGGTTCATTGCTGAAAGGATGTGGAGCAATAAGAAAAAAGGAACAACTGTTTATGAGGAGGGTTTTATAGTGGAGACTGGTGCGTTTTGCAGAGGGGAATTATGGTCTTTGTAGTTCTTTTCATTTTTTTTCTCCTACTGTTCTGGAGCAAATGAAGACATAATGCTGCATAGTAGGAAGCCTCCTGTTGAAAAAGTAAAAGTGAGGCAATGTAATAATTAAAGACTTGTTTATTCAAGCCTAGTTCAAGCGACAGCAGGCACCACCTCTAAAGGCAGGACCCAACTGAAGATCTTCAGAACTCCATATAGAACTCCACAAATAATAACACTCTAAGAATACCATGACTTAAACAGAACACTGAATAGAACACATGAACAGAACATTGTGATTGGTCTGGATCCACACTCAGAACTATATTACCTTGTTAATAATTGTTCAATACATGTCTACCTAATTAACACACATATAGGTAGACTCAACACACCTTCCCCCTTTCAATAACACTGGTTTACTCTAGTACATAATCTCGCAACCAAAGAGGTTTACCTCTTCTTCTTTCTGTGCTGGTACTAATATTTGTGTCCTGTTGAACACTCTTACTAACCCCTCCAGATTCATTCACTAACTCATTGTCATTGCCATTATCATCTCCATCACTATTTTCTCCATCCTCTACTGCTTGTCCATTGTTATTACATTTCACTAATTTGGACATGGACCAGCATTCCCCACCTTCCATTATGACCTCATTCCCTCTCACTACCGCTATCTTCTTAGGCCCAATAAATTTGCTCTCGATACATTTAGGAGACAACCTGGGGTTTTTTACATATACAAATTCACCTTTTCTCCATACCAAACTCTTGGATTTCTTTTCTGTGTCAAACCTTTCCTTGTATGCATTTTGGGCCTCTTTGATAAGTGTCACAATTTTATTCCTATCAATATTCACACTCTTGGCCAAGTCAAGCCACCCTGGACAGAGTTTAGTACCTGGCTGCCTGCCCTTGAGAGACATAAATGGTGAGACCTTGGTAACAGTGTGGGGCGTCGTGCAGTAATTCCAAACCATTTCCCTCAACACTTTCTGCCACTCTAACCCTGCCGCCATTGCTAACTGCAAGCCTCCCTTTACAAATCTGTTTGCCCTCTCTACCAGCCCATTAGCCCTGGGTTGATAGAGTGCTGTTCTGTAATGCCTTATCCCAAACCTTTTGAAAAACTCCATCTTGTCAGAACAAAATTGGACGCCATTATCTGAAATTAATTCCGTTGGGAAGCCTTCCCTGTAAAATGTTTCTTCAAAAAGTGATATCATTTGGGCCGTGGTTGCTTCACCAATTGCCTTCCACTCTATCCACTTTGAGTGGTAGTCTACTAACACTATTAAGTATTTGAGATTCTCCCCCAAATTCTGTAGTGGGCCCATTAGGTCCACAGCCACCTTTTTCCAGGGTTCACCCGGAACACTAACAGGTTTAATGGGTGCTTCCCTCACCACCTTACTTTTATCACTCCTCTCACACTCTCTGCAGTTTCTCACACACCTCTACTTCACTGTCAACTGCCGGCCACCAATAAGATTCTCTGATGTATCTTTTGGTTCCTCCCATCCCTAAATGGCCTTGGTGAGCTATACTTACAAGCTTGGACCTGACATTGCTGGGTGGAATCACTTTGGTACCCTTCCTGAGCTTTATACCATCTTCTGATAAATTCAGCTCATCTTTTATACAGTAAAAGCATTCAAATTGTTTTTCTACCATGTTTTTGTGGGGCCACCCTGTCCTGGTCCACACCTTGACTTGTTTCAATATAGTATCTTCACTATCAGCAATCTCCCATTCATCTCTACTTATGGCATTGTATTCAACCTCAGCAATACTCACACCCTGCTCTAATGACGCTTCCTCTGAATCCTTGCCCTCCACCGGTAACCTAGACAAACAGTCTGCTACTACATTGTCTCTGCCAGCTATGTACACCATCTTGAAGTCATAGGCTAGGAGTTCAATCATCCATCTAGAAATTCTGGGTGATCCTTTGGCCCACTCTACACTACCTAGTAGTTGGACTAAAGGTTTGTGGTCAGTTTTTACCGTAAAAGTTTGACCCCATAAATAGAATTTGAAATGTGCTACAGCCCACGAGACCGCCAATGCCTCCCTCTCAATTACAGAGTAGTTTTCTTCCGCTCCCTTCAATGGCCTTGAGGCAAACGCAATTATATGTTCGGTCTTACCAGAGTCCACCTGAGACAACGCTGCACCTAGACCCATATTGCTTGCATCAACCGATAACACAGTTTTTCTTCCCGACACAAAACCTCCCAAGGAGGGTGCTTGTACAATGCACTCTTTTATTTTCCTAAAAGCTTCATGGAATTCACCCGACCACACAAACTTCACATTCTTTCTCAACAACTCTCTTAACGGAGTGGAGATGGTGGCAAAACCATTTACAAATTTGTGATAGTACTCCGCCAGCCCCATGAATGAACGTAACTGATCTTTGTCACGTGGCTGGGGAGCACTGCTGATACTATCAATAAGGGACTTTTTTGGAGCAATACCATCGCCAGAAATTCTATGACCTAAATAGTCTACTTCTCTAACAGCAATCTTGCATTTTTTCCTTTGTACAGTCAAACCGGATTCTTTAAGTCTCACTAGGACAGCCCTCAAAATCTCATTGTGTTCCTCCTCATTTTCAGCAAACACTAGTATGTCATCCTGAAACACTTACTTTCCTTAGGCCTCTAAGCACTTCCTCCATCACGCTTTGAAAAACAGAAGCAGCAGAGGCTAAACCAAAAGGCATGCGTTTGTATTTCAACACTCCCTCAGGAGTGATAAATGCTGTGAGATGCTGGCAACCTTTGGACAACGGAACCTGATGATATGCCGCTGACAAGTCAATGATGGAACATACTTTCGGTTCCCCCAGGGTGGAGAGAGTCTCCGATATGTTAGGAAGAGGATGTCTCTCTACAACAATGTTCCGATTGAGGCTGCGTAAATCTACACATAGTCTCAGATTTCCATTTGCCTTGGCTACTAGTACAACCGGCGATAACCATTCTGTTGCTGTTATAGGCTCAATTACTCCTTTGTCCACCAAGTCACTCAATTCTACACGAAGCTTACTTCTCATCTTCAATGGCACTTGTCTAACCTTGTGTATCACCGGTTGCGCATTATTCTTTAGTTTGATATGGTGTTCAAAGTTTCTAAGTTTCCCTAATATCTCAGAAAACACTTCAGGGAACTCTTTAGTCCAGACGTCATCTTCCACTTCAGCAATAGATATTGGCTGGGGAGCATTTGCCTGTATTCTTACACCCAAGCTCTTTTGTTCTTCCCATCCTAATAAAGAGGCTCCCTTGTTTGCTACCAAAATGTTGGCCTGGCATTCTTTTCCTTTGTAACTGACAGATGCAGCAAATTCCCCCAAGATTTCTATTGTAGATTCTCCATATCCACAGGCTCTAACATCAGTGGGTTTAATTGCCCCTTCACCCTTCTTCAATATATCTACTAAAGTGTCCCTTGAGATTATAGTCCAGGGAGAACAAGTGTCTACTTTCATGACTAAACTGCGCCCATCAATCAGAAAAGTGTCCGCCGGTCCTTTAGCCTCGCCTGAGATAGCCGAAATTTCGAAAACAAACTTGGCACTTGGTTCCTGGGAGGCTGATACTTCTTGAATGTTGTAATTTCTCCTGACCGATTCCTCAATGCTGGCTCTGTTCTCTACCCTGGGTTCGATGAAATTTATAGAGGTAGCTTTGCATACATTTGCAAAGTGTCCTCTATTCTTGCACTTAAAGCATTCGGCAAATTTGGCAGGGCACGACGGAAAGTTTGCACCATGTCTGGGGTTACCACATCTGGTGCACACATTTCTCGTATTCCAATTTCCTTTCTTTACACTGGGAATGTTTGGCCTCTTCTTCTGGTCTATTGCACATACTGACATGGTGGTCGGATTTTGTTTGTCACCCTTCAGCTCCTTAACATATAATGATGTCTGTTCGATGCTCCTGGCTAATTCGAGTGCCTCATCCAGTTTCATATCTTTGGCCAGTAGCTTCTCTTGGATTCTGGCGTTATTGGTGCACCTGAGTAACTGATCCCTGATTAGAGAATCAGTCAGATGCTCAAATTCACATGAGTAACTTAATGACCTCAAGCAGGCGACATATGATTCAACTGACTCTGACTGTTCTTGTACTCTCTGGAAGAATTTATGTCTTTCAAAGCTGACGTTTTTTCTGGGCTCAAAATGGTCCTGTAGTTTTTTGAGGGCCAATGCATATTCATCCACATCACCCGCCTCCAACATCTGGTCTCCAGTCAGCCAATCAAAAATCCTGCATCCTTCTGTGCCTAAATTGTGAACTAACAGAGCTTTTTTGCGAGCTGAAGAAAATCTATCACCGCCCATTGCCACCAAGTAATTCTCAAATGTGTCCTTCCACTTGTCCCACCTGAGGGGGGGCCGCCAGGTTCATTGAGGAATGAAGTAGGTGGAGAAATTGATGCTGCCATGATGAGGAAAACTGGCCAGCTATGAGTGTGTGTGGTAAGTGGCTATGGTGGCTGTCAAATTTGTTCACAGTGTGAAATGTAAGGACTCCTGAGTTCCTTTTATATAACTAATTTTCTGGAACGAAATCTCTTCTTTCGTAAAAGCAGCGTTGTTTTTTTTTTTTTTCTTTTATTAGCTGACGTCACAGTGGAGACCGGGGTCTTAAAGATGGTGCCGAGTCGTTGCTGGGCAACCAGTGTCACAATGGAGACCAGGGCTCGAGTTGACGCTCTCTCTTGTCTGCGCGCCTTAGATCAGCTGGGAACTGCATGCGCTAGCACAAAGCATCGAGGGGCGGAGCTAGCGCTCAGACAGCTGAGAGCCTCGCTCGCGGGCTCGCGGGAAACTCGCTCGCGGGGCCTGCTCTGATGCAGCAGCTCGAGGGGCGGAGCTAGCGCTCAAGCAGCTGAGAACCTCGCTCGCGGGGAACTCGCTCGCGGCTCGCGGGGCCTGCTCTGATGCAGCAGCTTCTCGCGCAGCTCATGCATGGCTCGCGCTGCTCCTCTGCTGCTCTCCCCCCGATTACATGGACTTGCCTGTTCGGTTTCCTTCCTCCGCGGTGATCCTCATAGCAACGCAGGAGGCGAACAGCAGGCCTGCTCTCTGGTAGCTGTGCACGGCTCCCTTCGCAGCTCCTTTTTTTTTTTTCTTCCGAGCGGACTTGCCTGGATGGCCTCGCCTGCTTCTTCCTTTCTTCTCCGCCCACGATCTGCCTCGCCTGCTGTCGCTGATGCGGGGCGGAGGCAAACCAGTGCCGGCAACTTTGAAAACACCGATATAGAGTTGCTGGGACCGGCGTCCGGGTCCGTAAACAAATCCTCGTCGCCAATGTTGAAAAAGTAAAAGTGAGGCAATGTAATAATTAAAGACTTGTTTATTCAAGCCTAGTTCAAGCGACAGCAGGCACCACCTCTAAAGGCAGGACCCAACTGAAGATCTTCAGAACTCCATATAGAACTCCACAAATAATAACACTCTAAGAATACCATGACTTAAACAGAACACTGAATAGAACACATGAACAGAACATTGTGATTGGTCTGGATCCACACTCAGAACTATATTACCTTGTTAATAATTGTTCAATACATGTCTGCCTAATTAACACACATATAGGTAGACTCAACACCTCCACGCCATGCCATGACATGGAATCGGTGGCATGCAGACCGGCGTGACTAAGCTTTTTACAGTAAAGTATCCGTGCCACGTGCACCACTATGTGTACAGAATGCTACTCACACATGGTGGGCAGGAGAAGTAAGGCAAAAGGGACATATGCAGAGAATCACCAAAACTTCTGAAAGGGAAAGAGATGTTCAAAAGGAAAAATGTCTAGAGCAGAAACGGAATACAATCTAGGGTGCTTTTGCTGCTGGATATGGTACCACGCTCCAACAGGTTCCAGCCCTTGATAAACCACCTAGAAAGGGGAGCTAAGGAGACAGAGGATGAGGTGCATGCGTACATGAATGCGCCCTGAAGCTGTGAAAATGCGCGTCCCCGCCTTACACGTTTTCCAGATCCATACACCAGACTCGTGTCCACTCGACCCATTTTCAGAAGGCATATTTGTTGCAAATGCTAGGCTGTTGAACTTGGAAAAAACAGCTATCACTTAATGAGTCATTTGCTTTTCCTCGATGAGGCCTCATTAAAAATGTGCATGTGGCTATCAACTTATGCCTTAGCCCATTACTTAAAGGCTGTAGATGTTGGCAAATTAGGAAAAGAGCCTCCGCTCTTGACAACTCCACATAGTGTGTGCAGTCATAGTTGCGCATGTGCCCCCATTGTTCAACGAATGACCTCAGCCCTGTCCTTTATGAACAGCTATGTTTGAGCGGGGGTTCATTGGGTTGCCAAGGCAACACTTCGGTCTAGAATATTCCAAAGCAGCAACAGCTTGTGGGACAGTCTTTTGCTGCCTTTACTCTAAATTTATTTACAGCAGTGTTTTGAGTGATGACAAAAACTGCTTCATTGCTCACCAATCTAAAGAAAACGTCTCATAAATACTGTAATGAAGTCCCCTTCCTGGAACTTGGGACCACCAAGGTGGTGTCTCAGGTGCCACCCTGAGCAAGTGGATGCTGGGCCAGGGGGCGTTATGGGGAGGATCCTCCAGTCGCACTAGCGTGGTCTTATTCACATGGTAAGGAACAATCACAGTGCTGTACATGATGGGGTCAGGGTCATGAGCCTGTCAATGGGGGTAGGACAGGGACCCTCCTCAATCTGGGGCAGAAGTCTCACTAAGACAAAAACCAGAACCAGCACTGACCCAGATATGTGAAGTGGAAATTGGGGGGCCACAGTCCCTGAAAATGCCACACGTGCCACAAATGTCATTCCTGGTGCCACTCTATTTCCTAAAGACTCCCAATGCATTTGCTGGCCACAGTTCTCTTTTTCCTGTTCCACCTGGGTGCAGCCAAGAAAACCCAGACTGGAATCCAACGAAGGGGAAAACAGAAACACATTAACTAAGATGCAGTTGGAGCCTTCATCACATCCTAACATCAACCAGAATCTCTGAGAAGCACAGAACCTACTACAACAGAAGAAACACAATTTTAGTCAGCTGTTAAAATCTGAGCACAGCTGCCAAGTCAACCTTCAAGGGAAGAGAAGGAATCAAGCAGCTCACATCTATAAGGGGTAGCCCCTGTGTATCTCCCAGGACTACATCCGCTACTAATGAATAGGCTAAATCCCCCAATTTCGACATCAGTGGTCACAACATGGAAATACCTTTTTCAACCCCGGCACCTAATCATAACTCTGATCAAACTCTCAAAGTTCAAGCTGTCAATGGCAATATTTTACCAAAGCAGCAGTCCGCGCGAAATGTGCGAATACGGAAATCCTAAATGCCAAGTAACAAAGACTCCAGCAACCAAGCCGTCATTATGGACCAACAAAACTTTGTCATCTCTAACATTGGGAAGGTAGTAGGAAGAGAGACTAGAGAATCATTGCCAAATAAAGTGCTTGCCTGGTTGCGACAACAAACAGGCCCTGAGGTAGACTGTCCGACCTGAAGTTTATACACAGAATTTATTTGAGCGATTGGTGCTCCTTACCAAACAGTGGGCCTCATTACGAGAATGGAGGTAGCCATCCTGGCTGCCTCCGTTCCGGGCTCCATTACCGGGTTCCTGCAATGGGGATTTACCGGGTTACTCCGAGATAGGAGGACCCGGTAAGTCCTCCATGCAGGAACCCATCCCCATTCCCATTTGAGCCCCCATAGGGCTCAATGGGAATGGGGAGGGAGGTAATAACGGGCAGATTACCAAGCGTGTGATCCCGGTCCCGCGATGGGAAGCTCGTAATCGACGCTCCCGGAATGAAGGGGGCCGGTGCTGTACCGGCCCCCTTCATTCCAGGAGCGCCATTTTTATAATGAGGCCCAGTGACTGTGTTATTGTGGGCTGTGGGGCCAGTACTTTGCCACACTATTTTAGTATATATATATATATATATATATATACCTTCCTAGAGGGGCTTCAATCTGTAAACTAATACTTTAAAACTGTTCAGTCAGAATGTTATCTCTGTTAAGGGTACTGTCATAGTATTGGGATGACTAGCACCTCATGTGGTTTATAGGTTGTATTCTTATTTCTCTTTATGTTTCATGTTTTTTATGTTGAATTGTGTCCCGTTTGTATGCGCCATCATGCCTACGAGTCCTATATATATAAATACATTGTCCTTTCATTAATTAATTCCATTTCATTTCTTTTTATTTCACGTACCTCCAGACTCACAGCATGACAGAGAAACAGCAGGGAAATCAGCAGAGATTGTTGGTAAAACTGTGCTGGAAAGCGTGGAGGGGCATGGTGGGTTTTTAAAGCCTCTCACCTGGGTTCTCATGAAAAGACAGGCACAGATTGGTGCAGAGTGTAGGTGAGTGCTGTAGCCAATGGAGGGGGGAGGGAGGCACAGAAAAGGGGACCGAAGGAGAGGCACAGTGTTGGTTGTTTGGGTGAGGGCACAGGAGCACCTGAAGGTGGACCAAGACACCAGGCGGAGGACGGACGGAGGAGTGGAGTGCTTGAGACTTAGTAGCAGAGCATGTGAGATATTTGTGAGAGAAAGTGGTACCAGTTGTGTGTAGTGTAGCATATTGCAGTGTTGTGCAGTGTACTTTAGGAAGTACGGTGGTATAGAAGGTGGAAGAGAGAGGGGAAAAAAGATAAAGTTGGAGATAGCAGTAGAGGAGTGAGGGTAGTGTTACGCTCACCTGGTATCCACAGGGACGCCATCCAGCCGGGTTACTCGCTGGTATGCTTCTCAGCTCTGCCCAGATGTGGTCTGCGGGGAAAGTTCTGCCTGAAAATACAGGCGGACTGTGTTCAGGACTGACCGACCAGGGTAAGTATCCTCCCTTCACCCCCGTATAATATCAGCCCCTGTGGGCCCTCTCCTCACCTGGTGGTAGAATTAGGCGTGCTCTCCGTCCTGCCTACTTTGCAGTGGCACATTGTCATGTGCGGTCCAGTTACTTCACTGACACCGGCCCGTTTGAAATTGTTCAGGTAGGTCTTATTGCTGTTCTTTAGTTTTGTTGCTATCCTGCATGCCTTTCTTTATTTAGAATGTCTCTTTTTCCTCCCTTAGGTATGCAGAGCTTCAGCACGGCGAACTGGCCTGGTTGAGCCCCGCTGGTAAAAGATGGCGCATTAAGAGCGCTATGATGCGGTAAGAAGGCGCTATGCGCAACGCTGCAAAGTCTTATTTGCCTTTGCTAACCTGTGTTTTCCTTCCTTGTAGGTCGCGGTGTTCTTCAACGCAAGTAGAATGTCCGGAATGGTGCCAGCCATGACGACACGCCAGGTAAGTCTTTTGAGCAGTTCGTAATTTACAAATGTCTCTACTGCTTTCTTTAATGTTGCCTCTATCTTCCTCTTTCAGATCGTGCTGTCCGGGGGGCGTGCTGATTCAAGGAAGCTGTTCTCAGAAGCTGCGAGTGGTTAAAGATGAAGACTGCAGGTAAGATGCTGCTGCTAATGATGTTCCTTTTGTCTCCTTGCAGGTTCTGCTTCTCCGAGGTTCGAGGGAATAGCTGGACACGGTGAGCGTCACGCTGCAAGCTGCAAAGTAACGTGAAGCCTGTTGTCTTGCACGGGTGTGGTTTAAATAGTCCCAACAAAATAGTCCAGGTAAAGTAGTCCCTAGGCTACCATACCCAAAACACTAGACCGCATAGCTTGGTTCCTGGGAACCAAGCTATGTGGATGCCTCCATGTTGGCTGGCAACTCAAGAAGTAGTTCACAAGCACATGTTTCTCATGGTGTATGAACCTGGCGCCATAGGCACCAGGAGTGGCCCCAACAGAGCTTTGGAAAGGATGCCTGGCTCTAGAGGCCTGAGTCCTGACTCCATCTGGCCAATGGGTTTGCCAGAGGGGATTTTGGGCGAGGGTCGTGACAGGTAGTAATTTGTGTGTGAAGGAGTGAGTGTTAGGAAAGAGTGAGGCTAGTAGAGTGGTGTGAAGGAGTGGGGTGCAGGGCTGTAGGAGAGGAGTTAGTGTTAGAGTTGGGGATAAGAATAGTGTTAGTGTAGTGGAAGGGTGAGCTGCAGGTCACCTTATCCATGAGCTTGGGGAAGAAGATGGAAATAGTGCAGAGGAAGATTTGAAGCAGTAGTATGAAAAGGGAGGCGCAGTAGTAGTGCAGTGAGTGGAGAGTATTAATAGTGTAGAGAGGGCGAGTAGTAGTATGGAGGAGAGTAGGAGTAAGTAGTAAGATTGGGAGAAGGTAACATCAGAGGGTGGTGGTAGGTGGTAGAAGGAGAGACAGAAACATCAGCGAGATAGAAGAGAGAGATGTAGAATGGAAACGGTGGGTTGAGTGGATGGAGGAGAGTAGTAAGGGGATAGAGTGGGGCTTGAGTCTCTGCACCCTGAAAGAACTAACCAACTGTAGTGTAGGGCCAGTTAGGAAGTCCCTGAGGAAGAGCCACGAGCCAACATTTACAGAAAACCCCTTTAGAAAATGCCAGAGACTATACTTTAGGTATTACCAGTCAGTAGCACTAACCAGGAGTTACAGATGCCTGGGTTAGGGAGGAAGGGCCACGGTAGGCAACAGAGAAAGGGACGGCCCTTGCGCCACTTTCCAAAACCCTTTTTGAGTCTGGTGCGATACATTGAAGAACCTGTCTATTGTTTCTGTTGAGTATCTGATAATTCCTTACATAAAGCTGTGTTTAAAACTCCCTGAGCTTCCCTGAAGTCTCTATGAGTTATTAAGGCCATGTATGACTAGTGATGGACTGCCCAGTCGGGCATTCGGTCCTGGACCGAACGAGTCTGGCAATGGCAACCAAAGTGGGCCTTTTTTTGGGTTAAGTGTGGGCTGTCTTGAACTTCACTAATGCATGCTCCACATTGGACTAAAATCAATAAAGTGCAATGCGGGTAACTTGCTTTCAGTGGATGGACAGATGGATTGTGCGAAGCACTGAAATGTTTCCACTTTGGACCAGGCTCATTAATATGCACAAGCTTTGATATCTTGAGGAATCTGTGCAACGTAATGCGCAAGTGCCTGTTTGCGTCTTGCCGCTGCTCGTGCCAATGAAAATTACTTCATTCAAACTACCCAGCACGTGGTACGTCACATGCCTATTTGTCATCCACTGGGCTGCAGGCGCACCCACGGTCAGTCAATCAGCAGCACGCATTTGGCAGAGCGCAGAAAATTTTAACTAGGGGATGAAGTCAGACTGCTTCCTGCGGCCTTGAGAGTAAGGAGCTGAAGATTGTTAAAATCTTAATGTGCCATTTTTGTTTGACTCATCGAGTTTCGCTCACTCTTATTGCTGCAGTTTTGAAGTTTGCACTATTTAGATATAAGTGCACTCTCCGGCACTGCCGACTGTTTAACAGCAGAGATAATTGTTGCTTCACGTCACTAAGCCTGGGTGCTAGAGCAGAGAGGCCCAGGGCCTTTCTCTTCTCTATTGCCTAACCTGTTCAGCACTAGTTTTACTCGCCAACACTGTCCGATACAGCTGCAAGCAGAATGGTAGGCTCCCTGCTCAGCTCATCATGAACAAGGTAGATATTTTACAACTTATGTTAGAGCCCTTTATATATGAATTGTTAAAAAGGAAGGCTAACCCCAGACACGTCACACACATACATAAATGAGTCCTTGTAATTAGGCCTACATCTACTTAAAGATGTGTGTATGGCCTATGTGTACATAATTGGATAACTCAATTGGTTGACCACCTCTCCTTGCACCAAGTCAGAAATGATAAGAAAATAATTCAATATTATTATTATTATTATCTTTATTGTTTTTGGTTTGTATAAACATTTACAACATTATTTTCAATCAAAATGTACAATAAAAGATTACAAAAATACAAAACCTTTTTGTATAAAAACAATATCAAACATACATACACATTACACATTAATACACTCAATTCCAAATACCAGATAAAACTTGATTTGCCAATAACAAGTTAAAACATATTGACAGAGCTTCCTTAAGAATGTTATCAAACCAGAACTGCATATACCAAAATTTAAAATGTCATGCCAATTACATTAGAATACTTAGTCGGAACATAGACAATATCATACTAAGTCACATATAATTCTCAAAAATTCATTAATCTGTATTTTTAAAACCGTGGAGTTACCGTGAAGCATTTCATACCACAAGTTGGCTCTGTTCACAGTAGAGATATCATTTACAAACACTGCAAAATATTCAATTCTTTGTTTCAAAAGTTCCGGACATACCAACAATAAGTGCATTAACGATTCGATGACACCATTTACATTGCAATGTCTACAAAACTTGATTTCCGCATCATTTCTATTACTTATATTCTGGATTTCACAAGTATTTAGAACATTAAAATGAAATCTCATAGTCAGATTTCTAAAAACTCTAGATGGATATTTTTCTATATATTTCTCGGGGGCAGGTTTCCACTTCCAAAAGGATATTGCTTGAGAATTCAAGTGAGAGTTGAGTATCACCACATTATTATCCAACCAATCAGATGCTTTTAACAGTTCTTTCACTTTACCTGGGTTCATTATGAGAATCTCCATAGATAAACCTAGATCACATAATAATTTGGCATATTCTCTTTTAAGATCACACATAAAAAAACCCTTCTAGATCTATTCCCAGAAAGTAATACAACATATTTACATCAGACACAAGGCATCTACGTAATAATGATAGCTTCTTCTAATACATGATACTCTTTAAGGAAGGTAGGCCCAACTCCTATCGGAACAGTTCCATTGGTACACATTTCGGGATATGTCTCAATACCTTTCGACACACTTCAGCTTCAATTATTTTCAGATAGGGTACCAAGTCTTCTGAACAGAACTCAAGACCATATGTCAAACGTGGGATTGCCTTTATGCAATAGAATAAAATGCAAGCGGTTAAAGTAAACCTCCCATATCTTCTCTCCACTATTTTCATCTAGTTGGCAATAACAGAGGCTTTTAATTTGAGATTGTTTCTTATAAAACCAAGTGTATGTGTGGTGGTATAGCCCAGATATTTCAACACAGGTTTATTTTTTAACTTTACACCACCACAAGAGACCGAAAAAGTGTCTTGTTTTATAAGTTTTGCACCTGTGTAAAATATTACTGTTTTGTTTGGGTTTATCAAGTTTTCTATCTTGTATAAAATCTTCAAATGCTTTTATCGTTCTTTGCAGGCCAACCTTTGTTCCATCAAATAAGAGAAAATCATCCGCGTACGCGATCCATTTTATTCTAATCTTACCTAATTTTGGTGAGGCTAAACCACTAGGGTCCAAAAACATTCCTGCCTTGGATACATAAAGATTAAACAGCGTAGCTGCCAATCTGCAACCCTGTCTTAAGCCATTGTGAGTCATAATTTGGTCAGACACTAAACCTCTAGTATTGAGTTGCACCCTCATTACTGTATTTGAATATAAAGCTATTACCAGCTCTAATAAACTTTTTTCAATGCCCAGGTCATATAACGTCTTCCATAGGATATTCCTATCGGCCATGTCGAACGCCATGGATAGGTCCATTGAGGCTAGATATAGGGGTTGCTTATCTTTCACTCTAGCCTTACTCTGTAAATTCGCTACAACTGACCCACCCATGTCTGTACCCATTGCCTGTCTAAATCCTATTTGTCTTATATCCAATATGTTATTAGCTTTTATCCATATATTCAACTCATCTAATACTAAAGATGCAAATATCTTAGATTCAACATCTGTCAACATAATTGGTCGATAGTTCAGAGGACTTCGGCGATTTCCTTTTTTATATATTAATATGACGTGTGACATCTTCCAGGATTTGGGTATTTTCTTCTCACTCATGATAGTACTATAAATACAATTCAGTAGACCAGCCCACATTGCTACATTGTTTCATTGTAACAAATGAGAGGTTGTTAGGACCTGGAGTGGTTCTTGCCTTAACCTTCTTTAGGTGACTAGAAATATTCTTAACCGAGATGTACAATGACCATGGCTGATTACTGGTGTATAGAACTGGTGGATAGGCATCAGGGTACTTATATAGCTTCTCAAAGTATTCAACCCAAATGTTACCAGCTATTGGGTTCATTGTCAACTGCATCTGAGTTACTTCTGTGCCGTTGATAATGGACCATATGTTCCTGGAGTTACCATATTCTAAGGCAGAAATCATTGCCTCACCATCTTTTTGTGCCATAGTTGCTCGATGTGGCAGAAGCCAATTTTTAAAAGTTTGTTTACAATGCTTTATTTTGCAGCTCAATTCTATTGGCTTTAAATTTAGCTTTTTTAAAGTACGCAATTCTTTTCTAAAATTGGCCTTTCTCTCTTTTACTTCTATATCAAAGGTGTGCGTGCACATTTTTATAGGAGGTTGCAGATTGTGTTTAATGACATTAGCCTTCTCCAACATTTGGGCAACATAGGTCTTGAAGCATTCTCCTGAGTAAGTTACCATTTTCCACTCTAGCGGAAGAGTTGTATAATCATGTAACATCAAAGTATTTATCTTAGTTATGTTATCTGGAGTCCATTTTACCTTAGTGCCTGCAACATTGACAATGAAGTTCTCCATGCAGAATTCCTCCTCTTTCTTTTCTTTTAACCATGGAAAGTTTGTTGAAATCATTGCATGGTCACTTTCAACTAAACTACTCACATTCAAGATACATGAAGCTTCCTGGAAGTAATTGCTCACAAAAATATTGTCCAAAATAGAATTAAGACCTCGTGCTTGCCATGCTGGAGTGGTGTTATACATTGGCTGCATGCCCCAACTGAGCATGAATTCCACCCATAAGCTCCCTCTGTATACTTTGTTAAATGCTCCAGCACACTCAGAACATGATGCCAGGATCCAGGATGCGACACCATTTTCCAAATTGCAGTCTGCATTCAAGTCACCTGAAAGCAACAATGCACCACCCGTATTTGTGTCCATCCAGTCACTTATCTTTTCGTTCAGCATGTCGAACAGATTTAAAAGCTGTTCATTTGAGTGTTTGGCAACATTCCAATAGATATTCATCATCATTATATCAACAACACCCCTTTCTGTTGACAGTTTAAAAGTACCGATGATTGCATAGTCCAGCAACAGTTGTTCAGTAACCATTGTAATATTGGTTTCTGACCGGTAAACCAATGTGAGTCCTCCACTAGGACGACCAAAAGGTCCCTTTTTCGCCTTCAAATTTATTATACCATAGCCATCCCACAGTAGATTACTGGTTGCCCAAGTCTCTTACAAAAACACAAAGTCATACTCTTCCAACAGTTTTACAATTTTTGAATTGGCAATCAAATGCGAGCATCCCCTCGTATTCCATGATACAAGGCTGAATGATGTGTTTTTGCTAAAGTGGATCCTTCAATGATTTTAGCTTGTATATGGATTCCCTTAGTGATAAAGCTCACCATCTCCATTCCTGCATATCAGAGTTATGGAATTTGGCCTCGGCCATGGACACCATACCACCTTCCATACATGCTGAGGCCTGTGACTCATTTGTTTTTATACCTTGGTTAGTGATGAGCTTCAGGAGACTTTCAATCTTACTGGGAACAGCATTAATGTTATTTGATTCTTGGTTCTCCATTACATCAAATCCTCTTTGTTGCAAAGCACCGGCCTCCTTCATTATTAGAGCCATGACCAGTGGGGAGGTTATTATTAGCCTAACATAGTTGTATCTTTCATTATGAATAAAATCGAAAAGCTGAATGTCTGCGGAGGTTATCAGGCTCAATTCCTCAATATCACAAAATAAATTTAGTATATAGTGCCGGTTTATAGATCTTGGACCTCCTTCATCGAATACATAATATAGCACAATGCCTGGTTCTTTTGAATAAACTGGTTGTCTAAGGTTTTGCATCTCAATCCTCTTGCCACTGTTATCCCAGATATTATAGTCAGATGGTATATTATACTCCTGCCTTCCATGAGTCATCCCAGGTCCCTCTAATATACCTTTATTTTGTAGCTCGTTGTTAGAGACTGCATCAATCAATCTACTATTTGTGCTTGGGCCACTTAAATTGGTCACATTATCACTTTTCCCTTGAGAAAAACATGCTAGGCTTGGTAGAAGTTTTTTAGCTTCATTCAATTTTTGGATCAAAATGTCTTCACCAATGCTGCTGACTGCTTCCCTAGACAACTGTGAATTCACAACCACTTTTCTGTCCTGCACCTCGAATTTGTCACTAATTAGGGATGTAACTACGTCATGCTTTTGACGGGGTGGCGCAGACAGTGTGTCCTTCGATTTTAGACCTGACATCACATTCTGCTGTATTTCTGCATAATTCAATATAAAGAGAGCATGGTTCCTGGCACCACTGGTGGATTGATTTGTTTTTGAAGTTGGGTGAGACTGCCCCTGAAGGCCCACGGCCGCGTCTAATGATTTGCATAATTTTGCCAACATACTATAATTGTGAGTAGACAGTTTAATGTCCCTTGTTATACACTCAGGCAGGGATACTTTTGGTGGTATGTATGTTTTTTCTGCTGGCATACAGTGCTCCAATCCGACAATCACAATTCGCAGGGAATTTCAAACTAGCTGTTAGGGAGAATTCTCATTTCTGTGCTAATTCCCTTGAACCTTAGAGACCACCAGCTCTTTCGCTGGACTTTAAGACTTTTGGCCTCATTACACGGATGGCGGTAAGGATTTACCGGTAAAATACCGGTACTGGTAAATCCTTACCGCCTTACTACGAGGTCCCTTTGCGGGTTGGGGGATTTAACGCCTGCTTTACCAACCCGCAAAGGGACCCAGGGAGCTAATTACGGTACCACAATTTGCGGTACCGTAATTAGCGCCTTCCCCATTCCCATTGAGTCCTATGGGGCAAAAATGGGTATGGGGAAGGGCAATGGTGGAAGGGGAATTACCGCCCCGCCAACCTTGGAATAGGGCGGTAATTCCCCTTTCCGCCAAGGCGGTGCCGGTATTTTACCGGCATGAACCATGGCGCTAATAGCGCCATGGTTCTCCGCCATCCGTGTAATGAGGCCCTTTTTAACCCTGGAGTGAGACCTTTTGCTCACTCTCTTATGTATTTTGACCTAATTTGGATTATATGTTTCCTCTGTTTTTGGAGTCTGACAAACTCATAGGGATCTTCTTTTTGTATGGTGACACACAGCACCTTCAGTGCAGTGTCACAGAGAAATCCTTTAGATTTCTCATAAGGTTTAAATACATTTTCTTGTGTGAACTACTGTTCCCAAGAAATAGTAAAGTGAAATTGACTTTACTTACCTTTTCTCTTTGTAGGTCCAGCACACACCGTGTTATGTGGAGTGCTGGGGGTTTACCTAGTAGTCCCTTATCCTATATTCTCATGTAACATTTTTAATTTTTCCCTCACTACTTTAAATGGCTGGTGTAAGTGGTTTAATGTTCCTACTATTGCGCTTTTCTACCGCAGGCTGAACCCTCAGCTGCAGTACAGCACCTATTGGTGACCATTTTGTCAAAATGGCCACAGGCTTCTTTTTTCGCCATTTTCTGTTTGTGAGGCCTTTCTTGGGCTTTACTCTGCGCGCCAAGCAAGGTTTGAGCCCTTTGTTAATTTTGCCTTTGGCAGACTTCAGTCCTGAAACCCGCCTCTGGCTCCAGTGTGTCTGGAAGGGCAGGAAGTGAGGGAGGTTTCTGAAACTCCCCTGTCCTTTGTCTCTAGGAGTGCATGAATGCAACCAGTGCTGATTGGCTGGCTGCCACCCTGCTGTTTGAGTGACAGCCTAGGCTGTGCATGAATGGGAGAATCCTGCTTAAAAGGCTTGGGTTTTGGGACTAGAGGCAGAGTCGACCACTGGGAAGAACACCCGACAAAGAAACCGTGAACGAAGCTTGCTGCATCCTCCTGGACCTTTCAATTGCCCAGTGAAGACCTGCTGCTGTGCTGAAACTCCTTGTTCTGATCGACAAGAGAAGCTCCAGAAGGGACGACTTCTTCCCTTGGGGTAGTGGGACAAACTAACCCACGAGACCAGCTCCACTGGACCATCTTCCCCGAATGTCTGTACTTCTTTCCTGCTACAGGAACCGAGTGCCAGGGATCGAGAAATCTGTAGTCGAGTGCCATGTCTGCAATCTGGTCAGAAGCTCCAGGAGTATCCTAAGGACCTGCCAGAAGCAGGACGACCAGAGCTCGAGTCCCATCACGAGCGTGCAGGACTCAAGGAGTGAAGGAAGCCCAACCGGTATCAAAGATCCGTGGTGGTGCTTTTTAAGCGCGCTGAAACCGTGAAGTGCCGCTGATCCAAAAAGAGCTGTAGCTGCCGACGACCACCAAATTGCTGCCGCAGGAGTCCTCCAGATTTCCTCCCTCTTGTCCCCACGACTGAGGCTCAGGAGCCCAGGATCTGCATCACTGCAACAGGACAGAATCCAGCTGGACCACTCTCCTTCAAACCAGAGGTACTCTTCAGACTTGGGGTGCTTACCTCAGTGTCCTTAGCTTTGCTCTTCTCAGTTGAGACTTGTAGTGGCAACTTTTGTTAGAATTGATTGCAACTCTGCTTTCCACAAGTGTAACCGCTTATGACCCTACAAAACTCTCTAACCTTTGTGCAAGACTTTTATCAACTATGAAGTGCCTAAGCTCCATACACTGTGCTCCAATTGACTTTGGCTCCCCTGGCTCCCTGCAGACTCTTCTAGTCCATTGACTTTGATATTTTCTGGCCATCAGAGGTGAGAACTTGTTTTTAGACTGTTATTGCTGGGAAAGGGTTTGTCTAGACTTTATTGGAAGATTTAAGTATACCCACATGCCCTGAGAACCTGTTTAACCTTTTTTCCTCCCTTTAACCTTTCCTTTCTGCAACCTCAAAATCTGCAAAATGTACTAGTGATATATACATGCCATTACTCTCCTTGTGAATGAAGTCACCTCCGGTTGTAGGAAGTGTGTAAAAAGCATCTCTAAAGAGTTTCTACTAAACTTATGCTGATTCTGGAAAAGTATTTTAAAGTATATTTGATTGTTACATATATTGCCCTTTTCAAAGAACGCTCATTTAAAAATGTATGTTAAATAAATAACTATTTATAACTGAAACCTTGAGTATAAGTGTTACTTAGCTACTTGCATTTGTGAATTTCATTGCTACGGCTCTACAGCTCACATTTACCCTTCTTGAGATAAGCCTGGCTGCTCAGTCACACTACCAACTTGTGTGGTACAGGCCTATACCAAAAGGTGGGTTACTTAATACCAAGTAGAAAAGGGTTGTTTAGTCTCACACAGTGTTGCTGCATTGCTGCATCAAGTCTTGCCTAACACTAGCATATGTATTTGACACATGGATGGTTTGATGTCACTGAGTTTGAGCTTCAGCACAGACTGACAAGGGGGAATTCACAACAAATTGGTCATTTTATTGGTAGCTCAGGGAGCAGATATTTTGCAGGGACAAATGCTGGCAAGCAATACCCAGATATGCACCTTTCTCTAATATTGAAATGTGCTGAGGAAGTGAAAGACCAATTGGAAATCCCCAATGAGCTTCGCAAGCACCTATAAACCAGATATCAGTTTATGATTTCACAAACACCTTTTTCTAGGTATCTTTTATTGATTTCTGTCCCTTTTTGTAAATTGCAACCTCAAATAGCACTCATATATTATTCATAGGAGGCATGGAAATGGATGAAGAAATTCAGGAATGATTCAGGAATACAATTGGATGAGTCTAATCTTTAGTTCATGCTGTTTACAGATTTGGGATGCAAATTAGAATTTGTGAAAGTTGCGATTGTTAAAATACATGTATGCCATAGAAATGAATGCACTCATTGTTAGAGAATATTGAGTCTCCTCTGCTTTCCTTAGTCCTGCTTCTCTTGCGCATAATATATTCGTGTGGGAGGCTCTGGCTGTGCATTGCAGAAGGGGCGGCGGCTGGTAGGAAAAACTAGACTTTGTTAGTTGTCATATTACAAAAAGCTGCAACATGTGTGGTAGGTAGTCTTCAGAAGGATGTGGAAGTTGTTATGGATATATGTGGGAATATGTGCTTGTATATGGATCAATGGGGGAGAGCAAGGATCATTTGCTAGTATTTGCCTTAAAATATCACCTCAGTAGTATGTTTTTGCATCATTTGAACCGTTGGTGGCTTGATGGATAGTTTCCCCCTGATTTTAAATTATTTGAAATACTTTTAAGGTGTCATTTTCATTATAATAGCAATTTTGCTTATTGCACACTTTAGGTCATCAGAAATCTTATGATATCCTCGGTAAAGCAATTTGTGATCCATTTCTGAAATGTAAATTAGGTACGGAAATAATCTTACTCATAGGGGGTTTAGACCTGCCAGCACAAAAGTTTTATCATAGCAACAGCAAGCACAGAAAAATTAGTAAGCACTCAGTCTAACTATGTGTTAATAGCATATTACACATCTACATTATGACTTATGAGTAAAATATGCTACATAGCCTTATAGCCCATCATGTTTCCACTTTGATGAGATGTGCATATATCATCAATAAACAAACGCATCATATTGTGGCATAATTAGCATGGGTGAAAGAAGAAACCTAAGCTCAGTACGAAAGCATGCAAAATTATTGCCGGGCCACAACAGAACAAAACAATGGCCATTGCTACTAATTCCTACTAATGCCCTTTGACATAATTGTGCCCTTGCACATTCTGAACTTACCATGACTTGAAGATCATCTATATTCCCTGTCTCTCCTCCTTGCATGGTGGTGCCTCAATGCTCTTGGAAAAACTGCAGAATCGTCGCCAGACCTATTTGCTGTTATCTACACTGTTAACGGTATTATATTCACTTACTCTGCCTGTGCAGACTTGTATCGTTCGGAAATTCAAGGGCTATGGTTTTTCCCCTGGTTACATCCCTCCTTGAGCGCTTTGAAACACTTGCCTTGTGTATAGGTGCTTTACAAATAAACATTACTATAAGCAAAGACTACCATACAATCTATCCCCCAGCAAGCAGAACAAGCTGCTTAGCTGCAAACGCATAATAGATGACACGCCACACTCATGCACATTCAACATGTATGCAATAAAAGGAAATCCATGCCATTTCCCCCTGCATCATCAACATACAACTTTCAGAGCATGCCACGTGCAATGCAAGGTAGAACACCCCCACCACGACCCACACAACATAAAGCCTCAACATGATCAGGAGGTGGAAGTTGGCATTGTTTTTCACGAGCCTAGAAACCACAGAACAGGCGCCATTTCCACCACAAGGACCCTCAGGGATATGACATACATGAGGATTGACGAGCTGTTTCTTTTGATGCTTGCACCGTAACCTCGATGTATTGAGAGATGTGATATAACTATTAAATACTGCTGTTGACTTGATGGCGCTGGGTTGTGGCTGTCACATCGTTTTAGTCAACAAGGTGCAGTGGTAGCCCCTGATCTCGGATCAGACAGCAAGCTATCTGGCTCGCCACTAGTTATGTAATCTGGTCAAGGCATCAAGCGCGCTTCTATGCACAATGCTGTGTCATGGGCAGACTTTTGGAAAATGTAGGGGATTTATTTTATTTATTCATTGGGCATTTGTATGGCGCCTATACACAGTTGTTTCCAGGCGCCACAAGACAAGATGGGAGGGGCATGGGAATCAAAAAAGTAGAACAAAGAACGAACGGTTATATTGGCCTTGTGACAATACTACCGTGCAAGTGCATAACAAGGTGGTAAGTGCAAGGGGGAGCGGGTAGAGGGACAAGTGCAAGAGTGGGTACCCCCATGGGTGGGGGCGAGCAAGTGCTGGGCAGGCCAAGGCAGCAAGTGCCAGAGGAATGGGGGTGGGAGGAGTGCGATTGACAGGGACAAACAAGTTGGGCTATCCCAGGGACGAGACTTGTATAATTGTTATAATTTGTTCACAGTCCCCTTCTTTGACAATCTGGAAAATAGGAACATGTGTTTTTCGAATTACGCTGATGACTCACAGTGTCTTATTACTTTACCCAGAAACTATGACCAGGACATAGCAACCGTAGCAGAAATATATGATTTCATCCACAAATGGATGGACGCGAACGGCATGGCCCTGAATTCAGGGAAAACAGCTGATGCTGATCGGTTCGAAACAAAGGTTGGACAAACTAACATCAGATTATCAAACTTTCTGTATCGATAACCATGTCATCCAAGTTAAGGAGAAAATAAAAATCCTTGGAGTTACTTTTGAGCAATCGCTAAGTATGTCAGCCCATGTAAACAACCTAGTCTCCTCGTTAGCATATTATATTCGACTCCTGGCACATATAAGACCATTCCTGTCACAAACAGGATGTGAAACCATCGTGAGAGCGATCATATCTGCAAAACTGGACTATTTTAGCTTGTTACTTATTGGTAAAAATAAAACTGAACGGTACAAACTCCAGGTATTTCAGAATAGCTCTATAAGAGCACTTATGGGTTTAAGAAAATTTGGCCATGTTTCAGAGATAAGAAGAAAACTGCATTGGCTACCCATAGAGCAGAGGGTGAATTTTAGACTTCTAACTACCACGTTTAAGGCTCTTACCAGTGATGCACCTTCTTACATAGTTAACAGGCTAAAACCTAAGCATTCAAATGGAGATCGAAACCTTGAAGTTCTTAAAACCTCCTTAGAACTTCTGAGAAAGTGTGCGTTCTGGTCTAGCGCCCCCGCAAAATATGGAACGCCTTACCACCGGGCCACTTTGGTTGCGCATAACAAGTAATAATAATAAAAGGGAGCCTGAGGGCAAGTGCTTGCAAAGGACGCTGTGGGAACTGGTAGGGGCTGGTCTGGCCCCTGTATGACTCTGAAGGGACCAGGCCCCAGATGGAGTGGCAGATGGAGAGTTAGCAAGAGAGGGAGAGAGGGAAGGAAGAGGAGAAAAGGAAAGTCTTGAGAAGTTTCTGGAACTTAAGAAGATCCTGCTCAAGTCCCCTAAGAGGGGGAGAGGGTGGCCATTCCAGAGGGCAGACCCAGCCGAAAAAATTGATCTACCTCCCACTCTCTGCTTGGAGAAGTGTTTGACCTGCAGAGTTGGTGCCAGAAGACCGAAGGACTCTGGCCGGGAGGTATTTAGGGAGGGATGTAAAGAGGTCCCAGACCCCAGACAGCCTTGTGGATGATGCAAAAGGTCTTGAATTTGATCCTTGCGATCACTGGGAGCCAGTGGAGAGATTTTAGGGCTGGAGAGATGTGGTCCCTGGGCTTGAGGCCAAGGATAAGTCTTGCAGTCCTATACTGGATTAGTTGGAGGGGACGAAGGGAGGAAAAAGGCAGGTTGAGGAAGAGGCTGTTGCAGTAATGTAGCATAGAGTGAACCAGGGCTCTGGAGACATTGAGCTTCCGAGGGATTATTCTTACAAAATGGTTTCCACCCCTGCTGTTTCTGGCACAGAATCTTTGACCTTGCCGACTTCTTCACCTATCAACCAGCACATCTGAAACTGGTCAGATTTGGAAAGGATTTTTTTTGTGCAAGTTCAGTGTCTTCTTTTAGCATCTGAAAGGCAACTTCAGGGCCCACCACCGACGGTCTAGAAGAAGGCCCTTTGTCCACTCCGTCTGTGCAATATGTATCTACACCTTGTTAAGGAGATTTCCATCAATAGTCTTGTGTTGTCATAATAAAGATTGCATACAACGGAGGGTTAGTGGAGGTGGGTAACTCTCGGACAACCATACCAAATACCATCTCTTTTCAAATGCTGCGAATCATAACATAGGACGGCATCTCCATACATGCTCACACCCTGCCTGATGGCATCTCCATATACGCTCACACCCCACCTGACGGCATCTCCATAAATGCTCACACCCCACCTGATGGCAGCTCCATATATGCTCACACCCCGCCTGACTGCATCTCCATATATGATCACACCTCGACTAAAGGCATCCCCATCTATGCTCACACCCCGCCTGACAGCATCTCCATATATGCTCACACCCTGCCTGACAGCATCTCCATATATGCTCACACCCTGACTAAAGGCATCCCCATCTATGCTCACACCCCGCCTGACAGCATCTCCATATATGCTCACACCCTGCCTGTCAGCATCTCCATATATGCTCACACCCTGACTAAAGGCATCTTCATCTATGCTCACACCCCGCCTGATGGCATCTTAATCTATGTTCACGCCCCGCCTGACGTCATCTCCATCTATGCTCACACTCCACCTGATGGCATCTCCATATATGCATACACCACGCCTAACGGCATCTCCATCTATGCTCACACCCTACCTGACGGCATCCAGTGGCGTCGCTAGGGGGATCTAGGGGGGCCAGGCCCCCCTCTGAAATCCTGTGCCCCCCCACCTAAGGCGAGCAGTGACTGTGTTCTCTGATCGTGGTGTTATTTGTGACACTCACTGAGGCAAATGTCTGCAGATCACACGGCAATACTTCTTTTGTCTCAAAGGGTGCAGTGATTGAGCATTTTACAGCCCCTGCCATCAGAATGTAGCGCACAAAAGTGCTAATGATGGGCCATTAGTCACTGAATGGTTGTGTGCGCCTGCATTCTAATGGGAGGGGAGGTCCAGTGGGATGTGGGTAGGTGGTGTGCACAAAAGCCTCTCTGCAGGAGTGCTTGTGACATCACACGTTACCTTTCATAGGTGCCCCCCCTACTTTTGTCTGTGCCCCACTACTTTTGTCTTTGGCCCCCTCTGTGCCCCTCCTAAATTTGATTCCTGGCGACGCCACTGACGGCATCTCCATCTCTGCTCACAGCCCACTTGACGGCATCTCCATACATGCCCACAACCCGTCTGATGGCATCTCCATCTATTCTCACACCCCACTTGACGGCATCTCCATATATGCTCACACCCCACCTGATGCCATCTCCATCTGTGCTCACACCCCGCCTGACGGCATCTCCATATATACTCACACCCCACCTGACGGCATCTCCATCTATAGTCACATCCCGCCTGACGGCATCTCCATCTATGCACACACCCTGCCTGACAGCATCTCCATCTATGTTCACGCCCCATCTGACAGCATCTCCGTATATGCTCACACCTTGCCTGATGGCATCTCCATATATGCTCACATCCCACCTGGCAGCATCTCCATCAATGCTCACACCCCATCTGGCTGACGAAATTAAGGTACTTAAGTCTTGGAAGTGGTACTTTATGTTCACCTTGTCCAGTAGTAAGTTAAGACCCCACTGAGGAGGAACTCGCATCTCTGTTAACTTAGGCATGCAGTTGGTGATCTTTGTGAACCATGCCCAGTGACCTCAAGATCGTCTTCGAGTGGCAGTGAATGGATCCTGGATACTGGTGGTGCTGGATGTGGCAGACGGCCATGGAAACCAAATGAATACAGCATGTAAAACATCCAGCGGTGATGCACTTGTGATCCCTCTGGTGGCATGCCACCCCAAAACAACGGGGTAACCGTGTATCCTCTTCCAGAACGCATACAATAGACGGTTATGAACGGTAATAGCATTGCTGAATATGTTTATTCGAAAACTCTTACCAAGAACACATTTTCAAGCGTGCATATCAGTTCATTTATGTGCAATACAAGTGGATCAGTCGGGTTGCAATTTATTTGCCACGTTTCCTTTGTTTTATACTATAATAGAGAACTATTATAGCTAAATTCTATAACACGCTAGACATCTCATGACCGGCTATACTTCCTAGTTTATCGACGATTGGTTTAACTGTAAAAATGAACGCTTTAAAAAGGGTACATTAAACACTTTGCTGGTGTTCTAACGTTAACATTTTATGCGCTCACCTCGCAACTACATGTGCTCATTATTTTGCTATTCTCATTAACACAACATGACACAACATAACAAAGCAGTAGGGCGGGCCTGTAAGTTACGATGCCTCAGGCCCAGTGCAGCCACTGCCAGTGTGTTCGCTGTCTACCAGTGCAATAACAGAGCGGGGGATTGAATAACGCCCGGTGCAGGGAAGTAGTGCACGCAGCAAGCTTTCTAACATGATGCTTGAGTTAATCCTCGCTCTTAGTATCTGGTGCCGAATCCTTTGAACTCGAGCTTCGAAATCTCTTTATCATTCGTGAATTCGGTGCGGTCAATGCGCGAACTCGGGCTCCCCACTTTCCTCAGCCAGGCCTTCCTGCAAAGCAAAAAGGGGGAACGCATGTTAAACCACTGCCAAGCAAACGCAAAGGAAGGCACAGCATGTCGGAAGGAAATAAACATCTTTTAAACATGGCATTTGGTTTTTAAAAATGTCGACAGGTGACAAAGTATAAATTGCGCAGAGTGCAGCTGATGGATTTTAAGACAAGAATATACATCATTGACGTTTAGTTGTATTTGGTAGCATAAAAAGCAGTAAACACAAGGGCAAACTAGGCAACATCACATGTATGTGGTGGCGACTGCATATCAGTAAACTGGAGCTCGAATAACCAAGATCCCGTAATGCTGGAAGAAAGGAGGCAAGCCAGCAACGAATGTTCTGCACATTTTCTCACAATATTAGTGAATTATGCTAAGTTGGATCGCATCGCGTCCTTCAAAGCAATTCACGTGGCAGAAACTCTGCTGAAGGAAATACCACCCACTGAAGACGGAAATAAATTGAGATCCAAGATTGATGCCATTCCGATTTCTTACGTGGAAGACATTAAGCAGCGTAAACACAGAAAATTCCTAATAAATTATTATGAGACTGGGCGAGTGTACACGTTTGCCAAAAGGTTTCATGCTCTTCGCAACGCTACCAAGCAGTTCAGTCTAGCGCTGTGGCTTCTTTGTCCTCTAAGTCAGATGTATCTAATTCTGAAAATTATGAACCTACCATCAGGTTGAATTTTTTAGACGAGATGCGGCTCCTGCGTCAGGATGGAAAATCTAAAAAACGAGACAGGGGCAGCACAAGAGGCAGGAGACGCAATTTGCTGGTTGGAAAAATGACCCGGAGGGGCCAACAAGCAAAATACAGATTCTCAGAGCAGTCTAACTTGCTTCGGAGCACGGGCGAAGAAGCCATAATTGCTGACACCATGCAAGGTATGAATCTTTCATCACATAAACTCACCTAATCACAGACTGAAGTAACTTAAATTGGGCCTCAATTTCTGTCCCAGCACGGCCTTTGATTATGTCCAGACTCATCGTGATTTTGATCATTTCTTCAGGAAAATCATGTTAAAAAAGTTGTTGTCACTAATCCAGCTAAGGTTTCCAGAACTATACGCCAACAAGATCGAACTGACTTACTTATTTCAGATTTTGAGTCTCTAACTGATCTGACCGAGCTCCCTTTGGATTCTACTAATATTAATCTTGAGGAGTTTGTCATCACTCCACATTGGCCAGGTAGATCACGTCTCAAATGAAAGTCGAAATTCAATCCTCCTATGTCTACGGGAGGTTGCATGGAGGATTTTCATGACTTATGCCTAGCTGACTTGCATAAATTGTGACTGCAATCTACTTCTTTATCTAGCTGCAATCTTTCTCAGTCTCAATCTGAGTCCCGTGAAAATTGCAACTCATGACCCATGTTGCCATTAAACTCTCAGGCAAGGTGAAAGGGGCCCCTAGGGGACCCTGACGTCTATGGAAACAAGGCGGGTCACCACACACGATAGAGACGCCAGACACGAGGTTGTATTCCCAAAGCTAGGGTTTTATTGCAAAGCAAAAGTCTCAGTTGGCCAACTCGGTCTCACGCCCCGCGACGTGTATCTCTAGACCTCGAGGGACGCAAGAGAATGAATTACGTACATCAGTTACATATATACAAAATGCATATCAAACAATCAGCTATGACATGTTTAACCCCCTCTTTATTGGGTTTCTTTGAACTTGGTGTGATGATGGACATCTCCGACCACTATGACACCTTCAAACATCTATTCTAGTAACAATTTGCAATTTGTGAGTGCGCAGGCATCTTTCGGTTATTGAATAGAACACAGCGCTTCTGTTCTTGGAAGCGAACTACATACGGGGGGGGAGTTGCATTCCGGACCTTGCTATCTATCAGGTGCTATTCGCGTCCTGGGAGCCGACATGCTCTTAGCGGGCTCAGCAAAGGGGGGCCATTAGAAAAGCATAATTCAAGCCTTTAGTGGTATTATTCTAACATATTCTATCATATAACGAGACTGGCTGGCAGCTGTGAAATGATTAAATGCCCTGCAGCTCTGCTTCAAGGCTACATTAAGGAGGGAGCCGGGCATTCTTCCTGGCGCTGCCTATGTTTGTGTTTCAGCAAACTCTTGTTATCCTCACGGCCCTGTGGCCTTGTCCTTTTCACATACAGACAAAAATGTTCCACAGTCGAGCAGTGTAAGCGGAAAATATACTGCAAAGCAATAGGAACAGAAAGCAATGAGGAATGGTTAGAAAACAAAATGGCGATTCTTGTTAAATCAAAATGGCCGTTCATTGGCAAACTCGAAAACCTATATTCTGTCGTATCGTGCATGAGACGGTTGGTCCACGGCCACCAAAATGCGTTTCCGGTCTCAAAGTAGAGGTATCCGTATTTCTAGACTGACAAACCCTCCTTTGGCCGTATGCCAAACGTCTCATCTATCTGTTGAAACCTCCTCTAGTGATGATGAATCTGAAGTACTTATATCTGAGTCTTGCATGCTATTGTGGACATCATTGTTTTCATCAATATCTATTGCCATCAACTCTTTCACTGCTCTCATCGCATTTGGGTCTGGGCTAGTTCGATCATGAGGTTGTTTTTTCTTTGTTATCATATGCATGCATCCTTCCGTACATTCCTCAGTTACCTCTGCACAAACTATGGGTAAACAATGTATACAACAACAGCATGTTAGGAACATTCCGAACACCACTACCAATATCGAGATCAACTTCCATCCCCAAGATCGTAGTATTCCCCAAAAACAAGATCCTATTCCCCAGCTCCCTTCTCCCGTGGGGAATTCAGAGCTTAGAACGTGCAGTTTCTTTATTGCTTCAAAGATCGTGGGGGAATAGTCATCGACATAAACGCAACATGCTGATCACACTATTTTGCAAATTCCCCCACGATCAACCAGGATTACATCGAGAGCCATTCTATTTTGCAGCGTCATTAACCTGATTCCTCTTTCTTCCAACGTCATGTTAAATAATATATCTGTTGTTGTGTTTATTGTATTCTTTATGATTCTGGAGAGTTGCCTTATATTATAGGAGTTCACTATCTGTCCTAAGAATGGAATGAATGATTTTGCTACATCAGTTGCTATTAAAACACCTTCGTCAGTCCTCTTGACTCTAGTTCTGGATAATCTGCCCATGGCTGCTGTTTCTAAGAGGAATACTCCTGGGAACAGTAGTCCTAAGTAACATGTACCTCCCCAGTTTCTGGGCAACCAAGGGTATGCTTTCTCTCCACATATAAAATAAACTGGATCACCTACGTATACTGGTTCTTTTTCCCATTTTAGTACCACTGTATTCATACAACCAGTATATGTTCCGACTGAAAAAGAGCCTTTCTTTTTTAGACAAAAAGGGACAGTTCTTGGGCTATAATTCACAGTGTAAGATTTATTTATTTATTTATTTATTTATTTGTATATTTGTTACACGCCCAGACCCTCGGGTGTCACGGCGAGGTTATAAGATAGCTTAGAAATTAGTCACAATCAAACATTACAAAGGTTGCATTACAAGATATAGGTTACAACATATTCACAACAATATACAGTGGCCTAAGTATTCACAACAGTGTCCGATGGAGGGGTCCTATCTTAGGGTGCTAATATTGGTTGAATAACCAGGTTTTTAGCTGTTTCTTAAAGAGCTTGAAGGAGGATGCTTTTTTGATGATGATGGGTAGGGTGTTACAGTGTTTGGGGGCTAAAGTGGTGAAGCTGCTGCCCCCTGCTCTAGTGGTTTTGAATCGAGGGGGGTCCAGGAGGAGTTTGTCGTTGGATCTCAGTAATCTTATGTTAGTTTTAGGATGCAGAGTGTTATTGAGGTAGATAGGTCCTTTTTTTGTAATGCATTTGTGGGTGATGCATAGTGTTTTTGCAAATGATGCGGGCTTTGATGGGGAGCCAGTGGGCATCTTTCCTGGTCTTGGATATATGGTCTGATTTTTTTATGCCTAGTGCTGCCCTCAGGACTTTGTTTTGCAAAAGTTGCATTTTGGCTAGGTTGGTGTTGGAGGTGCCCAGTAGTAATACATTACAGTAGTCCAATTTCGATAGGACCAGTGCTCTGGCCAGGGTGAGGCAGTTTGCTGGGGTCAGAAATTGTCGGCTGAGTGCGATTAATTTGGAAGTGTAGGCCGTGGAGGAGGAAAGTACATTGATCTGTTTGGTCATGGTCAGGCTAGCATCGAAGTACACGCCCAGTGTTTTTACTTGTTTTGACACTGGGATATTGGTGCCGTCGATGTTGATGGTTGAATATTCTGGCTGAAGGGTTGCTAATTTGGCTGGAGCTCCTACGATGAGGACTTCCGTCTTCTCATCGTTAAGACGTAGGCTGTTCAATGCCATCCAGTTTTGTATGATGACGTAAATTTTATTGATAGCTAAAGTGTCCTGGTCATAGATGCCTGTAAGAGTTATAAGGATATGGGTGTCATCTGCAAAATTAGTGTAAATGACACCCATATCGTCAAGTGCTGAGAACAGGAGCTTGGTATATGCGTTATACAGCGTGGGAGAAAGGCAAGAGCCTTGGGGCACTCCTATGGGGACTGGGATGGGGTTGGCTGCTTCTTTGCCTATGGACACTCTGGAGGTGCGGTCAGTTAAGAAAGATTTCACCCAAGCAGTGGCTGCCCCAGAGAAGTTGAATTCACGGGCAAGTGAGTTGCAGAGTTTGTCGTGGTCCACCAGGTCGAACGCTGCTGAGAGGTCCAACAACAGGAGAATGCAAAGTTTCCCTGAGTCTCTAATGGCATCCATCTGGATTTTGAGGTCCAAGAGAGCTGTTTCAGTGCTGTGGTTGGGCCTGAAGCCTGATTGTCTGGTGCCGAGGAGCTGGTTAGATTCTAAATGGGTTTGAATTTGGTTGTAGGCTAGTTTGTCGATGATTTTGAGTAAGAATGGGACCGTGGTTATGGGGCGATAGTTAGTTGGAATGGTGGGGTCTAGATTTGATTTTTTTAGAAGTGGTGTAACCCAAGCTTCTTTAATGCAAGTCGGAACTGTATTGGAGTTGAATGAGGCATTGACAAATTTGGTGATGAGGGGGGACAGGGTGGGTGCACAGGCTTTGACTAGTTTGGCTGGGACAGTATCTCCTTTGCAGTTGGATGCTTTTAGTTTGGAGATAGTATCGAGTACGAGATTGTGGGTGACTGGTGTGAATTGGAAGGGGGGGTTGGAGTTGTCACTGGAAAGGGCACAGGGGTTGGGGAAGGGGGGTTTTTTTGTAGCTAGGAGTAATTTTTTGGAATTGATTTTGTTTTGTAGCGTAGTGATTTTGGAGGCAAGAGCATCTTGAATGGTGGTACACCATTCTTTGCTTGTGTTTGTGGATGTGACGGTAGGAAGTGGATTTTCAAGTTCTCTAAGGATAGAGAAGAGCTCTTTGGAGTCGGATGCTGCATTACTAATGCGAGCATTGTAGGCGTTAGCTTTATGAGAGATGATAGCTGATTTGTAGAGGGTATTAGCGTCTTTGAATGCTTTGGCTGAGTCCGGGGAGGGGTGTTTATTATGGGCATGCTCAAGAGAGCGTTTTTTCCTTCTAAGGGCGATTAGTTCCTCGTTGAACCAGAAGTTGGATTTTTTGTTGAGGCGCCTTAGTTTGGAGGTTACAGGTGCTATGGTGTTAATCGCTGTGGAGAGGCATTTATGGTAGTACTCAGCGAGAGTAGTTGGGTCATTGCTGAGGATTGAGTGGGTATCTAGCAATTTGTTCAAGGTGGGGTCGAAGTTCTCAGCTGTGAGCTTTTTGTAGTTTCTACTTTCGATGATATCCATAGGTATGTTCTTGGGTGTGCAAGGGTCGTCACTAGTGATAGTAAATTCTATACAGAAGTGGTCTGTCCAATTCAGTGCGGTAATCGGGCCTAAGGTGATGTTGGTGTTGAGGGTGAGGATCCAATCAAGGGTTCTGCCCTTGGTATGGGTGGGGACATTGACATGTTGGCGGAAGTTCATGTTATTTAGTGCCAGGATGAGGGCGGTTGCTTTGGTGTCTTGGTTGTCATTAAAACCTAGATTCAAGTCACCAATGATGATACATTTTGTTTTGGGTTTGAGGAGGGGCGCCAGTATTAGTGGGATGTCTGTTTCTGGGTGGCTGTTTGTGCTAGGGGCTCTATAGATGACCACTATGTTAATTGTGGTGTTTTCATTCAATGAGAGTTTGGCGAGTAGTAGTTCCTACCCTGAGATTATTTCAATGGAACTTGATCTAAGTTTGATAGTGTTTTTTGCAATGATGGCCACACCACCTCCTGGAGTGGTGGTTCTATCAGATCTGAGAATGGTGTAGTCTGGTGGAATAGCTAATGCTAGCAGAGGGCCTGATGCTTGGTGTAGCCAAGTTTCTGTGATTACTAACATGTCAAGGTCAAGTTCGATGATGAGGTCATGAATATCAATGGCGTGGGCTCCAAGGGAGCGGGCATTGATGAGAGCATTTTTGAGACTAATGGGAGGGTTGGGCTCCTTAGTGGGAGTATTTATGGTTGGTGGGCCACTTAGTGGGGTAGTTTTAGTTGCTCTAGGCTGGGTGTGTTTGTCGTTTGTTGTGTGGGCCGTGGGTTTGGGTGATCTGGGAGGCTGGGTCATGGTAGTAGGGTTGCGGTGTGGTGGCCTTGTGCGAGCTCTTAAACGGGGTATTCTCTCGTATCCTAGGATAGGGGGTGTTTTACCATTGCTTGAGGGGTTGAGGTGTGCATGTGGATCATCAGTGATGGTCGAGGTGGGATGGTGTTCCTTACTGGTTGCGTGGGAGTCCTTGAGCCTGGAAAAGAGAATGGAGGAGGATGGGAAGGGAGGTGTGGTAGGGAGGAAGGGGGAAGGACAGGGGATGGGATGGTGTCTTGGGCAAGCTAGTTTGGTGAGGCCATTACTGAGGGCGAGGAAGTGAGTGCCAGTGCACGGGGTGTCTGCTCGGACAAGGCAGAAGGGGAACATAATGCGCAATATCCAACTTAACATAGCTAGGGATATAGGGGGTGGTGTAAAGTGAGGCTCGGCTCGCTTTATAGTAACCAATTGGGCTAGATACAGTAGTCAGCAGTGAAATACTGTTAGGCTAATAGCAAGAATCCTAGGAGGGCCTGTGGGCGGTAAGGAGCGACCATAAGGCACAACACAATATCACAGTGATCTCTAAGCGACCATAGGGCACAACACAATATCACAGTGATCTCTAAGCGACCATAAGGCACAACACAATATCACAGTGTTCTCTAAGCGACCATAGGGCACAACACAATATCACAGTGATCTCTAAGCGACCATAAGGCACAGCACAATATCACAGTGGTCTCTGAGCGACCATAAGGCACAGCACAAGATCACAGTGGTCACTGAGCGACCATAAGGCACAACACAAAATCACAGTGGTCTCTGAGCGACCATAAGGCACAGCACAAATCACAGTGGTCTCTGAGCGACCATACAATTGGCAAGCGACCAGGAGGGTCTCGAGTGGGTCAAAAGGTGTATTAATAGAGGACCATGTTTATGCAGTAGGTGGTGAAAAACACACTGTTCAGGGCTACTGAATCTGTAACAGTACTATGAAGGTCTTGCATCTTTGTCCCCTTTTGTTCTTACATGAAACGTCATTACAGATGTTTTTTCTGGCGGGGACAATCTATCTCGCCTATTTTGTCGTGTTATCTTCCGTGTACTTTTCCTCGTGGGCTCTGGGGCTATTACTTGTGCTTCATAGAAAATGGAACAACCCACAGGCTTCATTATTATCTTCTCAAACTCATTCATGTTGGTTCTGTCTAATTGACCCGTATTACTCTCATTCCACTTCCTATAGAACATTGCACATAAAGATGCACTACATGCAGAACTTAATGGTAATGGCTGCACATACCACCCTATTCCTTTTCCGGCATGCTGTGGTAAATGGGCACATACCCAGTAGTTTGTTTTCTTCAGGATTGCATGTGTCATGTTCATTATCAGTAGTAAGGTGTTATTTCCAAAACCTTCCCTGTGTTTTTCTTCCATTGGGTGTAGGGTATAAATGATCACCTGGACCGGGCTTTCAGTAGTGGATATATTAATTATTAGTAAAAACATTTCTAATGGGTGTATTGTTTCTACCCACCATAATATTAGGGCTGTCGATATTGGTGCTACCACGCTCATAAAGCATATTATTATCGTTAGTGTCAGCATACAATTTGTTTTACCATGCTTTTTTCTTAAACTCATAGTCTTTATAACTGACTCATTCTCAGCGGTTGTAGTGCAGGAGGAGGCTGGAACCGGTCCCGGCATGTTTCTCGTCGTCCTTCTTCTTCCTTATCACAGTTTGTTGTGGATATCTCTCTTCGTCACGCTTGCTCTGATGTCTATAAGTTCAATGGAATTCTCACAATTCAGTTTTTCCTGTCCTTTTTAGCCTGGATTCCATTATTCGTTTTTAGGTGAGATCACTTGTCCCTTCTTATACTGCCCAGAGGACCTTTGATCAGTTATCGCCTCAGTATCATGTGCGCCCAGCTTGTCCGCTCTGGTTCCGGACAAATGTACTGTTAATCAATTATCTCACTTGCCAAAGTACCATGTGCGCCCAGCTTGTCCGTTCTGGTTCAGGACACATGTACTTTTTATGATCGCACCGAGGAGCCGCGAGTCTTGAATTGTCGACTTGCACAATTCTCATGCTTCTCTCCTCTACACCCCTGGTTCCTTCTCCGTCCATGAGCTGAACCAGAGGTTGGCATAAACACCAAAAAAAAGAATGAGGATCACTTTGCCTTCCGAGGCCGCAGGTTGTATCGCCTTGCTCCCGGTATCATATGATCCGTGAACAGTGCCGGTGCACTTTCAGATTCAGGCTTGAAGTCAGCCTGTGGCGCTACTGCAGGTGCTGGTGTGCGCCGCGCCAATGATGCAGATCCGTTTTTTGGCGTGCTGGCAAGTGCTGGTGGGCGCCAAAGGGGTACACAATTTGGTTTTGCTGGTATCTGCAAGGCAGATTTCACGTCGGTCAGCAGTGATGTCGATTCTGCTGGGCAACGTTGGGGCACTCTTTGCCCTTCCCCCTTTTTGGCAATCGTCTCAGGCTTTGTTTCGAGTTTCACTTCACGTTTTGGCAGATTAGGAACAAGTTACTTACCTGTAACTGTTGTTCTCCAGCATGGGTCTGGCATGGATTCACATGCTCATGAATATTCCCCGTCGTCAGGCCGGGAATCCTCGGTATAGAAAAAAATCAGTATCAGTTTCGTTTCTAATCTGTCTTTCTTAGTAGTAACCAATCACTGGTCTCTGGGTCATACTGCCCCCAGCGCCAATGACTGCCCTCTCCCTAAGCCCCGCCTCTGGCAGCCATCCTCAGATTTGGTAGCACGTAAAGTGGCAGTATGACCAAGTGAAGAGCCGCAGAGCGGTAGGCGGGAGGGTTCGCATGTGAATCCATGCCAGACCCATGCTGGAGAACAACAGTTACAGGTAAGTAACTTGTTCCTTCTCCAGCATGGGGTCTGGCATGGATTCACATGCTCATGAATAAGAGAATACATAGCAGTACACACATGCACAACCACGGGAGGTGGCAACAGGCTCAACATTAAGCAATACAACAACTCAACATTAAGCATCTCTTACCTCCTCACCAGGCTCACCTTAGGCGAACAGGTTGCGCAGCACTGCTTGGCCGACCCTGGACTCCTCCCTGGAGTCCCGATCAACGCATTCGAATCTTGTGAAGGTGTGTGTCGACCTCCACGTCGCAGCCCTGCAGATGTCCAGCAGGGGCACACCAGTCAGGAACGCCGTGGTAGCAGCGATCGCTCTGGTCGAATGGGCTGTCGGACGGCCGGGCAGCGGTCGGTTTGCCAACCGGTGACAGTGCATGAGAGCCATCTGGAAATGGAAGTCTTTGAGAGAGCCTTCCCTTGATTCACAGACCCAAAGTTCACAAACAGCTGTGACGTCTTCCGAAAACTCTTCGTGCGGTCCACGTACAACTTCAGCGCTCTAGCTACATCCAGCGAGTGCAAAGTCCTCTCGGCCGGCGACGAAGGCGACGGGAAGAAAACTGGCAACACCAAGGGCTCGTTGAGGTGGAAGTCCGACGGCGCCTTGGCCATAAAGGATGGGTGCGTCCTCAGCACCACCCTCGTGTCATGAAAAGTCAAGTATGGAGGCTTGCAAGATAGGGCCTGGATCTCTCCCACTCGTCGTGCGGAGGTGATGGCCACGAGGAAAGCTGTCTTCCATGACAGGAACTTCAAAGGCGCCAAATGCATAGGCTCGAATGGGGCCCCCATGAGCCTGGTCAGCACCACATTAAGCTCCCACGCTGGGACAGGAGCCCTCACCGGCAGGAATGATCGGAATAGTCCCTTCATGAATTCTTTCACCAGGCGATGCGACCACAAGGACGCCCGTCCCGTAGTCCTAGTATATCGGGAGATTGCAGCCAGATGTATTTTGATGGAGGCGTGAGCCAGTCCAGCTTTGGCCAGCGACAGTAGGTACGGCAGTACTTGAGGGGCCGTAATCCGCAGAGGGTTAATCTTCTGTGCACGGCACCAGACAGAGAACCTCTTCCATTTATGTCCGTAGCACTTGAGAATTGAGGACGACCTGGCCTTTGCAAGAACCTCTCTGCAGTCGGCCGGGATGTCGTACCCTCCAAACTCTAGTGCTGCAGGTGCCAGGCCTTCAAGTTCAGCGACTCCAGGTTGTGGTGAAGAATGGCGCCTCCTTCTCTGGAGAGAAGGTCTGCGTCCGTCGGCAGCTTGACTGGTGTGGACGTTGACAAGTCCAGAAGGTCCGGGAACCAGATCTGTCTCGGCCACGCCGGTGCGACGAGGATCATCCTGCACCGGGACCTCTTGAGCTGGTTGATGAGCCGGAGCAGCAACGGCAGCGGAGGGAACGCATAAAGAAATAGGCCGTCCCAGGGGAACGAGAAAGCATCGCCCATGCTCCTCGGCTGGGGGAACCTGCTGGCGAACCTCCGGCACTTGGAATTCGTTGCCGTCGCGAAGAGATCGACTTGGGGTTCGCCCCATCGTCGGAAGAGTCGATCCACTTGATCCTGGCGTAGTTCCCACTCGTGGCACGAGCGCAGCTCCCTGCTGAGTGAGTCGGCGATCGTGTTTTTTATTCCTGCCAGATGAAGAGGCACCAGGAACATCCGTTGGGCGACGGCCCAGTGCCACAGCTCCTGGGCTTCCCTGGATAGGGCCGGGGACCTGGTTCAGCCCTGCTTCCGGATGTAGAACATCCTGGTGGTGTTGTCGGTGAAGATCCTCACCACCTTGCCCTTGAGGGACGGAAGAAAGGACCTGAGGGCGGAGCTCCAAGATGTTGATGTGGAGTGACTTCTCCTCCGGGAGCCAAAGGCCTCTCGCGTGAAGATCTCCAGAGTGCGCTCCCCAACCTTCCAGGGAGGCGTCCGTCGTCACCTGGTGAGCTGGGGTCTGAAGGTCCGTGCCCACCGACAGATGGGAGCGGGTACCCCACCACCGGATCGCCTGACGGAATGTCTCGTTGAGAGGGATTCTGTCCTCGAAGCTGCCCGTCAACTGGACCCAGTGGGCGTCGAGGAACTCTTGTAAGGGGCGCATCCGAAGCCTGCAAAGGCGCACCAGATAAATGCAGGAGGACATCATCCCGAGGAGGGACTTGATAGATCTTACCCTGGCCATGTCCGGGGCCAGCAGACGCTGTACCTTGCCCAGAATGGTCCTGGTCCTTTCCTCCGACAGTGAGGCCAGCCGCGCCATTGTGTGGAGCTTGGCTCCCAGAAACAGGGCGACTAGCGACGGAACCAGGTGGGATTTTGGAAAGGTGATGGAGAATCCCAGGTCCGTGAGCAGCTGGACGGTCTTCGCAATGTGCTCCGCGGCGAGCTCCCTTGTCCTTGCCCGGATGAGCCAGTCGTCCAGGTAGGGGTAGACGTGGATCCCCTGTAGGCGCAGCAGCGCCGCCACCGGTGTGAGGCACTTGGTGAACACCCTGGGTGCCGACTTCAATCCGAACGGGAGGGCCTTGAACTGGTAGTGCCGCCCTTGGATCACGAACCTGAGGAACTTTCGGTGTCTTTTTAAAATGGGGATGTGGAAGTAAGCATCCTCCAAGTCCAACGACGACAGGAAATCGCCCTCCTCCAGCTGTCCCAGCGCGTGCTGGAGGGTGACCATACGGAACTTCTGTGCCTTGATGTACTTGTTCAGTCGTTGCAGGTCCAGGATGGGGCGCCATCCTCCTGTCTTCTTTTTACGAGGAAGTACCTTGAGTAAACTCCGGAGCCCTGAAGCCTCTTTGGGACGAGCTTGATGGCACCCTTCTTGAGCATCGCCCTTACTTCCAACAGTAGTTGAGGGACGTGATTTTCCTTCCTGGCCACGGGTGGAATGCGAGGGCACTTCTTCTGAAACTCGAGGGCATGCCCTTGGGCCAGGGCATCCAGCCCCCAACGGTCGGTGGAGATGGACTCCCACACACTGACGAACCTCGCCAGCCGGCCTCCCACCGGGGTGCTTCGGCGGGAGTCCGACCCCACGGTTGGTTCAATCTTGTTTGGAGGCCGCCTTGCCTCCTTGACCTCCCTGTCGAGGACGACGGGCACCACTTGACTTGCCGCGTCCCCTGTAAGCTTCCTGGGATGAAGATCTTGCCGCTTGGCGGTACGTGGAGGAGCCACTGCCGGATCCCTTGGAGGCACCTTGTCTGCCTCCGGAGCTCCGAAAGGACAGCCGTCGTTGTTGGAGCACTCCCAGTGCCCGGGCAGTCTCTGTGTCTGTCTTGATGGCCTGAAGGGACTCATCAACCACCTTCCAAAACCGGTTGTTCCCGTCGAAGGGCATGTCCAAAACCTTGGTTTGTACGCCCCGGCGGAAATCCGTGGGCTCGAGCCATCCTCGTCGTCTCAAGCAAACGCTGTTGCCCAACTGACGGAAACTGGTATCGGCAATGTCAGTTGCCACTGTGATGGCGTGGTCCAAAGCAATCTCACCTTCCTGTAGGATTTCAAGGGCCTCAGCCCTTTTGGCGTCCGGAAGGAAGTCCAACAGAGGGGAGATTTTTAACCACAACTCCCTGTCGTAGCGGGCTACGATAGCCAAGGCGTTGGCCGCCTTGATAGTTGTCACTGTGGATGAGATGATCCGTCGTCCCATCGTGTCCAGCTTCCTGCCCTCGCCGTCCGGCGGGGAAGTTGATGTCGAGGCCGATGCCCCCCCAGCTTTCTTCTTTGCCGCTGCCGAGACGACCGAATCCGGGGTAGGTCGCGCCCGAAGGCACAAGGGGGCAGCGTCTGGGACCCGGTACTTCTTCTCGTACCAGTCCCTCTTTGCCGGCGCCGTGGCAGGGTTCTTGAGGAGGGCGAGTCCCTCCTCCCAGATGTCATCAAGATACGGTACGGCGAGGACCGTCTTCCTTTTAGCCTTGCGCCGTTGGTAAAGGAACCCTTCCTTCTTCTTCTCTTCTGGGCAGAGCTGGAAGAGCTCGGATGCCCTGGAAATCATGGCATGAAAGGATCCAATCTCGTCGGGTGGGGACGCCCGAGCAGGGGGCGACAGGGGACACGTCCTATCGTCGCCTCCGTCGTCATCTGTACCTGTCGTAGCCATGTCCGTGCCTGTATCATCCCGGTGGGTAGTAGACCGGGGGGAAGGCAGAGCAGGCCGCAGAGGTGGGAGAGGTGGCGTAGGATGCGTCCTCCTCCTCTTATGCAGTGGACTTTCCAAAGGTCCTGGCTCCGGTTCCCCCGTCGGGTCTGGCTCAGGTACCTCCGTCGGGGGGAGGGGCATCCTTGTCCTTATCTCCAAGCATAAGGACTGAATCACTGACAAAATGGCCGCTGAAGTGAAACGATGGGCGCGAGGGCCCTTGAGGAGCCTCGTCAGCAACACCGTCGCCCTCGTCGGGATCCCGATGGGCTGGGCCTCTTCCACGACTTCGATGAGCTCTTCTTCAGAGGTCGTGTCCGTATCCACGATGGCCACCAGCCCCTCCCCCACCTTTTACAACAAGGACTTTGTGGGGGTCTTCTCAATGGGCCTGAAAGACGACTCCCTCCGCGGTGGCAGGGAGACTCTGGGTCCTGAGGTCGCCTCCACTGGTGTAGCCTCCACAGTCTGAGCCAGGGCCGCGGCGACATCCTCAATCGAGGTCTTAGCAGGGTGTACGCCTGGGGCCTTCACCTTGGGGGGAGGGTCTGAGCCTCGCTCCCCCTCTGCCGGAATCTTCAAGATCGACCGGGGCCTCTCCAGAAGCTTTGCGGGTTCTCGGACTTCCTCTTACCCGAGCCAGAGCGTTGGCTCGTGGTTGATGGCGCCGGGGAGGATGCGCCCTGCCTGGCAGCCAAGGAGCCCAACCGTTCGGCGCTCCCGGTGCCCGCGGACTCGTGGTGCTTAGCCTTTTGTTGGGCCCCCGTCACCGGGGCGCCCTCACAGGACTTAGAAGACCGCTCAGACTTCTTTTTCTTCTTCTCACCTGACGGGCTCTTCCCTTCCAGCCAGTTGGCGAGACGGAGGTAGCGATCCTTCATGGTCCGCTCCGACATGTTCCCACAAAACGCACAGTCCTTCTCCATGTGCGTCTTGTCCTCATGGAGACAGTAGAGGCATAACGAATGCTTGTCCTCCTTGAAAACATTCTGAAGCTGGCATCCAGGGCAGGTCCTGAACAGCTTCCCGGGCGTCGAGCTTCCTTTCTCCTGGGCCACGTCCGGGGTAGGCCTCGGAACTTCTGGAATCCTCCAAAAGCATAGCTCGACGAAATCTTCACCCTTGAGGGGCGTAGAAAACTCCGAAACGGATCCCCGTTGATCGGATATAGAAACGGTGGAGCTTGAGGCTCTATTTAACCGAAAAATTCGAAAAATCTCCTGAAAAAGCGTGAAAACGCAGCAAAAGCTCGAGAGCTACAGCACGAGGACTCCCAACACTTGAACGTGCGGTAAAAATCTGAGGATGGCTGCCAGAGGCGGAGCTTAGGGAGAGGGCAGTCATTGGCTGGGGGCAGTATGACCCAGAGACCAGTGATTGGTTACTACTAAGAAAGACAGATCAGAAACGAAACTGATACTGATTTTTTTCTATATCGAGGATTCCCGGCCTGACGACGGGGAATATTCATGAGCATGTGAATCCATGCCAGACCCCATGCTGGAGAAGGTGGCTGCTCACTGGCAACAGTTTCTTTTGTTTCTGGGACCGCTGTCTCTTTCCGGTCAGCAGTGTCAGGCAAAACTTTCAGTGGAGTTGGAATCTTTTTGGCATGGGTGGCATGGATCCACGACTTCCTTCCATCCACCCGTATTGCCGTCTGCGTCGCTAAAAGTTCTTGATGGGGCCCGCGCCACCTGGGTGCTAATGATGACTTTCTTTCAAAGTTTTTTAGCAGCACCCAGTCTCCTGGCTCCAGCGCATGCCCCGGACCGGTATACCATGCTGGTAATGCCTCCTTCACCTGCTGATGAATCAAACGCAATTTCTGCATTAAAAGGCCACAATAAGTACTAAGCACAGGATGTTCTATCTCACTGAGTCGTTTTGGCTGAGGTGCGCACCAAACATTTGCCGGACTCCCCATTACGATCTCGTATGGGGAGAGCCCAGTTTTAGCCTGCACAGACGTACGCATGCATAATAGTGCTATTGGTAATGCATCCACCCAACTCAACTTGCTTCCCGCACAAATCTTGCTAATCTTTGATTTATGAATCCCGTTGTGCCTCTCCACAAGACCGGCAGAATGCCTTGAACTATGGAATCTCTTATCAATCTGGAGACCAGCACATATCTGTAATACCACTGCACCCACAAAATGCAGTCCATTATCAGACCATAGGACCCGGGGCAAGCCAAATCTGGAAAAATACTCCTTCAACGTTACTTTTGCCGTAGTCATTGCTGTGCAATCTTTTAAAGGATATGGCTCCACCCACTTACTGAATGCACAGATTACCACCAAGATGTATTTTAAGTTTTGGCACCTCTCCATCTCTATGAAATTAAAATGAACTACCTCAAACGGCATGGAGGGCGGGCCAAAACTGCCTGTTGGTGTCACTGTTCCCTTTCCTACATTGTGTTGTAAACACGTGATACAGTTCTGCACCAACCTCTCTGCATTCTTTTTTATGTTTACATTCTGCCATACTGTAGAAAGGTGCTGTATCATTTTCTTGGCACAGATGTGCGTAGGGCTGTGGGCCATTGCGACCATTGCGATCACATATGAATTTGGCAACATCCAGTTTTGAGTTCCCTTGTCCACCCAACAACCCTCCAAATCCAACTCAGCAAATCCCTCTGCCCATCCCTGTATTTCATCGGCCGTAGCCTCGGCCTGCATTTCTTTGACAGTCGCAACTCCATCTTCTATTATACAGGGTACTTCCTCTATCTGAACCGTCATCATCTTGGTATTCAAATCAGTGGCAGTTTGTTTCGCAATTCTGTCTGCAAACGCGTTTCCCTCTCCTATTTTGCATGTTACTTTTTTATGTGCCTCGCATTTCACTATTGCTAGGTGCTTTGGAAACGTGAGTGCAGACAGCAATCGTACAATCAAAGGGCCATGTTGAATTCTGGCACCATGTGAAGTCAGAAACCCTCTCTCAGCCCAGAGTCGACCAAAGTTATAAACCACTCCAAATGGGTACTGACTATCAGTATATATATTCACATTCAAATTTTCAGAAATCTCGCAGGCTCTGGTTACTGCTATTATTTCCGCGACTTGTGCTGAATTATAGGGGATTCTTTTACTTTCTACAACACTCTCTACGGTAGTGATAGCGTATGCGGCAGTTGTCGTGCCATCTGGTAATTTAAAACATGAGCCGTCACAAAATAACTCTCCATCCGGCTCTTTCTGTGGAATATCACTTAAATCAACTCTCCCCTTGGTTTCTTCCTCAGTGACCATTAAGCAATCGTGGGGGGGTGATTCATTCTTCCCAATTTCTTTTATGGTTAGTGGCATTAATTCTGCAGGATTCAAAGCGCTACACCTCATAATCTGGATATGGGGCGCAAACAAGATAATCTCATATCTTGTCAATCTAGCAGAGGTGAGGTGTTGCATCTGTGTCCTATTTAATAGAACGTCTATGGCATGTGGCACCATCAAAATTAAAGTGTGCCCCAATACCATCCCTTCCGTTTGTTTCACTGACCCAGCAGCCGCCGCGACAGATCTCAAACATCGTGGTAGTGCGCGCTACAGGGTCCAGCGCAGAAGAAAAATAGCCGCACAGCCTATTTCTTCCACCTTGTTCCTGTGTCAAAACCGCCAATGCACATCCTTCACTTTCACACACAAATAGTCTAAAAATGTTCTTATAGTTCGGGATACCCAAAACTGGAGCCGAGCATAATGCAGTTTTCAATCCATCAAATGCTCTCTGACATTCCTCATCCCACTGCAAAGGCATAACCGCATCTTTTCTAGTCAAATTCACTAATGGTTTCACAATTAACGCAAAATTACCAATCCATTGTCGGCAATATGAAGCCATGTCTATTATGGCTCTGACTCCTTTGTGTGTCTTTGGAATAGGCATACAAGAAATACTTTCTATGCGTTCTGGCCACCTCCTTTCGATTATACTGAAATTTCTTCAAACTAGCTTTATGGCCATGCGCCGCTAGGTGTGTCAGTAGTAATACAGTGCGTTCTTTACAAATCTCCTCTGTGTCTGCAGCTAGCAATAAATCGTCTATGTATTGCAAAAGTACACAACCCATGGGTAATTCCAGCATGTCTAGCTGTTCTTTTAATGCTGTACTGTAAATACTTGGACTTTCCGTATAACCTTGCGGAATCCGCGTAAATGTAAATGATCATCCTCCTAATGTGAACGCGAACAAATATCTACTGTCCTTGTCCACTGGAATACTAAAGAATGCGTTTTTCAAATCTATTACACTAAAATATTCTGCTGAAACAGGTATCATTGTCAATATTGTAGTGACGTCTGGCACTAGAGGAAATTGCGGAGCTACTACCTTATTCAATGCGCGTAGATCAATTATGAAACGGTATGGTACCTCATTACCTCCTTTTTTATAAACCGGAAGAATCGGGCTGTTGCATTTACTACCTGTGATTTCCTCCATTACCCCTAATTTCACCAAATCGGTAACAATACTCTTCAATCCTTTCTCACCTTCAACCGAAATTTTGTGTTGGGGTATTCGCGGCAGGGTAACACCTTCTTTTAAAATAATCTTTACTGGCTCTATCTTTAAACATCCCACATCGTTGTCATGCATTGCCCATATACAGGTTGGTACTTTACTTAGTTCCCCTGGTAACGCTTCGGACATGAATTATGACACAGGGGCATCGTGTGGCCAGATCGTTAGAAACACTCCGTCTGCCGTGCAATGTATAACAGAACCTAGTTTTTTCAACAAATTTAATCCCAACAAATTTTCTCCACAATTTTCTGTTAGAAGGAAAGGACACTGTTCGGTAAATGGTCCTATGGTAACTGGGTCTGGTTTGGACACTGGGTTTATGACTGGTGCACATGCGAACCCTACGGAAATATTCTTTTGCCCTGACAGTGGTATATTCGGAACCAAGTGATGGTCTATTGAACACTTCTGTGCTCCTGTATCTACAAGAAAGTGGTGCTCCTCATTCCCGACTCTCATTTCTACGTAGGGTCCTCTCTGATTCACGGAAATAGACACTCGTTCCGACCCCTGTCCTGGGCTGCCCTATTGGGGAAATAACACATCGTCCAATGTGTAATCATTACTATTACTGTAATACGTGTTTGGCTGTGTACCGAAAACATTTCCACTCTTCACTCTACTTTCCCCACTGTGATTTCCATATTGTTGATTTTGCTGTCCCTGACTCTGGTTTGGGGCATTTTGGTTTTGGCCTTGGTTTTGATTACCTCCGTTATTATGATGCTGCTGCATACTATTCCTATTTGGTCCATTCGCTCCTGGGTGTCCTCTATGCTGTCTCCTCTGACCAGACCCATTTCTATTCTGTAGATGCGGGCATTGCGCTCGCCAATGTCCTTCCTCTTTACAATATGCACACTGATTCGGCCCCAATGTTCCCCCATGCATATTCGAACTACTCCTTCCTTGTGCGTTCCCTCGCCCTCTATTATGTCCTACTACTTGCTGCATTAATACCTGTGTTCTAATTAGACATTCCTTCAAGTCTGCCCCCACCTGTTTTAGCAACGATAATTCGTTCACCATCTCCTTCTGCCCCGGCGATGGTAACTGCTGCTGTTTATTATGCAACCCTTTTTTCCCCTTCCCAGGTCTCCCGACTTCCCTACTCCTGTACCCAGGTGTAGTAAACATTTCGGCATAGTCATTATCTAATTCATCTTTAAGCTCAAAAAGTCTATACACATGTTCTCTCACTTCTTCATCCCTCTCCCTACAGAGTGCTAATGCATTCAAATCTAACAATCGCTGCGGTGGTAATTTCCCAATTAGCTGTTTCCATTTCTCCACCAAATATTCACCCATGCATTCCAACACTACCTGTCTTTCGTTGCTTCTAGGAAAGTCATATATTGAAGCCAATGTTGCTGTCCCATCATTCCCCTCTATATACATCTCTGCCTGTTGCTGCAATTCCACCTTCCTTTCTTTGCTGATTGCGCTGCGGGTTACCCTCGTGCACTCCCGTTGGTCAGTCCCGCCTCTTGCCCCCGTGGTTTCAACTTCAACCCCGGGAGGAACGGACGGTACCGAGTCTGTGTCTAAGGCGGGAGGTGCGGATGGGACAATGGGAACAGCGAGTGTCTGTTGTGGGATTGGTTGGATAGTAGGAAGTGTTACATGCGCGGTCTGTGGCTGTGGGGGGGCTTGAGCTACCGGAGGGGGAGCTTGGGCTACGGGCGGGGCTTACGCAATAGTTACTGACGTGTCTGGTCTTACTTCTGATCTTGGGCCTTGTTTTGTATGGGTCAATATATTTTCTATCAATTCATCTGCCATGTGTAATTCTCGTTGTGGGTATATCTTTTCTATATTTAACTGGTCACGCCTGCCTGCCCTTCTTAGACTCTCAGTCCACTCCTCCTCTTCTTTTTCTTCCGCTACCTCACCTTTTGATTTATGCCTGTGCGCATGCTTTGCTCTGCTTTTAAATCGGAGCATTGCTTCCTTTCTCCAGTCTTTAATAGTCTCAAATACTGCAGGACGCGCTTTCTTTCTTATCAACACCCTTTCCAAGTTATCTATCCTCGCCATCTCAAAACTACCATTAATCGGCCACTGATGGTCTTGTTGCTTTCTGGTTTGCCTATGCCAAGTCTCACAGAATATTATCGCACCCACTCCATACTTCACATACATCTCATACGCCGGCGTTCCCCCAGGTGGTACAATTTGGCCATTTTCCAAAGATTGTCTACCACAGCGGAAAAACCCTGCTAGGGTGGACAATACCCCAGGCATGTTTCAACCTTCCCCCTGGTTAATCAACCTTACCTAGGGCGTTTGATTTTGCAAAGTCAACTCTCAACCAATATCAGGATACTTTGAATCGGGTAATGACTCACCTGATAAATCAAGTCGTCTGTATACTGACGCACCAAAGGACGTCGTGTCTGCGTTTCTTGGCTTCCGCCTCGTTTCGGGACCCTCGCCTCCTTGTTCTCTAGCCAGGCACATCGATCAGTGCTCAGATGTGTGCAGATCTGCAAAGGAGTCTCTCATCACTTTTACAGGGCGCCCCGAACACCTCTTGATCCCGACTCGATCGTCCCGTCCTCGCCGTTCTCTGCCTTTCTCAATTACAACGTTAAGCGAAGGAAGAAGTGGGGGAGGGTCCCTATTCGGGCGCCATCTTGAAAGGGGACCCTGACGTCTATGGAAACAAGGCGGGTCACCACACACGATAGAGACGCCAGACACGAGGTTGTATTCCCAAAGCTAGGGTTTTATTGCAAAGCAAAAGTCTCAGTTGGCCAACTCGGTCTCACGCCCCGCGACGTGCATCTCTAGACCTCGAGGGACGCAAGAGAGTGAATTACGTACATCAGTTACATATATACAAAATGCATATCAAACAATCAGCTATGACATGTTTAACACCCCGCTTTATTGGGTTTCTTTGAACTTGGTGTGATGATGGACATCTCTGACCACTATGACACCTTCAAACATCTATTCTAGTAACAATTTGCAATTTGTGAGTGCGTAGGCATCTTTCGGTTATTGAATAGAACACAGCGCTTCTGTTCTTGGAAGCGAACTACATACGGGGGGAGTTGCATTCCGGACCTTGCTATCTATCAGGTGCTATTCGCGTCCTGGGAGCCGACATGCTCTTAGCGGGCTCAGCAAAGGGGGGCCGTTAGAAAAGCATAATTCAAGCCTTTAGCGGTATTATTCTAACATATTCTACCATATAATGAGACTGGCTGGCAGTTGTGAAATGATTAAATGCCCTGCAGCTCTGCTTCAAGGCTACATTAAGGAGGGAGCCGGGCATTCGTCCTGGCGCTGCCTACGTTTGTGTTTCAGCGAACTCTTGTTATCCTCACGGCCCTGTGGCCTTGTCCTTTTCACATACAGACAACAATGGTCCACAGTCGAGCAGTATAAGCGGAAAATATACAGCGAAGCAATAGGAACAGAAAGCAATGAGCAATGGTTAGAAAACAAAATGGCGATTCTTGTTACATCAAAATGGCCGTTCATTGGCAAACTCGAAAGCCTATATTCTGTCGTATCGTGCATGAGACGGTTGGTCCACGGCCACCAAAATGCGTTTGCGGTCTCAAAGTAGAGGTATCCGTATTTCTAGACTGACAAAGGGTTCTAACATCGTTTTGCAAGATCGTGCGCACTATGTGGCTGAAGCTATGATACAGTTAGGTGATCGCTCATGCCATCTGCAATTGCCTACTAACCCCTTTGTTAAGTATTCCCCATTCCTACTATTTATTTTTTGCCTAAGGTTCTTAAATCTCTTGTTCAACCACATGGGAGGCCTATTGTTACTTTATCTGGCTCTATGTTGGAAAATCTGTCATGTTACATTGATGAAACCTTGATTTCTTTTGTCCATGTTTTAACCTCTTTTTTGCATGACACCAAAGACTTCTTGCAGATCATCAATATTAATGAGGTGCCTTGGGAGGAGGGTTTGATTCTGGCTACTTTTGATGTGGTTTCTTTGTATACTTCATTTGATCATTCAGTAGGGGTTAATGCATGTAAACATTTTTTGAGTGCCCGCTCCTTGAATTAGCTTTCTCACAGTACTATGGTTTTACAGATGTGAACATTCTGACTCACTAACAATGTATTTTTGTTTGAGAACTCATTTTTTCATCAACTACGAAGGACTGCCATGGGCAGTACGTTTGCCCCGACGTATGGCAACCTTACTATGGGTTGGTGGGAAGCCATTATCTTGTCTGAAATTGTCTCTGAGCATTTCCCCCAACAGATTGTATCCTGGTGGCGTTACATAGATGATGTCTTCGTCGATTGGAAGGCGACGAGTCTGGTTGGGCTGATTTTGTGAAACTGATCAATCATAATTGTTGTAATTTGGCTTTCACCAAGAGCCATAGTACATGTGAGATGGCGTATCTTGATGTTGTTGTCTCTTTGCATGATGATGGTTTGCATACATCAGTTTATGAAAAGCCCACCAGCTCGAGTCTTCCTTCACATGCTACCAGTAGCCACCTGGCCAGCTGTAAGCACAATATTCCGTATGGCGAGTTTTTGCGATACCGGAGGAATTGTTCTGACATTATTCAATTTGACAAATGCTGTTCCCAAATGTATTCACACGTTTTAAAGCCAGGATAGTCGAAAGATGTGATTTAGAAGGCCTATGTTCAGGCCATAGCTTTAACACAAGATAATTTGCTCAACACTAACAGATCTGTCAAGGAGGTGGACAATAATGATCCTATGTTTATTATCACCTACAGCAGTGCATCTCAGAATGTTAGAAATATTAAATAGCGACATTGGCATGTGTTGAGGTTGGATAAGGATTTGTCTTCATTGCTTTCTGCAAGGCCCACCTTAATTTTTAGACAGGTACCCTCTTTGAGGGATAAATTGGTGTACAGCCTGTCCACACAATATCAGCACAGAGTACTTGGTTGGCCACTACTTCCATTGGTTTTATGAAATGCCATAAATGTAAGGTTTGTACCGATGTCATTACTTTGAAATCATTTCAACGCCCTGTGACTGCCTTTTCTTGTACTATCAGACAGTTGATTACATGTGATACCACCTTTGCGGTTTATATACTTTGCTGCCTTCGTGACAAATGGTACGTGAGTAGCACCACATGCAAACTTAAGGTCAGGATACTTCAGCACCTACGTGCAATCAAGACTTCAGACCCATTTTATCCAATGGCGAAACATTGTAAGGAACACCACAACAGCGCATTTTCACTATTAACTTGTTTTGGTATTGCACATGTCGCCATCCATCCCAGAGGCGGAGACAGAACCCTTAAAATCCACCAGCTTGAAACTAAGTACATGCAGGATTTGTACACTAAGGTGCCCCGTGGCCATAACATTGATGAAGATCTTTACACTTTTCTTGGAGTATTATCAGTGTGTTTTTTGTGTTTTGTTCTTTTGTATATTTCCTGATGTATTTTTGTGATATGCTTTTTTTATTTTGCAAGTTTGTTTTGCTGTTTTTTTCTTTTCTTATTTTACAATTTTTTATTCCTGTATTTGGACAATTATTTCAGTTAATTAGTTGATCACTGTCTGCTGTATTTGTGAAATCCTGTGGTTCATTGTGGCTTGTTTTAATTTGCTCTTATTGTGGTTTGTGGATGCAACTGCTAACCACTTTTCTGAGTGTATTCCCTTCTTCCATGGCGGTTTGTCCTGTGCATTGCCGTGATTTATTTTAACTGTGTTTTCTATTTTGAGGATGGGGTGTTATTTTGGCATGCCCTGGCACATTTGGCTGTTTGCTTTTTTTTCCCGGTCACTTCGACCAGCATCTTTATCCAGTACAACTATTTTGCATTTGGCAGCTATTCGGTTTACGGTCTGGCCATTCAGGCACATTCAGCCTTTAATATTCCCCTTTTTCCGCCGGTTTCTGTGTTCATTATCATGGATTCCACTGCTCTCCTTGCATTTGCGCTTTATATTTTAGCTGCTCTTAGGATGAGCCTTTTATTATTGATCAATTTGTATTGGCTATTTTAATCGTGCTTTTTGCATGATGACCAACCAGTTTTGTGTGATGCACGGTTATTGATTATATCTGCTGCTATAGGCACTTGCACATGTGTAATTAAGTGTAAAAGTGTATTTGCACATTTAAAATGGTTTACGTCCAGCAACCTTTATTTATGTATTCTTTGGTTGTCATGAATATGTGTATTTTACAATCACATGCTTGCACTGTCACTTTATGCAATCACTGCTTTAGCTCTCGCACTTTGTTACTTGTATCAAAGTGGTTGTTCAGTGCCTTTACCAGCCTCACTTGGCTGACATATTGTTTACTGGCAGCTATAAGCATTTGCAGCATACATTCTGGTATTTTTCAAACATTTAAATCATGCATGTCCGCCTCACTGGTTTTGTTTGTAGCTATGCCTTTCACGCATGCAAACAAATTTGGTTTGATGTTCTTTTTTTTCTTCACATATATGGTCATTAATTAGGCAATATGCCCCGAGACTGTGGGCCATTACCGCATAAGGTAATGCCCCAGCGACCCATAGTTATAGGCCCGAGCGTAGGCCCCAGGGGCATTACCTTATGATGTAATGGCCCGCAGTCTTGCGGCATATTGCCATTAGTACCCTGGCCCGTTAGACATAATGTTTTTTTTCTCTCGGCTATGAGACGTGTAGCGTTTCGCAGCCAGAAAAAAAGGTAAAAAAAGTTTTTAAAAAATGGATGCCGCGGACAGAAAACATTGTCAGTTTTCTCTTTCCGTGGCGGCCATAGTAAACAATGAAAATGGGCGCCATGGAAGGGGTGAGTCCCTTCTCCCCTTCCATGTCAGCCATTGAAGTACATTGGAAAAAAAAGTAAACAAAAAAAAATGCCTGCCATGGAAATGGAGAAGGGGCTATAGATAATCCCTTCTCCCTTTCCATGGCGGCCAGTCACAGGAAGAAGTCTGGGCCGCGCGGAGCTCCGAGCCTTCTTGGGAAGGTAAGGCCCAGGCGAGGGCCAATGAGCTTGCGTTTTACAGACTCATTGACCCTTGCTGTGTACTAATAGCATATTTGTTTATTTGATTCTATGACAAGACCGGAGGCGAGCATTATGCTTAACTCTTTTATCGCCACTTCCTACAGCAGGCAATATTTTAAAACTGTGAACTTCAAAATCTAAAGTTTTCTTCTGTTTTGCAAACACAACCTCAAAATAGAAGGCAAACAGTCCACATGACCAGATCCTCAAAGAACTACAAGTCCCAACGACCCTGTAAAGTCCTTGTAGTTTTAACCTCCTCCATAGCACCAATGCGCTGCTGACTCAGTCCCTATCTCACTTCCTGTCCCAGACTCCTTCCTCTTTCTTTGCTGCTTCCTGAAAGATAAGTCATGTTTTTCTGGTGTTCCCTGATGGTACAAGTTGTCATTATACTCCGAGTGTTTGTTTAGAAATTATGATTTGAGGCATTAGAGTACAATTTGTTGTGTCTGAGAGCAAGGTTTGCCTACCATTAGCTTGTCAGGTAGTAATCTGCTCGGTTTGGGCACGCGTAATTAAGGGAGATAGTAGAAGCGGGGGAGAGCCGGGGCCACGAGTCATCTTGCTCGCTACAGGGGACCAGAGCTTTCCCTGCATAGTTTATTTGGGATCGCGAGAATAGGGTTCCGGCCGCTCGCGCAACCTTAGAGGAAAGCACCCGCAATTCGGGTAGCGATCATGTGACCGGGCGTCATTGCGCATGCGCAGATCACTTTTCATAGCGATTTCGGCACCGGAGACGTCTGAAGCCCTGCTGTCCTCGGAGCCTCCTGTTTTAAGAGTTTTGTTTGATTTCTGGGGTTGTGTGCAGCGAGCTCTCGCCCTGACTGCCCTCTGCAAGGCATAGGCACTTGGCACAAAAAAAGAAGAAAAAAATATTTAGTTATATATTAATAATATCTGATAAGGGACCAAAAAAAAAAAAAACAGATACAGAACAAGGATACATCTATATATTATATATATATTGGGAGTGAACGAGAAGGTCTCTGTTAAGATGGAAGAGGCTAGTTCTACTCTGGATTACAATGAGGAGTGGGAGGCAGACAAGGACCTGTCTAAGTTTCAAGAGGGTCCTGGGAGATTAGCTGGCAGTAGCGGTATCTCAGGGTGTGAGACCCATCCAGGAGCGCCTATTGGCGCTAGAATGCCTTCTCACGACCTCGGTCCCTAAGCGAAAAGCTAGAGAGCTCAGCCCTGGAGAGGGCGCAACTCAAGGTCCGCCAGAGAAGTGGTCAGCTGCACGTAAGGGGGTGGATAAGACCCGGAAGAGCCCCCACTCCTATACCCCCCCCACCCCGGTCAGACATCTGGGGTGCAGTCAAAGCCCAGAGAGGTTGCCAACCCGTTTGACAAGCTGAAAGCAGCTTTTCTGGGTAACACGGCGGTGCCAAACCTCGGACCCCCTATCCCAGGGGTGTTAAATACAGAGGAGGCCGAAGAAGGCAGAGAATCCTCACAAGAAGAGGAGGATGAGGACGAGGAGGCCCTCGGAGAAGAGGACAAAGTGGACAACGAGGGCAGAGTTTGTCAAGACACTGAGGAAGGGGAAGAGTTGGATGACATGTTTGACCCGGACAGCATAAGACATCCGAGGTCAGCGGACTGGTTACCTTCCCCTAGAGTGGCCCAGTATATGGCCGCAAGAATTCACAAACCTCTAGAGAGAGAGGTGCGGTTCCAGGTGAGAGCAGAGTGTCCGAGGCCTGAGCTTCCGAATAAAGGTATGGAGACACCGGAGCTGGATGCTAAAATGGTTACCTTCGTGACTAAGATGACGAAGGATGTGAGACGAGGTGTCAACTGCGCCTGGAAGTCCTGCCAGGACAAAGTTTTGGATATGGCTGGTCACCTCGCTAAGATTATGGATCTGGCCGAGAGGGCCAGGGACACTGGTGCTCCAGTGGATCCAGGTACGCTCGCCAGCTGAGCGCAGAGGGCGGTCTGCTTCCTCAGAAACGCTAGCAGTGCCCTCTCAGCGGAGAGGCGAAGGAGTTTGCTGATCAAGATTGACAGCAAATTAGAGGACCTCGCCAATTATGAGGCAGGTCAGGCCGCTAAAAGTCTTTTGTTTGGGGAGGCGTTCTTCAAGGAAATGTTCCATTTTGTAGGGACATAAACTGCGCTGAAAAAAGTGCAGTCCTCCATTCGCAAGATCTTCCCGGGGCGAGTTTTCGCCGGGACCAACTGCAATAGTTTCTTTACAAGGTGGCCCCAAGGACCCAGGTCGCAGTACTGGGAGAGCAGACAGCCCGACGCTTTCTTCCCCGCCAGAGGGAGAAGTTTTCGTGGGAGAAGAGGCAGAGGAAATTTCTGACAACCCAGTTCAGCCGGAGGTAAAACCACAAAAAGAGGCCTACCCCAGAGTTGGGGGACGCACAGCATTGTGTATAGACAAGTGGCACGCGATATCAGGCGATGCTTGGGTATTGCAATCCGTAGTTTGGTTAGGACTGAAGTTTATGAGTGTGCATGTCAGGACAGGTTACCGTGCAGGATGAGAATGTCCAGGGAGGAGGAGTTGTTACTCGAGAGAGAGCTTTGCGCGCTAGTAGAGAAAGGGGCCATAGAAGAGTGTTCAGACGAGTTTGACGGGTTTTACAGTAATATGTTCCTAGTCCACAGGAAAGGGAAGTCAAGGCCAGTAATAGAATTGAAGGAACTGAACGGGTGGTTGATTTACAGGCATTTCAAGATGGAGGGCATTTATCTTTTGAGAGATTTGCTTCGCAAGGGAGACTGGTTAGCGAGGCTAGATTTGAAAGACGCCTATCTCACCATCCCCATACAGCAGGAGTTTAGGGATTATCTCAGATTCTTTTGGAAGAAGCGAAGTTGGCGCTTCGCATGTCTACCTTTCGGACTAGCCTCAGCGCCCTGGGCTTTCACAAAGGTGATGAAGCCAGTGGCGGAAGCTATCAGGAGCAGAGGAATCAGAATTATTGTGTATTTAGACGATATCTTGATTCTGGCTCAAAGCAAAGGGGTTCTGGAGGAGCAGGTCAGCTGGGTCTGCAATATATTGTCTTCCCTAGGATTCTTAATCAATCAGGAGAAATCGGAGCTCGATCCGAGACAGAGGATGGAGTTCCTGGGGTTTGTAGTAGATACCAGGAAGGCCACGTTAGAACTGCCACAGCAGAAATTGAGAAATATAAAGAAGGAATTGAGATCAGCATTGGGAAAGGCGGTTGTTTCATTGCAGAGTTTAGCGTGCCTACTAGGGCTACTGACAGCTTCTATCCAGGCAATATTTCCGGGACCTCTACATTACATAGCGCTCCAGAGGTTGAAGATCAAGCACCTGCGAGGGGGTGTAAGATATCACCAGTTAGTTCCACTAGACGAGGAAGGAAGGGTTGAGTTGCGATGGTGGCTTCAGAAAATTGAAGCATGGAATGGCAGGGCCATCTTTGGGGACGTGCCGGAGATAGTTATAGAGTCGGATGCGAGCAGAACCAGTTGGGGTGCCAGATGTGGTCAGACACAGACAGGGGGTCGATGGTCAGAAGAGGAGTTGAGGCTACATATAAATTGTCTAGAGTTACTGGCAGGATCATTCGCGGTGCGAACTCTAGCGAAGGACAAGGTGAATTGTTGCATTCTATTGAGAATGGACAATATATCAGCAGTGCGCTATATAAACAAGTTGGGAGGTACGAAATCGAGGATACTAGCGGAGATAGTCAAGGGGCCTCATTACGACCCAGGCGGTAAGTTACCGCCTGGGCCGTGACTTTACCACCATGGCGTAAACTATGTAAACTATGTTTACGCCATGGTGGTTGGCGGACTTACTGCCCCATTCCGAGGTTGGCGGGGCGGTAAGTCCCCAATCCCCATTTACCCTTCCCCATTCCCATTTTTGCCCCATAGGGCATAATGGGAGTGGGGAAGGCGTTAATTACGCCACCGTAAATTACGGTGGCGTAATTAACTCCATGGTCCCTTAGCGCCATGGATTTTAACACCTGCTAAAAGCAGGTGTTAAATCCGCCATGGCGCTAAGGGACCTCGTACTCAGGCGGTAAGGGTCGGCGCTGTTTACGCCGGCGTAAACCCCTTACAGCCTGAGTCGTAATGAGGCCCAAGGACTTTTGGCATTACTGCCTGCAAAGGAAATTAGTGGTGACTGGGGAGTATCTCCCAGGAGTTCAGATCTCGATAGCAGACTGGAACTCCAGGCACCTGACAGACTCCAGCGACTGGAGATTACACAGGAGAGTGTTCGAGCAGTTGCAGGAACTATGGGGGCCGATGGAGATAGACCTTTTTGCCTCCAGACTGAACACACATCTTCAGAAATTTTACAGCTAGAGGATAGACCCAGAAGCTTTAGGGACGGATGCGTTCCTGCACAGTTGGAAGGGTGCTCTGCTTTATGCATTTCCCCCTTTCATAATGATTATGAGGACCCTGGCGAAGGTACGTCAGGAGCGTGCAGTGGTAGTCATAGTGACGCCATGCTGGAAGTCTCAAGCTTGGTTTCCGACTCTGATGGATTTTCCGAGGTTGATTCCGTGGGAAGCGGACCTGCTTTGCAACCCGTCAGGTCGGAGACATCCCTTAGTTCAGTCGGGAGAGTTGCAGTTGTTAGCTTGCAGGATTTCAGCAAAAGATGGGATTTGCCAGGCCTTTCGAGAGAAGCTGCAGATTGCATCAGAGACTCATGGGCCCCCTCTACCCTTAGGAGCTATGATTCTGCTTGGGAGAAATGGGCAGGATGGTGTGAATTGCAATGGATTAATCCCATTTCGGCTTCTGTAGTGCAGGTGCTTAATTTTCTGGCGGAAATGACGGCAAGTGGTAAAGCATTCAGGACGCTAGGTGTGTATAGATCTGCGATTCCTGCGGGACATGAGAGGTACGAGGGTCGCCCTATCGGGGAACATCCTGCAGTAGTGCGGCTTTTGAGGGGAGTGAAGATGAGGAGACTGCCCGTTCCCAAATACTCAGTCATGTGGGACGTTGATAAAGTTTTCCATCTGTTTAAGCAGTGGCCGGACAACGATCGTTTGACGGCTAAGCGATTGTCAGGAAAGTTAGCGATGCTGTCGTGTTTAGTGTCATGTAGAAGGGTTTCTGATGTGAAAGCCTTAGAAGAGGACAGAAAGATTTTCTATCCAGAGGGACCAGCATTTCAGATTGCGCAGAGAACTAAGAGCGCTTCTTCGATTATATCATATCCTTACTTTCCAAAGGAGCCCAAGTTGTGTGTGGCCCGTTGTATTAAGGGGTATGAGAGTGTCACAGAGAGTGTGAGACCTGCTGGAGTGCGACAGTTGCTTATAGCTCGTAGGAAGCCCTTCCAAGCCATAGCGTCAGCCACATATCTAGGTGGGTTCGGGAAGTCATGTGCTGGGCTGGCGTTGACTTAAACATGTTTGGAGCTCAATCAGTGAGAGGGGCGATGGCTTCCAGGGCATTTGCGTCTGGAGTGTCTTTGCATATTTTGAAGGCAGCAGATTGGTCTTCAGAATCCACGTTTAGGACTTTTTATTTCAAACCATTGGATTCTTTGGCCAAGATTGTGTTGGAGAGCTTTGAACAAGCATAATGCTCATCTCCGGTCTTGTCATAGAATGAAGATTACCAAGGCGACTAGCGCGGGTAGTCTTGATTCTATTAAAGACACAGAGGCAAGCATTATTCCCGCCCTTGTGCGCGGGGAAGGTGAATGATGAAGTACGATGATCACCTTGATATTAATGTTGAAGATGTAAAGCAAGAATATGAATCTGAGGTTATCAATCTTGTTATTTTGTTGGAGTCTTGTGACTGGAGAACGCGTACTCCTGCCCTAATTGTGTATCTCTGATTTGGTTCCAAGGGAAGACAACAAGAATAATTGAGAAAGAAGGTGCTTCGGAGGAGAGAAGCACACACAGAGTTCGGAAAGTTTGTGATAACAGTTCCAGTTATTTTGCAGGAGTTTGCAGTTTGGTTATCGAATCATCAAAGAAAGAGGAAGGAGTCTGGGACAGGAAGTGAGATAGGGACTGAGTCAGCAGCGGATTGGTTCTATGGAGGAGATTAAAACTACAAGGACTTTACAGGGTCGTTGGGACTTGTAGTTCTTTGAGGATCTGGTCATGTGGACTGTTTTCCTTCTATGTTGAGGTTGTGTTTTGCAAAACAGAAGACAACTTTAGATTTTGAAGTTCACATTTTTAAAATATTGGCTGCTATGGGAAGGGGCAATAAAAGAGTTAAGCATAATGCTCGCCTCCCTGTCTTTAACAGAATCAAGACTACCCACGCTAGCCGCCTTGGTAATCTTCATTATACTTATTTTAGTATAGCCGATTGGGACATGATGTTTGTACCATCTTTATCATTTTGATAATGACATTAGATTGTGTTGGGCTCCATTTCAAAATGTCTGCCCGCATTGTATATGTATTAGGTACTGTGTGTTTAGCTGCCAACATAGTGAAGGGACTACCTTATATTCCTGTGACTCACAGCCACTTGAACCTTTGCGTGAACAACCACTCTTTGTGCAAAACGTTTCACTTGGATCTTTATTCTTATTGTACCCTGCATTGCTTGCTTTTTTAAATAATAAAATATTACTGTGTTACTAGACCCCCTTTTTTTGGTCTCTCCTGACCTTGGAGTGAGCTCCGCCCACATTTTCGCAGCATTTTCCGCCCATTTATACTTATATATATAGTCATTCAAGATTTTAAGCAAGGACGAAAAAAGAAACAATTCAATCAAACCTCTCTGTCAGTGAGAAAGAAGTCCTGCGAGAATTACAAAATCTTAAGGGCATAGTCATTAAAGCTTCAGATAAAGGGACAAATATCGTTATTCGGGAGATTATGTGAGAGAAGCCCAAAGACAGCTCTCAGACATGAGTTGTTATGAAGAACTATCTGCTAATCCTATGTTGCAAATTACCACCAAAATTAAGTGCCTCTGAAAAAATGGACAGATTTGAATATCCTTGATGATGATGACTGCAAATTCCTTTTGAACACAGTTCCCATTACTCCATTTACTTTTTACCCAAAGTGCATAAGAACCCCACCTATCCACCTGGCAGACCCATCGTCATCCTAAATGGAGCAACATTAGAAAACATATCCAAATATATAGACCAGACCCTTTTGCCTCTAGTCCTCACCTTGCCTTCCTATTTGCATGACACAAAAGATTTTTTAAGCAAAATCGAAGGCATTGTTTGGGAAGAGAATTATATGTTTGCTACACTAGATGTAGTCTCTTTGTATACATCGATTGAACATAATGACGGTAAGGGAGCATGTAAACATTATTTGGACAGCCAATCATTGAATTATCTTGCCCATGGTGAGATCATTATAGAAATGGTGGATTTGTGCCTAACAAACAATGTTTTTTTGTTTGAAAACAAATATTATCAATTAAGAGGTTCTGCCATGGGAACATGTTTTGCTCCATCATATGCAAACTTAAAGATGGGGTGGTGGGAAAAATCCATAGTGTGGGCAGAGAGCAATAGTCAATATACAAACCGGGTGGTCCGATGGCTGCGAGTTATAGACGACTTATTCATCCTTTGGAACGGAGATGAAAAGGACTGGTTGAGTTTCGTAAATATTTTGAACACTAATGCTCTTAAACTCAAATTTACGGAAACACATATTAGGGAGTCAATTATCTTCTTGGATGTTTTGGTGAGATATAAAAAAGACGAAATTGCAACAGAGCTGTACCGTAAAGCAACGAGCTTGAATATGCCTTTGTTGGCAAACAGCAATCATCCTGTCTCATTGAGTATACCGTATGGTAAATTTTTAAGAATTTGGCGAAACTGCTCAAGATTAGATTGTTTTGACAAAGAATGTAAATATACGGACAACTACTTTGTGAGACAAAGGTATCCTAAGCCCATAATAGAACAAACACATGGCCTAAATCGGGAAACCTTATTGAACACAAATCGTGAAGCAGAAGCTACAGACAATAACAATGTAATTCGCTTAATTCTCACATACGGTACGTGCTCTAACCATATTCGACAAATTCTACATAAACATTGGGGTGTTCTTCTATCAGATGAAACCTTGGCACCCCATCTTGAAGATAGAGTGAATATAACTTTCAGAAAGTCTGCTTCCTAAAAGGATTTACTGGTTAGCAGCTATTTGGCCCCCAAGACCAAAAACACGAATACTATCACTTGGTTGAACGAAAGGACTAATGTTTTTTTCAAGTGTACGAAGTGCAAGGCATGCACAAATGCATGGAATACAACTGAGTATGTACATCCAATGTTGGGCAAGACAAAGTTGACTTAAAAACAAGGATCTCCTGCAACACAGAATTCATTGTATATGCCCTCATGTGTTCATGTGACCTCTGGTATATTGGGAGTACCATTGGTAAATTAAACTTAAGAATTCTACCACACCTGAGGGCTATAAAGAACTTTGACGCCTCATAACCAAATCCAGTACATTTTTGTGATGTGCATGATGGAGAAATGGAAAGCCTGAGATTTATTGGTCTGTATCATATCGAGAAAAATCCTCGTGGGGGTAATAGAGAATTAGAACTGCGCCAGATGGAAATATGGTTTATATTAGACTTTGAAACAAAAAATCCCAAGGGACATAACCTCGATGAGGAATTCTACACATTCTTGGGTACTTGGGTATATGCAAAATTGAAATGTGATTAAGGGGAATATTAAGTTGAATTGTCTGCTATACTTTAATTATGTCAACTAGCATCTTTATATTCCTCTCTTCTGCTTTTACGTATGAATTTCAATTAATCGGCTGCTTTTCCAAAGGTTATTGTGTCTTACAATGGGATTTTTTTCACCCCCTTTTTTCACTTTTTTCTTTTAAAACTTTTTTTTATCAATCTTATAAGTATTTTATGGCAATCATGATAATGATTGAAGCTATAGGTTGTAAATTTGTGGTTTAAGTCTCCTTCCCTTTCAATAGCCAATTAGAGACTGATGGATGACACAACGGTGAGCACTAGGCACTTTATTGTTCAAACGAATACGGCTTGGCTTTAGAGATTTGCAATATCCAGATTTTATCATTGAAAAAATATTTTTTATTGAATATTGTGATCCCTCTGTCTTCACCACGTGATTATCAATGTGCAATATATAGTTATTATATTGAATATGTACAGGCAAATGTAAAATAATTGAATGGCAGCCTGGCAAGCTACGCACTGTGCACTTTAGATATTCTAAAATTTGTTGACATCATGGCTGTACCCGGGTAAAAAGAATAGTACGATAGCTAAATAATGAATGTGAACATTTGCACTTTTCACTGATCTCGCTATGCGGTGTGGTTAGACGTACATGTTATGGCAGCTAAGAAATATATGCATGAAGCACTTTACAAAATTAACAAGGTAATGAATTTATGTTTCTTTTTAACAAAATTGGCTGTAATGTATATTTGCGCATTGATTACGAGAAAATTGCATATTCCAAAAGAATTGGATATTTCAAAGCGTGGAGAATGTTTTTAGGTATGCACTGAGCATAATATACTGGTGGCGAGGTAACGGTAAGAGACATATGTATAAATACAAATGACCCTTACAAAATGGCCGTCGTAATGGTTTGAGTCACGTTAGATCTCAAAATATGGAAAGTTAAAATGGACAATGGAGACTAACCATAGAGTTATGTATTTAAAGTGTCACTGGGTGTGTTGTATTTGTGTGTGAACAAGTTGCAAGGACGCCGCGAAATGCGTCGCTCCATGTTTTGTTTCTCCTTTTAAACTTTTGCCAAATAAACTGGGTATGATGAAGAGCTGACGGCTATCTGGCTGATTTCCTAAAAGCTTTGGCGGAGTTACATGCTGGCGTTCATTTTGTGTGGAGTGCAAATCCCTTTGCAGGAATCCGCAAATGTTTTCCTGGTTGTTATATATATATATATATATATATATTGGGCCTCATTGTAACCCAGGCATTCCTGTAATGAAGGGTGTTGGTACGGGACCGGTACTGTTCATTACGGGAAGCGCAATTACGAGTTTCCCTTGCGGGACCCAGAACAGACGTCTGGTAAAACCAGGCGTCCTTTCCGGGTCCAGTGAGGGGACCAAGGAGCTAATAACGGGCCTGTTATTAACAGGCCCGTTATTAGCTCCCTCCCCATTCCCATTGAACCCTATGGGGGCTCAAATGGGAATGGGGATGGGTTTTTCCAATGAGGACTTACCGAGTCCTCCATGGTTGGAATATCCCGGTAAGTCCTCATTGGAGGAACCCAGTACTGGAGCCCGGTATGGAGGCAGCCATACCCTTATTAAGGGCATGGCTATCGCCATACTCGTAATGAGGCCCATAGTCACTGAAAAAACGTTGTTAAAGGGACGCTATGGTTAAGTTGCACTAATAAAAACCTATGAAATTCAATGAAAAATCTTTGTTAACGGTACGTTATTGTTACAAGTAAAACTGAAAAACATCACATATTTGGACACCTTGCTTTTTTTTACCAACAATATTAGACTATTTTTTTGTTTTTACTGACACTGAGAATTTCCAAAATGTTAAAGGTTCTATATATCTACGGATTTACACTAAATTACAAAAGAGGGCTTTCGGGAACAAGCCGCCACTCCTGCCGCAGATTTGGTGAAAATCCATCCAGCGGTTTGGGCTGTAGGCATGAGCAACATTCTTTTTCCATTGTGTCAATGGTAAAAACCACACATTTTGGCACCCCCTATAACCCCCCTTGACGAAAACTCACCAAACTTCGCAGGATCAAACTGATAGGACCATATACGTTTTCTGCAAAGTTGTGTGAGGATTCGTCCATGGGTAGCAAAGTTATAAGCTGCCCAAAATGTGCTCTTACTATGGGTTGAGCAACTTATATCTTTGCCCTCCACAAGACGAATCCTCACCAAACTTTTTCAAAAAAAGTATATGCTCCCCAGGTAATGAGTCTGCAAAGTCTGATGCGGTTTCATCAAGGGGGGCACAATTATAGGGAGGTCCCAAAGTTTTAGAAATCCTCACAGTCACAATGGAAACAAATTTACTCGCACCTACAACCCAAACCACTGCACATATTTTCACCAACTTTGTGGCAGGAGTGGCAGCTTGGTCCCGAAAAGCGGGCCTTTGCTAATTTGGTGGCAATCTGTCCAGTAGTTTTGTAAAAAATTGGTAAAAAGTAGGTAACACAATTTGTGATATCTGAGTCCGGTCCGCTGAGTCCTTTCCTGATTCAGAGTCTGCAGACACTTATGAGCCAATCAGGAAGTGGCTTGATGTCCGTGGACATCAAAAACACACCCTGATTGCCCACAAATGGAAGAAGACATGTCAATAATGTGCTTTTTTATATGGTATAGGGATGGGATCTTTTGAGAATTAAAATATCAAGTTGTATGGTGTACATACTTTTCAGAGCGATAGAATGCCGTTGACTGATGTTGGCAATCAGAATTTTCTTTGGAATGGTCAAAATGCTTTGAAAAAGTTAATGTGAACAAGCTAATAGGGAAGATGTGGAGTGCATACTAAATCATTTGTTAGTAGGTGTAGGACACAAAAATTAGAAGAAAAACAAATTGAAAACACCAATAAATAAAAAGGCTTCTTTAAGAGCCACCATTGTCACCCCACGCCCTTCAATTGGTGATGCCGTCCGCGGACACCATGGTAGTCCGTGGACACCACACGTGCCATCCGGGCCTTTTAAGGATGCCAGGCATGGAAAGGGGACTGGTTTCGTGGGTGTGGTGTACAGGAAGACTAGACAGCAAGAGTTATCTTTGTGTGCAGTGAAGATGGCTATGGCAGCGAAGCAGTGGGTAACAGCTAGTGCATATATATATTATATATATGACAATCGAAAGACAAATAAAATGCCATTCCTTCGAGTAGCACTCCCTCCAAATACATATTTGTATAGCTTCGTAGGTTTCAATAATTAAGCTTTATAAACCTAGCCAAGGCTGTAATATGGGCCCAGCAGACTGATTTAAAGGCCTGAGTGCAGCCAGGGCATTTAATGCGGACTTCTAGGCCCATAACTCATGGTACAGCCAGAGGATGTGGTCTAAAAAGCTATTATGCCTCACCGTGGAGGTGGCACAACAAAAAGACAATCTGCCTTGTGTGGTGCTTGGAACCAGCTCGTTACCAGCAACCAAATACATAATGTGATGAGGAGTGAGGGGTGGGACTTACAGAGGAGCCGTGCAGCTGCTGGTTGCAGCCCAGCAAGGCATTTCGAGAGGCAGTGGGGGAGGGGTCATGGAGAAGATTCCGGGCCGTGCTTTTCAGGTGCGACCCGGCAAAGATTTTATCCAGGTGTGGCAAGGGGTGGGGTTTGGCGGTTGGGAGCGCCATGCCGAGAGCACTGAGGGGACCAGCGCTGGCAGCAGGGCTTGCAGCGCTCCCATGATCAAAGGAAGCATTGCGCCGGGAGCCCTGAGGGGAGCAGCAGTAACAGCAGGGCTCTCAGCACGGGACTCCTGCGATCAGAGGGAACTCTGCGTCGAAAGCCCTGCTAGCAGCGCATTTCCACCTGGTGGAATGACACAGCATCCCTGTTTTCATGGGTTCATTTTATATTTCAGGATATCAGGAAAACATGCCCTGGTGTTCTATTGCAAAATGCTTTGTCGGTAACAACACTCTGTGGAATTAAATCTTGAGACATGAACTTGAAATCACATCCTGTGACCGCCAATGCAGGTGGATGGTTAATGGCAGGTGACATCATCTTCAATTAAAATCTTTCAGAAGGAGTTGAATAGCCTCATTGAATAACACAGTGCCAAGAATACATCCATCACCTTGTTTGGAGCTGTGAGATTTGTATTTGAATAATGGAGAGAGGCTTTTCTAAGGCACATTACTGTTAATCGTAAGAGCATTTATTTTTTTCTTAGCTGACATGTAGCCTAAGCGCCTCCTGTTTCCAGCGCCTGGTGCTGCACTTCCTAAAGCCATTTATAACACAGTCTTTCGCTCTTAGCAGAATATGCTTTTCATTGCCAAGTGACCTGTGCTACTGCCAGTTCCCTGCTTCCTTGTGAAGCATTCTCTCTCTGTTACTTCGTCTGCAGTTAAGTCCAGCAACTTGCGACAAATAGTTTTGCAAGCCCGATTTTAAATTGAATTAAACTCGCTGCAAGCTTTTCCGTTTAATACTATGATGAATGCACCCATTTTATGCAAGTGGACGACGCCAACCAGCATATGATGCAAACCCTCCTGACCCAAGAAAACCCTCATGCACAAAGAGATTTCTTATACATTTATAGTGTGCACTTTCTACAGACACCTAAATATAAGATTCCATCTCAAATAAGGCAGGACTAAAGCACAGCTGATGAGACCATGTAGAAAGGAAGTCACTACTAGAGGGTCTCCCTATCGCTGCACCACAAGGACCTCCCCAAAGTACTCATCCACTGAACAGTCTATGGCACAGTAGATCACAAAATAAAATTCTGCACAGGTGCCTGAAAGAGTGAGTACAAATCGCAGCAACACACATGTTATTACATTTTTCATTAAAAAGCTGTGCCCACAAATCAGAATTGAGAAATTTTAATTGCCCAAGAAAGGACCTCACAAATAAGACGGGGTGAACATATCCAGCTACAAACCAAACACCACACATTTTGGCCACCATTGAACATTGTGGGTGGTACAAGCAAAGCAAGTTGGGTGCGTCAGACAAAACAGTATACACATAGCCTGCGTGGGTTGATGTCGAAATCAGCCCTGTGTTCAGGAGTCCGAGCGGCAGTTGAGGGGATATGGCATGGTTGTGGGGTAAGTAAAAAACTGATAGGATGTAGTTGATGGAGACGGAAAAAGGGTAAGATTTAGTTGAGAGGGAGGTAGAAAATTAAAAACGGACTTAGTTGAAGCAGCATTATAAAACTGAAATATAATATGTCATGTTTGTACCAACATTTAGCTTTCATGACTAACGCTCATGCCAATTACCGCCAGGTCGAGGAGAAGATCGCACAATTGTTTGGAGGCAGGCGGTTACATGGAGCGCAATAACCTCGAGTGCCATATTTTCAGTGCCCAGAAATGAGTGTGCCATTTGCAGCCAGATCAAGTACTTGCTGCTTGCAAAGTTTGACATAGAATTTCTTAGAATTCTTTATGCAAATGAAAAGTCTCAAAGCGCCTGATTACATGTTTGGCGGTATCCTAAGGAAATACTGCCAAATGGAATCACCATTACAGCATGGAGTAGGCATGCAATAACCTAAAGGGTCTGCATGTTTCTGAGTCAAGCAAACCCTTCAGTTATTCCCTATTTCGGAGTCCACTAGGGAAATGCCACAATACCACATGTAACATTACTGCTTGTGGTAATATCGCATGTGGTAAGGCTTTTCTGTAACAGCAATTAGCAACACACAAAAGGTAGTTTGGCAGAGCAGCAAAACATGCAGTATTTCTTTTTTTTACCATTACCGCCAAACTTGTAATCAAGCCCCAGAATTCATTTTAGACAATAGTGTGCATTCAGTGGGCCTCATTACTAGTTTGCCGGTCCGGTAACAACGGTGCTGGTAAGCTACTGGCACCGTTGTTACCGGACAGGCAAACTACGAGTTCTGCTTGCAGGTGCTTTTCCGCCCACCAGGTCTGACCTGTTCACTCAGGTCTGACCTGGTGGGCGGGCCGTCACCCGCGAGCAGACCTCGACGGATGCACCGGCACCATTCATTAATGGTGCCAGTGCATCTGGCCTCCCCATTCCCATTGAGTCCAATAGGACTCAAATGGGAATGAGGAGTAATAATTACTGGCATCCGGCAATGGGGATTTACTGGGTCTGCTGGGGCTGGAATGCTCCGGTAAATCCCTCTTGCCGGGTGTCGGTAAATTCATGACTCCGGCGGCAGCCGTGCCTGTATTTACTGGCACGGCTACCACCGGACTCATAATGAGCCCCAGTGTCTGTAAGTAGGTGTGCCATTTTTTTGCAGCCAGGCCAAACATGTGTTACTTGTAAAGTTGAATTATTTTTGTGAATGATAAATCCTAGTATTATTTTAAGATTAATTCAGTGGCTGTAGATGAGGTGCTTGCATAGAAAAGTGTTCGATTTCTTTAGAATCCGGAAGAAATGATAATCTGTGGTTACAAACCAGAGTATCATCTTCTTGTGGCCAGACCAAATAAATACATGCTATTGGAGAAGTTGCAAATAAAAAGTCCTATAATTATTTTTCGGCAAGAAAGCATATTCAGTGGCTGTCACCAACAAAGCAGTTTTTGGTGAATAGGCCATATACTTGTCTGTGTAGAAACGTATCAGAATTTACCAGAGGCCAGAAGAGATTATAGTCAGTGACTGTAAATCAGAAATTTCTTCGAATTATTTGAAACAGTAGATTATTTTCAGTGGCTGTAACTCAGTGCTCCTCTTCAGTACTAGAGAGGACAGAATCCAAGTGACCACTTGCATCACATAAACACACGTGCCATTTCTTGTCAGATTGAGGGCAAGAGAATCACATTATTGTTTTAAGGCAGAGGCAAGCAGCATTCAGTGGCTATAACACAATGCACATTTTTTTGGTGGCCGGGCCAAATACTTATTTCTTACAAAGTAAAGTCTATGAATTCTTGGGATGAAGGAAGAGATTACATTATAACACTCTTGCGTGCCAGCATATCTAGATCACATAAAAGTGCAATATAGATTGATAGGGATGCAGCTAGATTTGCTGTTGGAGGTGGTTCAATCCACTGTCTCAGGAGCAGAATGAGAAGAATTGCAGATTACCACTACAAATGATGATACAGAAGACACAGCACACAATACAGAGGAACATGATGAGCCAGGAAAAACAACACACATTGTACAAGAATAGGATACGGGACGTTACTGGTCTCCCCCATTCATATCCAGTGACTCTGAGAATTACAATTCTAATGAGCTAGCTACAGATCATGGCCTGTACGAGTTCAAGCAGCAGCAATGCATGATTTTGGATCCAATGAAACAGCGGAAGAAAAGGAAAATACCACGGAACAGTGTCTTGGGGAAACACAACTCTACTCCACCACTTGTGCACAGTTTCTTTCAAATACTATCTGTAATCTCTGAAGTGTAAAACATCAATATGTGGTAGCCATATATGCCATCCTCACCACCATCTTTACATTCTGATGTGAGTATTTGGGCACTTTATTGCCCACCAAGAAAACTCAAAGTGTGGAACTTTTTCACCCAGGATAAAGATAAACAACATCTTGCCACCTGCACCCTGTGCAAGTAAACTGTTTGAAAGCCTGGGATCAAATTGGGAACCACAGTTTTGCAGTCCCACATGATTTGGCACCATGCACAGCGGTGGGATGAACATAGAAGACCTCCCCACAGCAACCAATAACCATTCCACCCCTGACCTTAGCTGTCAACCTAGAAAACATTGCTGATGCTACAGACACCAAGCCCCAGCTCTGCTTCATGCAGTGATACAATCCCTATTGCCAGGTCAGTGTTGCAGAGGTGTTTGAGTGTGGACAAAACTATCACAGGTCACGTGACAAAGTGCACGTGCTCATTGATGACGTACCTAATGCATTGCGGCAGGCAATAGATCAAGTACAAGGTCCAGAAAGTCCACCTCAACATAGGCATGTGGACCATCGGACAGAGAATCGACTACATGGTTGTGACAGCACACTAGGTGACTGTCCCTTCAACTCCCAGCCAAGAGGGGTTGGATCCCTAAATAATCCTAGAGGACAGCAAGTGCACCATTTCCCTTTTCATGCAAGAACCTGAATGCAAAGACAACAGGGGAGTTGAAATCTGGGGAAAGGGGTACAGGTGGCAGTGCAGTGGCTCAGCCCAAAACACTTACAGCTGGGCTTTGTTGCTGCTGACAAAGAGTAAAACATCCTTGCTATCCTATGACCATGCATGTTCTTTGCTTTGTGCATGCCCATCATCATGTAGTGACACATTTCATCATTAATAGAAAGCTATTCATGACATGATTGCCATGGCCCAGAAGATCAGCTCACACTTCAGCTGAGCTTAGAGTGCAAAAAAGATTCTGTACTGATTGCAGGCGTAACACAAGTTCACACAGCACCACTTGAAGACCACAAGTGCTGCATGCTAGAGTTATACTTTGGGCATGTTGGACTGGCTAAGTGAACAATACAATGTCATCACTGATTATTTCAACCATCAAAGCCAAGCTTGAGACAGGGCATTATTTATGCCAAGATAGTGGCTGTCTGATGTCAGTTGTGTGCTAGATGGCACCGTGAGTATCTCAGCGAGGTACTGCCACTGGCGTACCTTCTAGAACTCGACTTGTCCAACATGATAAGGAGTCATGATTTGGCTGGTGAGGTGGATACAGCATGGCTGTTGAGGGATGTCCGCTAAAACCTGCATGGGGGATCCATGCATGTCCTCAATGAAACCCCCCACAGAATAACTCCTGAACCTGCTTCTTGACCCATGTTTCAAGAGCAGAGTGTCTGCTTTTCTCTGCACAGGAATGCAGAGAATCCAGAAGAATAAGACTCAGTTTAGATCTGCAAAGATACACTGAGGCAACAGGTGAGAATAAAATTGAACTAAGAACAGATTATGGAACACAATGAAACATACCCTAATTTCATGTCAAGAACATTGTCATCATCATTGGGACATTCAGTGCTCTTGTCAACGACACCACACAACAAAACCTCTATGAATACTACTGACTATATTGATAGGCTGGAGCCCGAGAGCCTGTGGGATACATTCATCACTCAATCGAGAATCCTTTATGTAAATGGGTCTAAAAGAACATTCATTCAACCTTTAGCTCCTTAGGTGGTGGATGCAGATCTACTTGACGCCTCTCACACAAGTAGCTATGATGATCTATCACAGTATTTGTTCAATACGTGGTCTGTCTGGCCAGCATCCCTAGTGATAGTTGCCAAAGGATCCCTAAATTGGCTCCCTGCCAATGTACAGTCTGAGCAAGTCTCTGGTGCTGCCAGGGCTCTTGTATCTGAACGCATGAGAAGCTTGGCAGTGCCCCATGTTGAACAATTAACTTCCATTAAAATGAACCAGCACTAAATCAAAATAGACAATGGCAAGACACGTGACTATAGCCAATGCATCAATTCTGATGAAGTGTTGCCAGTTTCAAGTCACATATCAAAACATGGAGTGAGGCTGTTTTGTGGGACTTGTGGTGGCAAAATCGATAGCTCAATTGATTGACTAATAGTGTGTGTGAGGTGTGACTGCCATATAATCATACCATGCCATTAGTTTGTTTGTTTGTTTTCATTATTTATAATGCGCGAGCGTACCCGGGGGTATCAGGGCGCAGCGTTTACACGAATATTCGAAACTTAGTTACAGTACACAGAATATACATATTACAAGAATAAAGTACACCAGTGTTACATACAAATCAGTAATAGGCCAGCAGGCCATTATATACAGGTAATTATATACAGGTAAATGGGAGGCACACAGGCAGGTAAGCAAGAGGGCACAAGTGGTTTCAGTATGTGCAGAGGCGCTAGGCGCTTCAACGTCTATTGGGTCTCACGTTTCAGCCATGAGATTACCAGTGAGTGGAAATTCTGGTAGGGCATGTCAATTCTAAGGTTTGGAGGCAGGGAGTTCCACAACAAAGCAGCTTTTACTGGGAAGCTGGTGCCTCCTATGGTGGCCCGTTTGTAATGGGGAACAGATAGACGGTTTCTGTATGCGGTTCTGGTGGGTCTTAGTGATGACTGTCGGTGGAATCTGTTGATCAGGTAAGTTGGGGCGGCATTGTTCAAGGACTTATGAATGAGTGATGCCATTTTTAAAAGGATTTTATCTTTGGTGGCTAGCCAAATGTTCTGTTGGCTGAGATTTGTAATGTGTTCCCTTCTGGAAATGCCCAAAGCTGCTCTTAAGGCATTGTTCTGAAGGGTTTGCAATTTGCTAGTGGTAGCCTTGGTAGATCCCAGATAAAGGGCATTGCAGTAGTTAAGGCGAGACAAAATAAGAGCTCTGGCGAGTGTCAGGCAACTAGAGTCCGACAGGAAAGGTTTGGCTGCGCGGATTAATTTGCATGTGTGGGCCGTGGAGGATGCAAGGGAGCTCACTTGTCTTTTGAAGGAGAAATTGGGGTCTAGGTAGAATCCCAGTGTTTTGACCTCCTGTCCAACTTTGATGTTGGTTCCGTCAATCGTGAAGGAATTGTAGGCCGGGCCAAGTTTCTTTATATTGAGTGTGGTACCCAGGATAATGAGTTCTGTTTTATCATCATTCAGGCATAGTCCATGAGTGGCCATCCATGCCTGGATGATGATATACACCCTATTTAACAAGGCCAAATGCTTTCCATAATCTCCAGAAAGCGGAAGGAGGATCTGAGTATCATCTGCATAATTAGTGTAGGTGATACCGAGATGATCCAAATCATCGAAAAGGGGCTTGGTAAATATGTTGTAGAGTGTGGGGGAGACACAGGAGCCCTGGGGAACGCCGCAGGTGATAGGTATGGGGTCTGCTGCGGCCGTGGGAGAGAAGACCCTCATGGTCCTACCGTTAAGGAAGGATGTGATCCATGTGATGGCCTCTGTTGAGAAGTGAGCTGCAGTATGGAGATGTGAGCATAGGACAGAATGATCGACCAGGTCGAAAGCTGCAGATAGGTCACGGAGAAGGAGTAAGGCAGCTTGCCCGTTGTCTCTGAGCGAATCAATCTGGGCTTTTAGGTCAATGAGAGCGGTTTCCGTCCCATGTTGGGGCCGGAACCCAGACTGTCTGGATCCTAAGAGGTTGTGTTCTTCCAGGTGCTTCTGTATTTGAACATAGGCCACCTTGTCCAGAATTTTTAGGAGAAAGGGAACGGTCGTTATGGGTCGGTAGTTGGTGGGTATGGCAGGGTCGAGAGTAGGTTTTTTCAGTAATGGGAGTACCCAGGATTGTTTTAAGTTAGTGGGGATAGATCCAGTGGTGAAGGAGGCATTGATCAATTTTGTGATGAAAGGGGAGAGGTCCCGGGCAGCATCTTTGATGAGCTGAGCAGGGCACAGGTCTCCCTGGCAATTGGACGGTTTCAAAGATAGGATGATTTTTTCCACTTCCAGAATATTGACTTTGGCGAACTGGAAACGGGCTAAGTCGGTATGCATTGGTTTGTCATGAGTTTTAGAGTTGAGAGTGTTATTCAAGGAGGCTCCTTTGCTAGAAATTTTGCTTTGAAGAGTCACAATCTTATTAGCTAGGGCATTTTGAATGTCTGAGCACCAGTTTTTATCTTTGGTACAGGTGTCAGGGGGTGCTATGGGGGTTTCTATTTCTTTAAGGATTGAAAGAGTTCTTTCATGTTTGATTTGGCTTGGGATATACAGGAGTCAAATGAGGTTCGTCTGGCCACATAGGTTTTTTGTACAATGCTGCTAATTTGGAGAGTTTGAGTTTGTTTGAGTCTGAAGGTTTTTTTTTCCAAGTGGCCTCACAACTTCTTTTTTGCTGCCTTAAGTTTTTGAGGAATGGTGTATACCATTTGTTAAGGTGTGTTTTAGGTTTACTTGATCGGAGTTTGAGTGGGGCGATGTGGTCCATCGCGGAGGCCATAACCTTGTTATATTCTTCGACCATGGACTCAGGGTTCAGGTAATCTGGCAATGTGTTGATAGTGGGAAGTAGATTAGGGATAAGTCTTTCTGCCGTGATGTTTTTCTTGTTTCTGATGAGAGTGGGTGGGGCCTTAGTAATGGGCGGAGGTGGTGGTCTATCGGTGGAGAGCATGAATGAAATCAGATGGTGGTCGGTCCAGGCTAAAGGTGAGATGTTTGTAATATTCGCTAGGCAGTTATGGTCGGCCACCCAGTCGAGGGTTCTGCCTTTCGAGTGTGTTGGTGACATGCATCTTTGCGTGAAGCCTAATTCAGATGGAGTGTTGGCTATAGTGCGGGTGGGATGGTCTTCGGTGTCATTGTAGCCCAATTTAAAGTCTCCTAAGGTGAGTGCTTGAGTGGAGCTTTTAAGATTGTTGGCCAGGATAGAGTTGAGGTCTTCATCGAAGGTGCCAATGGGGCCTGGTGGGCGGTAGATCAAGTAGATGTTAAGGGTTTGGGTGTTGGTGAGAGGTATTTTTACTGCTAATGTTTCACAGGAGAGGGCATCTATAGAGGTGGCTAGTCTCATGGTGAGACTGCACTTATGGATAATGGCGACACCACCTCCTCTAGAGTTGGGTCGGTCTTGTCTCAAGATGGTATAATTATCTGGGATTGCCAACATGAGCATCAGGCCTGCTGCTGGGTGTAACCAGGTTTCGGTGATGGCAAGGAAGTCCAGGTCTGCTATCAGTATTAAGTCTGCGATTTCAGTGGCATGGGCTACCAGCGATCTGGCGTTGATCAAAGCTCCCTTGATCTTAGGACTGGCTGTGTTTTTGGGAATGGAGTCTGTCTTTTCTGAGGTGGTTTTGTGGCGCTTGTCCTGTGTAGTATGGCGCTTGTCCTGTAAGGGTTGGGGGGTGCCCAAGTTGGAGGAGTTATGAGGGGGTGAGGAGTGAAGTTTAGGTGATAGGTTACTGAATTGTGTAAGGGGATTGGGTCAGAGTGGTTGCGTTCTGCGGTTTTGTCTATTAGGCAATGAGCGGGCCAAAGGCTCGTGTATTTTGGCTAGCCTGGCTCTAAGTCCAAGGTTCCTTTCTGTAGTGATACGAGGGTGACTGGAGGGTGGGAGTACCTGAGGCTCAATTAAATCTAAGTAAGGTCCTTGGTTGTTAGATCTAGATGAGGCATGCATGTTAGGTAATAGTGGAGTCATCTTAGTGGGTAGTGCAGTATTGAGGGTGATCAGGATATAGGCCAGGAGGTAGGTGGTAAGTAGATACATACTAGGTAAAAGCATCAAGCTATGGTGGTTATTCTGAATAGCAGGTGTGTGTAACTACAGTCAGAGTGATACAGTTTGGCTGAAATGCATAGAGAAACACCTAAAGATGAAATGAGGCAGTATGACAGGAGTGCAAGATAGATGCCTGGTATCAAAATTAGGCAGTTTGGCAGGAAATACATGGATCAACACCTGAATTCATATGGGTCTGGTTGGCAAGAATGCAAGATGAACACCTAGAATTAGATGCTGAGTGAAGGTACATAGGCTTGCATCAAGCAAATATTGCAATAGCGGCTAAAGACTAGGCAATTGCGCAGGCTGGGGTAGTAGCAAGTCGCCTACTGTGGCTACATTAGCTGTACGGTACAAACCTAGTGAGCTACAACCATCAGACTGGTAGATCACGCTAGTTGATGTAAGGAGGCTATAAACTAAGTATGTGGGCTAGAATAAATAACAGGGTCACGAACTATGTCAACGTTATCTGTACCACACAAGTTATGTCAACATTATCTGTACAACACGTACATTGTGAGCAAGAATACTACAGTCCAGTAGATGATCACATTTGATAGATATGTTAAATTACATGCAGCAGTGCTGGTATACCATTCTTAAAGCGGGAATGCAAGCATAATTGAGGTTGGCTCTACAATTCTAGGCAATAGTCAATTAGGATACTGAGGTACAGATCGTAAGAGTGCATGATACATACATGATAGTAGTTGGCAGGTTGTACTCCTCAAGTAATGTGCAATTTGTAAGCAGAGCACAATTAGTTCGGCGGGAGGTTATGGGGAGGAGGGGACGAGCATATGATGCGTGTGATACTGCGAGCTTGACATAAGCGGCCATGAGCATGTGTTAGGCAACGGCTAGGATGCAATGTATACAGACTGTTTGAGTGCGCTATGACGCTCGTGACAGATGGTGCACCTGGTTTCTGACTATGCAATTAGTAACAGGGATGTTTACACATAACGGGGCTTTGCAACTGTGTGGCCACTGTGAATAACAGGAGCGAGCTGGCAAGTGGGATTACATATACCTCTGAGAGTGAATGTCAGTAACTTCGGTGCAAAGTAGATCTCATGCTGAGGTCGCGGCATGAGGATAAGGTAGGCTTAAAGTCAAGAGCGGCTTACCGACTTTGGGCAGAGTTCTGTGCCTCGATCCTCGTTAGCCTCCAGACAGGCTCCAGGCAGGCAGCCTTGTTGGGTGGCCTTTGTGGGTTGGGCCGGCGTTAGCCTGCCGGCGATCGGATTGGGCAAAAGAATAGTTGGACAGCCAATCCAACCTGTTCAGGCCATATGGGGGCTGTGTAGCAGCATCGAGGTGGCGTCGGCCATTTTTGAGTGTGGAATGCCTCGTGGGTTGCAATGGAGGCACAAAGAGAAAGGCACAAAAATGGTGAAATAGCGGCGGTCTTGAGGAAGGTGCTATTTTTGGTAGAATTTCGTTGGGAATGCGGTTGCAATGCAAATTTCGTATTTGCTCGGGATAAAATGATTCCGTGGATCGGTGGACTCAGATGGAGTCACAGACCATCTCTGGTCTCACCTGTGGTGTGGGTAGCCCCTGCTCCTGCAGTTGGGGAGCTAGCCAGCATCTCTGGAGGCTCGTGTCGACTGGGTCCCTGGAGGTAGCTCATGCTCCAGACAGGCAGCCTTGTTGGGTGGCCTTTGTGGGTTGGGCCGGCGTTCGCCTGCCGGCGATCGGATTGGGCAAAAGAATAGTTGGACAGCCAATCCAACCTGTTCAGGCCAGATGGGGGCTGTGTAGCAGTAGTGTTTATGCTACTGCTATTTTAAAGCCACAGTAGCTGATGGCTGAGATACCTTTCAACAGGGCCATAAGCTGCTAACATGAAATGTTTTTGGCTCCTCACTGCTACCTGAGAGCATGGGAATCCTTGGGTACTCCCACTACCTGAGTCACCAATGTGAGAATTTTGTGGGCTCTCCATTTTACCTGAAAGTCGTCAACATAAGATGGTTTTTGGGTTCTCGCCACTACGTGAGAACTTACATTACAAAATGTTGGCGATCTCCCTGCTAGCTGATAGCCACTAGCTTGAGACTATGTTGTGCTCTCCCTGCTCCTGTGAGAAGCCAACATGAGATTTCTATGGGTCCTCCCCAATACCTAGGAGTCATTAAAATGAAAATGTTTTGGGTTTTCCCCATGCTAAATGTGAGGTACGCAGTCATTTTTCTCACGGGTCTCCCTGGTGATGGGTTGGGATATGAACTGGGAGTACAAGAGACAGCAGAGGTAGAAAGAGGAATTTTTTGCAAGAAGATGTCAGCAAGCATATAGACAATGGTAGTAATGGAAAGGTTAAAGGGGTTGGAGAATGTGCTGAGAAAGTCTGGGAGCCCCAACCAAGTGTAGGAGTTGGGGTAAGAGGGTCCACTTGAATGCAAATGTATTGCCAGAATTGTTGATGTCAGTTGTAGGGAGGTCCAATGGTTGGGTGGGGCAGGGAGCGAGAAGGATCAGAAGCTAGAGAAGTAACCAGGTGGGAAAAGGATGGAGAAATGGAGGAGGATGCTAGATTGTAAGGTACCAGGGAAGTAGCGAGGAATAGGAACAGCCAGGTTGGGAAGGGGGTCTAGTCCATGTAAAAATATGGAACACTTGTCAGTCTTTTACCCTTGCTAGGGTGGTGGGCATGCGTGGTCCCTTTAGAGCTCTCTATTTCAATTTTGGGGGGTATAAATGAAATACATTTTGTTTTTTAAAATCACAAAGTGCTTCTTTTGTTCCATTGTGGCGTACAAGTGGGAAAACAAAGGGAACAAGATTAAAAAAATCCACCACCACAAGGATATTAACAAAGTGTTTTGACAAAGGGTTTCTTTTTTCAATTGTTTTCATTTTTGGGGTAAAAGAAGAAAGGGGATAGGCAGTCAGTAAAAAAGAACAACCAGAAAGGTGTTCTCTGAGGGTTTCTCAAAGGGGGAGTCAGACTTTAAGGGACTTCACAAAACACCCAATAACATGTCACAAACTGCAACTGAAAGCTGAAAAGGGCACACAAAAAGTGCTCCAAGTTACTAAAGCACAAGATCTCTGCTCTTTCCTCAGGTAGATCAGCTATGTTCCTCCATCTAACTGCGAAGCACAACCCTGAGAGAAATAGGAAGTGAACAGAGATGATGAAAGATGGCTGACTTGGTGGGTCTATCTCTGAAGCCAAACTGCTAATTTCAGAAATAGAAGTCATGTTAGATGACTTTAGATCAGAGGGGGAGGTTCCATCAAAAATAAGTATATATACAAATGATTTGACTAACTTAGATAAAATCAAAGAACAATGTTTATCGCAAGGCAATATAAGACCAGGTGTTGGCAGGCAGACAGGAAATGAGCCGTTGGATCACCTTTCCCCTTCGAAATGCTACATTTACCATCTCATGAAGGGGTTCCTCATTTTGGCCTCACAGTGGAGCCTAACAAACACAGAAATGCTGATTATAGTATGGCTGTTCCTCACCAAATTATAGTATCTAGGGTAATTATCTGAGCTTTTTTGGGGTCGCTCAAGTTCGGGGCCAGACACAGATAAAGATAGCCCAAAACACTGCCCTCTACAACAAATATGCTGCTTTAGCTGATGCTACTGGTGTCAATGAAATTCCTGACAATATTAAGGGGCAAACAAGGATCAAAAGGGTAACAGGAAAGGACTCACATCACAAAGGTGCAGAAATGGCACTTTTACTAGGAAGGACTGAGACTATAGCAGGCCCAGATCTTTCCATAATATAAAGCTCTACCTTCAACGCCCCTGCAGCAATTTCTCTTTGTTTAAATTGGGAGAGTATCCAGTGGTCGAAGTGTACGAAAAGAAGTAGTGGAAATATGTTCCCTGCTGGCCTGCACCCACGGCCCACAAACTCCATTGCCACGCCCCCTCTCACACACAATACAAACCCGCAAACACATGGGCCTGCTGTTTTGGGGAACGTTCAGTGCAGTGCACTGAAAGTGCAAGTTTCAACTTCTTCCTACACTTTTATTTTAAAACAAAACCATTCCGGAACGGTTTCTTTTTAAAATAAAATTATAGGAACAGTAAACCTTAATTTTAAAAAGTAGAGGAGCACCACTCCAAACCGTCACGCACACTTCGGCCACTGGGAGTATCTCTGATAAAACCTTGTGGCTAATTAAAGAGGTGACAGATGTATGCACATTTATTGGTGCGGCACGCATGACTCAATTGATTACCAAAAGCATAAATGCCACCCACACAGAAATATTCAAATGTATAAAATGACAGCAGACGAAAATTCTGTGTTATATTCTGGCCAACAACTAGTGACAAGTAAAACGTGCCATGGGCCTGATATTGTTACGAACATTACCAGTCAAAAGAGGACTAATTCGAACAGTAGTCTGGAAATGCACTAAACAAATAGCTACACATATGGTCATACCGATGATACTCACAGAGCGAGACGATAGATCAAAATAACCCATTAATAACTGCACCTAATGCACTGCCCATGATGACTGTTCCCAAGTGAAAGACTGGAGGTAGAGAGATTTGGGATAGTTCAAAGAACAAAGTAATTCACTAGATCCCACACGTTAAGGGCTGCTGCTCTATTAGAAAGAATGACGTAGTAGACATACGAAGGATTAGGGGCACACATTCTTTAGTCTAGGACATTAATAAGGTAACCCTTACCGATCATAGTCTTGCAGTGGACCTTCCTGTGATTGACTTTAGATCTTTTCCACCAATTGGATTGAACATATCTTTGTGGAAATGTCTGATCAATTCTAATAACATCCCATCGGTATCCCACATGATTAATAATCTCCATACCTCTACTAACCAGGCATCCCAGAATGGGTTGTAGAGTTGGGCATTGCAACATCACATTGTATCTCATGAGTCCTCTTCTAAAAATACAGAATGATATGTATACCAGTCACCTGGAATAGGAACTAGTTATGTACAGAATTCAACTCCTGCAATTAACTTGCTATCCGTGACCTCTTAGAACATAGCTGGTCTCTCCATTAACTGTGAAGATATAGAGTGGCACAGATGTATTAGATAATTTAAGATATGTTTTCAGGAAACCTGGCCAATAGATTCTGTGGAGGTACCTGGCTATAAGAACTTTTTTAACTTGCTTAAAAGAGCAAAAGGGGGTGTACAAGTGGGGGTTTATGCATGCGTGTTAGAACTACTGTAGGTTTTGCTGTTTAGGCTTTGAGTAGAACATCTCTTAATTTGATGTGTTAGGTCTTTATTCTAAGCCTGAACTATGTGTGGTATTATGTAATTTATATTTGAGACCTCACATTGGAAACATAGACCAGACCCCCACAAAGTGAAACCGGATTGCTAATTTCCCACTTAGAAGCAACTTACCCAACAAAAATAAAGAATATTCAATTATATTGGTGGCAGTTTCTATTATAAAATTTGAACCCCTAAAATACACTTGGGGAATGTTTGATGAGGAGGTCAGGGCTTGGAATACACCAGACCTAATACCATCCTTCCCTAGTCTTTTATATCCTAATGCTACGGATTTAGCGCTTTAATTGGCAGAACTGGGATTAAGTGCAGGGAATGGACCCACAAAGGGAGACCAACCCCCGACACCTACACATGGAAAGGGAAGTGATTTTGTTTCACATTGATACAATATTGATACACCTGGGCTTGTGGCCTATGGTCCAGGATTCCAGAGTCATTAGTAGGTCAGAAAATTACCATGACCCGTTAGCGTACATCTGACAATTCAGGTTGGTATTAGTGAGCTATTTAGCGGTTGGAATTTAGAACATCAGCCATCAGATCATGCAAGGATAATTAAGTGGCGTTTGATCAATTTAGAACCTAAGCTGCCCCTTAAGTATAAAGCTATGATTCCTGTCTTAAAACAATTCGAGGAGATGCACATTTTCAATTGTTTGATATTGAGCAGACGTATAGTTAATTGTGTGACATGATCGTCCCTTTTATTACTCTTCCTACTGAATTTGCCCCAGAAAACCTTCTTAGTTGTAATAGTTGTTTCAATAAAGACTGTAGAGCAGCTAAAAGAGCTTTACCGAAGGATAGTGGCAATACGAATTCATCTGTCACTGCCCAACTTAAAGCTGAATATAGATTGCTTTTAAAAAGCAACAGGTTATTGATTTAGCGTGTCCTTGATGCCTGAGTACTCAAAAAAGACCAACAGGCTTTTTTGGTCTATATTTGCCAAAGGATGTGCAGCAAATGATTCATAGGTAACTGCCACTGTTATTTCTTCTGACCTTTGGCACTCTCATTTTGAAGAACTTTATGGAGGTGGCAGCTTTCTAGATGTAGTGACACCAAGTTCCTCAGATTCAGATCTTTTTTCCAAAGCAGAAGTATCTTGCACCGTACTAGTATCAAAGTCAGGTAAAGCTCCTGGCCCTGACAAAATGTCTACAGATTTCTTTTCTAAAGAATCTGACATTAAGGTCAGTGTTTTTCAATATCAATATGTCGTATACATTACCAAGTTCCTGGACAATGGCAGAAATTGTGCCCATCTTTAAAAAAGAGGACAGATACTATTCTGGGGAACAATCGCCCCATATCACTCATTGATTGTTTAACCAAGACCCTCCATACAAGGCTTGACGATGGGTATATGAGCATAGTTTAATAACACACCTACAAGGTGTGTTTAGACAGAATAAAGGTACTATCAAACATTGCTCCCCAGTGTGTGCAAATACAGACAATTTCCATCCAAAGGAAGCAGTTTCTTTATTCAGTCTTTGTAGACTTTCATAGGGCATTTGATGGAGTTGATAGGGCAATGTCTGGCAAATGTTAAAAGAGAAAGCAATTCCCTCTCCTCGTCTTGATATGGCTCAACTATTACATTGGAATAATGCAGCTAAAGTGAGATATGGTGTGCAGGAGAACGTACCAAGGCTTTTAAGATAAATAAGAGTGGTATGCAGAGATGTTTTGGAACCCCTGTTGTTTTTATTGTTTATTAATGATGGCACTTTGGGACCCAAGAATTGAATTGTGATGCTCCGAAGATCACTGGTACAAAAATATCTATACTACTTTATGTCGACGATGTGGTGCATAATTGCCAATCCCTTTGCAGTATAAACTGCTAGACATTCTGACTAACTTCTGTCAAGATTACAACTTAAGAGTAAATATGACCAAAACAGTTGGGATGGCTTGCCATCCTACTAAATCTATTAAGTGTTCCCTTATGTTTAACAGTGAGACAATTAAACAAGTCAATTGCTTGGATTATTTGGGGCTAAGATTGATGGCAAATGGGTCTCCGGTAGTTTAAGGGGCTCATAGCAAATGTATTCTTTATCAAAGAGCTGGAGCTCATTTAAATTTGTCCCATAGACCTGGTGGTAAGGCAATAGTTTGCATTTAAAAAGTACACAAAGCGCAAGTGTAGTGCAATTTTATTCCGACCTGAACTCTGAGAACATACTCAAGCGATTGTGTGACAACTTGGTGAAAACTTTTTTAACAAAAAATTGTTGTCACTTCGTAATAGTACATGTACAGTGTCTGGGTATCTCAGACTCTGGCCTCAGCCGGTTCCTTATAAGGTTTATATAAAGCCAATTTTATTTTGGTTACGCCTTAATACAGTGCTTGTCTGATTTGTCTTAAAGAAGTTCTTTGGGATCTAGGTGAATCAACCGAACACCCATCTTGGAAGGAGCTTAGATTTGTAAAGGTTGTCCTAATTGATCGGGATTTGACAAGGTTTTGGGATAAACATTTAACAGATCAGACTAATCTTCGTACTGTTGTAATGGATACATTTGATGAATGGGGACTGCATCACTTCTTAAATGAAAAGGCACTTGGCATCATGGGGATGTGAAAATGACTTAATTTTGTAACCAAAGGAAAACAGTATATTTTTATGAAATTTAGACTAAACCTTTTACCATTTCCCTTTTTAACCTCCAAATGAAATATGAAACGTACCAATACATTTTTTTTTAACTTATTTTGTTGAATGTGACATGCATTTTATGTTCTTTGTCTAGTATATGTTATGTTACTTTGCATTTATATAGCACCTGATGTACCATTGGTATAGTCTCAAGGTGCTGGTAGGTTGAACGCCGTCGGGTACCGAAGTTCAAGTCAGTAGAGAGAGTAGAGAGAGTCAAAAGTGCGTGTGAGCACCGTATATGTGTGCAGCTGGTGTGGCATTCGTGTAATAGCTGCTTCTTAGCGTTAGGTGTGGTGGTTGAGAGATCAAGAGTATGTGTCCGTTCTGGCAGGTTTTATCCAGACCGATTATGGCTGCGTTAGGGTGAGGAGAACGCCTGGCTGGAGGGTGTGAAACCAGCAGTGTTTAGTTAGAGTGATGGGGAGTATGAGGCGGATGTTAGTATGAGAACAGCTATACTGAATGGTGTCATAGTATCTCTTTGTTCTAGTTGAATGGTGGTGTAAAGAAGAGAGTAAGCGTGGTGATGTGATATGATGGTTTACATGCACTTTCAAACGTTCTATGCACTCCAAATCATTCCATGTATGTTGCGTAATTCTATGCACTCCAGTCCGTTCCATGTACTCCAGTCTGCTTCATGCACTCCAATCCGTTCCATGCACTCCAATCCGTTCCATGCACTCCAATCCGTTCCACGCACTCCAACCCGTTCCACGCACTCCAACCCGTTCCACGCACTCCAACCCGTTCCACGCACTCCAATCCGTTCCACGCACTCCAATCCGTTCCACGCACTCCAACCCGTTCTATGCACTCGAATCAGTTTCATGCTCTTGAATTTGTTCCCTGCACTTTAATCTGTTCCAAGTACTCCAATCCGTTCCATGTAGTCTAAGTTGATTTGTTGATTTATGCACGCCATTCACATAATTCAGCCGTACCTTCCACATATTTCACCCATACCTTCCAACATGCTTCATCCATTCCATCCACATACTTCATCCGTTCCATCCACATGCGTCACCCGTTACATCCACATGCGTCACCCGTTCCATCCACATGCGTCAGCCGTTCCATCCACATGCGTCAGCCGTTCCATCCACATACCTCATTCGTTCTATCCACATATGTCACCCATTCCATCCACATACTTCCCCCGTTCGATCATCCATGCATTCATCCGCTCAACGCACTCGTATGCTCTAGGCACTCGTCCGCTTGAGGCACACAGCTGCTCAACGCAATCGTCCGCTCCAAGCGTTTGTTCTTTCTATGCACTCACCCGTTCTACTCACTCACCCTATCTACTCACTCATCCGCTCTACACATTCATCTGCTCTATGCACTCCTGCAGGTCTACATACCCCTCCGCTCTTACACACCCATCCGCTCTACACGCTCATCCGTTCTATACAGTTGTTCGCTCTAAGCGATTCATCAGCTCTAAGCACCCTTCCGCTCGACGCGTTCATCTGCTCTACACACCCATCCGCTCTACACACTCATTGGCTCTACATACTCATCCGATCTACACACTCATCCGATCTACACACTCATCTGCTCAACGCATTCATCCGCTCCACACGCTTTAACCATTCTACTGATTTCATCCGCTCTACTCACTTCGTTCATTCGTCATGTATTATCGGTTCAGGCCATTTCACTTTCCATACGCACTGGATCCGTTCCGTGCTCTCCGTTTCATGCCCTACACTTAGCTGTATCAGGTTTCATGATACTTAGCTGTATTAGGTTGTGGGAGCTGAAGATTGCATCAAGAGTGTGTCCTTTATAGTGTGTCGGGCCGTTTGTGTGGAGTTGGAGGTTAATTGCGTCTAGGCCGTCAACCAGAGAGTGTGTCATAGGGTTGGTGGGAACATCCAGCCATATGTTGAAATCACCTAAAAGGGTGAGGTTGGGATGGTTTAGCTGGAGGGTGGCAATAGAGTTGCAGAGGTTGTTTGAGAATTGTCTATCATAGCCAGGGGGTCTGTAGATTATTAGGAAGCTGTGGGAGAACGAGGGGGAAAGGGATAGTTTAACGAGGAGTGATTCGCAGGAAGGAATGGAAGGTTGGTTGTCGATGATTGAGGCGTGGAAGTGAGACTTGAAGGCGAAAGCTATTCCTCCTCCTCTAGAGGGACGGTTCAATGGGATGAGGGAGTAGTCGGGGGGGAGGCTTCAATGGCAATAAGGGCAAAGTCATCAGAGAACCAGGTTTCGGTGATGAAGACCAGGTCTGATTTGTCAGAGGCGAGGACAAAGATGCTGTGTCTGTTTTTTGCTACGGATCGAGCATTAAATAGGATGCACTTCACTTTGGTAGAAGTGGTTGATGTCGGAGCTGCAAAGATGGCAGTGGGTGGGAGGGGGTGGAGACTGGAGAGCGAGAGGGCAGGGGTGGTTGATGGGAAGAGTGGACAAGCAGAAGAGTTGGCGGGTTTCAGGTGGGAGTGGTTGGACGTGTGTGTTGGGATGATTGGGTTTGGCACATGGGATTTGAAGGTGGAGTGTGGGGGGTTAGGAGTTTCAGTTGTGGTCGGTGAGAAGTCGAGGGTGAGGGGTTTTAGGTAAGGTGAGGTGTGGGGGGAGGGTGGTGAATGGGGAGATGAGGTGGTGGGTCGAGACAGGGGAGGCGATGAGTGCTGGGAGATTGTGGGGGACCAGGTGCGTTTCCTCTTTAGTGTCTTTGTTGCGATTGGGGTGTGTGAGAGGGTAGGGGGGTCAGAGGGGGAGAGGGATGAGGCTTCGGTTCTTGCAAGGGCTCTGCGTGCAGTTTTTAGGGAGGGGAAAGAGTGTGGTCGGTGTGAGATGATGGTGGGGGTTGATAGGAAAAGTGTGGGGTGCATGATTGCTGGGCAGGGTGTGCCTGCGAGGCTAGTGAGGTACCGGGTAAGCTCATAGCAGGCTGATCGGTGGAGAGGTTCAGGGGAGCAGTGGTCTTAGGGTGGTTGGCTCGCCATCGTGCCCCGCTGGCTGTGTGTTTGGAAAGGGGTAGGGTGTGGGATGTGGCAGAGGCTGGGATGATTTGGGGAGGCTGGGACAGGAGGTAGGGTTGGCAGGAGGGGGGCGGTGCACAGTGGTCGTTTCCGCTACTCCTCTGTGGATCGGGTGGACTCATGGTAAGGAGCTGTGGTACCTCTGTGTGAGATTAATGAAGGTTTCTGGGTTCAACTAAATAGGCACACTTCTAAGGTCAGCTTTGCACAGGGAGGATATTAGGCACAATTCTAAATTCAACTTTCCACAGGGAGGATAATAGGCCTACTTCTAAATTCAACTTTGCACAGGGAGGATATTAGGCACACTTCCAAATTCAACTTTGCACAGAGAGGGTATTAGGCACACTTCTAAATTCAACTTTTCACAGAGAGGATATTAGGCGCACTTCTAAAATCAACTTTTCACAGAGAGGATATTAGGCACACTTCTAAAGTCACAGGCCAGGCTATTAGGCACACTTCTAAATTCAACTTTGCACAGAGCGGATATTAGGCACACTTCAAAGTCAACCAGGCCAGGCTATTAGGCACACTTCTAAATTGAACTTTGCACAGAGAAGATATTTGGCACACTTCTAGATTCAACCAGGCCAGGCTATCAGGCACACTTCTAGATTCAACTTTCCACAGGGAGGGTATTAGGCACACTTCTAAATTCAACTTTTCACAGAGAGGATCTTAGGGACACTTCTAAGGTCAGCCAGGGCACGCTATTAGGCACACTTCTAAATTCAGCTTTTCACATAGTGGGGGTTAGGCATACTTCTAAATACAACCTTGCACATAGACGATATTAGGCACACTTCTAAGCCACACTTCTAGGTTCAACTTTGCACAGAGAGGATATTAGGCACGCTTCTAAATCCACCTTTCCACATAGAGGATATTAGGCACATTTCTAAATTCAACCTTCTACAGGGAGGGTATTAGACACACTTCTAAAGTCAACCAGGCCAGTCTATTAGGCATACTTCTAAATTCAACTTTGCACAGTGAGGACATTAGGCACACTTCTAAATTCAACTTTCCACATTGAGGATATTTAGGCACACTTCTAAATTCAACTTTGCACAGTGAGGATATTAGGCACGCTCCTAAATTCAACTTTCCACAGTGAGGATATTAGGCATGCTTCTAAATTCAACTTTGCACAGTGAGGATATTAGGTACGCTTCTAAATTCAACTTTCTACAGGGAGGGTATTAGACACACTTCTAAAGTCAACCAGGCCAGTCTATTAGGCACACTTCTAAATTCAACTTTGCACATATGCCAAGGCCAGGAGGAAATGTATTCTCCCAGTCTTGACCAGCAATAAGATGTTACATATAAGGGACGCCTTGGTGCTCCTTAACATTGCAATTCCTTCTGATGTTACACTAGCTGTTGACAATTTTATTGAATGTTTGTGGAATATTAGATACAGAAATGTGATCTTGTTGTACCAAGCATAGTGTTCAGAGATTCTAGGTGCTATACTATTTCCTTGAATTATTTTGTCTTTTTGGGTATTTTAATTTTAAATATATGATTATGTATTTTATGTACTTTGCAGAATATTCATATGTTTTATAGTTTTATGCATTATAGGTTTATCTTAGCAAAAATGTATAATTTTTGAATAAAGTAAATTAATTAGATGAAGTGAACAGACCCTTTTATCTGGCCACTGAATCACCTCAATGAAGCAGGGGCTTTGAATGGGCTGCTGAAGATCTGCAGGAATTTCAGTGATTCTGATTTGCCCACAGATGCATATCCCGTCAGCGTAATCTCTCAGGAGTTTAGCTGTGATTTTGGAATGCCAGCGTGTCCCTCAAGATCTCGTATTGCTGCTCAATATTGAAGCTTGTTTATTTTATGCAACTGAGTTAGGTTAGACAGGTACAGTCACCCTCAGTCACAAAATGCTTGGATCACATCTATTACTAGATGTGGGGAAATTACTTTAAGATAGCCTTTTAAGAGGAGACACAATGGAATGTGTATTGAACACTGGACAACACATTCAAATACCACATACTGTTATAATGTGACCCAATTTACAGAAGACTTGAAACAAAGTCAGGATTTAGCCTTTGAGATGGGATGCCATCTCGAGAGCGTGTGAAAGCTCTGGCTTTTGTGATTTGTAGCAATAAATAACATGATACAGGTAATTCTGTCTCTGAAAGGGCAACCAGCTGAATAGACCCCCCTTTCACAAAAAACTTCATGCCAAAAAGCATGGTGCACACATTTGCCCTTGCTGCTCCTGTCCTCTGATGACTGGAGAACATTCTCTTCAGTGACATAGGGCAGTTCAAAGGTCACATGTGCAATCCTGACAGCTGCTGTGGCCCAGGGTCACTGCAGACAGAGGTGTATGTTTAACTTCTACACCACTGATCTAAAATGTAATAATTGTTGACTTAACACTTTGGTGGCATAATCTCTAATAATGAGCAAACCCTGGCTATAGTATGGGGGCAGATACACAATCATTAAAGCCACAACAATGTGCTATCATACAAGTGCCAAATGTGCAAGCCCAGGTCAGTGATGCCAAGGTGATGTATATTCATGGCTAGCCTAGCTGTCTCCACTGTTCCCAGTGCAGACATAGGGAAGATGCTGCCGTCGTTTGATTCCACAGGAGGAAGGGTAACACCTCCCCTCAGAGCAAAGGAGCTCTCACTAGTAGATCTTCTGGAAACCCTGCTTCAAAGGGAAACTCACATAACAAAGGCTAGCCTCAGGGCAGGGTGTTGCACACCAAAAGGCCTTTGAAACCAGCAGGCTTGGAAAGGGGGCAGAGTTAGAGTAGCCAGAAAGGACATGTCAGTCCAGAAAAGCAAACACCCCTCAATGATATAGGCAATGTACTTTGTTGGCCGAAGATCAAATCGCCTCATGGGTTTAGTATTAGAAATACATAGCCATAAGCTTGACTAAAGTGCGGTCATTTTGAAGTGATTGAAATCACCATTTTGTTTTCTAACGTTTGCCTCTTGCTTTCTGTTAAAACTGCTTTGCTGAAAACTTATTCTGCTCCACTAGTACATTATTGTTCATGCAAAGTGCAAGGCCGCGAGAGACTTGTTGAAACATAACACAGCAACCCAGACAGAAATGCCCGGTCTCCTCCCTCACAAGTCCTTGGAAGTAAGCAGCGAGGCATTTAATCAGTACACAGGTGCCAGCTAGTCTCGCTAATACAGTAGAAATGTTAGAAGCGAACATTAAATGGCTTGAATTATGCTCTTCTTTGCGGCCCCCCTTTCCTGGGCCCTGTAGAGCCCTGGAGAGCGAGTTGACCCCCAGTGCACAAATAGAAACTAGGAGATAGCGAGGCCTGGAATGTGTCTCTCCCCTGCACGCAGCTTGCTTGCAGAGAACAGAAGCAGTGTGTTCTTATAACAAAGAATTGTGTCTGCAGGCTCATGAATTTGCAAACTGTTGCTAAATAAATGTCTGAAGGTGTCATATTCGTCACAATTGTCAATCATCGAACCCAGTTCAAAGGAAATACATTATGGGCGGTATTGAATGTGTCACCACTGATTGTAAGATGCCTGCTTTGTATATATGTAACTGTTGTACGATTCTCACTCTCTTGCGTCCCCCGGGGTCTGGAAACACACGTCGCGGGGCGTGGGACCCAGTTGGCTAACTGTGACTATTTGCTTTGCAATAAACCCTAGCTTTTGGGAATACAACCTTGAGTCTGTCGTATCAGTTTGTGTGTGGTGATTGTGCCTTGTTTCCATACGCGAGGGTCCCCTAGTGGCCCCTTCAGACAGGTGGCCTTAAAGGGGTTTCACCATCTCAGTGCTCTGTTGGGACTCCCTTCCTTTTGTGTCCCCTCCATTTGCTTCAGAACAAGGCACTCTCTGCATGATATAACATGGCATTACAGTAGGCTTGCTTTTGTCCAATACCCAGTGGCATCCCGTTATCAGGAAGGGCCTCCCAATCTTCTCTAAATTTCTTTTTGTTCACCAAGAAGGATACATCTGCAGATACCTATTGCAAGTGCAGTCTATTCCAAAGTCCTCTACCATAAAGATGAAGGCAGGTGCTATCCATGGCATTGGAACACTCTGCTCTCTAACCATCCCTCAGGCACATTGTGGGAGAACTGCTGTGGACCAAGGTATCACTGCTGGCTGCACTGGAACCAGGACCCTGTCACTGGAGGTGAAGGACACAATAGAGGTCCCAGCCAAGCTCCCTGGAGTTGGAATGCATCGGAAGGACTCGCCTTGTCCTTGGAGCCTCTGGATTGGAACTCCCAGTAACTGGAAAGCCCAAGAGCGTTTGGAATCCAGTTCACACAGCTTCAAACTGCATTTGAATTGTGTTTGGCACCATTTTGAACTGACACAGGATCCACTATGCTGCTTTTGGCATTTCACAATTAGAAACTGCTTTCCTGCATCTTTGAACCGTCTTGAGACTACATCGCACCAGCTGCACTCATCAACGCTTCAACTCGAATATCGGATCACTCCTGCGGAAGCCTTAAACTCACAATTCTTCGAGCACCAAATTAAGCCGACAGGACCGCAGCTTAACTTGACTTGAGCATCGACTCGATCCACTGGAAGCCATTGTGTTATGCACTGCAACGACCGAGATTTAACATGATCTTGATCCGACTTGCCTGCCGATTCAAACCAGTTAGGCCCTACAAACGACGTTGCATTGAAAGCTGACTCAGACCACACAGAACCACGTCTCAAAACGACTTTCCAAATGAATCAATGTGACTCGCCACATCTCAAACTCGATACAACTGCACATAAAGCCCAGAGAAGCCTAGTTGGATACTGTCAAACCACCCAAGATCAAGAAGAATGTATTGTTGAGGCACTGTTTCCCAGTCCTCTTTTTGGAACCATACTGACTGATAAGCCCCCCTTTTCAATTCTTTTTCTTGAACAAAGGCATGCTGCAATTACTTGCCGGATCACCCCAGCTATTGGTGCTATTCTATACCAGTTCTGCATTTTCTGTATTCTTTCCCCAGTGGTGGGGTGTTGTTGGTATTTTTAATTATTGATTTGCATTCTGACTGTTAAAATTATATATATTTTTTATAGATTCTTGATTAGACATTATGTTATTTTGGAGTCTTTGTACTATTGTGGTTTGGGTTACTACTAAGTAGGCACACATGTCGGGATGTGTTTGTGTTAACTTTATGATTCCTATCACTGCTGGTTTATAAATAGTGTTAGGTTAAGTAGGTGGTTTAGATACTACTCCTTCCTGTACCGTGTAGATTAGATATCATGTTGTCATACTTATGCAGTCATATTAAACACAGTGGTTAGAACGAAAACCTATGACAACTCATAGGAGGAAACTTTCTCATCCACCTTTCCCAGTGTACAACTCTTCACCATCATGAAAGGCCATCCTAATTTCCTCCAAGCTGAGTTGCTCCGTCCCTGTTTTATAGTGTGAGGCGGATTCCAATTGCTAGCCTGACATGGGTGATTAGTCTTTCATTCTAAATATGCCTGCCTCTCCCTCACGCGTATCCCATAGTAATCCCATAGTAATCCCATAGTAATTTTGTATGCTTCAGCTGCGGCCTGTTTCCCTGGATGATGTTTAGCTTGTTGCTACTCCAAGAGCTCTGAAGGCCGATAGCATAAAAGGGCTTGTCACCATCTTGGGACCATACAGCACTGTAATGATGGCGGTCTGACCCCGCATTGGCTACCCAGCATTCACCCATGTCTGCTCTAGTATCTTTGCTCACGCCCACCGTGGTTCACGGTTCATGGACAAGTCTCTTGTTTGTCTGGTGAGTGAGAGAGAGGATCTGAAATCTGACATGCAGGCCATTTGTTCTGAATTTCCACAACCATAACAGCTTGTCTTCAGCTTGCTCAAGGCTCTAGGACCACCATGGTTCTCCTTGATTCCCCCACAACTTGGGGAGGGAAGAGAGTCTCTGGAGAATTCCTTGTGTACCGCCACCAGTGTGGAGATGCGTAGCAAGCATCTTCTCCTGCCCCCCGATCCCTGAGACACCGGGGTGCTCTCCCTTTGCCAGACACACCGGACTTCGTCACAATTCACAACAATTGCAAAGAAATTATGAAGTTTGTTGTTTACATCTACACTTTCAAATGCAAGACAATTTATGTAATTACATAAATACCCATATAATCAAATATATATGCAATAGAATTAAGTTTATTAACAAAGTGTCATATTTTGTGATTTAGTTGAATAGGGATACACTATCCCACCCATATAGAAAGGTAATCATGGTTTTGATTTTTACAACCGGATGTGAAATATTGGTCAAAGTCATTAACCTGTTTATACCATATACGGAGGTAAGGATCTTCCCAGATAGCTGTGTCTTACAATCAGCGATTATTCAGCAGGCAGAGGGATAGTTAAGAGGCTTCACAATAACTGGTTCTGGATGGATAAGATGGTGAACATTAGAGTTTACATTGAAACTTGTTGCTGCTATAGATAATTCCAGACAGATATGACCGTTGTAGGGAAGAGACCCAAATTATACATAAAAATTACTAATCTGATTAAAAACTAATGGCAATGATTATGTTAAATATGGGGATATCGTTTTCTACTGATGATGTAGCACTACAGAAACCAAAGAACTTATATCTACAGCACATTCGAAGTATTTTACATCCTCATTTTAAATGGGGCAGAGAGTTGAAGGAAAGCGGAAATGCAAGGTGTAGTACTTTTCTGCCTCCATTTAATATGCCGTCCCATTTTGGAGCAGTGACAAGGAGGAGGGGCACAGAGCAGACAGAACACCTTTGTGCGGTTCCCCCGTTGTATGTCTACATGACATTTTCATGTAGGCGTACAACTAGAGGCAGATGGAGAGGGTACTGGGGCCAGAGGACAAAGTAGTAGTGGGTGTTGTCAATGGTAGATGGTAACTAGGGAAGACATGAATTCATTCTCTAACTTTGACTTGTCCCAGAATGTAGGCAAAAGAAGAGTGCCACAATATGTTTAAAGTATTATTTTTCACTCCCTTCCAAGATGTTGCCTGGCCGAGCTGAGCTGGACGTCAATAGAGTTTAAGACTAGAGTCGATGAAGCAAGTCATGTTTCAAATGCAAGCATCATTAGGCCAGTTGGATGGTGGGTTATTTAAGTTCGACAACGAGTGGGTTAGGCATCCTGTTAGGGAGCTGCACCAAAATAAAGGCACCCTAGTAACTAGGGAAGACATGAATTCATTCTCTAACTTTGACTTGTCCCAGAATGTAGGCAAAAGAAGAGTGCCACAATATGTTTAAAGTATTATTTTTCACTCCCTTCCAAGATGTTGCCTGGCCGAGCTGAGCTGGACGTCAATAGAGTTTAAGACTAGAGTCGATGAAGCAAGTCATGTTTCAAATGCAAGCATCATTAGGCCAGTTGGATGGTGGGTTATTTAAGTTCGACAACGAGTGGGTTAGGCATCCTGTTAGGGAGCTGCACCACAATAAAGGCACCCTACTTCGTCTATCAGTACGAAAAACAGATCACTCTAGGCGTCGATTTTATTGCAAACAATTCCTAGCATGTGCACTGATTGCGATATCGGCTGAAGCTAGTATTACATTAAATCAAATCACTAAATCAGGACTAATAAACTTGATCAAAAAAGAACAATTGAAGAACGAAACCGTGACATTGCATGCTAGTATCAAAAAAGGTGAGCGTCCATATACCGCACTGCTTGTTGCACTTGCCAGTATTTGCACTAAAATCAACCTTGAGTGATCTGTTTACGAGCTGACAGGCCAGGGTGGCCCGTCTTGTTTGTGGTGCAGCTCCTTAGATAAAGGCCAAAGGAATGGCAGTTACTGCATAGAGAACTGTATATAAATAAAGAAGTCAGGAAGGAACATTAAAATAAAGTCGGCAGGGTTTGGCATTGTACATGGAACGAAAAGTTAGGTCAAATGATTTGGATTCAATTAAAGACGTGAGCAATGTTTGCATAGTGTAATACATGAGGACATGTGGCATGGTATATTTGCAAGTGTGTGGGATTACTAGTAAAACATGGAAGTATTAAAATGAGGGTGGAAGTAAGGAAAACTCGTATTCAGACATGTTTTTGCTTGAATCAAGGATACTGTCAAGAGAGCACCGATGTACAAAATGGAGCTCATTTTGAACCCTTCGTGAGTGGGCCGTGGAGCGAATCTATGCCGTGAAAGCTTTGCATAATGGTTGAATGTAGTAGATTCCCGCCACTGCCCTTTTCATGTATTTGTATGGCTGCGAGAAGTGGCAGACCACAATTTATGTTACTGCCGCTTCCTTCCTCTCTGTCATACAAATACTCCAAAATGTGCATCAGCATGGAGTTTCAGGAATCCCCAGCATTTGCTGACACACATTTTGGAGTATTTGTAACATGTAGACGGCCCCCTTAGGAGTCCATTGTAAATGCTGCTTGCCACAAGTAGAGGGCAGCCAGCGTTTACTGACTTTGCACAGCGGAGTGCAAAAGGGCGGCATGCAAGCATGTACGCCACCTTTTTGCCCTCTGCCATGCAAATGACCAAAATAAGGCAGTGGGGACCGGTCTACGTTAAAGTGGAAACATAACAGGTCTCTGATTTATTTTACGGGCAACTCAAACATAAGCCACAATATACTGTGATAAGAAGTAAAAAACAAAACTCACAGAAGAACGTTGTTAACAAGTAGACAAACTTGAAGAATTAAGAAAAATTGTAGGGCCTTCCGAAACCTTTGTTAACATGTTATAGTAGTAATTGTATTAAACCCACAGTTGTCCACTGGAGTGTACCAGGAATGTGCACATACTGAACGAATCAAGATAACAACCTCAGATGTATTTTGGCCATCTGAGAGTGGAGGTCTACTCAGTGCTACAAAACGAAACCAGAAATCATTTGACAAAGTAAAATGAAGAGGACACACACATTTGTATGTCTTGCTTGAGAGAGATTTAGCTTTGCCAGTGCTCTTGCAGATACATACTAGAGTGGAATTGTATGCCTTGTGTACTGTCCAATCCTCCATTAACTAACGTGGCACAAACAGTAAATATATAACAGACATAGACACCTCAGCCAGTTAGGGCGGGAACCTAATTCAAGAACATTTATGGAAGGCTTCCCCACAAATTTTTGTGGATATTATTTCCTTGAAAAAACTAATTGCATTTGTACAATTTTATAGCGATGCGGTAAGAAACAGTGGTAAAGGAGTGGTAATTCGGTTACCGCCGTACTAGAAGTTCAGCTGTGAAGTGGAGGATGTAGAATTTACCTTCAGCAAAAAGATGGAAACATCAGCAATTATGCTGAATTCTCTATGGAGTCCTGTGGACTCCAATAAATAGGGACTAACACTACCTAACACTGCTTGCAATCCAGCAGTAAATCCGCCAGACCATTTGCCAGTAACGGTAATTACATTTGGCAGTATTGTGGCGAATTTACCATTGGAATGCGACAAACTTGTAACGAGGCCCCAAGTGTTCATAATAGTTAATACATATTTTTATAGTTCATACAAATGTATTAACGATACAAATTTCAACATAACAACCCCTGCATTGAATTCAATCTAAAAACTAGCAACACTCAATGAGATTAATACACCGTTCTTGTACACAGGTACGCCCAAAGAGACAATTGTGAAGTCCAGATGATCCTACAAGTGTTTTGTAACACACAATCTGCTTCTAATTTTAGGGAACTAAGTATTCCTTGTACTACAAAGAAAGGGCCAGAAAAGAGTCAACAACAATGTCTTATGTGATATACAAGTTAACAGTCCCAACAGAGCCTGACACGACATGTTTCAATCCAATGAAAAAATGGTGGTGTTCTTCACTGAAAATGCAAGTTCGAGGGGATTGGGTCCTCCGACGTATTCCATATCTATGACATGTAATCACCACAGCTGTGCTGCTTTGGAAACTTTTTCGGCGTCTGCGTCCTGCGTCGATGACGTCGATGCGCCGTCGTCGAGGACCTCCTCCGACGTCCGACGTCATCCGATGTGATAAGTAGGACGCACGACGCCCATAGCCTCAGTTCCGTTTTTTTCCGCGAACGTGTTGCTTCGTGTTTCTCGGTTTAAACGCCTCGACTCTTTGGAGTTCTGTTCTATCTCGGTTCTTCGAACCTGTTCGTTTGAGTAAATCCTTCTGAAAATGTCTACTTCGTCTTCGACCCCGCGTCCGGGTTTCAAGAAGTGCGGGGAGTGTGGGTCCAAGATGTCGGTGACGGACTCGCACGACGCCTGCCTCTGGTGCCTCGGGGAGGCCCACGACACGGATGACTGTATCGACTGCCAGTCGCTCACGTCCAAAGCCTTACGCGAACGTAAGAAGAAGTTGTCGGTAGGTCGGGTGTCCAAGCCCCGGAAGTCGAAGTCTGCGGGGCTTTCGACGGATGATTCGAGGGGTGACTCTCCGTGTCATCGTCGGAAGTCTCGTGGGTCTCCTTCTAGGAGTCGGTCTTGCCACTCCTCAGCCTCTTCGAGGCATTCTCGGAAGCGCCGTCACCGGTCGTCTTCCAGGTCCTCTTCGGAGGGCTCTGCCCGGCACGTCGCTTACCCCTCCAGCCGTGCGATGCCGGAGGAATGGGCTTCCTTCGGGAAGAAGATGCTGGCGATTCTTGAGTCGCAGGGTACTCAGCCGTCCGCGCCCCCGAGTGGGGTCGGTCATGTGAGGTCGAGAGACACCGCTCGCAAGAGTGGTCGGCACGAGTCACGGGAGAGGTCCCGTTCGGACAAGGGGACTCGTTCTCGGCGTACCCGTTCCAGGTCCCGGTCCTCGACGCGTTCGAGACCGTGTGCACCTGTGAGGTCTTCGAAGAAGGCATCGACGTCTGTGGCGTCGAGAGGCTTTCTCGAGGCTCTGGCTCCGAGGAAGTCGTCGATGCCGTCGACGCTCAGGTCGTCGAGGGACACGCTCGGGGCTCCGGCCTCGAGGGCTGTGTCGACGCCGCCGATTCTGGAGGCGCTGCATCTGACGTCGACCCGATTTTCTCGACGTTGACGCCGATCCTCTCGGCGCCGATGCCGGTTCTCTCGACGCTGGCGCCGATTCGCTCGACGCCATCGACGCCTTTCGTGTCGGAGGTACCCCAGGGCACGGGTGGACCCCCTAGGAAGGCTCTGGTTAAGAGCAAGCACTCTCGAGTGCCTTCTTTTCGCCACCTGGACTATATTTCAGAGGCGGATGAGGATTCTGATGGCCTGGTTCCTAGTCAGGTTCCGGATGAAATTGTCTCGGGCCATAGTCAGTTTGACGAGTTGAGACAGTCACTGCATGATGCCAGTGGACTGGACACCTCTCCGGAGGTGGAGTTTTGTAGGCCTGAACCTGGCTCTCATGCTGATTCCTCGTACCGGCGCCTTATGGCTAGGGTTTCTGAGTACTTGGGATGGTCTGCTCCCCCAGGGGAGTTTGTGCAGGATGATCTGACAGACATCCTTGATGTTGGTCCCCCAACTGACCCGGTTCTGCCGTTCCATATGGCTTTACAGAGAAGGGTGGCGGCGGCTTGGACTGCTCCGGAGAGTCTCCCGGCGGTGGGCAGATCCTTGTCGCGAAAATACCATCCAGCCAGTGGCGACCCCTGCTACTTGACCAGGCACCCCACTCCGGAGAGTTTGGTGGTGCAGGCAGCCACGGCCCCGGCGAAGCAGGCGTCGTACCCTACCATCCCTCCTGATAGGGACGACAAACGTTTTGATGGTTGGGCGAAGAAAGTGTTTTCTTCTGGTGGTATGGCGCTTCAGGCGGCCAACTCCATTTGTGCCTTGTCACGTTTCACGCACACTCTGTGGAACTGTGTTGCGTTAGCGGCTGAACATGTTCCCGAAGGGGTCGAACGGGATGGTTTCCTTGCTATGGTCCAGGATGGTAAGGATGCCATGTGTGAGTCCGTTCAGTCGGGTTTGGACTTAGCTGAATGCGTCAGTAGGTCCATGGCGGCGAGCACCGTGATACGCAGGTTTGCGTGGTTGCGGAAGTCGGGTTTGCTCCTGATGTGCAGTCCCGGCTCCTCAACATGCCCTTTGACGGTGAACACCTTTTTGGCAGCAAGGCTGACGAGAGCCTTGAGAGGTTGCAGACCTCAAAAGCTGCAGCGAAGTTGTTGGGCGCTGCAGTTCGCCAACCTCTGCCTTTTCGTCCTAGGGGACAGCAGTGGAGGGGTGGTTCCTTTCGCTATTACTCATCCTTCAGTAAAGCGAGAGGAGCTGGTAGTCAAAGAGGCCAACGCAGGGGTACCAGAGGTGGACGACAGGGTACCCGTGGTGCCAAGGCCACTCGGGCAGTTGCCTCTTTGCCCTCAGGTAAAGCCGCAGCCGCTCCCACTCTGTCGTGAGGCCATGTCCCATGGTTCGCCGGTTGGGGGAAGGCTGGCGCAGCATCTTGTAGAGTGGCAAGCCATTACTTCAGATGTGTGGGTTCTGGAGATCATAACCCAGGGCTACTGTCTTCCTTTTCGGCACAGGCCTCGCGACAATCCACCGGGGAACCTCTCTTTGCAGAGTCCGGATCCGCTCCTTGCGCAGGAAATTCAAGCCCTGCTGGAGAAAGGCGCCATAGAACTGATGCCTGTAGCGGAGAGGAACAAGGGATGGTATTCCCCTTATTTTTTGATTTCGAAGAAAGACGGGGGATTGAGACCCATCATGGACTTGCGTGGTTTGAACAAACTCCTCAGGAAGGACAAGTTCAAGATGGTTACTCTCTCTCAAGTCCTCCAGGCCCTTCAGCTTCAGGACTGGTTGGTGTCACTCGACCTCAAGGATGCTTACTTCCATGTGCCGATCCATCCCAGGCACAAGAAGTACCTGAGGTTCGCGGTTGGCGACTCGCACTTTCAGTTTCGGGTCCTGCCGTTCGGATTGACCTCCGCCCCGAGGGTTTTCACCAAGCTCATGGTGGTGGTGGCAGCGCATCTCAGGCAAGGGGGGATTCACGTCTACCCCTACCTGGACGATTGGTTGATCAGGGGGAGCTCTCCCGAGCAAGTCCTGGATCATCTATCGGTCACCTGTCGCTCCCTTCACAGGCTGGGCTTCTCCCTCAATTTAAAGAAGTCCCATTTGACGCCAACACAGCGGCTCCAGTACATCGGAGCAGTACTCGACACTTCCCTGGGGCAATGTTTTCCTCCCCAGGTGAGGGCTCTTCACATTCAGCAGATGGTGCACAAGTTTCAGCATGCCCAGATGCTCCCAGCGTTCGAGCTCTTGAGGTTGCTCGGCCTCATGGCATCCTGCATTCTTCTGGTGCCAGAGGCTCGCCTGCGGATGAGATCTTTGCAGTGGGCACTCAAGACGCAATGGTCGCAGTCCTCCGGCAGGATGTCGGACTCGATTCAGGTGCCGTCCTCGGTCGCCCGGGACGTTCTGTGGTGGGCTGTTGAAGGCAACTTGATGAAGGGGGCTCCATTTTGGCTTCCCTGGCCGGAGGTGACGATCGTGACGGATGCATCCCTCACGGGATGGGGAGCTCATGCCAACGGGCTGACAGTCAGCGGTCGTTGGTCTCCGTCGGAGTCCAGACTCCATATCAATCTGTTGGAGCTGAGGGCTGTCAGGCTAGCCCTGAAGGCTTTTCTGCCGTCTGTGCGAGGGAAGAATGTCCTGATCCTGACGGACAACACAGTGGCCATGCACTACCTCAACAAAAAGGGGGGGGGCCGGGTCACTTCCTCTGTGCAGAGAGGCGATGCAGCTCGAGTTCTGGGCCATCCAGCAGGAAGTTTCGATCTCGGCAGTTCATCTGGCCGGAGCCGAAAACGTGACGGCGGACGCTCTGAGCAGGCAGAGCGCGATCTCTCACGAGTGGGAGTTGGCTCAGGAGATTCTCCTGGAGATCTTCGCCCTTTGGGGGACCCCTCAAGTGGATCTCTTCGCCTCCAGTGTCAACCGGAAGTGCGAAAGGTTTTGCTCGCGGGAATTTCCTCCAAAAGGAGCCTTAGGAGACGCGTTCGTGGTGGATTGGTCATTCCCGCTGCTGTACGCGTTTCCTCCAGTCCCCGTCATCCCGCAAGTACTGCGGAGGTTACGGAAGTTCGGTTCCCGGATGATCCTCATTGCCCCGGCGTGGGCTCGGAGGACGTGGTACCCGGACCTTCTCGACTTATCCATCTGCCCTCCACGTCGTCTTCCCTACCGAGGCGATCTGCTCTCACGGGAGGGGGGTCAGGTTCTCCATCCAGAGGTCAGATCCCTCAACCTTCACGCTTGGCTTCTGAAAGGTTGAAGTATAAGGATTGGGACCTCCCTGAGGACGTGATGGAGGTGTTGCTTTCGGCCCGGAGGCCAGAAACAAAGTCTCTGTACCGTTGCCGTTGGCGTAAGTTCTGCGACTGGTGCAGAGTTCAGAATGTGGATCCTTTTGCATGTGACATCCCCATGGTTCTGTCCTTTTTACTTTCTTTGGCCCACAGGGGCTTGCAAGTGGGTACCGTTAAGGGTTACCTGGCGGCGCTGTCCATCTTTAAGCGCTCGTCTGAAGAGTGTTCTTACTTTAAAATCCCTTTGATTTCACAGTTCCTGAAAGGGCTCACTAATGTGTTCCCTCCGTCACCTTTCCTGGTGCCCGGTTGGGATTTGAACCTTGTTCTTAAGTTTCTTATGGGTGCTCCGTTTGAGCCTTTACATTCTTGCCCTTTGAGGCTGTTAACTCTGAAAACTGTGTTTTTAGTTGCGGTTACTTCCACTCGCAGAGTGAGTGAGTTACAGGCACTTTCAGTTAAGCCTCCCTTCACTGTATTTCACAAGGACAGGGTTGTCCTTAGAGTTCGTCCTTCTTTTCTTCCGAAGGTAGTGACGGAATTTCATTTGGCCCAGAAGGTTGTTCTTCCAGCATTCTATCCTCCTCCGCATCCTGGTAAGGAAGAGGAGAGGCTCCATAGGCTTGATCCTAGGAGAGCTTTAAGCTTTTATGTTTCACGCATGTCCCGGGTCAGAGTGGATGATCAACTCTTTATTGGTTACGCTGGAAAGCGTTTGGGGCAAGCTGTGACGAAACAGACTTTGTCTCGCTGGATTATTTTGGCCATCTCGGAGTGCTACCGCTTGGCGGGTAAGGACCCACCGGCTGGCTTGCGGGCCCATTCTACCAGGGGTATGGCTGCGTCTACTGCCCTGCAGAGGGGTGTTCCTATTCGCAACATCTGTGATGCAGCCACCTGGGCTTCAGTACATACATTTGTATGTCACTATTCCCTCGATTCCATCCGAGCACAGGATCTGGCCTTTGGCAAGGCGGTCCTTTGCTCTGCTATTTGATTGGCTATTCTACATTTTGATTCTAAATTCTTTCCCTCCTCCTTGCTTTGGTACTGCTTTGGGAGTCTGTCATAGATATGGAATACGTCGGAGGACCCAATCCCCTCGAAGAACAAGTTACTTTCTTACCTGGTAACGTTCTTTCGATGGGATGGTCCGACGACGTATTCCATATCGCTCCCGCCCTGCCTTCCCCGCTGCAGAATTTCTTTTGTGATTGCAGCTTACGTTCCGCAAGGCTTTGTGTCTGACTGGCAGTTGACTTATGTCACACGTTCTGGGGGAAAAAACTACAACTGAGGCTATGGGCGTCGTGCGTCCTACTTATCACATCGGATGACGTCGGACGTCGGAGGAGGTCCTTGACGACGGCGCATCGACGTCATCGACGCAGGACGCAGACGCCGAAAAAGTTTCCGAAGCAGCACAGCTGTGGTGATTACATGTCATAGATATGGAATACGTCTTCGGACCATCCCATCGAAAGAACGTTACCAGGTAAGAAAGTAACTTGTTCTTCTGTGGTGTACAGATTGGTGATTGGGTACCTATAGGAAAAACAATGAAAGGAGTGTAACGGAACCACCCACTATTTAGAAAGTCAACAGGAAAGTGAACAGACTTTCTCTTACCTACCTCTAGAGTTGAGGAATAGCTGCCATGGGGGGTTAACAGTAAGTCCGAGAACTGCTGCATATGTTAATAACCACTAACCTGAATCAGATGAGGCAGCTGTTTATTGAAAACCCCCCTGGGCTTCGACACAATCGCGCATATACAAGGAACAATGTAACTTGTATACCATATATTAGTATTGGTTAAGTGAACCTAATGGCATATCATATATTAAGTGATTCAAATCATTTGAGGGCAGCATAATGGGACCGATTTAAAAAATATGTTACTGCCCTTAAATTGAAGTCTTTTCAATTCATAGCAGATATAATTGGTTGTTTATTATTTTCCTTTATTCCCTTTTTTAACCCAGTTAGTCCACTAAACAACCTCTTATCAATTCACAACACAGCCAACACGTGTTTCGACCTTGAAGGGTCTTTTTGAAGGCTGAAACAACTGATATTCAAGAAAGTAAAATGAACATGCACATGTATGGAGTTGAACATAGGTAGTTATACATGTCATTGCTAAAGTTTTCATTCCAGTAAAATGCTGAAGGCATGGGAAAGGGAGAGAAAAAGAGGAGAAAGAAAGAATAACAAAACAGTGTTTAGTCATATTACTTTCAATACTCCAATTTGGATTTTCAGTTCAATAAAAATCGATTTCCCGATTAGATTATCTTGCCGAATTCAAAATGGAAAAGAATTAATTATTAGATGAAGCAGTAATAGCTCAGGATTCTTAATTAAGGACTCCTCTTCTCATTGCTTCTGAAATTGAATCAACAGGATCAGTGAGGAGAATAAAGAGTAGTGCTAGTCTTTCTACAAGATGCATAATTTACGAGGTGTACTTGGTATGTTGCCAAGATTGATTGGTAATACGAAGAACTCTGTTTATATACAGTGAGTATCCTAGTGGATGTATCTCTAAGTTCCTTCTTTAGTGTAGAAATCTGAAATGAAATAAGAAAACAAGAAGATTCTATGGCTTAGTTTATGACAATTTAGGCATTAAGGCACAGAAATTGTTAAAGCTACTGAGTTAGGTGCTCTTACCTATAATAAATCATGGTAGAATGAATTGATCTAAACCCTGTTGGGCCTCCGACGTTCCGTTTGTTATTGCGGATCCTATTTTGAGTTGTACAATATTTATGATGTGGATGGCATCATGCACGATGTGTGTGAGGTCATGGTCTATAACATAGCTCTAATGTAAACAAACATGGCACTGAGAGCGCAAAAGCGGTAACATGAAAAAAATGAAAACATTTACTTCTTTAAATACAAGAGCTAGCATATAGGAAGGGAAAGTTAAGTGTAATGTAGTCAATGAATAACCATTTATTTGTATATCCTGCCGTAAGTAAGGAGCTGAACCGTGCATCCAATGGTGATATGTCAGCTTAGTGTCCCACATTTGGTGGGCACATAATCTCCAGGCGAGAGAGTATATGAAAGTGTGAAAGTACACGGATGTATCAGTCAGTGGTTTGAATATTAATGAACAAATATCCTGTTATGCGCTATTTCAATAATAATATTGTAAATTATAGCCTTTGAAGTTAATCCAAATTATGCGAAACAGAAAAATGTATATGATAAGTAAAATGCCAGACAAATGTATATGATAAGTAAAATATTGTAATAAATTAGTCCAAAACTCTGAAACTATGTGGCGAACGCCAGGAACTCGACAGGCTTCTCGTACTATATCTGAGATAAAACAATAATTAAAATATCTAATAACAAGAGATGAGCGTAAACAGCGATTACGTGAATAGAAGACTAAAACACATTTCAATAATTAATGTGGATATTAGATTTCACATATTTGATCAAAAATATTAAATGAAGTGCTTAAGAGGAACTAATAAACACAACCAATAAGCAAAATCAACATAAAGTAATTTTTGAGTAAAATTAATCATTGCAGATAACACAAGCATTAATAGCTGCATGTATATATTTATTTATTTGTAATGTGCCGGCAGCCCGCAGGGATCGGGGCGAAAACAAACACAATTAGTACGGAACATTAAGGGACACAACAGAGAAGCCCAGGATACTAATCAGACAGAAGGCAATCAGTATTTTATTATTTATTTATTTGTAATGCGCTAGCAGCCCGCAGGCATCGGCCCTACATTATATAAATATAATAGACCTGAAAAAGCTGGTGCCTATTCACAGAATGTATGTCATAGGTACAGTGAAACATGAGTAGGCTTTTGTTTTATTGTAATAGGCACAATACTTAATGTATGAGTTGGTCGAGTTTTTCCTTGTAACATACTTAGTTACAACTGTATTAGTTTATTTTTGAAAGATGCCAGAAAGCGGTTTTATTTTGGCCGAGATGATTGCTGCACAGGCACTTGAAGGTGAGAGGAGAAGGGGGGAAGCTCAATGGCTCTCCCCTTCAGAAAGTGTGCAACAAAAACCCCAGCAGCTAGGTTACAATACTCAAATGGGTATATGGTACCCTCCTCCATTAGCCTTTCCACACATCAACGATGAAAAAAAGAGCGAGGAACTGACGGATACATTTATTATGGAAGCAATATTTGCAGATTCTGATAATAAGTTCCTAAATAGGCCCAGAATCTTAGCTATACTAAATTATACTCCGGGGCTGGAAAGAATTTCCTCAGGCGACATTGACCATATTGAATTCTGTGATCTAGAGAGATGGGACGTGGCGAAGGTCATGTTTAACTCACGTCTTACTAGACAAAGTATCCTTTTGCGATTGATTAAATCCTCCAGAGAGGTTCGACATCTATAATATTGTGTCTTCGAACGGTAATCGTCATAAACACATCCAGAACGGGAATACAGGCTTGGCTAAATATTACGACCGTAAGGGAGCTGCTAAAAAAAGAGCCATGGCGGAAGATTGGGAAAGAAGCAGAGACAGGTTTGAAAAAACGAAAGAAATACATCACAAAGACTGGCTGTGGCTGGCACATCCCATGGGAGAGGCACCAACGATAGACCAAAGAGCTAGTTTACATCTTTAGCATCTACTCATGGAACACAAGGGGCCATTATCACCTCTTTGGCTCTGGGGAGTCCTAATGGAAGTTGGCCTTATATGATTTGGTAATATTGCAGGAAACCTTCCTCACCAAACAGGTGAGTATGGACGGCTACTCAATTTGCCAGCAAATGGCTGTCTGCAGAAAGGTAGGTCGACCGAAGGGTGGCCTACTGACTGGATGCAGAAACAAATATATTCTTGAGCTCAAAGTGGTTGAGGACTCCTTCTATGGAGTTCTGGCAGCCTGAGTAACATTGAGAACCAACAAATCCCCAGCGCTAATACTCAATATGTACTGCAATTCTGCAGGACATACCCAAGTTAAAATAATTGACCATATTGTTAAAATCCTAATGGGATGGAATGAGAGATGAGCAGATTGCTTACCTCCCCTGAAATATGATGATTATTTTTACAGAGTGGAGAAGAGAAACCGCCCCTGGACCCAAAGGGCAAGAAATGGTGGGACTTCCTGGAGGGCTGGAATTTGAGGCTGTTGGAAAGTAAACATGAACAAGGGGTGCCCAACTGGAACACTTGGAGTAATGGTGTCAATGCTTCCCTTACTGACTTTATTTTTATCTCTGAAGATTGGGAAGTCTCGAGCAGTAATTTTGAAGTGAAATGTGGCATCCCCAGCAATCACGCAACACTCTGTGCAGCATTACCAATTAGTACAAAGACAGATCCTTTAATGGAAATGGGTAAAGTCATGTTCTAAGGGGGGTAAAAACAGAATACTCTGGGCCCAGAATTATATTCTGTAGTTCAATGAAAAACTTGAGACATGTCTAATTACGTCCCAGGGGGAGTTCAACAGCCCTATATGTTTGGTCCAAAATCTGCCAGGACTCTTTAAGAATCTTCTATGCCCTAGAAAATTGAGACAGGAGAACAGCAGGCCTAATTATAACACTCTTATTCAACAAATAAGAGGGAATTTAGGCGCAACCTAAGAAGAGTCTTCCGAGAGAATGACCCGTGCCCCGCTCTTGGTATGGAAATGAAACGACTGAGACAAGAGTGCAGACATAAACTGAAGACCATTAAAGCAGCGAATTACCAGAGGGAGGGCGAGAGGATGCTTACCTGCTTAGTGGCAAAATGTGATAGAAACTACTGTAAACTGGTAAAACATGGGAAACATTTCCAGAACGCAGCACAAACAAATCCTATTACTGAACAGGCTTGGTCCTCTAAGTTTTCCCGTTTGTATAACTGCTCACAGGAGACCATAAGGAATTAGGACAATCTAGATACTGAGGACTGGTCCCTGGAGGTCTCCGCAGAAGATATTGAGGCAATGATGCATAGTAGAAGTAACTCCAGAGCTCCGGGACCTCATTGCCTTAGTAACAAAGTAATGAAGGAATCTCCCGAACTTTGAACAACCATCCTGTACAATCACTTTTAGAAAGTTATAGAAACTAAAAGTACACCAGAATCCTGGAAAGAAGCTCACATTGTCCCGATCTATAAGAAAGCGGACCGGGAAGCCCCAGAGAACTACAGGCCAGTTGTCTTGATGGACTCTGACTCCAAAATATTTGGAGGACTATTACTCTCGATTTGATTATACAACAGGTCACACCCAAAAAATGTTTTTATCAAGTGATCTGTAATATAATAGGGTGAGAACAACATGGTGTACCTGGGAATTACAGACTACCTCCTTCTCCTGTGTTTCACCAAGTTTTGGGCCCAAACCGGTGAACAGTTCACATGTGTCAACAAACATTAACATGACTCAAAACCACATGGTTCTTGCAAAGGGAACTCTGAATACATTTATTTCACAGGGTAGTTTCCTTATTGCAAAATATAGTGTTAAAAAACATAATTTTCACAAATACAAAACAATCATGCATCATTCTACATGGGTTAGTATACAGGGAAGACTGGCATCTCTATTTTGCCGTCTTATCATCAGTTCTAAAACAACAAAAGAATACACTTGTTTTAGACAGTCACATTAATTATTGGACGCCTTATGACAGAGCGATCTGAAAAACGTAGAGACAGTTGGACACTTTTCCGCAATGATTCCCCCAGTCCATCCCGATTAGTGTAATTAGACATGAATTGGGTTTATTATCATTAGAAGCCTACGTAGCGTGGAAGAGAATATTCCTCTGCTATACCTTCATTACTGCCCAGCACATAATTTGTATGCAGAATTTAGAGAGGAAGAGGGAGAACTTAAAGACAACCTCCTCGACTGGGCTGAACATACAATGGTGGAATGGGGGCTGGAAGGGATTTTAATAAACCAGCCCCCTGATACATATAAATTAGAGACTGTGCCGGGCAAATTGGTGCAAAACCTTCGACTTAATAGAGAAATACAAGAATTACCAGAACAACACCCGAGTTCACAAAAAATTGGGAATTTGAGCTCAATGCCTATGCAAATTCCTATCTTGGAAGATTGGCTATACACTAATGAGATTTAGACTCAACATTCTCCCGACAAGAGCAAATGGGGTTAAATGGAAAAAAATAGAGACGAAAGACTGCTGCAGATTCTGCTCCATGCCAAACGAAACATCACAACATCTACTCCTACAACGTGAAGCGCTCAAAACACAACGCCTAATATGTTTTAAGAAATATATAGATCAATACGGTAGCAACACCAGACTAAGAGTCTGGAATATGTGCTGGTCCAGAATCCCCTACCAATTAGGCAAATGCCTGTTGCAATTATTTTTACACTAATTGGGGTGACCGAATAAAAAGAATGGTAGGAATGGTTGGAAAATTGATTTAATAACATTTTAATACATTTAAACTGTAGTTTTTAGTGATGAAGTATTTTATTCTGTATTCATGAGATGTTAATTTTATGGGAATGTTTAACATGGATTTTATTGTGTAATGTTGAGTTGATGAATTTTGAAAGCACAATAAGATTTTTAAAAAATGTGTTTTGACTAATTTAATATGTTTTACTTACCATACATATTTGTTTAGTTCGTCTAGAGAAGTGCTCTTGGCCATACAAAAAATAGGGTAATTATTGATGACCCAAATGAATTGAATGGCTGTGAAATAGGTCCCTAAAATGACATCTGAAATAGGTGAATGACTGAAATTAGAGAATAAGTTACATTCCAGAGATAAACAACTATGGAGCTGGAGCAATGACAGGTTGGTGATGTACATTGAATCTTCTTAGCAGTCCTGGTCAACCCTGGTTAATTGTGACTGACCACAGTCCATCGTCAATTTGTCACAATGAAAGGCAAGACATCACAGAGAAACATTCACTATGTGGTTAATAGTGAGTGCTGCCAGAACAGTGCAAAATGTACAAATATATCTGGCTTCCAATTGCCTCAGTATCAATTCTCTGTCTCTGCCTCTCTTCTAATTTTTCTCGGTCTGGAGTCCAACAAATCTAACATTTTTCTTATTGTCCTGTTGATAGAATTTTTGCCAATAACCTGCAAGTGGGAGCTTGGGGTCCTGACTCCCATCATGCTTATATGTTCTCTGATCTCAATCTAGAGTTTTATTTATTGAACATTTGTTAGGCGCCTATACAACCAAATGGTGTTTGCAGCCGCCACAAGGCAAACGTGGGGAGGGAACAAGGGGAGAGAATGAAACTAAAGTAAAAGCAGTAAATAATCAAACAATCATGGTCCTACTAGGCCTTGTTACATTAGGACATGCAAGTGCAGTGACGAGAAGTACAGGGGAGAGGGAGGGGAGGGGGGATAAGGGGACATGTATGGGCAAGTGCTGTTTGAGCCCAGGAGGGGAAGTGCCAAGGGGCTCCAGGGGAGGAGGCCCCTGGCTAAGTGCCAAAGGCTGTCAGGGGAGGAGGCCACTGGCTAAGCGCAAGGGCAGAGTTGTCCCAAGGGGGATGGATATAGCCACCCATCTGGGGGCCCAGAGGGAAGTGCTGAGGGGGGTAGGTGCTCTTGTTGACTGGGCAGAAGTCCTGCCAACCTGTAAGACTCATGAAGGACCAGACTGCCTGTCTCAGCGGCAGTGGGGGAATTAGCAGGGGAGGATGAGAGGAAAGGATGAGGAGAAAAGCTGACTTTTAAGACGTTTCAGGAACTTAAAGAGGTCCGGCTCAAGTCTGACAGGGGCAGGGAGGATTTTCCAAAGCTTTTCCAAAGGGAGGCACCACCCGAAGAGAGAGACCTAACCTCACTCTCTGCTTTGAGAAGCGTTTGATCAGCAGACAGTTTAAGCTGGAAGAGTGTAGGGCTCGAGCAGGGAGGTATTTAGGGAGAGAAAGTTGGAGATATGAGGGTCCCAGGCCCCAGAAAGCCTTGTGGATGATGCAGAGGGTCTTGAATTTGATCCTTGCAGCGACCGGGAGCCAGTGGAGAAATTTTAGCGCTGCAGAGATGCAGTCCCTGGGCTTGAGGCCAAGTATAAGTCTTGCAGCCCTATTCTGGATTAGTTGAGGTAGGCGATGGGAGGAGAGTGGCAGATTGAGGAAGAGTCTGTTGAAGTAGTCAAACCTGGAGAGGACCAGAGCTTTTTAGCCATTGAGCTTCTGGGGAAAGGTGAGGACAGGGAGAATGCCTCTAAGGAGATAAAGCTGAAAGTAGGCCTTCTTGGCAAGGTCCAAGATGTGAGGGGTGAAGGAGAGTGAGGAGTCGAAAATGACTCCGAAATATTTGGCCTCACTGGATGGTGAGGTGTAGAGAGCCCAAGGAGAGTGGCAAGAAGGCAGGAGGGAAACAGTGCACAGGTGTCCCAATGAGAAGGATCTCAGTCTTACTGGCATTAAGAGAGAGATCATAAGCAGCACACCATGCCCGAATAGCAGTCAGACAGTCGGGAATGGGAAAGGAGGAAGAGGAGGTGGTGGTGAAGGGAAGTTTGAAGGAAAGCTGTGTGTCATCAACATAACACTGGAAATGAGGAGAGAAGGAGGCGATCAAGTGGGCAAGAGGAGCGAGGTAAATATTGATGAGCCACAGAAATAAGATAGAGCCCTGGGGAATGCCGAAAGGTAGAGAGTGTGGTGGTGGAGGAGAAAGGGCCCAGTTGCACCTGGGAAGGGCGGTTAGTTAGGAAGGAGGTCTGCCAATCCAGTGCCAGGTCCGTGATGATGAGGGTATGAGGATGGAATGGTTGACTGTGTCAAAGGCACAGGAGAGATCGAAGAGAATCAGAACAGCAGGAGAGTTGGAGTCAAGATTAGCAAGCAGCTCTTCACGGGTGTTCAAGAGAGCAGTTTCCGTGACTCTGGATGCCCTGAATCCAGATTGACGGTCATGGAGACAACAGCAAGTTCAGCATGACGGATCAGATGGGGGAGGACCAACTTTTCCAAGAGTTTGCCCAGTAAGGGGTGATGGAGATGGGTCAATAGTTAGCCGGGCAGGAAGGGTCAGCAGACAGCTTTTTAGGAGGGGTGCACAATAGAGTGCTTGAGGGATAGAGGGAAAGAGCCAGTGGTGGAAGAGTGGTTACAGAGATCGGCTAGAGCCGGGGCGAGAGAGGAGATATTGTCCTTAATAGTTCTGGAAGAACAGGGGAACAGGGGAGCACATGTTTGAATCAGACCTTCACAGAGCAGACAACTTTAGAGACCTCAATAGGTGCTATGTGCAAGAAAGAGGAAAGTGTGGGGGGTTCCAAGGGAGGCAAGAGAGCAGGAGGGGATGGAATGGTAGAGAGTGAGGACAGGATGCCCTGAGTTTTAGTTGTGAAATGGGAGGACGGTGCTGTGCAGAGAGGCTGGGAAGGCGAGAGGTAGAGACTGCAGTTGGATTGGTTAGTTCCTTGCAGATTTTGAAGAGTTCAGCCGTGTTGTTAGGGGCTTGAGTGATGCAGGCTTGAATATGGGTCCTCTTCTTGGAGCGGATGGAGAGACAATATTGCCTTTGGAGCAGGCGGCAGGCCAGTCTTTCAGCAGATGTACCCAAGGTCTGCTACCTCCGTTCAGCAACTCTGCACATACTTTTTAGAAAAGCTAGATCAGAGTCATACAAGCCATTACGCTTGGAGGCAGGCTTCAGGCGGATCCTCATAACAGGGGCAAGGATGTCATAGGTAAAAGAGATGGAGAGGTGAAGGTTAGCAAGGACAGAGTCAGTGGGAGAGTCCAAAGCAGGGGTTGGAGGGGGGATGAAGGTGGAAGCAAAACCAGTGACTGACACTTGCTTCATCGGTCGAATGACGTCAAAGGAGACTGGCAGTGCGGGAGGCAGCTCGGACAGAGGGCCCAAGGGTCCCAGGCGGGAGCAGAGAGTGGTCAGAACAGAAGAGGGGGGTAGTGAGGGAGTTAGAGATAGGGATGTCTGCAGAGATGAAGGCATCAAGAGTGTGTCAAGAGTGTCTCCAGCTGAGTGGGTTAGACCGAAGGAAGAATGGTAAGGGCGAGGGAATAACAGAGGTCACGGAACAGTTCACATATCATAATTCCGATGTATATCTTATTGCGCATACAAATAAAGGCTTACATTACATATCTGGTGCGATAATTAATGCATTATTTGATCTTAAAGTTGCCTAACTGAGTTAAACAGAAATAAAACTGACCATTTAAATGACATTATTTGGTGCTTTAAACATCGATTTTGGCTATATCTTTCCAATACTTAGGTTCAGAACAAAAATGACAACTGCCCTAATATTGTTGCTGTACAAAAGGAGACGAAATATGATATATTCATATCTAAGATTACAAGTCCAAACTGTTCAGATTATACCCCTGTCACTTGTGCAAAATATGAGCAACCTATGAGATTAAAGAATGCATTCTCTGGAAGTGTCATCCTGTTAAGCAAGCCAATGGGGATATTTTACCAATCAGAAATTGTGATGTAAATATGACATACTTTGAGAAAATGATAGCCTATTTAAGCAAAACCCCACAGGAAGTAGAGAGAGGTCCCTGTGATTCTGAAGGCTACACAAAGAGTAACTTCTGTCTAAGTGGATTAGTGCTGGATAACATTTTGAAATGGAGGAAACCATGAGTCATGTTCAAGAGAAAGCCTCAAGCAGATTTTACCTGAGGCACAACTGATTACCAGAGGCGAATAAACAGGCAGCCGTTTAGCCTAGCAGACTGGGGAGATTAGCTGGGGGCCGTGAGGGCCCAACATTGCTCTGTGTGTTAAAATAATGATCCAAAAGTGAGTATAAAAAGCCCCAATGCAATTAGGTATATGTCCTCTGTAAGCATCTCTCTGCTAAGTCCCTGGTATTGGTAGAACTTGGAAGGGGTCATTAAGAGGGAACTGATCCCAAATAGAATGTGTTAGCATTTTAGTGTGAAATGCACTTGTTTTCTCACTGTATTAAAAGCCAAATGAGATTGGATTCAGAAGTGGAGAACATATATCCTTTTTGTGCCGCGTGCACCGTCTTTTGAAATCATATCTAAGTAACTGTAACCTCATGCTTTCACAGGTATAGTTCTAAACACATTGGGCCTGATTCCGAGTATGGCGGTCAGGACATAAGAGGACCGCCCGCACCGTACCGGCACTGTTTCTGGACCACCACACACCAGCTCTGCCTTCTTGGGCCGTTGCGCCCAGCTGGTCATTAGCATGGAGTCCTATAGGACCAATGATCAGTCAATCATGAATTCAAAAAATCTAATTTTGTACAAACCAATTATTGGCTGGAGCTGCCCAGATCGCCAGGCACACCCTAATTGGACTGCCACAAAATAACCTGCACTGGCCTGATCAAGAACCTCAACAGGCCAAAAAGAATGGATTGATTGTACCTTAACCTGAAATCGCAAAAGGAGGCAACTCATATCATAAAAGAAATCCTTTGGCCTCTGGTGAAAAGGAGGATGAAGTTAAATGTTGTTTGTAGTATGTACAAAACCTGGAACAAGGGTCCAGATTGCATAGTGAAGCTGTGACTCAACTACTCATGCTAAAAACGGTCAGGTCTTTTCATAACTAGGAAACATTCTAATCAAGCAGGTACAATACAGAGCAGGCCCTTCAGAGTTCAAAAGTCTGGAAAGCAGAAGATCCTTGATTGAGATCCTAACCAAAGTACCTGCTCTTTATGAAACACTGTAACGCTGTCTTGTTTGTACTACTCCATGAGTGCCAATAAGGGACATTGATCAATGTTACAGAGTAACAATGGATGTAGGAACCTAAACCATCAAATGTTATTTTTATTTTGTCAATATTTATATTCACCAATAAGGGTTTGCATTAAAAAAAAAATCAGGTATAATGGTTTGTATATGAAAAAGACAGGTAAAGTGCAATGTAGAGTTAAAGTTATAAATATGTCAATAAGATTCTGAATATATAACTGACAAGTACAGTGGTGTATAAATACATCAATAAGGGTTGCATATGTAAATGAGTGATATAGTGCACTGGAAAGCAAGAGTTAAAGGAAAGTAAAAGAAGCAGATACTAAGAAAGGGGAAAGTAGAGCATTGTAGAGGGTTTTAGGGGGAAGGGTGCTTTGTACGGTGGCCCTGAGGCCAAAAGCATATGGAGGTGTTAAGGATAAGTAAAGGGGGGCATAGTGGTTAGAGCAAAACCCATCACCGCAGCAAAGAGGTGGTGTTGTAGGTGGGAGAGATGTAGGAGGGGATGGAAAAGGGAATGCCATCAGCATGTAGAGAAGGGAGGGTTATGTGGATTGGTGACAGAGTGAAAGTGTAAAGGGAAGAGGACAGCAAGAGATGATCGAGAAGAAGGAAACTGGGTGGAGCAGAGGAAAACAATATGTGAACTGGAGCAACTCAGTGGAGCAGAGGATGTCTGCAAGTACTGATGTAAGAATAGAGGGGTAGAGTAGAGAGATGCTGTTGCAGCATAAAGAAGCACCGGCTCCTTTAAGAGGGGCAACACGTGACACAGGCAGATGCGGAGAGCGGGAAGGAAGGGGAGGACCAGGGGACGGGGAAGGGCAGATTTGTAAAGGAGATAATAAAGGGAAGTCACACACAAGAGAGCCTCTGCAACTTCTGTAATCTGTATGAATATACATAACAACTGGCGACGAGACGCGACAGAGACGGACACACGTGCAAGGACATCAATGTTCCGAAATCCCTGGAGGGTATAGTAAGAAGGGGCAGCAAAGAGCCTATCCAACGCCTGAGGAGGAGTCGACACGTGAAAGCTCAGACCAGTGGCCTGCACTAACGATACACAGCCTGCTGGAGGTGCAGCGACACGAGAGACCCACAGTGACGAGGACGGTGAAAGAGGGACAGCGCGAGGACCCAGCACACACCCGCACCACAGCGGTAAGGAAGATAGAGGAGTAGGAAGGAGCCAGCACTCATCATGTGCCCCAGCAGACAGGGAGATAGAGCACATCAGAGGAAGGAGGGCAGCATCTGACAGGAGTGGGAGAGGGGGTAAAACACTACCAGAGCACCACAATACCGGGAGCAGGGTGAGCTGCACCACACAGGACAGGAAGAAAAGGCGAGAAAACACAGTGACAACAAGAGAAACAGACTGCAGTCACGAGGCAGAAGGTGGTCCCCTGAGGGACACCCACCCAGCATAACAACACCAGAAAACTACTGGAGGACAGGCATAACGCCATAGAGAATGATGCCCCACCAGCGGCAGGCAGGGGCGAAGAAGGACCTGTACACCTGATAATGGGAACGTCCTCTAGGGCAGCATTCCTGAGACGACTCAGCCCGTTCACCCTACAACCACCCCACAACCCGGGGCAGAGATGGGAAGAGTGGATGGCGGAGTTTGAAGACTTCATGAGAGCAGTAGGAGACCAGTATTTCACGAACAAGGCAGGCATACTTGTAATCCTGGCAGCGAAGGAGATAAAAGGAATCCTGAATATGATCCTGCCACATGAGAATCCAAATACACACTGCTCACCACAGCCATCAACCGGAAACTAGTCATACTTCCAAACAGAGAATACGAAAGATACGCATTCAACCAATGGACACAACTGCCCCATGAGACCATAGGAGTGTTCGTTATCAGACTACAAAGGAAGATATGCCATTGCGACTTTGCAAATTTCTCAGACGAGGAAGCAATCAGACTGAGAATCATTGTAGGATGTACAGCCTCAGTATTTCGAAAAAACCTCCTGAAGAAGCCAATCTCACTACAAGAAATAATAGACCTAGCCCTCGTATATGAAAGAGTAGACGTGCAAGCCGCAGCCATTGAGAATCCGAAGAGAGGTGACAGTGTCGCAGCCATACAGCAAGGACCACCCATAAATAGCCAAGGACAAGGGACGCCACCGAGAATGACGCCCAGAAGCCCTTACCCGAGACAACCCAGAGGAAAACAATGCTACAGATGCGGGTTTGAATTCCCCCACAAAGGACAATGCCTGGCAATAGAACAAATGTGCATGAGATGTGGTCAAGAAAACCATTTTCAGTCAGTCTGTAAAGAGAAATCCACACTCCCCAATTGCAGACCCTCCTCACCATCGGGGTTTCGAAGACGACAAGAACGGACCGAGGGCCCTACTACAGAGCATACCCTGAGCAGAACGCCCTGAAGACATACCAAGGGAGACACCCAACACCAGGCGGCACCCAAACAGAAGTGATAAGAGCAATAGAGGAACTGACGCTGCAGTCACCATTGCTGCATCACGATAAATACAACTACCAGCCAACTACAAGGGAATACCAAGTCCACCACCAAGAGCAGCATGGCATTCAATACAGGGCAGACCCTTATGCACACTCACCATCCAACTATACCAGAGAACCCACCCACACACCTCTACGAAGAGCCACAAGACCACCAACGATATGATCAATACGACAGATACATTAAGGAGTACGTTTGACTGATCAGTGAAGAAACGGATGACAGCACGGCCCCAAGTGTTACAGTGCAAATAGAAAGGCTAAACCACCACTTCATCGTGGACACGGGTGTGACGGTCAATGTTATGCATGACACCCTCTACCATGCAATAAAAGACACCTACCCACTGGTCCATCTCAAGCCTGCATATTCCAATGGGGCGCGGCTCACCCACTCCAGTCAAAAGGTCTATTACACTGCGACCTACACCACAAGGGCAAGAAAGTGTCCACCACTATCCACGTCAGACAAAGCCCCACAGCAGGGCGGTGCCTCTTAAGCTATCACCCAGCTTGCGCAATTGAACAGATAGACATACACTACAACCAGTCTGACGTGGTCCAAGGACTCCCATGCAGTCACACAAAGTTAATACAATGTTCTGCCGTGAAATAACCCTCCAAAAGATCAAGACTCTATTCCCAGCACTATTCGAAGGAGTAGGAAGACTCAAAGATGCCGTAATCACCCTACATGTTGACCCAAAAGTGACTCCAGTCACAAAGCACCCCCGCCGGGTAGGATTCCACCTGCAAGCTTGGGTGGCACATGAACTACAACTCCTTATCGGCAATGACATTATTGAAAGAGTAGATGGCCCAACACTGTGGGTATCACCACTAGTAGTGGCCCCGAGGGAAAACAGACGACTGCGCCTGTGCATCGACATGCGCATCCCCAATGTCGCCAACCAGCAAGAGAGATATCCTGGCCCCAACATAATGGATATGATGGTCAGGCTGAACCAAGCCTCTTTGTTCTCCAAGCTAAACCTTAACCAGGGGTACCACCAGATGGTACTCTGCCCTGACTCGAGACTGATCACTACGTTTGCGACGCACAAAGGACTCTTCCGCTACAAGCGACTTAACCATGGGATATCGTCCGCGACAGAGATTTTCCAGGAAACAATCAGTAGGCTAATATCACCTGTACCCTGCTCATTCAACTACAGCAATGACATCCTGGTCTTCCGGACCAGCAGGAAAAGGCCTGATGAAGGTGTGTGATATCCTACACTCAGCAGGCCTTACCCTTAATGGAGATAAATGCGACATAAATCAACGCAGCCTCAAGTTCTTTGGCCACGTGTTCTCGGACCAGGGGATCACAGCAGACACCAAAAGGTTACGTGCAATCGTCGACCTAGCACCCCGACTTCGGTTGCTGAGCTCTGCTCATTCCTAGGCATAGCAGGGTACTGCGCCTACTATCTTCCCGATAATGCCACACTCACGGACCCCCTCAGGCTACTACTTAAAAAGGGTGTCCTGTTCAAATGGGATGCAGCATGCAAGGACGCCTTCCACGCCATCAAGAAGGAACTGACGCACAACAGGACACTGGCGTACTTTAATCTGGCGTGGGACACCGATATAACAGTGGAGGCCAGCCCTGTAGGTCTAAGAGCGATCTTGGCCCAGTCTGAACCCAATGGACAACAGGGCCGCAACATCATTGCCTATGTGACCAGAGCCCTATTACCAAAGGTATGCGCATACTCCCAAGCTGAGAGGGAGAGCCTAGCGGCCATCTGGGCATGCAAAACATTTAATCACTTTGTCATCGGACAGCGGTTCACCCTCATAACGGACCACCAGGCACACACCTCCATCTTTGGGAACCCGAAGACACGGATGCCCCCGCAAACAGAACGATGGGGCATCAGAGTCCAGGAATCCGACTTTTGCATCATACACAAGCCAGGGGGGATGCAAATCCGGCCGACTATTTGTCAAGGCACCCAGAGGGGGGGATCTACCAACAACTCACTAGAAGAAGCAGAGCAATATATCCAGTACCTATAAGAGAATGCACTCCCATCGGCGCTCCCCTTTACCCTGTTCGAGGACAAAAGCAAATCGGATCCCACCATCACAAAGGCCGTACAGCTAACCAACCCAAACAAGTGGAGAAATTACCAGAAAGAGGTGGCAAATGACAGAGAGATGGACATGAAAGAGATAGAAAGAATGGCCACGATAGAAGGAGAACTGGCCACCACAGAACAAAGAATCCTGCTAAGGGGAAACAGATTAGCAGTCCCCAAGTGCCTGAGAAAACGATGGTAAACTTAGCACACAAGGGCCACCGAGTGCTGGCGAACACAAAAAAGATACTCCGGAACCAAGTTTGGTTCCCATACATGGACACCATAGTAGGAGATGCCTTAAAACACTGCCAGGCTCTCCAGAAGGATGCAGAGACCACAGGACCGTGCCCCCTAAGGATAGTACCACTGTCTGAAGGACCTTGGCAGCAAGTGGCCATGGACTTCTATGGGCTCTTGGAAGAAGGGGGCTACCAGCTGGTCGCAATGGATGAATACTCGAGGTTCCCAATAGTGAAGCCAGTTGAATCCATAGCATTCTATGATGTAGTAGGAACAATCAATGGCATATTTAGTGAGTGGGGAATATCAAAGGTCGTAAAAAAAAGACAGACAACGGACCCCCATTCCAAGGAAAACAGTTCCAAAAACTGCCTGCGCACCTAGGGTTCCAGCACCAATGAATAACTCCCCTGTGGCCACAGGCCAATGGAATGTTGGAGCAGTTTATGTCCACCATCAAGCGAACGAGGCAGAAAGCTCACCTTGACCAAGCATCGTTCCCACATGTGTCAAATGCTACGGAGCTACGGGAACATGCCACATGAAGCCACTGGCAGAACAATGATGGAAATCATGCTGAAGTACAAACCCTGAACAGGACTACTTCAGCTGGAGAACTACACCACTGAGGAAGACGCAGAGATATGGGAACGAGATGCTGAGAGGAAGAGAAAAGCAAAAGAATGTGCGGACCAGCAAAGGAAAGTCAAGGAACCACAGTTACCTATGGGAGAGCTAGCACTGGTACTTCAGAAACAACAAAAGAGGCTGGATTCACAATATGATCCAGAACCACTCCTGGTGACTGAGGCTAAGGAGTCTATGATTACAGCCACTGGAGGTGGATGTGAAATAACCCGGAATGCCTCATTCTTCCACCAGCTGCACACAGCAGAACCCAGAGTACCCGCAAACGAAGAGGCGGAACAAGGAGCCAAGAGAGAAAGTGGGAAGGAAGCAAGAGCTGAGGATCAGCCGGAGAACAGTCAGAGTGGAACAGATAAAAGACCCAGCAAACCATACAAGGTGGGAGGAAGGCCTCACTGGGCGGTAAGGAAGCCACTGCGACTGATAGAAGAGATGTAAAACCCAAGACGTTTCATGATAAGCAAAGTGGTGCGGGGGGTGTTGCAGCATAAAGAAGCAACGGCTCCTTTAAGAGGGACAAAATGTGACACGGGCGGGCGCAGGGAGCCGGGAGGAAAAGGAGGGCCAGGGGCCCGGGAAGGGCAGATTTGTAAAGGAGATTATAAATGGAAGTCACACGCAAGAGAGGCTGTGCGTCTTCTGTAACGTGTATCAATATACATTACAGATGCTAGCACTGAAGTTGAGGGGGAGCTGGAGCTGGCCTACAAGAAAGGCTGTATTGTAGCAGTAAGCCAATGGAAACGGAGGAAAGGGAAAGAAAATTTAGATTTAATGATCAGATGTCAGATTCTATGGAGGATTGTGAATATCAAAAAGAATTGTCTTAATTTACAAGTTATGATTAGGCAAAATGTTAATTCACATTTGCTTGTAAGACAAATAGCACCCTAGCCATTAACACGTTGTCAATCAGACGCTTGATCCTGACCTTATGAGAAATCCTGCCAGCACACTATTCCCTCCTCCCAGTCACACCAAAGTCTTGAGGGACTAGTCTGCCCTTCATGTTTATATCCATTAGATAGCATGTGGTGGAATCCTTCCGAGTGAAAATGGCAGCGTACACATACTTCCGGTCACATCCTCTCAGCTGAGGGGCGTTGGGTACCCACCCCCTGACATATTTGCAGGGCTGATGTGATGTCCACTGTTAGGGCTGGTTCAGACTTGCGTGATCCACAGGCTTAATTCAGCAGGCTTGCCCCAGTCACACGGGAAGGCCAAATGCCTATGCTCAGCAATTTTGGCGGTTATGCGCAGTCCAGATTTGTAGCATCCAGCAATGCCTTGTGCCAATAGACGCAGAGGGCAGATCTGACAAAAGTCCACTAGGATTTAAAAGAAAAATAATAAACACTGGGGTTAGAGGTGCAAGGGTGACCAAGGAAAATTCCCTTTGGTCCCGTCCCCTCATGTTTTAATTTTGACTATGGGCTGTGCACGTCCACAGGATAGGGAAAGGAACGGGAGGAGGTAATCATGCACTATGCATAAGGAAGTACTGGTGCAACACATATTTAAGTTCTTGTCGGAATTTCCTAAGGGAGGAGGCGCAATGTAGCTCAAGTGGAAGAGAGTCCTAGACAGTTGGCACATGTTGTGAGAAGTAGTGCCTCAGAGCGTGCTTCTTCTTGTAGCTAGGTATTTCGATTTGGAGGTTGGTTTTGAGCTGGGTGGAAGGCCCGTAGAGCCCCCTGACATGGTTTGTCTTTCAGGTAAATCGCAGGGTACTATGAAGAAATGTGCATATGCCACTGGGCCATCCTACAAACAGTGAGCTTCACAGGGGATTCAGTGTAGTTTGATTTGAATCAGAGTGATGGTGCAAAATTTCATAGCTAGGCACAGAAGACAAACATTGAAGGAGACCACATGGCAATCTTGAAAAAGATGGGGGGCAGGATAAAGACCCTTATGAAGAACCAGCCCAAATGTAGAGGGAATGGAAGGAGTTGGGAATATATTAGAAATAGATTTGCCTTGGAAACCAGCTGACCCAAGTACTCAGTGGGAGCAGAGAGATGCTTCCAGACAGGAATGGGAGGGCTGTAAAAAGCCATCAGAGTCAGTTTGCAGTGAGCAGAGTTTGGGTGAGGTCGGCGGAGCTGTAGGAGGACAAAGAGACCAGAGAGGAGGGTGTAGTAGGTGGAGGTCGAGTTGGAGGAGACCTGTGGCTTGTTTGGAGAGGGTGAAAGTAAAGCGTTGGAGACTGTTACCAATTTGGCTCTCTGTGTGAATGAGCGAGAGAGAAAGTGAGAGAGAAAGAAGGAGACAGAGTGGAGGGAGGAGAAGAGCGGAGAAAGGCATAGGGAGAGAAGAGTGAGGAAAAAATTTGAAAGAGGGTAATCCGGAGGAAAGACATCCTAGGGCAAACATACTTCCCCGCTTAGGCCACTTAGGAAGTCCCTGAGAGTGTTGGAGACATAAGGCTACGGCCTTTAAGCCCTCCCGACTAACTAGACAGTAGCGATACACCCACCATAGTGAATCTATACTGTGATCACAACCTTATTGGAGTAGGGAGAATGGGCTATGAAGGTGGGAGCCCCTCAAGTTTGAGGGAAGGGTGTACAGTCACCACCCATAGACTGCAAGACCCAATTGCATGTTTTTGTATGGCAATTTGTGTAATTAAAAACTGAAAATGTGTTTGTCACATGACTTATTGAAAACATTGTCACACAAGTGTATACTTTTTTAAAAATGTAACTATCCTCCTTTGTACTCAGAAGAACATTTCTTTCGGCCAAACTTTTTTCACAGGAGAAATGTCTTCTAAACTGAGTTGTTGCTGTATAGATGTACAACAATGAGGCCACTATTTAGGTGATATGGGAGAAGCAGAGATTCCGCCAGGTCTCTGCTCTGCCTCCCCACGACCCGGTTTTCACATCAGACCATTAACAACAGCCCATAGGCAATAATTAGCCTGGCAGAAATGCATCTGCAAGGTGGGCTACCCGCACCAGCTGGTGATGCTTCAAGCAGCATAGAGCATGTTCCGGACTGGCAGGGACAGCCTTCCCCAAGCATCGGATATACTAAAATATAGTATGTTCGGCCACGCACTCATGGCCAACAGAGGGAATGTCTTTGTCATCTCCAATGCATTGAAGCATGGTAAAGGGGGCTTCTAGCAGCCAATAGCTGGTGGTGGCAGTAGCAAAGCAGCTGCTTGGTGCTGCTCAGATCAGTTCAGACATATGGAGGAAGGGCTGAGGGAGGGATTTGCTGATGGTAACTTCCAGCTACAATTTGGGCGGGGCTAGTGGAAAGCCTGCATGGTTAGCACAAAGTGGTAGGCAGCCCAATCTGCCAACCGTTAAAAAGACACTAGAATTCACTTTTAAGGTCAGATTAGAAAGGCGTTTATCCCTCAGGCCGGTTCATTGTACACAAATCTTAAATGTAGAATACTTGAAATGAGCATCTTAGCACATCAATCTCCTCTCAGCCAGTCAAGAAGCTCAGAAATCTGGCTTAACCTCATGGTAAAGCATGTGCTCCGAGCCTCCTCAGAAGAGGGAGGCTGCCATCTTCCCTGCTGGGATGCTGGTAAGTGCTTCCACTGACTCCCTCCCCTAATTCCACCTCCCTCAACCACTCTCCCCCACTCCCACCCCACTTAAATGCAGCTTCCACGCCCCTCACCGCCACATCCTTTTTGTGGAAATGGCCACCATGGAAAGGGAGAAAGGACTCTTCTCTCTTCTTCATGGCTGCCATCTTGTTTTGTAGGGTTTTTTTAAGTCGAGAAATGACAACCAAAACACTATTAGCATCCCGGAAAAGCATTTTGGGATGCTAATAGCAAGAAACTCCTCCGGGTGAGGGCATTGCTGACTCTGGCAATGCCATGGGGCTACCTATCTCAGTAATGCCACAGCCCGACTGGGTTTATTGCTTAAATAATAGTGACCATTCCTATATGGAACACCATAAAATCCTTCATCTCTCAGTTCACTCATGGAAACACCACTTGCTTTACATTGTTTTTAATGTGAATGCACAATGAGGAATATGGGTTATGATCACATATCAAATGCACACCTGAAAGGCAGCACATGGAAAGTCTCAGATTGTATTGATTGCAATATATTTATTTTATATTAAGGCATTTACCCCTTTTAAAATGCTTTGGTACATGGAGGTACAGTGATTTGCCCAAGATTGCACAATATGGTAAAAAGTGGAGGAGTCATGATTAAATGCCACGTCACCAGAGGCCACAGTCACCAACTTAATCACTTGATTCCCAAAAAAGTAGAGGCTGGCTGGTCTTTATGGAAAACAGTACCTTGCCTAAACAGCAAGGATATCTAAAAGGCCAGAAAGGCTGGGACAGTGCTAGTACCTCTGCAAAGTGTGTGCAAGTACCTTGATAAGGCTGCTATGGATGTCACTGAGGCAGGGTGTATGTGGGACACTATGCCTCTCATCTCATTGCAGTACATTCATTCTTCCCCATACCCCTCCAGTCCTACTACCTTTGTGGCGGAGCATGGGTAGTATGGTACTGCTCTCTTCTTAATGCGGCATACCACCTAGCTCACCCACATTTGCTGGGAGCACCTGTCCTGCACTCAGTTCATTCTATTGGCAAGCCTTATACAACTCCACCTTCACCTACCAAAAACAACAGATTTCGTCCACCCTGACGGCTATGCAGGTTAAGAGGAATGATATCATATGAGTAGGTGATCTGTAACGGCAATACCTGCCATTTGATTTGTGAGGCCGCATTTGATGACAATTCTTGACATACAATACCAACACCGTTCAACCGAGGGAGTACCTGGAATATGAGACAAGTATTTGGCCATTTGATAGCACTGTATGCCATTCAATGTGAGAAACTGGCATTAGCTGCCATACGACATACCTGGGCCTTTGGTGAGAATACAGTGTAATGGGCAATTTTATGGGAATACATGGTTTTTCATGACAATGCCAGGTATCTGATTAGTGCATCTGGCATTTGATGGCAATACTTGCCATATGATGTGAATGTCTTGGATGTGATGGGAATGACTGGCATTTATAAATTATCAGGGCATCTGGTGGGGATACCTGGCATAAATAAAAGTACCTGCTGCTTCATGACAACACCCATTTCATTTGAGTACCTGAATATGTTATGGGAATGTATGTCACATTATGTGTAGCTATGGCATTTGAGGGCAATACAAGAAATGTGACCACAGTACAATACGTTGTAAGTACATTGACTTTATATGGCAATGCCTGGCATCTCATGTGAGTATCTCGCGTTCAATGGTAATGGCTGTCATATGAGTATGGATTATTTAGAGGGAATACCTCACTTGAGTATACATTTGATGGCAGTACTAGATATGATGTGTTCCTGGGCTAAGACTAAAATAAGTGGCAACCTCGAAAATAATGTCAATGTACCAAAAAGGCAATCTGCTGACTTTGCTAATGCTTGTTTATGCATGTAGTTCAATGCTGGTTGACGAAAATATAAGAATACTGTACTTCTTTACAGGATTTGTTCACTTTATTTCAAAGAATATATGTTTTCGTGTGGGCTGTAAATATTCAGTTCATGGTAGATACAAATTTAATACACCTTGAAAATGAATATTTGTGCCTTAAAGTTATATTTGCTTGCTTTTTTAATTAAAGGGGACTTTAAAGATGGTAGGCTCCTCTCTTTACTGTAAAAAAACAACACACAAGACATGCTGTATTATACCCGGGCCTGTTGACCAAACTTTTTCCCTGGCCTTTTCTTGGAGCCATCATAAAGGCATACAATTCCATTGGTTGGCCAACAACATCTTGGTTCAATTTTATCACCACGTTTTGAATATTCAGCAGGTAGTTTACGAGGCTAACAAAATCGTGCTCTGAGACCTTGAGGAAAAGTTTGTGTTGTACACATATTGATGGAATGTAAGATTCGTTTTTGCAAAGTGTACTCTCCTAAGGATGTCAAACACCACTGCATACATTTATATTGTGTACGATCCAACAAACACATGTACAGCACTCACATCTCTAATGGTTCCATGTGGACTCATGTTTTCCTATGTTTGTTGACACATGCCACAGATCGCACAGAAGTCACTCCGAGCCTTTGAGAAAATTCACACATTTTTATCGGTATTTTTTGGGGCTTATCGCCATCCCTTTGTCTCGTCTCCTCGCAACCATCCTCCCTAACCCAGGTATCTGTAAGCCCTAGTTAGTACTATCAAATGGTAACCCCTACTGTCTAATATCGAGCTTTGACTAGAGATGCTTCCCTAAATGGAGGTTAGGGATCGCGAAGCACGGTGAGACAAGCATGCAGTTGTTGCAGCACAGACTGACTTTTTGGTTGCACAAGGAAGTGCCGAAGCTGTGACCTCTCCAAAACACCATGGACCACGCGAAGTACAGAGATTCAAGCACTGTGCGACCAGCACACAGTTGTTGCGGTCGGCATGGAATGCAGATACACTCTGGACTTGTTGGCGCTGTTCGTGAGTTTGCTGGTTTATTGTCAACATTTTTAGACTTTTGATCTGACCACTGAGCCCCATCTCCCCAACTTTATTTCAATGATATGGCTGCTTATATCAGACAGCGCATACAAATTGACAAGACTGCCCAAACTTGTTTCTGTTAGCTTATCATGTCTAATAATAAACGAAACCGCTACAACCGTGGGAGTGCCCCTATTGATGAGTCTGATCATGACTACCTCTGAACATTGAGGGTCCTCAGATGAGGCTGAAGTTGACAATATAGCTGACACTATCACTGGTGACTCTGTTAACTAATCTAAAATCACAAGCCTTACCCCTCTGTGCCCTACGGTCACTCCTGAGACGTCAGAAATAATGATTCTCTTTGAGACATATGAGGTGGAAGGGAGGGTGGAAGAAATAAGCACACGGCAAGATGCAAAAATGATTAACTATATTTCCAAGCACTCTATTACTCCTTTGCTTGGCAAACAGCCATGTCCTTTCACATCTCGACCAATACAGACATCTCCAATACAATGTGCATTATCAGATGCACAAAAATAATTAAATAATACCACAGCTGTCCCCTTTAATATCTGCACTGATAAATTGATTCTGGATAGTGATTAGGGTGTAAGAACAAGAGTAGGTTTTGTGGACGATTTCTTTTTGGAATTCTGTGAGACATTATAAAATGAGGGGATACATTCACCAGTGATGCACCTGTCCGCTACTTCTGGTAATTCACATAGAGGGCTTAGCTCCCAGACTACATTTCTTCCTGCGATGGCCCAAAAGACACCAGTGGATTTTGGCCACTAAGTTGTACTGCCCACCATCACTTTTCGCGCCTTCCTGGCATCTACATAAGGATTGTAGGTCAGCTCCTGGCAGACAGCATTGAGTAGGCTTCTGGTACGTGTCCAGGCACTGCCACTCAGTTGCTCTGCCCACCAGTAGTTTTTGCGCCTTCCTGCCATCTACAGAAGGACTGTATGCCAATGCCAAGCAGACAGCATTGAGTAGGCTTCTGGTCACGTGACCAGGCCCTGCCACTCAGTTGCTCTGCCCACCACCTATTTAACCAGTACCCCATAGGGGTCCTCGTATCCGGTGTCCTCAGCAAAAAAACAACAAAGACAAGGACTTCACCTGTTTGTGCCGTTTCTAGACGCTATCCTGCATTTCACCTACAAACTAGTTGCTACTACTGCTACTCACCAAACAACATCACCATGTGTTTAATCCCTTCACAGCCCAAACCCACTCTCACTAGGGTTCGAATGGCCAAGCGTCCTGGGCAGCCACAGCAAGCTATCCTAGCAAACCTCATCAATCTCACTCTTTCCCCCATCCAAAACCCATGGACCACACCCACATGCCCTTTCATGTTGATCAATGCTCGCTCAGCCACAGATCACGCTGCAGAGATCGCAGTCCTCATCTTGTACAACAACCCTGAGGCCCTGTTCATCACTGAAACATGGTTTATGCCATCCTCCCAAAATGTTTTCAACATCATCCTACCCCAGGGCGACTGCATCCAACATGCCAACTGGCCAGGAAGGGCAGGAGACGGAGTGGCAATCATCCACAGGAGCGATTGGCCATGCTCCATCATCCCCTCTTCCAGAACAAGCTTATTTGAATCACTCGCCTGCCAGTTCTCTTTATTGCACAAGGAATCCATCAGCACCTACCTCATCTATAGACCACTTCACAGGAGTGACTCTTTCATTGCCGACATCTCCAACTTACTCTCCTCTGCCAAATTAGCACATTCTAATAATGTGTTTCTCTGAGATTGTAACATCCCTGAGTCACAGGTTCACAACCACACTGGAAGCATGCTTTTCATACTGACTGGTTCCATGGACTTTAAGCAAATGGTGCTCTCCCCCAAGCACAACAAAGGCAACACCCTAGACTTAGTGTCTCATCATAGCCGTGGCGGTATCCCAGCAGTAATTGCACCTGGATACAGCCAACGCTATTAGCGTTACCACTACTCAGTCCGGCGCTATTAGTGCCGGATCCCGATTAGTGGTAAGACAGTAATTACCCATTTTTTGGAGAGTCCACAGGACTCTATGGGGATTTTTGGTGCTATTACCGCTTGCGGTAACAGCGCTGGTGGTAACAGCGCTAAAAACAAGTGGAAATCTGGAGATTTATGTCCAGCACAGGGCTGGAGGGAAATCTCCAGCTTTCCACCCAAACTCGGGATTGGGTGGAGCGGTAATAGCGTTACCAATACATTTATGGTGCTCCGCCCAACCCCTGATGAGGCCCTTAGTCTTCACATCATCTCCCCACATCACCACTGCAGACCTTATCTCACTTGACTTGTCTGAACATGCTGCCATCCCATTAGCTGTCATCCACTCAACTACAGCCTGCAAAGGATAGGTTAAACACCCCCTCACTCAACGCCGTTCATTCAAAACCTTCCCGGTAAACGAGCTAGAAGCAAACTTTGCAGACTTCACCACCACAGGGAATGGCTCAGGCCTCCATGAAGTATTAAACAACTCTGCTATAAAACTGGTGGACACGCATGCCGCCCTAAAAACCAGCCGGGCTAAGACCAAACCATCCACCCCTCAGTTCACCCCTGAGCTAGCCTCCAACAAACGCTCCATCAAAGCCCTAGAGAAACGGTAGTGCAAAAACCGTAACCCGGATAGCTCACCAACCTTAATTCTCTCAGTACCAACCCTAGGATTCTGATTTCCAAGGCCAAAGCTGATTAGTACTCCACTGCCATTGCAGCAGCCTCTTAACAGGAGCAAAGCCCTCTTTGAAGTAGTAAAGCATTGTACCAAACCCCGACCCCGAGGTACCAGCAACTAAGGATAAATGTGACGGAATCAACACATTTTTTGTTCGAAAAAAAAAAAGACAAAATCAGAGAGACCATAGAATCGACCTCTGACATCATTAGCGACCCCTGCATTCTGGCACACACACTACCCCACTGGACTAAATTCTCTCCTAAAAATGATTGCCTCCGTCAAACCCACTTCTTACTCTGATGATATAGTCCCAGCCTCATTCATAACAATTGATTGTTATCCTTAGCATCATTAATACCTCCCCCACAGAAGGGTTATTCCCGGACACCCTTTAGACTGGTCTCATACGTCCTCTTTTGAACTACTGGCCCATTACAAACCTCCCATTTATTGGCAAAATCTTGGAAACAGTAGTTGCTACACAACTACTTCCCAGAATCGAACAACTCCATGTGCAACTGTTATGCTGTACTGTTACGAATGCTTTCACAAGTAACGTTGTGCGACTGACCTGAAATGAAGCAGCGGCAGTATCATCAGATTTCTTGAGCAGGAATTGTCTGGCACAGAACTTCGCCCAAAAGGTATCCGCCGTCCCAGATAAACTGGTTGTGCATGTGCTCTGTAGTCTGGGGCAGAGCCCGAGGAAGAACCCTCCAAGGGAAAAACCCTGATGTTAATAGATTAATACGTTCTGGGTGTAAACATGAAGATTCCAATGAGAATACGTTCTGCTCCAAGGTGGCTGTTCTGTCGGAGGCAGTGAGTAGAGCGGAGCAGAGAATCCACTTGTGCAGTAGAAACAACAGCTTTCAGAATTTGACAGGTAAGTCGAGGAGGATCAGAGCGAGGCAGGAAGCAGAGCAAGGAAAGGTGTAGCAAGGCTACCCAGGCTTAGCAGCAAGCAAGCAAGCAAGGGGGACAGAAGAAGGCAAAGCGGAGGATGCAAGAATAGGCAGGCACTGGAAAACAAGCATCAGTGCTTAAAGGACCAAAGCGACACACAGCACTTACAGCATCGGTTCCATTAGTACCATTCCTCGTGGATTCTGGAATGATGATTTCCGGTAGACTTCTCTTGCAAGCTGAATCGCTAAGAGAACATCCTGCAAGGTCATAAATGCTGCCATCATGAAACGGCATAAACACCATGTGGGTGTCCTATCCTCCAATGTTGCCATAAAGACCAGGAATGAGGGGTTTCCTAACAGCATGCCCCCTCCGTGGGATCAGAGGACCAGACTTCGAAGGATGAGTCTTGTGGAACTTTCTCAGGAGTTCTGCGGCGTGTACTTGAATGGCCGGTTCCCAGGAACAATCAGATGGCCCGTACCCTTTACAGTTTAGCAAGTAGTGCAGACGGCCTCTAAAGTACCGGGAATTGCAAATGGCCTGTTCTTTATTTCCAGGACCCGATGTTGTATCCACAGGAGTGGGTGGGCTACTAACCTTCCTCTGAAAGTGATCAGATATGTATGGGTTCAATTGAGAAACGTGAAAGACGGGTTGGATCCAATTCCAGAAAGAAGGCAATTGCAGTTTGAAGGCGATTGGTCCTCCGAGTTGTGATATTTTGAAGGGTCTGAAGAAACGTGGTGCTAGTTTGGTGCGGTGCTAAATGTCTACGCAGGTAGCGAGATGACAGCCAAACTAAATCACCCACTGCCAATTTTGGTGCTTGCAAGCATTTCTTGTTTGCATTCTTTTTGCTGATCTCTCTGGATTCTTCTAATGCTTGTAAGGCCTCCACATGACCAGTTTGAATCTTGTCTACAAGCACTTCAGCTGGAGGATTTGGTGTCTTTGAGGTGCAAATGGAAGGAACATAAGTGGGACGAAATCCAGAAGAGCAATAGAACAGACTTACTTTATTTGCCAAATGATTAGAATTGTTGTATGCAAACTACGCATAAGGAAGCAAATCAGCCCAATTGTCTTGAGAGGTTGAGGCAAAGCAACAGAGGTATTTTCTAGAGATTGGCTGAGCCTTTCTGTCTGTCCATTGGACTATGGATGATAACCAGAAGTTAAGGCTCTATCTATTCCCAGCAATTCGCATGAGGCAGTCCAGAATCCTGAAGTGTATTGAGGTCCACGATCCGAAAGGATAGTGAAGGGAAGGCTGTGAAGCCGGAAAATGGTCTGTAGGCCATGCACTGGTAGTTGGGATCTGGGGCAGAGCAACAAAGTCAGCCATTTTGGTTAATGAGTCCACAGTCACCATTATAGTGCTTTGATCATTAGAAAGTGGGAGTTCTCCAATGAAATCAGTGTTTATGTGCTGCCAAGGTTGAGATGGTAATGAGGGCTGTGTTAGTTTGCCCAGAGGAAGTCTGCGAGGAGTCTTACTCTGCTGGCAAATGAAGCACGCTGTCACATAATCCTGGACATCCTTTGCCAGATCTGGCCACCAAAAGTGGTGAGATATGGTCTGCAGAGTGACATTAATTTCTCTATGATCCGCGCTTTTGGTGTCATGGCACATGTATAATATTTCCTGCTGCAATGCAGTGGTGGGAATGTAGAGCAGTTGTTTATGGAACAGAAGACCCCTTTCTTCCAGTAACTTGTGCTTTTTCATGGTCTCTTGAATTGCTCTTTCGTTCGGTCTTGTGGTCTCTTGACTCGCTGAAGAAACGTAGATGCCGCGTACAAAAACAAAGCTTTGGGGAGTAGCTTTTCTTGAAGAGTTATTTTCTCAAATCCCTAGTTTATACAGGACAAAGCATCTGCCATCTTATTTTCATTCCCTGGCAGAAACATGAAAAAAAGATTGTACTGAGAAAAGAAATATGCCCAGCGTGCCTGCCAGCTATTTTGTTAATTCTGCTGTAGCACCTTCCGATTCCGATGACCTGTTCTAACAGTAACTGGATATTTGGATCCCAGTGGAAGATAGTATCTATGAGAGTTCCGCACTAGCTTCCCTCCCTCGCACCTAGAAAGGTGTGAACATTTTCATACCATATATCGAAACAGGAAAAGGAGTTTTAACTTTGTCTTATGTCATTATCAAATACATATTTTAATTATTATGTTGTACAAAAAACACATAATTTATAGTAAAAAAACACAATAAAATACATTCACTATTGTGTACCAATGAAAAGTAAATTGAAGCAACACATATTTCATCAACAACACCGTCTTTGGATTTCTGGGGGTGATAGTGAGGTTAGTATTGGGCAGTGTGGGGCATATATTGTGTTATCAGCCCCTAGCCTACTTCAGGACAAGGATGGAATTTTTTCCTTTTATGTGTCAACACTTATGAGTGTTTCTAAGTCCACTTAGCAACACAACGTGTTCAGATAGCTTCTAATCACGTGGCTTTATGGGCATGTCTTCAGGACGTTTTCTTTTCTTGTACACTCATTCATGTAACAATAAACTGTTGTCGCACATCCGTCTTATTTTGGAGCGAATACAACTGTAAAAAAACAAATATATTATTGGTTACTAAAAACAAAATTAAGAGAATATGGCAATCCCTGTCTAATATATGGTAGATCTGTCACTAACCTTATATTTCTTGCGTGTGGTGCGGGGAGCCCTTTCTAAGCACAAATATGTGCATAGTGGGCCGATGAGTGAGTTTAATTACACACTTTATTTTCATTCATATCTTCAATATTTTTGCAATCCATTTTATGGCTTCCTATTTTTGTATGACAAAAAAGTGCAAAAGAATTTTTTAGAATCTGAGCTTCGTTTTACTTGTTATTAGCGGTATTAGAGTATTAATGAATATATTTTTACCTTGTTATCAGAACAAGAAGCTGAATGCAAAAGCCGCATGGGTTTTTGTCAATTGGTAGTTTTTTCCCTTCTTTTTTGATCTTTCGTGCTGTAGTGATATCACATTATTGCCATGCAGGCACAGCTCCACTACCTTTGTGGTTTTATCTGCGAATGGACCATAGTTATTATTTTGAGCTCTCGTGGCTTTGTTTATTGAGAGGCGGGCTTTGTTATCTTAAGAAACAGTCTGACTTACTTATTTTTTAGTCCGGATGGCTCCTAGCGTTTCCTCTACGTATCTTTTTCAAATTGGAGGTAATCGCGGGATCATGTGATGAACGTCTTTTTATTTCACGCGTGATGACATCACCCTTTTTCCGGCGATCCGCCTTCTTTAAAATACTAATGAAAGTACCGGTTGGAACAGACCGACTACCAACTCGCCATGTTGTTTAGATTATTTCCATTGGTCTTAATATATGCCGGGCACATTTGTGGTTTTTATGGCATATCTTTAAGTGCATATAGTTATGTATTATATATTTTATAAATCGAGTGACTACAACATTATTTCATGAATCCGGACATTTTAGATGTATTAGTGTGACCGACTTTTCATTGGTGTCAACAAGTATGACCCTGTTACGTTCTCTTTCAAAACATAACCATATGTGGAAGAAGAGGTCAAGTGCTGGTTTGAATATTGAAATGGTGGTTACATGAGGAATACCTTCTATATTTTTAATTAACAAGAAATATTTTTTGTGATTTTAATGTGTCCCCTTCAGGTACACAAATTTTAACGAATGAATAAGCCCCACTCAATGGCAATATCGAGGCCGCAATATTGAGGCCGTCTTTTACAGAATTTAATTGATAAATCCATTTTTGTTCCGAGTGGAAGATGACACCATTTCTTGCAAGCCCTCTTGATGGCTAGGAACTCCTTTTCTAAGGCCGTATAGTTTTGCACTGAAATCGTCTGGGTTTTGGACATGTACGCAATAGGATCTTCACATTCTTCTTCAAACCTTTGTTTGAGGATCGCCCAAGTAGCAGAGTTAGAGGCATCTGTTTCTAAATAGAAGGCCGCTTTTGATCTGGTAATCACAGTATGGGTGCTCTTATGAAATGTTCCTTTAGTACATGGAAAGCTCTGCTTGCAGATTTGTTCCAAAGGAAACATACTCCTTTCTTTAAGAGTGGCAAGATTTGCAGAGAAAAGTTAGGAATGCATTTTCTTTAAAAGTTGGTAAAGCCCAAAACCCTTTGAATATCCTTGATGGATGCTGGTTATTTCCAGTGTACTATTGCCTGTACTTTAGCAGGGTCCATAGAGGCTACCTTGGAGGAGAGAACAAAGCCCAGATATCTTAATGTAGGTTGATGAAATTGGCATTTCTCAATCTTCGCATACAAGTGGTTCTTTTCCAGTCGTGACAATACTTTGGAGACATGAATACAGTGTTCTTGTACATCTTTGGAAAAAAACAATCTATCATCCAAGTACACGACTAGAGACAGTAACAATAAGTCTGCAAATAGGTGGTCCATAAACCACTAAAAAACTGCAGAGGCTTTGGCTAATCCGAAAGGCATGACAGTATTCGTAGTGGCCAAAAGGTGTGCGAAAGGTGGTCTTCCACTCATTGCCACTACGAATCCGGAGGAGATGGTACGCAGCTCTTAAGTTCAGCTTTGTGTAGATTGAAGCCCCTTAAACAACCTCCAGTATGTCTGGGATTAGAGGAAGCGGGTACTTGTTTTTCACTGTTATTTTATTCAAATTGTGGTAGTCAATACAGGGTTGTAACTCTGCAGTATCCTTTTTAGGAATAAAAATAGTGAAGCGCCTGCCCAGGATTTAGACTCAGCTATCAGATCGTTGTGTAAATTCGTTTGCAAATAACTTCTCAGGGCTTCCTTTTCAGGCTCAGATAGGGTATACATCCTTCCCAAAGGTAAGTGAGAGTCAGGAAGCAGATCAATGGCACAATCATAGGCTTCATGAGGAGGGAGTTCCTTGAAGTCCTCCTCAGAAAAAACCTGCTGAAAGGACTGGTACTCCTTAGTGTGAGAAACCTGAAGGTGTCTCACCCGCTAGTCCACGGGGATCTATCATGCAGGTGGCCAGGACATGGCCATCGCTTTTGGTCCAGTTCGTGGGTGTGGACCAGTGCAGGAGGATCACCTGGATCAAGGGTCTTCAGGGAGTGAAAGTTGGATACCGGATGGCGAGAGGCAGTATCCCCTTCCCTGTAACACCTTTTCACCACCTACCAGGTAGGATACTTAGGAACTCAACCCCCCCCCCAACTTTTCCCACACAAACACTTTCTCACAGACAGCTCAGTGTGAGAGAAAACAGACTACCACCTGAGCCGTATACCTGGCATGTCCCAATACAATAGTCAGGCAGGGTCAGGCAGTTACTGATCATTACACACACCTGACTTCCATCACACTTCCCCAAACGGATAAAAGGCGGAGCACGAAAGCACAGTCTGAGCAAGGCAAAGCACACGAGGAAGCAGCTGTTCCAAGATAGTCGTTTAATACAATGAGAAAGACGGCAAGACCGAAAAGGGTTGCAAGGAGGGAAGTGCCCGTGAGCTTTACAGAGAAAGACTGTTACTTTCATGAGCCTTCGAGTATAAGAAACATAAGACCCTGAATCAAAGCTGAAGAAACTTGCATTGTGTGTCAGAGGTACCCGGGGCTCTCATGCGTCGATAGCCAAGGTGGGAATTTTCATTTGCCGCTGTGGTGCTATCCTTGGCCCCTACAACAAAGCAGCGCCAGTAAATTCAACACAGCGGGTGAGTTGGGGAGACTGATACCAGACCGGTCTGTGTTAAACCAAAGGTTGCAAGCGGCAACATTGTATAGAGAAAACTGAAGAGAACAGTATGTGAAGCGTATGTGACCAGCGGCGCAAATATAATGAAACAGCAGATGAGTGACTGAACTTCTGAATCCAAGACAGATACCGTAAACAGAGTGGTCTGTAGCCACGTGGGTGCTCATTCGAGGGTCTCTGTTAGGTATCCAACTGAAAGGTGGCAAATGTAAAAAGGAATTGTGATATCGAAGTGGTCCTGCAACAGGTCAAGTCAGACCTTGTGCACATTTGAAAGTCTTTGATAATTGATGCTAACTGAAATTGGTCCGAACCCGGCTGAGGGAGACTAATTGTATTAAGAAGGAGATCTGAGCCCGGCTGAGGGAGGTCCGGGATGAACCGTGAGTCACCCGAGAAAGAATATTCTATGAACATTGTGAAAGAGGATCTGAGCCTGGAAGAGGGGATCCAAAGTAATAATCGTTGTAGTAAAGGGATCTGAGCCTGGCTGAGGGGGATCAGGGGTGAATAGTGAATCACCTGAATTGAGTACTTGTAAGAGGAAAAAAACATTTTGTTTCATGGTATCAGGCCCTATGCATGAAGAGACTTTGATAGGCAAAGAGACCTGAACACAGAAGGTCCTAATGCTAATGATTGAACTGTATCCTCGTGCTAAAGAAGCCGGAGATTGTGCTACGCTCGAGTGAACTGCCTTGTCCTGTGCCGAAAACGTGGTGAAGGGAGGCCAACGGCCTGAACATCCTGACATATCATTTTTGTGAACACTTCTTTCTTTTTCATAAACACTACCCCACACTATTTGTATTTAGAGGTAAGGATTGGCAATAGGATTTTTAGTATAGGCCCTTTTATTTTGACAAGACACAGCTAGGACTGCGTTATTATTATTTGATGGGCGTAGCTTGCTCCCATCTGTAGATTTAGGATTAGATAGGCATTTATCATAACCTTGTTGAAGTTCAATAAACACCCTTGAACTATGGTCACTTGTGTCGGTCTTACTGTTGATACCATGCCTTCCTTACATTAGGCAAGTGTTTGAGAAATGAAATGGACTTCTCCTGCTGCATTTCGACTTGCATGTAGAATCCTATGGCTCATTGTCCAGACAGTGAGCTAAGTAGAATTCCGATCCCAAGAACATCGTGCCTACTGTCCAGTTCACAAAAGGATTGTGCCTTCGAAGCCAAGCAATACCCAGAGTAATGGGAAAATGCACAGCCTTTATTAAATCGAATTGAATGATTTCTGAATGGGATGCTAGGTACATCATGATCTCAACAGTCTGTTCCTTAATGGGTCCAGAAGAGAGGGGCTTTCCATCTACCCCTTCCACAGGAATGGGTACAGAAGTAGGTTCACATGATAGTTCATGTGCCACAGCCTAATGAACATTGAGGAAATTACCAGCCGCTCCACAGTCTATAAGCACTGGTACATCATGTAGTATTCGGTCAGAGAGATGAAGCTCCACCTTTATTACCACCATAACTGTGTCTTGTGAGTTATGAGCTTGGGAACATAAGAGCTCCCCCTGATCCACTGTTCCCACTACAGACGGTGTTTGCCGTTTCCCGCCTGTCTCAGTGGAGGAATCGTGCACTCTCTCATCAGATGTTTATTAGAGCCGCAATACATACAAAGACCCTGAGATGTGCTGCGATTCCTTTCTTCTGGGGTAAGAGGTCCCCGAGCCATACCAATTTATATTGGCTTTTCCTCTGGAGTATTTCGAGGAGTGGTACAAAGTGTGTCCAAAGCTCTTTGTAGACATCCTCTTCTTTTCTCTTCATTATGTTTGTGCAATCGATAGTCGATCTGTAGGATCATGGCAATCATTTCCTTCAAGTTCGGAGGCCTTAGCACCCTGGAGATTTCATCCTTAAGCTCTTCGGACCCTCGACAAAGTAATGTCATGAGGGCATCTTCCGGCCAGGCCGGCTGACCTGCCATTTGCTTGAATGTTGTTATATAAATCAAAACATCGATGGAACCGTGTTTTATGTCCAATAGACTTTTTTGTAAGCTAATGATAAGCTCTTGTCGGCTGAACATGGACTGAAGACTATTTACAAAAGCAGGATATGAATCCAGTACCTGATTGTTGGTCAAAAGCAGGGGGGGCAGGCTTAGGCACTGCCAGCTAGATTCAAAATCATGTAACTGACCCTAGAGCAGTCAGTAGGGACAAAAGTAGATTTCAGGGTAAACAGAACCTGAGAGGACCCCAAAAACTCTTTTAATTTCTTCGGGCTTCCCTCGAATTTCCCTGAGGCCAAAGGAGTGGGAGGTAATTCATTACGAACTGCTACCTATGGCTACCATTTGTCTTCAAGTGGCATTTTTGTTCTTTAAATGCTGCACATCTTGAGTGAGCTCTTGCAGTGCTACCATGACCTGCTCCACAATTGGATACGGACGTTGCTTACAGTAACTGTTATGCTGTACTGTTATGAATGCTTTCGCAAGAAACGTTGTGCGACTGACCTGAGATGAAAGCAGCGGCAGAATAATCTGATTTCTGGAGCAGGAATTGTGTGTTGCAGAACTTAGCCCTGAAGTATCCACAGTCCCAGATAGACTGGTTGTGTGTGCACTCATCGGGGCAGAGCCCCAGCGAAAACCCTCCAAGGGAAAAACCCTGATGGTAATAGATGACTTTCTTCTGGGTGCAAACACGAAGATTCCAATGAGAATGTGTTCTCCTCTAAGGTGGCTGTTCTGTCGGAGACAGTGAGTGGAGAGGAGCACGGAATCCACTTGTGCAGTAGACACAACAGCTTGGTAAAAATCAACAGGTAAGTCGAGGAGGATCGGAGCGAGGCAGGAAGCAGAGCAAGGGAAGGCTTAGTGAGGCTAGCCAGGCTCAGCAGCAAGCAAGCAAGGGGGAAAGAAGAAGGCAAAGCTGAGAATGCAAGAATAGGCAGGAAAGGGAAACAAGCGTCAGTGCTTAAAGGAACTAAGAGACGCACAGGTCTTACTGCAGCGGTTCCAGTAGTACGATTCCTCGAGGCTTCTGGAGTGATGATTTCTGGTAGACTTCTCTTGCAAGCTGAACTGCTAAGGGAACTTCCTGTAAGATCATGCGTGCCGCCATCTTGAAGGGGCAGGAACACCATGTGGATGGTGTTTCCTGCAATGTTGCCATAAAGTCCAGGAATGGGTGGGTTTCCTAACACCACGTCCTAAATGACTACCAGTCAGGGTTCTGCCCAAGTGTAGCATCAAGACAGCCACCTTGCAGGTGGTGGATGATGCCCTCCAAATCATGGATAAGGGTGACTTGTGTCTCCTCGTCCTCCTTAACCTCTCAGCTGCATTCGACACCGTCAACCACCACGCCCTTGCCGACAGGCACTGTCCTGAATTGATTTACCTCATGCCTCTCAGGCAGACACCGGGCTGTCCAGATTAACTTGTTGTGTTCTAACCGACTTCAGGTCTCCTACGGAGTCCCCAAGGTTCCATCCTCTCACCAATCCTTTATAACCTTTACATGGAGCCTGTGGGCCCTTTCCTCCAATATCCCAATATAGCTATCCCAATACGTGGATGATACTCATTTGTACATGAAAGTAAATAGCGCTCAGGACATCATTCATCTTCACAATTATCTAACAATCGGCCAGTCCTAGATTTTGACTGCCTACCTCAAACAAAACCCATCCAAGACTGAATTTGTCTTCATCGGTATGCCCGCAAAAAACAACTTGTCCAACAATGTCTCAATGATATGTGTCTATAAAGATTTGATCTACAACTCTCAGACTCAGCAGAATGCCTAGGCTTCACCATTGACAACAGTCTTTCCTTGCAGAAACGCATAGCCAAGAAGGCCCAAACAGCCTGGCTCTGAATCTCTAAGCTTTGAAAAATCAAACCCTTCATCCCGCAGGACTTCGGGACCGTAGTGCAGGCCCTTGTGGTCTTGCGCATCAATGGGGGAAATGCTCTCCTGATAGGGCTCCCAGTTGCTCACTTGGCTCCCCTAAAAGCAATCTGCCACGCTGCAGCACATCTTATTACAGGTTCACAGAAGTTTTACCAAATCACCCCATCCTATCCAAACTACATTGGCTTCCTCTCCAGGCCAGGATAATGCATCATCTACAAAGGAGTCACGAATAGCACACCAGCGTATCTGGCGAACAATCTCCACTTAACTGGTGGCACACACTCCTCATGCAGCAAATCGACCAACCGGCTTGAATCACAACTCGTCCCCAAAGAGAGGACCCAGAAACAATCCTTCTCTTGTCATGCGCCCACCCTCTGGAACTCGATCCCGGTGTCAGCTTGGAATGCTACCACAACTCTACAATTTTGCAAATCTCCCAAAACATGGCTTTTGCAACAACACCTTACCAATGACTAATCCGAATGGACGCACATACTGTCGCACAGGCCTCAACTCTCAGTACTGCACTAATGTTAAAAGGTGCCAGCCCAAATGATGGCTACCCACACTCTATACAACGCTACCCTGCTTTCGAGCTAGGTCCGTGCTTTAACCAATAAAATAAAAAATACAATAAAAAATTAAATGGATGTTCTGCAGTTTATGGATTATGGATCTGAGTGGGATGTCACTCATTGAAGGATCAGCGAACATACCCTCCATTATTAATGACGATCAAACGCAGCAACAAGAAGTTGAGTCTCTTCAGAGTAGACAGCATTACACTAAACAGTTCTGAAGCAGAGTAAAATGAAGGGCTCAAAATCTAAGAGCTCTAAAAGAAGGAGCTCTAGGAAATGTTTGAGATCTTTAAATATAGATGCAAACAACATAACAGCACCCTATGCTCTACCACTGGTTAAACCCTTGAATGATGAAAATAACATAATGGTCACCACAGGGGAGTTAGACCCACCTAAGTCTAAGATGGAAACCAATGGGAGCATAAACTCAGTCAAAACGTGAAGGAAACAAAGACCCAACAAAAATTAATATAAAACCAGTCGAAATTGTTCCCAAACGATAAACCACCTGTTAAAAAAACACCTCTTCAATGGTGCTATTTTTACAAAAAATGTGTGTGGTTTAACCAGAACCAGAGTCAGATGAAAGTATGTTAAATATACCATTACAACCGAATGATTTAGATATAACAATGCATTCTATTGAAGACACAGATGGTGAAGGAATAACACAAGTGTCAGACAAGTTTAACCCTAATATATCGTCCAACTTGAAAGACAACATTGATCCATTAGACAAGGGTTGTCCAACTCCAGGCTTCGAGGGACAGAAACCTGATGGGTTTTCAGGATACCTCTCATTAATATTCACGAGGAAAAATATCCATACATTTAGAATCATTGTATGCAAATGTATCTCATTAATATTAATAAGGTGTATCCTGACAATCCAAAACAAAGAGGTGATGGCTGAAAGGTTTAGAATTAATCTTAAACCTCTGGCAATTTCTCTGGGTAACCCTCCAGACCTTCATTCTTCTCCTGCCAAGCCGTTACAGAAAGTGGAAAAAACGATGTGCAAATCAGGCTTAGACCCACACCCAAAGGGGCAGTCCGGCCCGAACTGCTAGGTCCCATCTCTTCTGCACAAGCCCACAAGCATCCTCAGACATATTTTCAATGAGGAGTTACTTGGGGTTCTAAGCCCAGCAGGGAAGGGACTCACGTCTGGGCCTACCCATCTCACTCGGTGTGCCAAAGCAAAACATCCTGAAAATCTGCCAAGGATCCGGCCCTCGAGGCCTTGAGTTTGGCAACCCTGCATTAGAGGGTATAATTAATATCCCTCAGGTGCACAGACAACCTACCACCGGCCTTGCACAACTTAAGTCGAATACTACTTTATCACTAATAAGATAACAAGCTGTAAAAAAGATTGCCCAAGAGTGACAATCCGTCGTTAACCTTGGACCTCGAAAGTGTTTTTAAAGATTAGGATTGTACAATCCTAAATGGTTCAATGATTATTTCCATATTTGCCACAATTCCCAGCTTTAAGGGTCTTGGATTCTACAGACTTGGAACAAGTAGAATTCAATGATGATTCTAAATTAGACTTTGTAGCACTTCATTTGAAATCCTAATTCATTCATAATTCAATTTTAATTCAAACAGAAGCATTTTTGTCCACGGGAATTGATGTTTTTCTCCACACAGAGAGTTTGATTGCAAAACCCTTCTCAACGGGTGTAAGAAACAGGTAACCGGGTGTAATGGAAACAGGTGGTGAGATGCTGCCTATTAAATGTACACTCAACAATAAGGGCTTGCGGATGGTCATAATTGAACAGGAAGGAAACATGGATGGGCCAGCTCTTTCTAAGTCCTTGGATTGGTCATGCTTATCCGGTCTTCTCTCATCTAAGTGAAACGTCCCATATTTTCCTCAACATGCACAGTAGATCCACACAGAGAGGTAGGGATTGGATTGGTTGATGGCAGCTTGGGATTTACATAAAGAAAATGGTAGCTTACAAGGCGATCACTCTGCCCAACCAACGTGGTTTAGAAGGAACAATAATAGCACAATTGACTATGTATACCTTTCAGAGGACCCTTTCAAAAGAGCCAAGAGTTTAAGCGTTGTAGGAAATTATGATAGAGATCATACAGGCCTAGAATTGACACATAAGATGTATAAACAGGACCTGCACATGGTTTCTAACCTGACACATTGTGTGCTAAGAAATTCCTCAAACCAATTGCTTTGGATTTCCAAACTATATGAAAAATCTAAAACTAAACTATCCCTAGTGGTGGTGTGAAACTAAACGTTAGGAACTATAATGATCTAATGGATGCTATCATGAATGGGATAAGTACAAAATTGCAATTTACTAAACTTCATATGCAAAAGTTATCAAAGAGCCATGCATTTGATCTGCCAGTTCAGGATGCAAAGATAAAACTGAGGTATGACATATGAACCCTAATACAAATCTGGGGGCGGGGGGTGGGACTCATGAGCCCTCCTTACAAGGCAAATGTATTTTTGAAATGCAATATAAAAATTGGAATAAGCAATTAAACAGCACAAGATGGTCAGGAACATGGAAGACAGTGATTTGTGCTCATTTTGTGCTATCAAATTTGGCCACAATCCTGGTACTAAAGAGCTTTTTGAAAATAAAGAGATTGCCATGTTGGCAGAGATCTATTTCTTACGAAGAGATCGAACACATTATCATGAAGTCAAAACATTACAGAGCCAGAGGATCTGAAATTCTATGTAATCTTTCCTTAAAAACAAACCCATTACCCATCAAAACATTACAGTGTGGTGTCTAGTCCCTAAAACCTGGTGTCCAAGTTACACTGTCCTCCTTTTGAAGAAGGGCCAGAGGGAGAATCCAGACAACTATCGATCAATTGCTTTCTTGGATTCAACCAGTACAAAATGTTGGCACATTCACACTCAGGGACTTAGAAAATTGGATGTTTCAGGATTTAGAAAAAAGCATTGGATGTACTTTAAATGGTTACATTTTTGACACTTTACAGCTACAGGCTCTTGTTAAGGGCAGTAACCCCATATATATAACCTGTGCAGAGATTTCATCCGCCTTTGAGTTTGATTGCACTGATGGGAACTTCTTGTGGAACAAATTGACAAAATGGGGCATTCCTTAAGGCCTACTAAAAATCCTAATATTATCATATACTGATACCACAGTAAAGGTGCATATCAATATGTCTGGTGTGACGAATCTAGCATCATCACTGACTTTCTGGAGAGAAGCTTCTCTTATGTGGCCAGGGAAAGGCATAAGCTACCTGACTATGACCCTGGGGGTGGCTATCTGCAGGAGGACCACGTAGGGGAAGGCCAACTCCAGAGAGGTAGGAAAGCACTGAACCAAAATAACCTTGCAGCCTTAAGCCCACATTTCACCCATGTACCTTTACAACATACCTGTATGGCCTGTTGTGACATAGAGACTAATCCCCCATGTTTTCCCAACCAATCACCCTATTTAATCCCACTCCCATTTTAGTACTGAGATGAGGAAGAGGGTTGGAGCAATGAAGATGAACAGAAGCAATAAGCTAACGCTGCGGTGTAGTCTTTTGAAAAGATGGACCAATGCCTGGAAGCTTTAAACTGCCATTGCGGTGAGAGAGTCAGAAGCTGTTTGCAACTTGTTCTGACGCTGGTCAGGACGCCAGAGGAGACCCGATTTTAAGAAGCAACACAGAGGCTGACACGAACATTGTGCAGGGTAAACAAGCCAAAAGAAGGTTACCACTTGATGACCGTGGACAGCTGGAGCTGCCCGCAGTGAAGGAAAGCAAAGTGGGAGCTGACCGGCTGACGGGACTCATGCCTTGTCAGCAGGCCAGGAGAGAAGCAGAAAAAGAGACTTTGAGAACCACCAAAGTCACCCGGTAAGCCCAGGGAGAACGAATGGGTTACGGTGGCCAGGAAGGCAAAAGCTGCTTAGCAGTGATAATGCAGGAGAGCCCAATTGAACATATTAAAGAAACTGACACGGATGAGAGCATTGTTAAGAAAGGGGTTGTGACCCAGTATTTCAAAGAAGGGATTTATACATATGCGAGCAGTGTTAAAGGTGGGTCGGAGACCCCATGCTTGAGAGGAATATTTGGTACACATGTGAAAAGTGTTGATAGAGGGTTGAAAACCCAACACTTGAAAAGAGGAATTAAAACAGAAACAAACTTTGTCAAAAGAGGGTCAGTAACCCAATATTGGAAAAACAATGTCACATGGATGAAAGAAAGTGAATGGAGAACGGAAAATCACTGGCAGGTTAGTGAGCCAGGCAGACAGTGAGTCTGGGACTCACACCCAAGAGAGGAAGACCAAAGGAAGTAAAGTGATGTCCTGGCAAGAGAGTAAACCAGAAATGAGAAAAGAAAGTGAAGTGATATCCTGAAAGGAGAGTAAACCAGGAGTGAGAAAAGGAAGTGAAGTGATATCCTGGCAGGAGAGTAAACCAGGAGTAAGCCGAGAATTGAAACTGAAATTGTGAATTTAAAAGGGAGAATTTATACCCCTTTTAAGGATCAATAAGAAAGTCACAAATACCCTGGCAGGAGAGTATACATGGAGTAGAAAGAGGACCGAATAGTGTAAGGAACTATGTGCTTAAAGGAAACTCAAGGTACAAGCCATGCTCCTTGAGTAAAGTTGAATACTTAGTGTAACAAGTGGAGGAATTCAAAAGGTAAGATGCATTCCCCCTGTGTGAAATTGTAAAATGTTAAAGTATTGAATGTGGAAAACAGAAGAGGTTAAGGAAAACAAGTATTTTCCTCAAAACTGTGCAAGTATACGAACTGGGGGACCTCAAGGGAGAAGCTGACCTCCTTGAAATTGTGGAGTGAAATATTGGGGGAATATCGAAACATAGGGGAGGAACTCACTCTGTTTTGATGAAGCAGTGGGACATTATTGACTGTTAGATGGAAGTGCTGGATAAACAGTGAAGATCAGAAATACCATAGGGGAAGGGAGACCCCTTTCTCTATTAGAACTTTTATTATTTTTGTACCTTAAGAACTTTACGTTGAGAACTTTGAAAGGAAGCTACAAATACATAGATTACCAGTATCCCCTTTTGAACATTATACTCAGTTTAGAGTGTAAGGGTCAGTTTAGGATTTTTGGACACAGGACGGAGGACGCTCTTTTGTTTAATATCTTGGCACAGACGTTCCTTAGCTTTGTTGAGGCAGGCAAAGCCCTTTTAGGATTCAGGACAGATAGGTTTCCTCTAACCCTTCTTATTTTTATCTTATGAATAAAACACCACATTTGTATCGAAACAGGTTACTTTGTCCAAGTCTTACGCTTCAACCCTTATATATAGTGTTATGCGTGGGATACAGCTCAGCTGATATGAACTGGAAGAACCCCGAAAGTGTGAAGCCTAACCAACTAAATTCCAATTTATTGACAACCCTTAAGAAACCCCACCAAATCCAGGCAGAAACCAGGTTGCAAAAGAGGGATTAGAGCGATTTATCTCGGCGCAGCAATGACCAGTCCTTCTTCATGGAGTCTTACAAGCCTATAACGAGGGGGAGGATTTGGGAATTTTTTTTCTCAACTTCGAAAGAGTAGCTCAAAAGTTCCATTGGGGTGATGACGTGAAGACCTGCTATCTGGGCTCCTTTCTAAAAGGGGAATCTGCAAACATCATAACAAGATCTAAATCCTCTCAGGAAAACCTCGTTTTATGAGATAAAGAAGGGATTGTTACAAAAAGTTGAATAGTTTAGAGGCCTACAAACGAGAAAATGATCTGTTGATTAACATCAACAAATCATCTGTGATGACATGTACCAAACAATTACAGCTGGTACTTACATAAAAAGCCATTGACAATAACAAAGCATATTGTTTATCTGGGTCTAAAACAAGGCCAATAAGTATTATGGCTAGGCTAAGGAGTAAGCAGTCACTCCTTACACCACAGATGCAGAAAGTATGCATAAATACTGTGCATTTACCATCATGTTTCACAAGGGAAAGATTATCCCAACTTTGTAATATACAATGGAGGTTATAAACATCCTGCGCACATTTGTCTTAGACAAATTGGAGGATTGACTTTGGAAAAGAACTTTATATCTTCCAGCCTGTCTCTCAATTACATTAATCTGGGTATATAATCTCTAGATTTGTTCGTCACAATCAAAAAACGAATGTTGCTTAGTAAGATTTTGAACCCTCCCAAAAAATCCCTTTTTGAAGATCTGTGAGAAGCCTGTTTGGTTGGTGCAACTTTGGTACTTATAAAAATGTATACAGAATATTTGTCCAATTTGTTGAAGAGCTACTCTCCAACCCCAAAAAGATAAAAACCCAAACTGCCCTTTGAGGTTGGATTGAGCAGCACAACAATCTGCTGCAATACAAGATTTATAATCACTACAAAAATATAATAAGAGAATATAATACCCTAGCACGTTATTTAATCATCTTTCCTGACAGAAAGGTCTGCATGACATTCTTACGGTTTAATTTGAACATTTTATGTACACTTGATGTTATGGGACCTCATAGAGGTAGGACTTAGAGCCCCAGCTGAGAGGAGTTCCCATCCCTGCCCCTGACAAGGGCAATGCACCGGCCGTGTCCCACAGGATAATGCAGAACTTCTTGCATACTGGTACACGAGCTCTAAAATGCATATTTTGGTTAGGCAGTTGGTAAATATACCATTAGTAAAAATGGTTCACTTTTATCTGCATGTCATACAGGAGATTTTAAAAACCGACAAAGGTCTGGTGATTGTATGTTCAAGTTGTTTACTCCTACCACATAACAGTTGACTAGTATTAGACGTGTAAGTCAGAATTGCACTGATGACTGAAGAGGATAGTTTTCAGCCCCAGACAACAAATGAATAGTTTACTAAATTGCTATGCTGGTTTATGAGAATTGTTGTGAAGCAAACATCATCTTGCAAGTAAAAGTCTGAAAATGCACATATAACTACTGTACTGTACACATCAGTATTAGGTGAATACTTAGAACATGGATCATTAAAAGTCATGGGGAAGGCAAGATCCAACCCCATGTAAAAAATTCCAGTTGACTATTTATCCATAGTTTACACTGGATCTAGTTGCAGCATATGGGTTTTAAGACAGCACTATACAAAATCCAAAGAAGAAAGGGTTCTTGGATTGGTTAAATAAATATGCTGACTACCACCAAGACAAATAGCCAGCTTCAAGGTGTGACTGAAATGAGCTCTAATTTTTATCAAACCGGCTCATTATATGTTCAAAGACCTATGTACTAGCAAACAGCAGAGCAAGGTTCACAAAAGTACTGGTGAGCCCAGATTAAACGACCCATTTTAAGAAGAAAAATAAAGTGCTAAAATAGGGAATGTGGCCATCGAGGGGCAAGGCAGTACTAGAGCAGATAATTGTTTGCAATTTCGTAGATTTTCAACAAGCTAATGCAGTTTGATATAGTGTGCGAAAATATCCCCTGCCATGGGGACCTCCAATGAGGTGAACAAAGGGGCCTGTGCTGCCCCAGGATAGCAGATGATGGGCTCGGGGACCGTGTAAGGAGAATCCTTGGTAAACCTAACTTACTCCCCGTATCAGGGCAGGGGACCATCTCATGGCACCAACAAGGGAGAGGGTCCCTTTTAGGAGTGCAGCCCCTACACCTAGGAAGCAGAAACCATATGGGATCAGGGAACACAGGTTGTCCCCATGTAAAGGGTTTCGCTTCCATTAAAGATGGCAACACTGTAGCAACCAGCCCTACAAGGGAATCATGGAATGGCAATCCCACAGAATTCCTTCTAAGTCTACAGAGTGGGAAAACAGAGACCTAAAGCAGGAAGGGCAACTCACCAATCAACCAACCATCCATTATGAAAAGCCTCCACTGCCATACAGTTAGGAACTACAAGGACCAGGGAGTCCTTTAGGGGGCAGGGTTAGGGCATGACAACCAACGAAAGGGCCAACCAAGAGGAAGGACTTGTGAACCCAAAATTTCAGTCAGAACTGGGAGCCCTCCTCAGCGGTGTGGAGCTGCTGGTAAAGAGTGAGGGAGTGATGGCCATAGATAGTGGGGTGGCTTGGGACACAGTTATGCCCAAACGGGTGAAAAGATGATAGGGAGAAAGATATGGCAAGTCAAGACAGCTGTGCCCAAAGAGGTGATGGTGACAGTGGGAGAGGCTGCAGAGTGGGCAAAGCGGTGAAGAAGGTGATAGAGAGAAAGATCTTTAGAGGGATGATAACAGTTGTGCTAAAAGGGATGAAGAAGGTGAGAAGAAGTATCTTCTGAAGAGCAGGGATAAATGGGGGTGAAGAATATGACTATGGGAAGGCAGGACGATTATATACAGGTACTAATAGAGGAGTGTGACATTACTAAAGAGTCGGAAACGTGTATGCAGAACAGCAATCAGTACACAAGGAGTAAGAACAGGCACAGGGAGACCAGGAGCTGATAGCCTATTTGTAGAGGTTGGCAATTGAAAAGCGGAGTAAGGGCAGCTGAAGCCAATCCAGTAGAAGGCTTCAGAGGAGCTTCAGGAAAGGAGGAGTCTCAAATGGCAGGAAGCAGGGACTGACTAGATTCAAGGCGCGACTCCAGGCAGAGTAGTTGGCCATGTTTGATCCTGCAATGCTCCCCTGGTTGATACCCAGGACTCTAGGAGCTACCGTCCTCAATACCCAAGGTCTTTGCTACCTGTATTCTGCAGGTTGAGGTTTCCCTAGATGGAGACTGCTTCCAGAAGCAGATTGGGAGACTCAGCAATGATAGTAATGACCAGTGGGGATGTAAGAGCAAAAGCAAATGGAGGTACAAAAGGAAAGGGGAAGATGCCCAGATGAAGTTAGCATGCCTAAAACTACCAAGGGCTGAGAGGAAAAGGAAAGTCCCAGAGATTATGATTTCGCAGAGACTTCTGCTCTGGATCAACTTCTGGTGCGGGGAACCCCCAGTACCACCAGAACCCCGAGAGACACTGTTTCCCCAAAATTTAGTTGGAGACTTTAATCCCCACTCTTCCCAAAGTAAAGATTCTGGGGGTGGTTCTGGACCAATCACTCACCATGAATTCTTATGTTGCCAGTACGGTGTCTTCCGCTACCTATTATATCAAATTGCTATCCCACCTGCGACCACTTATCTCTGAACCTAATGCAGAGTCCATCGCTCATGCTATTATAGGTTCAAAATTGGATTTCTGCTGCAGTCTATTAGCAGGTGCCAGCAAAAAGACCACCAGCCGCCTTCAGGTGGTTCAAAACGGAGCCGTCAGAGCTATATCTGGTCTTGCCCATAGAGCACATGCATCGGAGGCACGCCGCGCCTTGCACTGGTTGCCTGTGGAGGCGCGTATTACCTTCAGACTCATGGTATTCAACTTTAAATGCCTTAAGGGCACCATGCCCACCTACCTACAAAGGTACATAGGAATAAAACCCAATCTCAGAAATCTGCGCTCCAATAATCAGAACATGCTTCACCAACCTAAAGTCAAAACCAAAAAAGCACAATGTGGTGCTTTCGGCTTTGCGGCACTGGTTATTTGGAACACCCTACCAGGTCAGCTGAGAAACTCTGTAGCCTTGAGCAACTTTAAGAAGGACTTAAAAACCTTCCTCTTCAAGTAGTAGTATACAATCCTCAGCCTATCTTTCTCGTGTCCCGGTTCTCAAGGTCTCCTCTTTTCTGTTTTTGTTCTGTCTGTGCCCTCACACCTACGGGTTTACGGTTGTGCAATATAAATACAATAAAGTAAAGTAAATTAAAGTAAAGAAAAGACCACCTAAGTATTTTGACACTTTAATTTGCACTTTATTCCTTTCCATTTACCCGTTATGGCTATTAGGTGATGGCAAAGTGCCCCCTATTAGCCCAAACTATTGAACTGGAATGCTGCTAGGAGGGAGCTGTGAAATGAGAAGCGATACAAAGTTTATGGTTGTTTGGGTGTTTATCCACCCACTGACTGCCTGGGTCAATGCTATTCCCCATGACTGATTCCACCCACTACATGGTCCTGCCTGCCCAAAATGTTGAGGTACCTTTATGAAGCAGTAACATCAAACTGTATGCTGTAACCTAAATGTATTTCTAGATTCGCTTCCAACTTGACAACCTTTTGCTGGTCTTGTAAAGAATGTACAGCTGATTTTAAACACTGTGTTTTTTCATTCTGGGAAAGAATTTGGATAACTCTACAAAAAATGTTTCATTTTATAGCACAACTCAATCTTGACAATCTAATTATTGGATCACATGTTTACTCTGATTTAACTAATATTTCTTCTCCCAGGTTATTTCACCTACGTGTGTCTTCAATGGTGTTCATCTAATATCTTCTAACTGGAAATGTTTTGATTGCTTATCTTATGCTACTTAGTGGAATTATATATGCTACATTCACAGAATAGAAAAGGGTTGCGCCACTTCTCTAATTGACGTATGTAAATATAATCAAAAGTTATCGAATATCTTAACGCCTCCTCAGCAGTGTCCTTTTAATTTGTTGCCTCAGTTTGTTTTGTCTGTTCTTCCCTCTCCTCTTGTGTCTTGTATTGTCCTGTCTTTTTTGTTCTTCTTTTATGTTTTTGTAGTCCTTTCAGATATATGGCTTTCATATATTGCCTCAATACATTCTTATGTTAGAATTTTGCAAGGAACGTTTAGGGCATCTCTACATTTATTGTAATCTTGATACAGTACATTGGCCCTCATTACGACCCTGGCGTTAAGGGGTTAACGGCGCCGTAAAAGGTGTCGGCGCCGTTAAACCCTTAACGCCTCATTACGGGGTCCCTTTGCGGCTCCCGACCTTAACGGCTGGTCTGGACCAGCCGTTAAAGTAGGGACCCGCAAAGGGACTTTTGAGGTAATTACGGTACCGCAATTTGCAGTACCGTAATTAACGCCTTCCCCATTCCCATTGAGCCCTATGGGGCAGAAATGGGAATGGGGAAGGGCCAAAGGTAGATGGGGAATTACCGCCCCGCCAACCTTGGAATGGGGTGGTAATTCCCCATTTACCATTGGCGGAATCGGTAAGTTACTGGCGTTAACCATGGCGCTATTAGCGCCATTGGTTAACGCCGGAGTCGTAATGAGGGCCATTGTGCCTTATAATTGTTAACTCATCTTAAATATGTATCTTGGACTACTGGTTAGCAAGTATATTAATGGTTAATTGTTGATGATTTATCCTGTATTTATCCATTACAAAGCCTAATAAAAATTGCTAAAAAAAAACCCAAAAAATAAATAACTGTATGCTGTAAGTGCCTGCCAGTGTTGTTTCAATGTAGCCTTCTGAGAGTTAATTGCTTAATTACAGCTATAAATGTACTACTGGTGCAAAAGAAATGCCTTAACCAGTGGTGCCTACAGCCACTTGATTTAGAATACCTGCCCTTGCACTGAAGTACTGTTAAAAATAAGCATGGGTAAATCCAACCGTTACACCCAGGTGCTCACACACATTAGAATTGTTAATTTATAATGCGCTAATAACGAAGAGTGGTTTCCTACGCCTAGGATCAGGTATTCGAACCTGTGTCATGCTGCATTGTGTTGCTTCCAAGACAAACGTGTTGCCCATGAGCTATCCTCCCTCCCCTTAACGACAGAGCTGTTACCATTTTATGCCCAAGTAGCACCTGGAAATGGCCTTTCTCATGTCCGCATAAAAAGCTAAAACTGTTGACTTTGCTGTTGTGGGGAGGGCCGCGATGGACGCCCGATGGACCCCCCCCCCCAAGAATGCTATGGAGACCAGCACTCAACAGGCCCAGTGCCTGTGGGGGTTGTGGCCTGCCCTGGACATCCGGCAGGCCCCATGGTACTACAGGACGTCAGCACCATTTGTGGGTTTGGGCACAGCCAGCCATGCCACTGACCGTGCAGGCCTCTGCCACCTGCTGGCACGAGGGTCCCACGGCATCAGGGCATGCAGGCCTGCAGCCTACATGAAATGAGACACACACTCAGTCGCTCCCCTTCTGGAGTCTGCAGTCATTCTGTTCACCCTCTGCAGATCCTCCTTTTATTAGCTTGGGCCATGACACAGTCATGGCCGGTGTTAAAAGCGCAATACACAGGGGAGGCATACATTCTCTTAAAGGGGCAACACTCTTGGGAGGGTCACACACCACATTTGGCAATGGGCCTCATTACGACCCTGGCGGAGGACCATGGTGCAATTTGCACCATGGTCCATGGCGCTAAGCTGCCAACTCCGCCATGGTGGTTGGCGGACTTACCGCCCCATGCCGACCTTGGCGGAGCGGTAAGTCCCCAATCCCCATTTACCCTTCCCCATTCCCATTTTTGCCCCATAGGGTATAATGGGAGTGGGGAAGGCGTTAATTAAGCCACCGTATATTACGGTGGCGTAATTAACAACAAGTCCCGTAGCGCCATGGATTTTTCCGCCTGCAAAAAGCAGGCGTAAAAATCACCATGGCGCTACGGAAACTCGTAGTCAGGCGGAGAGGTACGCCATGCACTACGTCGGCGTAAAACCCTCTCCGCCAGGGTCGTAATGAGGCCCAATGTGTGTTATATTAGCCCTGCATTGTAACAGCTCCACTATAAATCACGTTAAGCTTACGTTTCCAAGTATGTCTGGTGCGTTGATCCAGTCTCCTGTGTGACAACTGGTAAATGTTATTTAATGAGGTGTGTAACTTGCCAAGACATGCAATTACATAAAACACGAGAACTCAGAATACGAATGGGGAGAGATTGGGCAAAGAAATCCGTTTTGACAAGCCAAATCCGATAGGCGCAAACTTCGAATTTCACACACATTCACCAAGAATCTCAAATGCACTAGAGGCAAGTTGAGTTTTTTACGTCAAACATTAATTTGCAGCTGAAAAAAAGCTCTTTGTTGCATCCTTCCCCTCCACCCCGCCCCCGCATGGAACCTTCTGTGGGTGTGGATGTAGACAGCAAATGGAGGAGGAACAGAGAGCAATAAGCGCTGCTTAAGTGCTTTTCATCACTCCCAAAACACCCCTCCTTGTCAGGAAATATTGGTGGGATCTAGAAATCAGATTCCATCATGTGTCTATTGGCTCCAATCTTTGGCGCTTCATGCTCAACTTCCACGTCAACCGTTCCCTTCTCAATAAACTCGGTATCGTGTTTTTTTTTTTTAACGACAGGAACCCTTTGCAAAAGGACACGATTTCAAGACAGGAGGTAACCCCCATAGATCAAAACAAAAACAGAACCGCCGCGCGCTTGCAAACAGAAGGGGCCGGCTACTGCAAGTACAAAAGGGCGCCAGTTGGCAAGCACTGTCCGCCTTCCAGTAGTTCTTCCCACGGTCCGCAATGAATAGGAGTCGGACGCTTTCATTTTTGTTTACGGTAAAAACATTCGCGCATAAAAAAAATGCAGTTATATTTCACGTGTACTTTACCCCGAGTGTTGGGGCGTTTTTTCAGCAAAGGTTATCCAAGGGGATTATACCCTTCAGCGTCGGTCAGAGGAAACGGCCTTGCTGTGAATTATTAACAGTGAGCACTTTCTAAAGCTTTTACATAGATCCTTCTCCAAGGCGACGGCTTGCTAGAGTGCTTTTTTGACCTTCCATCAAGGTGCCTATTTGTGCAGCAAATTTCTTTAACTTCGGTAACATGTGAACCTATTTCGCGGAAAGACCACAGGGCAATGCGGGGCCCTGGCCTCGTGCTCCACATCACATGATCACACGATGCATCCGGCAACATTCAATGCAGTCCTTGGAAGTGTTGTTGCCTGAGGTCTGAAACTCAAGTGTGCTTTAAACCTAAAAGCAATGCGCTGTATTAGATTTGGCTACAGGACAAACAGCCGAGCACTACTATCCGATCTGATATTAATAAGCACAATTGTTTGAGAATATACTTTAATTCATTTGTTTGAAAAGACCTTGTTTCATTAACCTCCTTCGAATTATTATTTCAACCCATCAAAACCTACACGGCGGTCTTTTCCAGTGTCCCAATTACGTCCCTTAATTTTTCAGTACGAAAACCCCACAGCTGACACCAAAGCTTTTGCCATCTGCAATCACCCTATGCAGCGGCTACAAGGGGCAGTATTACAGAAAATGTGCACGAGTGCAAATAGCATTGGGCACATGCCCTAGCGCAAACACATGTATGCACCATTTATGCAACACTGCACTATCTGCCCTAGTCCTGGTCCTTTTTCCTTATGCAAAAATGCATTGAATTATTTTTTTTTTGTCTTAGGGCATTTTTTGCGCTAGTGCTACCTGAACTTGTTGAAGTGCAAAGTGTCTGTAATACCGCCTTTGGATTTGAGAAATTGCTCACAGATTCCCAGCATTTTCTTTTTAAACAAACGTTATTTATTAACAGGTTCACATCGCCTCCTGCACCCTATGCTTACAGTCCAGAAACAGTGGAAAATAAAACAGTAAATACATACGATTCACAGTCTTTTATATCCAAGCAACACACCTAGAGATCCCTCTCGCTGAATCTCAATGTAAAGAGTACACAGTGATAGGAAGCACAGTCTAAGCTTCCTTCTTCCCAATCGTTGTTCCACCATGGCCGCCCCTGATCCCCGGGCCCACCACCCATCACCCCAGTACTGGCAGCGTCTCTGGTTAACAAAAAGGTACGCACTGGGCCCCAAAAGTCCCCCGGTTGAGAATTTCCAGGCATCAGATTGCAATAATCATGCTCCACATCGCAACACCACACCAGAACATTCAGCCACCTCACAGTCGGTGACATGGAGCTAGACCAGAGTCTGAGTAGGCAACTCTTGGCTAGCTCCGTGCAGTTTGACACTAGTATCCTCCCACCCTTGGGAAGTCCCGGGAGACATCCAAATAGGCAGCATTGACTTTCCAACGGAACTACCATATGCCCTGTCAACTCTGCTACTTGCCGGTTAAGAAAGTCAGTAGCGATGGTCAATCCCACAGAACATGAATGAATCCTGCATTCTCACAGTTCCACCGTGGGCACCTGCCATCCCTAGAGCTGTCAAATTTCTTCTACACCCCGGGGGACAGGTAGGCCCTGTGAAGAATTTTAAACTGTATCAATTTAAATCGAGCACTAATCGCCACCCTCTTGGAGTATGTAATCACCTAGCAGCATCTAGCATTTTCAAGATCGGACGCAATATCCTCTGCCCATTGCATTCTACAAGTCCCCCCTAGGGGCAATATTTAGTGCCATGTGATATATATATAAGAGACCACCCTTCTAGCATTTGATGAATTTACCAGGGATTTTTAAATCGCACACACCTGCGGATTAGCCGGGCGCCTTGCGAATCCTAAAATACTGAACCGCGAGCCCAAACCTCTCCACCCCCCGCGTCACACATAAATAAAAAATATTATTGATACCCAGACCAGACCAATCCCTCTTAATGACCCCATCACATGTCGGGGCAAGGCACTGAATATCCCAGACTGCCAACTATCTAGTGGATGGGCAAACTACCTGTAGTCACAAACACGACCTTCATCACGCATGCACAGTACAAGATACTGGGTCAAATGGACATTTGTCAAAAACCTTAATTGACACTAAGGGGACCTGTAGTGAGTATGGCTTGGCCGACTGCCTCTCAACCCTACCACGAGGGAACGGTTGTGCACCTAGCATCCAGTACAATGCAAACGAAAATTGAGTTGCTTAATAATAAAGTTCCATATTGGGTACATTGATCCCCCCTCATTCCAAGTGCTGGTTAACGTCTCCCACCGAATCTGAGGGGATGTAGGGCTCCACATGAGCTGAATTAACAGCATCCGCAAGTCTTTGATAAACTGAGCCCCTGCCAAACCACGATGTTAAGGAACAAATATAACAGCTTAGAAAGGATCACCATTTTAATGATTGCCAACTTCCCCATGAGCGAGATAGGCAACGCCACCCACCATTCAACCTTCCCTGGCAATGCCTATAGGTAAGCATTTTCTTCTCAGGAAATCTACTATACTCATTGTTTATTAAAACATCTACTGACAAAACTCATCTCTTCAAAGGGAGACTTCACACTTCCATCATGTTAACAACAACTACAGATAAGTGGGGATGGAAGGGGAAAGAAAGCTCTTGTTAAAGGCCCGTGCCACTTGTGTCCTTGAGAATGTATACGACGATGACAAGCATGCAGATTGTATCTACTGTCTTTACCCCCCACCATACAGTAGATCTTTGTGAAATGTATTAAGGGGTTCAGCTCTAAAATCCTTAAGGACAGGAATCGTTGCTTGGTTTGCTGGTTGAATGAAGGCATCTAGCCGTAATATCCCTCTGACGTCGAACATACTAGAAGCATGGCCATCCCCAAGGAAAAAAGACCATGCTCTAACATAAGAGCTAGGTCCAAGGAACGGCCTTCCAACAAGCATAGGCGACACAAGACCCACGGCTAAGACCAGGCGATGGGGCAAGAGGTCCCCACGCAAGGAGAAAAGAGGCCTTTCAGGCCCCCGGAATGGCCGTCGTCATCAGGTAAGCAACTTGCTCAATATGCATGTTTGTAAGGCATGAATTGCCTGGGGAACCAAAAGTAACTCTTTGCATCGGGAACCTTTGGAAACAACTGGCTTGTGGGTGAGTATCAACTATCACACACACATTCACATGGCACACTGTAACACAAGAAATGACAAAACATGCATACATAGCCAGTCACTCCTTTGCAGGGGACAGTGCCTACCCGGTGTCACCATTCTTCTTGACACCCATCAGGAATCCAGCCACCCCAGGTGAGGTGCACTACAGTGCAGTACACAAAGTCACTACGGGCATGTGTGCTTAAGTCACGCTTCATCTCCCTTGATAACTCAGGAGACGTATTGCTATATGCCCCTCCTATAGTATGCAAAATAATTGTGGCATGTTGTGTCCTGCATTATATTTCCACATGCCGTGGTATAGCGGTAGAGGTGTAGGAGGGGTTCCGCCCTCATCCACAGGCATCACCCATTCCCTTAGCAGGCCAAAGGGCAAAGGGACAGGGAAAACGCAACCAGGTAGTACAAACCTACTTCACATGAATAGCAACCCCTGTGGAACACACACAGTAAAGCCACATCCCTGATGGCCTTCAATGATGCACTCGGGCTAATCCAGCTTGCCCATAACACCCTGAGAATGAGCCTGGAAAAAATCATACCTCCTCCACAGGCTCATGGACACCAGGGTGCATGAAGTAGCGGTGGTGATGGCAAGAGGAAAGGGGTATGTGTGGACATGGCCAATGGCATCATCTGTGTGGTTCAGTTAGAACCCCAACCCTGTGGTAGATCCTGGGATGGTGCACTCGGACCACATAATGTCAAAGCATGGTCCTCATTGGCTAAGGCCACTTGTGAGAGGAATGCATACACGAGGGCCCCAATTGCTACAAGATCCTGATGATGGATGTTGCGAGTGGCCAAAGAGTCATTATTTATGTTGACCCATGTCTCCATCTGCATGTTGAGAGATTGTCTCAAGGAATCCATCTCTTGGTGGTGGATGTCCCTTGTTGCAAACATTTCTCATGCAGAGATTGCAGCAAGGAATCCATGTCTTGAAAGCAGGATTCCCTTACTGCCAACATCTGCACATGCAGGCATTTACTTAGGGACTCTGTGTCTTGATGTTGGGATTCCCTTGAGGCTAACATCTCCACATGCAGGGTTTCCCTTAAAGTGTCCATCTCCTGCCGCTGGTAGTCTCTTGAGGCCAACAGCTCATCATGCAGGTATTGTCTCAAAGCTGAACCAACATCAGGAATCGCCTTTCCTCAGTTGTTGCATGTCCTCTGTCCTCTCCTGCCGTAAAAAGGCAGAGTTTGTCAGTGCGTGTAGCATTTGAGATTACATTTTCTTCCAGGCGATATATGTCCCTGGTCATCTACTTGCGGGGCCTCGCCCCATTGGGCACTTGCACGCAGCAACTCCTCCTTCCACACTGAGTGTCCGGCAGGCACACATCCACCACGTGTGCAGGGCCTACCAAGCCAGGGTGCTGAAGTCTGGGCCCCTCACGGTGAGTGCACTGTCATTGGCTGGGTGTCTAAAACCCTCTGACTGACACCAGCCTCAGCTTCTGCCTCCATGATGGGTGAAGGCAATCTTTGCTCCATGGCATCTGGACGACTCAGTGGTGTACCCTCCACTATGTCCATCAGGATGCCCTGTACATCAGATATGTCAGCATCATTGGAAGCGTCAGCAGGCTGATAATGGCCTACAACACAAGGGGATTCCCAACAGGCAGAGCAACTCAGGTGGCACTGGAGGATGGTTGTGCCTCCTCATCCTCCTTGTCCTCTGCTGCGTCTTCACCTGCACAATGTCTGAAAACACTATTTAGAGGCCTACCTACCTGGTAGAACATGCATATGTGACTCCTAATTGATACAGATACAATAGGTACAGCCACACTTAAATCACACATTGAAACTGGGCATTCAAAAATACAAAAGGCACAGGTGACTAACACTCAATGCTCTGTGCAATCAAGGCAGTGCATATTAGGCCCTGCATCAAGCCATGGATTGGAGGAGTAGGTGACCATACTTACATACATGTATGCAAGTGGAAGATCTAATAGAAGACATATGGAGGTCCGTGCATATTTGCCGAGCCCCTTCTCTTCTTCAACCATGCCTACTTGCAACATGTGGAAGTATCACATTTTCCCTTGCTGACCAGGCCTGCAAGCAATCATTTCTGTTGTCTAAATCCCCATTAGCTCCTTTGCTACATTGGCCAATGCCAGATTTGTGGTTACCCATGCTCAGATGAATCACAACTATGTGTGAGGAGGGTGCAAAATGGATATGACCAGTGTGCACTTGCCCGACCACTGAATAATTGACACTCCAAATGGGGAATGAACATCACTCAAACATCGTTTGGCCAACCACTGCAACTCCTGCCGGGAACACACCCTCATGCGACTTCTCACTGACATTGTCACTCATCCATGTTCACTGGCCAGCAGGGCCAGTGAATGGATGATTCTGACATCGCCCATTGCTTATTGTTATTCCATGTGAGTCAAAATGTGTGTGCACAATGTACTATCCACATGCATGACACTGTGAGTGTGGCCAATGCCATGTGTCTTGCAGGCCATTTCCACATATAGGGGTGTTGCTAAATAATAGCGAATACAGTAATGTGTGCTGTAAGATCAATGTCAACAACAAACAGAGTTCAAGCATCCACCTTCTAGGATGCATAACATGTAATAGAAGGGACTGTGGATGAATTACTGTAGTACCCATGGATGTGTGGGAAGCACCCAACCAACTGCACCACAACATATGATAGCATAGGTGTCCATGCCTCCCAGGCCAACTACCTGCTCACTGCTGATGCAGTGTGCCTCTCCACCCCACAGGCATTGATGTGCTCCAGGACCTCTGGCCACATCTTCCACCACTGCGTCACAAGAAGGGTACTGCCAGCCCAAGGGTAAGGTCGACCTGGTGTTTGTCGATGTAATCAGTGAGGACTGTTAGCTCCTCATCTGTAAAGTGCCTCTTCCTTGGTGGCCCCTTCTCTTTCACGTGTGCCTCTTCATGGGGTGCTGCCTGTTCCTGCTCTGCAGGCTGGCCCTTTTGACCCTAGTGGTACAGGGACACATGTTAGGCTCACCACCGCATTTAGCAGGTGGACCCTTCTTCTGCCATCTTCCCATCCTCATCCTTTCCCTCTCCGCAGAGCCAACCCACTCATGGTGCAAGCATTGTACACAGCAAGGTACCTGCAAATTCCGGTGCAGAATCTGCATTGTTTCCCCTAAATATCGCTGCCTCTGCGCACGCCGGCTAATCCGCGTTTGCCCCCTAAATATTGCTGCCTCCAAGGGCATGCCCTTGTGCAGCATTATGCATGTAAGCGTGTGGCATGGAAATTGCATCCATAGGTCCCGTCCTCTGATTTTGCCACTGCTGCCTCATGCATGGTGTGTAGAGACCTGTGCCTTGCTGTAGCTCCTGCCTTGTGCCATATCTTGCCTCCTCCAGCCTTAATTTGCCTCCTTACCTCAACATCTCCTGCTGCCTGGTAGTGTATCACTGCCTTCTGGCCACCAATAAGGTGTCAATTGCCAGGGCCAGGCTTGAGGTTGAGAGGTTGGCGCAGACGTGGGCTGACATCATGGAGGATTCTTGAAGAGCAATGGTGGATGTGGAGTCTTGGATAAGGAAGGCCCTGCACGCCCTCTGGGAAAAAACAGAGGGCCGCCTCAAGAGTCAGGTGTGGAGGGAGAATCGGCCTTGGTTGAGGCATTCTCTCAGCTAGTCATGGACTAGCCCGCTGACTCATATGTATAGTTCACTAGTAGTTTTCCTTTTGTTTTATTTATGTGTTCACAAACAATTCTTCTGTTACAATCATTATACATAGTTTTGGAACACTACATTTACATTTTTATTGTTCAACAGAACGGTTAGCCGTCTCTTTGTGCCATGCGCAGCATTGCTTGGGTTGCTGGTATATGCATGCTTTTGTGCTTCTTTCTCTGGGTGCTCATTTTGTTTGAACATGATCTCCAACTAAGTATGTCCTATGGATGTCATGTATGTTTGGCCACACTCTGTGGGTCATTTTGGCACTGGCCTATTTGCTGTGGGACATGTGTGCATGCTTCATGTGAGTGTGATATTTAGTGTGATGCCTTCATGACCAATGTATGTATGTTGACAAGTGCAGATGTGGGGAGATGACATGTTTGCAGTTGCATGCGTTTCACGTCTTTGTCATACACATCTGTTGCTTGGCAACTTCTATGCCTTGCAGCATAGTTGGTTATTGATGGACATGGTCTGCGTGGGTGTGTTAACCATGTATGCTTGGCATGGCACTTCCTATGTACATGTGTTGATGGGTGTTGAGGCATGTTGGGGGTTGTTTGATGTAGGCATGATTGCATTTCTTTGATTGACTTGCCCATATGTCCTTCAGCAAAACATAGATAACCCATGTTCCAGCAGACAAGATAAACACATCCCTTAACATTCGAGCAGTGGAGACGAGTCAAATCTTATGGTCAAGAAAACTAGAGGCATGTGTTTACCTTGTCTGCTGGAACAAGAGTTATCTATCTCTATGTCACCAACACCATAGGGGAGGAAGTGTCGACACTCTCCCCCGAACCACAGAAGCCGAATGAAGTCGACCCTCCACTCGTGGTTGGCACAGATACGTGATATTCGAAACACAGGATGCCATGTGGCAGCCAATGGGGGGAAGAAGAGGGTTAGGGAGAGGTTGTGGACGGGGAGGGGAAGTTTAGGGAAACCGCATAGAGGGTTAGGAAACACCTAAAATGGATAGGATAGGGGAAAGAACAGGGAAAAACGCTACACTGTCTAATGCGTAAATAGTATACCATGAAACATAACCCACACATAGATCTCAACATATGACCCCCTTAGTACAGGCCAAACTGCTAGTGTAGTTGTGCTCTCTAATAGCCCCTTGATACAGGCACATGCAGTAATTACCAGGACATAGACTACATGTATGCAAGCACCAATGAAACAAACTCATGGGATGTGATTCCCAATATGAAGAACATGACACATGGCCCTTTGGGCAAGCGTAAGCAACATAAAACACTCATAGAACATGTAAAACCAAAGGTGTGAATTCGACTCCCACAGAGAATGGAGTCCAACAAACATATACACTGTAATACTAAGCTGTAGGTTGCACTGCATGCCCCCTTAGTGCCTCCTTAGAAATGGATTAATCATAGTGTTCTGGCCATATGACATGCTCTTGAAGTCTCCCAAAAAGATAATAATGCAAACATAGCCCCACGTTAACTCGCAAGAGCAAACAAACTCATAAAGCACTTATCTGTGCGCCTGGGAGACTCGCAAGCCGTCCCAGACGAAGAATGTTGACGCCTTGAGATGAAACCCCGTTCACAGTGTCAGCGCCGGTAGGGGAGCGGAGCTTGAACGAGGTGGCAGCCCCTTTCACAGTGTCAGCACCGGGATGAGAGCAGAGCTGAAACGAGGTGGCGCGCATCCTCCTTACACTTCCTGGGCTCCGCCGCTCGTTCCGCGTAGTTCTCCGTGTGCTGCTGCTGCCACATACCCTGAATCCGATTAGAGCGTGCGCAAGACCGTACAAACCTCCGGCATGGCTTTGCCTCATGAAAACAATAAGCCACACCTGCCGTGCGCCGTTGGCCTTTGATAAGCTGTTACTAATTAAGAACAGCTGGCCATACGCGCGCACGGCAAGGACTACAAAACACCAAAGGGGCTGCTGGGAAATGTAGTTTTTCCAACGCTCTGTTTAGATTTAGACACCTTTTTCACCTCCACCACCCGAGATTCCTGACATTACCTCCTCTGCCAGGGCCATTCCAAGGGCTTGGTCTATCAGGATGTTGCCGATGAATTTGTCTGACCAACCTTGGAGCATGTACCTCAGCTGCGGGTTCCCAAGAACAATCTTCTGGTCCATACCCTTTCCACTGGATCAGATACCAAAATTTTCGATTCCTTTTCTTAACATCCAGAATACTCTGTGCTTCATATTCCTCCTGGCATTCTTTTATGATCGCTGGGGGTCCCTTCGTAGTCATACCTGGAGCTTCAGGTTTAAGTAAAGGGACATGGAACACTGGATGTATCCGAAAAGATGTAGGCAAACGCAATTTCATAGCAGTGTCAGATATACGTTTGCAAATCACATATGGCCCAATAAATCGAGGTAGACATTTTTCGTGATCCTATTAAAGACAAATTGCGAGTAGACAACCAAACTCTGTCCCCCACTTTGTATTGAAGACCCTTCTGCCAGTGCTTGTCAGCTTACCCTTTGTATTGTCTTTTTGCCCTCTCCAGATTTTCTTGTGCCTTCCGTCTAGCCTCAAGAAGCAACTGTTTGCGCTCCTGTAAAACTGGCATATCACCTATTTCCGGCAATTCTTCTGGTATCATATTTTGTTCATGACCATATAAACATTCATTAGGTGCCATTCCCAGAGAAGTATGGTAAGAATTATTATAAGTGAATTCAGCTAACCATAAAGCCTGCACCCAGGAGGTCCAACCATCACTCAAATAGCCACGTAAATATTGTTCAAGTGTCTGATTCATCCTTTCTGTCTGCCCATCTGTCTGTGGGTGATAACTGGTAGAAAGAGCACAGTTTATTTCCAATATTCGACTAAAAGCATGCCAAAATCTGGAGGTAAATTGCGAGCCTCTATCTAAGACAATACTTTTTGGCAACCCATGTAACCGAACCACATGTTGTAGAAATAACTCAGCCAATTTACCTGCCCCGGGTATTCCTTCACAAGGAATGAAATGGGCTTGTTTTGACAGATAATCTACCACTACCTATATGGTGTCATATTGTTTATAAGGTGGCAGATCAGTAATAAAGTCCATAGAAATGTGTGCCCATGGTTGCTCAGGAGTAGGTAATGGCTGCAGTAGACCCCCTTTTCTAACATGCTCTGCTTTGTTCCGGGCACAATTCTCACATAATGCCACATAGTTTTCCGTGTCTTGTTTCAAGAAGGGCCACCAAAAGTATTTTTCCAACATGGCCTGCATTTTTCTCAACCCTGCATGTCCTGCCAAAGGAGACTGATGACACCAAAATAAAGCCTTGTCTTGTAACTCTTTTGTTGGTACATATAACCGGCACAGATGATAGGGTAACCCCTCTTGTATATTACGTGCCGGATGACTGTTCCGCCACTGTACCAACTGTCGTGATGTTAAAGCCTTTTTTACTAAGTCTGTGATTTGTGTGGTAATGGCCCCAACAATTTTATCGGGTGAGATAACAGTTTTAACTTCACTTACTGGATGTTCCAAATTTTGTTGTCTAGAAAGTACATCTGCCTTCCCATTTTTGCTACCCGGTCGAAAAGTAACCACAAAATCAAATACATTAAAGAATTGAGACCATCGCAATTGTCTGGGACTAAGGGTTTTAGCTGTCTTGAAATATTGTAATTTTTTGTGGTCCGTTACCACCACCACCTGATGTCTAGCACCCAATAAGTAGTGTCGCTACTCAAGGAACGCCGCTCGAATTGGCAACAATTCCTTATCAGTTATAGAATAATTTTGCTCACACCCTGACAATTTTCTGGAATAAAATGCTACCGGGAGCCATATTTCTTTTTCATCTTTCTGTGACAGAATAGCGCCTATCGCCACATTACTGGCATCTGTTTCAACTTGAAATACTCTATCAGTGTTAGGATGTTGTAACACCGCAGCAGAAGTGAAAGCTATTTTCAACTTCTGAAAGGCATTTTCCGCTTCATCACTCCAAGTGAATTTCACTGCCTTTTTTAACAAATGTATGATGGGAGTACCAATGTTAGAGAAATTACTGATAAATCGCCTATACAAGTTGGCAAATCCTAGAAAAGATTGTATATCTTTGATGCATTGTGGCGACGGCCAGTCTCTAACTGCCTGTACTTTCTTAGGGTCCATCCCAATGCCTGTATTAGTCAAAATAAATCCCAAAAAATCCACTTGTGTTACATGAAAAGCACATTTCTCCACTTTGACACATAATTGACAATCCTGTAACTTTTGCAATACTGTTTTTACATGTTGCACATGCTGCTCTGGAGACTCAGAGTAAATCAGGATATCATCAATATAAACAATAACAAAAACATCAATGTATGCCTGTAAAACTTCTTGCATAAGAACCGAAAAGCAGCAGGAGCATTACATAAACCAAAAGGCATTACAAGGTATTAAAACAAACCAAACTTAGTTCTAAAAGCCGTCTTCCACTCATCCCCCTCCTTAAGCCGTATCAAATGATAAGCTCCTCTCAAATCCAACTTCGTGTAAATCTTAGAGGACCTCACTTGGTCCAACAAAACTGAAATCAATGGCAACGGAAATCTATTCTTGATAGTTACCTTATTTAAGGCACTATAGTCAATGCAAGTACATAAAGTCCCTTCCTTCTTGGGGACAAAAAATAAAGGTGAGGAGACCGGGGATGTGGAATGCCTAATAAAACCTTAGTCAACATTTCATCTAAGTATTCTCGCAAATACTGATTTTCCTTTTCTGTCAGGGCATAAATTCTGCTGCAAGGTAATTTTGCTCCGTCCTCCAAATCTATTACACAATCGTAAGGTCTATGTGGAGGTAATTGCTCTGCCAGTCTTTTGTCGAACACATCACTAAACTCTTTGTATTGTGCAGGAATTCCCTCCGTCACTGCCCCCACAATTTGACCTTCAGACCCCTTCTCCACTAACCATGTCACTGGTCCTGTTTCCGGAGAGATATGCTCTTGACATTGCTTTTCCTCAAACCACACTGTCTGCTTTCCCCAATCAATTCTGGGGTTATGAAGCACCAACCAGGGCATTCCCAAAATTAATCCAAATTGAGGTGCTGCTATTAGGTCAAAAGTGATTTCCTCCCTATGCCCCTGACCACAAATCATTTCCAATTTTGCTGTCTGCTTCCTTATAGGGCCCAATATCAAAGGAGACCCATCCACTGACTGCACTCCTTCCGCCTTGATCTTGTCACACAAAGGCAATCCTAACTGTTCCGCCAGAGTAACATCTACGAAATTACCAGTAGCCCCTGAATCCACCATTGCCAAAACTTCCCACTTAGTCAGGGCAAAACATAACGTCACCAAAATATATAAGTGAGAAGTCATACCCCCCACTGTGTTTGCCACCCATCTGGGGAACTTGATCTCCCTCCCTACCTGTGTTCCCCTTAAGGCAAGCCCATCTCTTTTCCTGCTTCCTTTGTGTTTTTCTCACTTCCTCCACTTTTCTGCGGAGCATTAGGACATGTACGTATAAAATGTCCTGCTTGCCCACACAAGAGACACAGTTTATTCACCTTACGTTGTTCCTTCTCCGCAGCTGACAAAGGTCCTCTTACACTACCAATTTGCATTGGTTCCACTTCACTTGTCCTTCCTCCTCTGCTGCTGTCTAAGCGCACAAAAGGCCCCATTTCTGGTATCTTTTATCTCCTTTCCTTTCATTCATGCGATGATCCAATCTAAGAGCTAAATCAATCATAGCCGTGCAAGTGGTTGGTTGTGGCTCCACTTGAGCAATGGCATCCTTCAGTTCCTCACGTAAGTCCTGGTAGAATAACACCATCTGTTTCGCCACTGGCCACTCGGTCTCAATAACCAACCTGTTAAACTGGGTAACATATGTGACTAAATCCCAACCACCCTGTCTTAATCCCAACAGCTCCTTATCTTGAGCTAATGACACCTCTCTGCGATCAAATAACCTGCCAAATTCTCCTAGAAAGCCATCCCAATTGTATAATAAGGGATCATCTTTCTGAACCAACGGCATTGCCCATGCAGCTGCATCCCCTGTTAGATATGAAATGACAAATGCTGTCCTAGCCTGAATGGATTCAAACGCAGTAGGTTTACACAAAAAATGAAGACGACATTGGGTCAGGAATGTCATGTACTTCCTAGGATCACCAGAAAAGCGCCCTGGCGCTGCCAACAGTACACTACTGGAGGGTTGGACACTAACCGTGGGATTCTGACTCTGGGAACCTCTTGCCACATTAGCTCCTTCCAACGGTGTTCGCTGGGCTACCAAACCCTGTATCTGGGCCTTTAAGGATCTGATTCTTGTTTTGCTTGTACTAGCTCTATCTGAATATCCTGAAGCGCCTTAAGCACATCTGCCAATGCCGGAGCGGTCACCTCCATTTGGCTCGGGTGGTTATAAGTATCCCAATTTGGGGGTGGCTTATTATGTCACCAACACCATAGAGGAGGAAGTGTCGACACTCTCCCCCGAACCACAGAAGCCGAATTAAGTCGACCCTCCACCCGTGGTTGGCACAGATACCTGATATTCGAAACACAGGATACCACGTGGCAGCCAATGGGGGGAAAAGGGTTAGGGAGAGGTTGTGGACGGGGAGGGGAAGTTTAGGGAAACCGGATAGAGGGTTAGGAAACACCTAAAATGGATAGGATATGGGAAAGAACAGGGAAAAACCCTACACTGTCTAATGCGTAGATAGTGTACCATGAAACATAATCCACACATAGATCTCAACATATGACCCCCTTAATACAGGCCAAACTGCTAGTGTAGTTGTGCTCTCTAATAGCCCCTGGATACAGGCACATGCAGCAATTACCAGGATATAGAATACATGTATGCAAGCACCAATGAAACAAACTCATGGGATGTGATTCCCAATATGAAGAACATGACACATGGCCCTTTGGGCAAGCGTAAGCAACATAAAACACTCATAGAACATGTAAGACCAAAGGTGTGAATTCGACTCCCACAGAGAATGGATTCCAACAAACATATACACTATAATACTAAGCTGTAGGTTGCACTGCATGCCCCCTTATTGCCTCCTTAGAAATGGATTAATCATAGTGTTCTGGCCATATGACATGCTCTTGAAGTCTCTCAAAAAGATAATAATGCAAACATAGCGCCACGTTAACTCACGAGAGCAAACAAACTCATAAAGCACTTAGCTGTGCGCCTGAGAGGCTCGCAAGACGTCCCAGTCGAAGAATGATGACGCCTTGAGATGAAGCCCCGTTCACAGTGTCAGCGCCGGTAGGGGAGCGGAGCTTGAACGAGGCGGCAGCCCCTTTCACAGTGTCAGCACCGGGTTGAGAGCGGAGCTGAAACGAGGCAGCGCGCATCCTCCTTACACTTCCTGGGCTCCGCCGCTCGTTCCACGTTGTTCTCCGTGTGCTGCTGCTGCCACATACCCTGAATCCGATTAGAGCGTGCGCAAGACCGCACAAACCTCTGGCATGGCTTCGCCTCATGAAAACAATAAGCCACACCTGCCGTGCGCCGTTGGCCCTTGATAAGCTGTTACTAATTAAGAACAGCTGGCCATACGCGCGCACAGCAAGGACTACAAAACACCAAAGGGGCTGCTGGGAAATGTAGTTTTTCCTATGCTATGTTTAGATTTAGACACCTTTTTCGCCTCCACCACCCCAGATTCCTGACACTCTTGCTGAAGGCTGCATTTTGAAGTCATGGATGGTTTTCACTGTTACATGGGTAAGTCGAGTGTTTGAGAATACAATTCGGAAAGCTAAGCTTTCATCCCCCAGAAGAAGGATCTGCAATCTGAAATGCGTTGGGGAAGTTTAGAATGGAGACGTTTAAAAGAACTTTCATCTATCTGGAATTGTCATGTGTCTAAAGTAGAGCATTTGTGTTATTTTGATGTCTTATTATCATCTGTAACTTATGTGAACACCCTGCAAGAGGGATATGTTGTTTGAGGGAACATAAGGATGTTTTTACTGTGAATTATGCATTGAATTTGTTAATTTTCTATGAATCTATTTTTGAAGTGAAATTGTAAATATTAATTTAAACCACTTTGTCTATTAATTTCCATACATTAAATATGCGAAATATATGTCTGCAATGATATTTGGGTTTTTTACCTGTATGAGCGCTTGTGGGCTTCTCATTTGGATTTAATGAGCCTTTGTGTTTCATAGTAAATCAGCACAGACATGCATTAACATATATGTTTTTACAGAAAAAATAGCAGTCCTGTCTCTAGAAAAACACACTCAAGTCAGCAGATTCTGCTCCGCAGCTCACAACTTAAAAGGCTGAAATCCACCAACCATTCTGCTACAAAACATTTCCTAAAAAGTCTAAATACAAATATAATTAAGCAATGACCAATACATCCAACTGTAAAATTATACATTTTACTTGTATTACAAAGAGACAAAAGAAAAAAAAGCTGAACACCTGATTGTGACAGAGGCCACAAAAAAAGTGAAGACGATACACAAGACACATCACAATTTCTTCCGTAAAATGAAAACAAAGCCACTGCAGATGTACATTGCAAATCATTCCTATGGTATTACCTAAGTACTACACTAGTAAACGAATGGTCTTGAAACTGTGGACCTACCTTCTAGGGGGACCTAGAATGTGTCCACTTGGTTGGCGCCAGGCGCTTTTCAAAAGGGAGGAGGGTAACTGCATTTAATAGAAAATTAGAAGGGCCAGCATTTGGTGGTGCCCCACCAAAATCTTTACTTAAGGCAGGGGTCCCCAACCTTTTGCAGACAATGAACAAAATGTGTGTGTCGAATGGAGCGGGGAGCAATAGCCATACTTTGATGGAACGAACCAGTGATCCATTGCCGGAGATAACGACTACAACACAAGTTACATATTAAAGAAACTAATAGTAGAGTGGGACACCTTTCATCAAGCATTACAAGTGACAGGTGGTCACACCCCTTTATCAGGCCCCTGAATGCCTTTAAATTTGATTGAGCCCTATACATTTAACAACCCCCAAATGTGTTTATATAAACGTCATATAAACTTGATAAGAAACCAGCTGTAGTGTATATAACATTTGATATAGATTTATCTGAACCCTATACATTTAATTGAACCCCAATACATTTAATGACCCCCAATGAATTTGATATACATTTTATATACATTCGATATAAATTTGATAACAATTCCAATCAATTTGATGTACAAATGTGGTATAGATTTAACTAAACCCCTATAAATACATTACATTTGATGACCCCCAATACATTCTGTATGCATTTGATATAAATTCAATATACATTTGATAAGAATTCTAATTAATTTTATATCAACATCTGGTATAGATTAAACGGAACCCCTATAAATTTAATTCAACCCCAATAAATGTGATGACCCCGAAACATTTGATATAAATTCGATAAGAATTCCAATGAATTTGATATAAAACTTTGCTATAGATTTAACTGAACCCTTATGAATTTAATTGAACGCCAATACATTTGATGACCCCCAATACATTTAATATAAATCTGATAAGAATTCCAATGAATTTGATGTAGAAATTTGGTACAGATTCAACTGAACTCCTATACATTTAATTGAACCCCAATACATTTGATGACCCCCAATGCATTTTATACAGATTTTATATAAATTCAAAATAACTTTGTTAAGAACCCAAATAAACTGTACATAACATTTGAAATTAATGTAATGGAACCCCATTTAAATTGAATGAGCGGCCCCAATACATTTGATATAAATTGAATACAAATACGATTTAAAATTGACAAGAATCCCAATGAATTTAAATCAAAAATACAACTTTGAGAGCACCCCTATCAGTTTGAGATTGAACTATAAAATAAAAAAGTGCACATTTAATACATACTATTGCTAGCATCTGACACATTGCCTCTGACACATTTCATAGTAATATTTAGCTATTTTGTACAGGAGGAGGCAAGTACCTCTACCGGAAGTCCCGCCCCTATGTTGCCTATATGTTGGGATCCGGAAAGTACAACATGCGATACCTATACCGCAAGGAGTTCTTGAAACAAGGTATCAATAGAGAAAACCCTATATGTATTGGCAAAGAAATTACGGTCTTCTGAAGGAAGTTCCACAAAAAGTGTGAAGACGAGTGAAAGGGAAGACTGGTGACGTCACATGAAGCAGAAATGATGCACAAAGAAGAGATGATTGATGAAGAAAGTGAACAGATGATATAGAATCTGATGGCGAAGTAAAGAAGTGTGCAACATTTTGCGAATAAAATGAAGAACGCATGTGTAGAAGAAGCGCTCGAGAAAGTTCAAAACCGTTTTATAATTGTACAGAGCAGTAACGCACGTAGATGAAGTAATCATACGGCTGGCTATACATAGTAAATAGACTGCAGGCGATGCACCAATATATATATTAGTTTGTATAGAATCTGGCTGTTCCACGACGCATTTCAGTAAACTTGGACCCCGTGAATGAAAGGGCTGAAAATATGGCGCAGTTGAATAAACACCTGGAGGAATAAACAAGGGAAGATTCGAGAAGGCTTGGCTAGCCCAGTGTCAAGAGTTGGCGTCGCTGAGAGCCTGGGTGTCTATTCAAGAAGATACAATGAACGTGAGAAGCAAGTCATGCTCCTGATTGAGGTGTAATGGAAAAACACTAGAAGTGCCAGGTTTTGCTTATTTAATAGAATTAAATGCAGCAATGGAGCTCAAAACGTCATCTCTAGTCACATGGTTAGATGAAAATAGACTTTGGGTCGAACTACACCGAGACCAGAAGATAAGGTAATGCTCACACTCCTTTTTATTCTCAGTCACGAGAGGCTATTGCAAGGCCAAGTTAAAAGACTTAATTGAATGGCAGACTGCAGGAGAGATGACAGATGTTGGGCTAATTGGATTTGAGGCATGACCAGGCCAACCCTCCAGCACCTGGGGTACCAGCTTGTGTGCAGATAGCGAGTGGAATATTCCAGAAGGGTACAAGCGTGCCAACCAAGAAGGTCACGTAGCAAGAAGCCCTATAACTTGAGAGGCAATAGAACGTCGTGTATTAGGCTGACACGGAAGATGACTTGTACTTCAGGTGGGTTTAGTTGTCCACCTGACCTTAGAGACCCAATCACAATCCCTGCTCTTATAAAAAGTATATTTAAATGTTCTTTCTAAGCTTACCACAAATCCCAGCAGGTTTTTCTTATTTTGCCATGCAGTATGACGTCAATGATGACAATATTTTTGTATAAAGTTTTGTTTTTATTAAATGTTTTCCAGAACTCGTTGAGCCAGCTGTGCGGCGTCCTTTGATGTCCGTTGTGCTCCCTGTTTTAAAAACTAGTTATTAAAACAGTTGATGTTTGCCAACTTCCTGAGTCGGTCTGATTATTGATGTATGAGTAAGATCTGCTTCCCCATCTATCTCAGATACTGTTACCTCATCTTAAAGGACCCTCATGGGTTCAATTTGGTTACTGGCCTCCACGCTGAGGATGTTATATATATTTACGCAGACTTTATAGCGCACCACTATATTTATGTATTTCACAAAAGATCAATACTCTTTACAGCAATACATAATTTTTATAGCTGATGTTTTATATATATATACATATATATATATACACACACACATGTGTATACATATAAATTTCCAAACAAGGGGGGGTGAGGGGCACACTCTGGTTCCCAGCTTAGTATACCTTCCCCAGTCCAGTTGATCGTCTCCTCCAAGCACTTTAATGCCTCTTGCAATCATCAGTATGGCAGTTTATTTAGGTGTTGCTGGTTAACAGCAAATGTGGCCTCAGGGAATTCTGGTTGCTGTAGTCAATGCAGTTAGCCGGGAACCAACTCACCCTCCAATTACATAGAGTAAATCCCACAGTGGGGGGAGGAGGGGAAACCAACAGTGTGGCTCTCCTGAGTAGGGGCATGTGTCACTCCGGTGCTGCCACCTCTGGAGTCCGGAACTCCCCAAAAATGTTTTCCAAACAAGGGGTGCGAGGGGCACACTCTGGTTCCCAGCTTTCTATACCTTCCACAGTCCAGTCGATCTTCTCCTCCAGGCGCTTTCATGCCTCTTGCAATCTTCAGGGAGGCAGTCTGTTCAGGTGTTGCAGGTTAATACCAAATGTGGCCTCAGGGAATTGTGGTTGTTGTAGTCAGTGCAATTAGCCAGGAACCAACTCACCCTCCAATTACATAGTGTAAACCCACAGTGGGGGAAGGAGGGAAAACCTACAGTGTGGCTCTTCTGAGTAGAGACATGTGTCACCCCGGTGCTGCCACCTCTGAGTCCAGAACTCCGAAACACATTTTTCCAAACAAGGGGGGCGAGGGGCGGACTCTGGTTCCCAGCTTAGTATACCTTCCACAGTCCAGTTGATCTCCTCCTCCAAGCGCGTTCATACCTCTTGCAATATTCAGGGAGGCAGTCTGTTCAGGTGTTGCAGGTTAATACCAAATGTGGCCTCAGGGAATTGTGGTTGTTGTAGTCAGTGCAATTAGCCAGGAACCAACTCACCCTCCAATTACATAGTGTACATCCCACAGAAGGGGGAGGGCAGAAAACCAATAGTGTGGCTCCCCTTAGTAGGGGCATCTGTCACACCGGTGCTGCCACCTCTGCAGTCCGGAACTCCCAAAACATTTTTCTAAACAAGGGGGGCGAGGGGCGACTCTGGTTCCCAGCTTAGTATACCTTCGAGAGTCCAGTTGATCTTCTCCTCCAAGCGCGTTCATACCTCTTGCAATCTTCAGGGAGGCAGTCTGTTTAGGTATTGCTGGTTTGTACTCCGAGACCCCCGACCGGCCCATAGAGTCGGAGTTTGCTCAGAAGCACTTTAAGACAAGATAGCAGCACCTGTGAGATGGATGAGGGTGCAGATTCATTACTCCAACACCAATCAATAAGGACAACTCAAACGGTTTGGCAAAGGGAGTCCGTTTAATGACAAGTATAAAAAACGGGGAGTTATGGATATCAACAGTGATGCGATCTTCCTTCTCGCTTCAACTCCAATGAACTTCATACAAGTTGTAACATTTCTACTCAAAACTCAACATTATTGACGTGTAACACTCAAAAGTTAACATGCAATTCTATTGGTTAGGAAAAGGTAACTTTGCTATAGGTACTATATCTGTATATGGTAATGGAGTGAGGGGATTGGGTATACACTGTCAGGTGGGTGTCTAAGCCCTCCCTTCAAAATGACTACTGTAGACGTCACTAAAAGTACGACGTCTCATTGGTTCTACTAACTATAGGACCCTAGATTATTTGGGCCATTGTGATTGGGTTGGCACCAACCCCATGCATACTTTCCCCTTTGCTTAGCAGCACGCAGAATGGTCGGCCAGCTGCGGGGTGCCCCTTAGTTACCCGGCCTTCCTCCGATTATGGTTACAATTAAACATCACTTTAATAGCCATGTGTCCATTATTTCACTGTGGTTGGCCTCAAGACTGCATCTTCTGTCTGGAAAAGGTTCTGTTCTCTCCGCCTGGTCAGATGCCAAGCATAGGTGTGAGCCCTCGCTTCTTCTTGCTCGGCTGGTCACATGATTCCGACACCGTGAATTTGTCTCTTTTCCCTCAATTTGTGCATTTGATTCTTTTTCACCCCCCAACTACCTTAATCTTCTTATCTCAACCTTTCAAAGGCAGGATATTCTGTTCTTAGTTTCAATTAGATGTAGCTACTGTTCGCCTCTTCTATTGTTATGACGTTGGCTTTCCTGGCACGAGTTGCCTCTGCTGAGTTTAGTTTCAGTTGTCTCTTCTCGTTTTGCTAAATATGCATTTTTTCTCGTTTGGCCTTTAGTAACCTGGGTTGATTCTGCTTCTTGTGCAAAGTAGAAATATACTTATGATAATGTGCTTTATTTGAGGTAGATTATGTATAATGGTGCTTGCCGCACTATTCTCCTACTAAGCATATCAAGCCGCACTGTTTTCTTAGCTTTCTTGCGGTTCCAAGCATATTTACAGGTGTAAACTGGTCGACTATCTTCATTTTGCTTACAGGTTGGTTTTCTTATAATTGGACATCATTCTTTTACTTTAAGTTCACAATATCCGTACTCATGGCGTTTCGTTTCTTTGCGTAATTTTCAGGTCGTCATTTCTTCTATATGTGAGTCTGTCCGGGCCCTCGTGACATCACCATTCGTCTTCCCTTAAGACCTTTTTGGTTTCTTCCGGGACTGTACTTAGGCGATCTTCATTTCATTTGTGGATAGGGCTTTCTTAATGGATACCTTACTGTCCATGATTTTCTGGGTATCAGTACTTCAGTGGTGCTGTTCTTCTAATCAGCACTGGGCAGAGTCCTACTGCAGCTTTCTGCTGGTTTATTTGCTTGTCATACGTCACATATCTCAGTGTGAACGTTCCTGGTACTTCAAAATGGGCGACTGGAGTGCAGGTTTTATTTGGGACCTCCTCTACACTCCTCCCTCTGGGCGATTCATCGACCACCTTCACGTCCTTCTTTGGATCTGTCTTCTTTTGTTCTTCTGCATTCACTTTGATTTCATTGCCTGGGTACCTTCCTTTTTCATCTTCTGGGTCTATGCATGATGGTCAGAAGAAATGTCTCTTTGGAGTCCATATTTTTATTACTCCTTTTAAACTTCCTGCTTTTTTCACGTGTTCATCCTTGTTCCATGTCATCAACTGACATTGTCCATTTGGGCTGCAGTAAACCTATCTTCCCACATAATTTCTGTGCTTCCTGGGATAGAGAAACTTTGTTCCCTCAGGTGCACTTCACAAAGTCTCTTATTTCTTCGTCAGTCAGGTCTCTGGGTTTCCATCCTGGCTGGACATCAATCATGATCTTCATCCCTATGGCTTTCTTCGCAGTTTTCTGGCACTGAGAGATTATTGTCTTGATAACACAAAATCCTAGTAATATCATCACTAGCATGGCTCCCAGGAACTTGAATGCATCTGCCATCCATTGTGGAACCCATGAGAATAGTGATCCAAACCAACTGTCACCATCAACTTCGTCTGTCTCGTCAATCATCTGGTTCTGCAGTTTTGTCAGCATTCCTATGACTTCTGTTAGAGTTCCATTTTCCTCATCGTGAGACGGTATAAATGTGCAACATGATTCTCCGATTTTTGCACAAACTCCTCCATCCATGGCTGTGATCATGTCAAGCACATATCTGTTCTGGAGAGTCATCAGTCGGATGGCTCTTAACTCTTCCTTGATTGCATTGAATCCTTTTATTGTCGTGGTGATGGTCTGCAGTAACTCCCATCTGATTATCTGTAACCATTTAGCATTTGCTCCAACTTGGAATCTTGGCTTGAGGATTGTCGCAAACACTGATGAGGTGAGGCTAAACAGTCTGTGTTCATATGGGATTGCATGAAAGGGTTCTTCAGATTTGGCAGAGAAGTAATTTTCCCTTTTCAATCGAGTCATCAGTTCCACAGATCTCTTTTTCCTCAGGTGAGCATCCGCCTTTAGGAAACTGTCAATATTCAGGTCGCCTTTCGGGATCACCAAAGCTGGAACATGGACATTCACTATTTTGCATATACCTCCCCAGTTTTTCGGCAGTCTGATGTATGCTTTGGATCCACATGCCCAATACTAATCCATAATTACTGGAGTTCTGTGCACCATGCCTGGGGCGTCAAAAACTTGTCCACAGTCCTGATTATCTCCCATTTCTCTTGTGCCATTATTCCTGAAGCAGAAATTTGGGCTTTTCAGTGGCACTATCTGCAAGGGTCCTCCTCTGTCTTCGAGCAGTTTTGCAAGCTTTGGCCATAATTGCTTGCATCCATCTCGCACTATGTTGATGGTAGGTTCGTATTGACCTATGACCATCCATGCTCTGCATGTCACTACTCCTTTCTCCCATCCGTCTGGTGAAAGCACTGTTCCCCAAATCTGCATTTGGCCTCTGTTCTTCCAACTTCAAGCCTCTTCTGGGGTTTTTCCTTGGACATTTAGCTTCTGATTTGCTTCTCTTCTGATTTCTGCTCCTTTAACTCCAGGTTTCTCATATCTGATAACAATGTGTTTTTTTTTCCATTGTTCCTCGTATTTATGTCCTGGACATAATCGTCTTCATTTGGGTCGGTTGCTTCATTTGCCCATTTTAGTGAGGCATCACTGCCCATGAACTGGCCTCTAGTTTTGCACATGGCTACGTGTGAAAGACAGTGTGCTGTCTGGACATCAATTTCTACAGCTATGAAGATCTTGGACTTCCCCATGCTGTATGGTAGGAGTGCACAAACAAAGCGTTCCCCTTCTGAACTTCGTCTTTCAGCTTCTTTCATGTGCTGGTACCAAATGTGTTTCCCAAATGTGCTGTGCTGTCCAAGTAAGCGTTTCGTTTGTTGTCGTCTAAGTGCATGCTTCTCTTGATTCTTAAGGTTTTCATGTAGTTTGTTATAATTACATCCCTGAATGCCTCTGTATGACTCCTTCTTGCTGGAGGATTCTCAGGTATCCCGGTCCATGGTGCAGGCCTTCTCATCTGCGCCATTTGAGTAGACAAAAGTCTGGCAGCTTTTTTCCTTGTCCTCGTATATCTTTTTCTTTCTGGTTAGAAATGTTTGTATCCATTCTGGCATTGGTCTAGTATATGGCTGTATTGTGGAGCTTGTACTTGTCCCTTTCACTGGAACATATATGTTTGTCAATGCTGTCTCTGTGGTTTTATATTTCAGCGCCTCTTTTTTCTTCAGGAATTCAGCTTCTTTCATCTGTCTTTTCACTTCGTCTGCTGTGGATTTTCTCATAATAGGCACTCTTTTCTTCTCTACTGCTTTGGATTGTGGTTCTGCAGTCATTGACACTAGGCCTGTTGCGTGTGCATTCCGTGTTTGCATGCGTGTGGTTGTCAGTAACCTTTTTTCATTCACACTTTGCCAACCCTGTCTCCGGCTTTTCCTTTTGTTTGTTACCACAAGTGTGTGTGTGTGTCATTGCTAATCACATCCATCTCAAGTTCATTCACTTCACCACCAGATCTTCTAGGGACTGGAATGACTATGTAAGGTCTGGGTACTTTCATAGGTTTTATGCGCACATCATTAGGTGGGTGCACTGGAATTGGAATGCTTTGTGCACCAATAAAAAATGCAGTTCTGATCGTTAATGACAGTAAAACAATGATGAATATAATACACAAATACATTATGCCCCTGTAGGTCAGGCGGCAGCATTTACTTCCAGAGAAACGTGGATGTGTTTCCTCCTGCGGCAGGACAAGGTTGCTGCTCTGGATCCCCATCTCGATCATTCGCCAAAATCTTAATGTTTACTATACTCCTTTAAACAATATTGTCTTTCGGATTCTTTGTTGTGAGTTTCAGGTGTTACACAATTGTCCCCCCTCTTGTGACTAATGAATTGTCTATTATCTCGGGATACAGTTATTTTACTAGGCTATGGTAAGTGTCAACATCAAGCAATAATTCAGCAAGTCTCTTTACTGTGCATGTTCAAAGTATGTCAGCTCCCAGTCTATGCCTCTTATCTGCTTCATTCCTGAAGACATATTGTCTTTTTCAATAGAAAATAAGAAAGGAATTCTCTGGCAATGTTCTCTCGATCTGTCCCTTGGCGGAAAGTTTAAAATCTTCTCAAATAGTTCTGCTGATGGTTGGAGAGTTCCACTTGCATCACTAAACCATGCAAGAGCATGCCCATCTGTGTAGCATTAGCTGGATCTCTGATGAAGGTGAGGACGTCAACATCTACAGGTCTTCCCACTAGCTCTGGAAAATCAGTGATTAAATGAAAGAAAACGTTGCTGGCCAATCTACTGTCTTCGGTTGACAGGGACATTTGTCCTGTCCTTGCTGAAGTTTGGAACTATTTGCTCTCATTCAATGTAAACAGTGTCTGCAATTTCCGTTTGTGTGGAGTCCAACTAAGATCATAATGTTATTTAGGAGTCTGCTTAGACGTTCTGTATTTGCTGGATCTTGAAGAAACGTGAGTACGTCTGTCGTTCGTCCGACAAGATTTGGACAGTCTTCGATTATGCGAAAGAACAACGTATTGACAAGCTCATTTACTTCCTTCTTTGCTTGGGACATTTGGCTTTTCCTCGCTGTACTTAGGAAGTAGGAGGAATTGGCCGGTGATCGCAGTAAGCAGCCTCCTTATGATATTTTTGTTTTCAGGATCTTGGAGAAAGTCAGTGACACTTGTTGTGAGCCTCCCCACCAGTGACTGGTACGATCTTACCACTAGATCGAAGTATGTCACGTCTTTGGTGATGCTGCTACTGCGGGACACCATAGGTAATTCCGAACAAAGTCTCTGTATGGAAGGAATCGGGGTACTGTATTTTCTTCCAATTTATGTGTCCTCGATCAAACTTTGGCATGTTATTTTCTCTTCACAATGATAGTGTACCTCAATCCAAAATTCAAAGTCAACAGACTATGTTGTGGTTCATACATGCAATTGTCTTCTTCACCCTGCAACTAGGATGCACAGAGTGTCCAGGTTATCTGTCCTTATCCTCTTTTTTGCTCAGAGGAATGTCCAAAGTGGAACCACAAAAATCTCACAAAAGTTCTGTTTGTCTTTACTTTGTTGTTGCTCATGCGTCCTTTTCCCTCGTCATGGATCTCGTCTGCACGTGCTGTGGTTCTTCCCCCTCGATAGTAGTCTCCTCGCACTGGGGTGCAGGCAGGGAGCCATCTCCAATGTAGTGTTTGATATTGCCCAGAAAAATCCAAGCTCTTCTCCCTTGTAGTTTCACTGTGGAAGGAGTGCAGTCTTCCACTGTAAAGGGATTTCAGACCCTAAGATTTCTCCTGTTGACTGAGCATCACATCTAGCTCTGTCTCGGGGTGTCAGGGGAGTGCGCATTCTTCTTTCTGTGGCTATTTCGTGCAGGCTAAGATGATGGTCGGATCCGGATTGATTCCTGAGTGCATACAGTGCCAAGGGAAGGCAGTGCAACCATCCCTTTCTTAGAGTAAGCTTCAACTTAGCTATCCTGTCCTTTAATAAGCCATTGAGCTTCTCACAGATCCCATTACCTTGAGGATGATACGCCGATGAGAATTTGTGCTTTATACTAAGCAGCAAGCTAATCTGTTCAAAAATCTCATTTACAAAGTGAGACCCATTATCTGATCTCATGACTTCACATACCTTCACATACGATGCTTGCGAGCGGTCGGCGCTATACAAATAAACAAATAAAAATAAATAAAAATAATACCCCCCACCTGGGAAATACCTCTCTTACAAAACATTTGGTCGCACAGGTAGAGTCTGGGTGTGTGCATGGACCTGCTTCTATCCATCTAGAGAATGGACACACCACAACAATTAGGTATCTGTACCCATTACATACTTGAATCCTGTCGACGTAATCGACATGTAAGTGCTGAAAAGGCCCATTTGGCCTTGGGATGACTCTTCTCATTACTTTGAATGTGTGCCCAGCTGTAAATTGTTGGCAGATTATACAGTTCACTATAAAAAATGCAACATGCTCGGTTAAATTAGGTATGAACTAGTCTTCAGCGAGCGATGCCGCTAGATTCTATTTTGTCTCGTGTGCTGGGTAGTGTAACTGTGCCAGCGCTATTTTTAATAGGGCTCTAGGCATTACCGGTTAACCAGTGCTGTCTGGTCGCCACAAGCTGTCAGAGGGGTTTAAAGAACACCCTTGCCATTTCCAAAGATTTTTCTCTTCCTGTGGTGCCTCCCCTTGGAGTTACATCAACTGTGTTTGTCCTAGATTGTTATAGATTTCAGGTGTGGTCCATGCAACCATCATCCTCTCATTTGTATGGGTGACTTCCACTTCCATGATCATTTCACTTTTGGATGCATACGTTTGGCTTCTGTGTCTGCTGCTTGATTTCCGCGTGAGATAAAATCTGTCCCTTTTGTGTGGGTGGCGCATTTCAAGACAGCTATGCCTACTTGGAGCTGTAGTGCCTTGATCAGCCTGTCCAATAAGGCTGCGTGCTGTGCTGGCGTGCCGTCTGCTCGGAGGTAACCCCTCCTTTTCCACCGCGCTAAGCCTGCGTGCACTGTGGATGTCACATAGGCGGAGTCGCTGTACACCGTTACTTCCTGGTCTGCGTGATTCTCAATGGCGAGTATCAACACCAATAATTCTGCCTCCTGTGCTGAGTAATGAGATGGTATTCGCTAAGGAGTACTCGAAATTCTCCATTTGCAGTGTCTTTCATTACAGCGACGCCTGTATATCTTTGCCCATCGTTTTGATTGATTCTCGCAGAACCGTCAATAAAGACACTTTCTGCTTTTGCCAAAGCATTTTCTTTTAATTTCGGTATTTCATCATGTATTGGCTCTCCTTCAGTGACTGGCTCTCCTATGAACATAGCTGGGTTCACTATTTTGCATCGGGCTACCTTAATTGAAGGATTCAATATGATCACTTCATAAGCAGAAGCTCTCTGAGATGTCAGTGTGCTCTTAGACTTCTCTAGGATAGCAAATAGTGAGTGCTCGACGTACAGCGTCATTGAGCATCCCATTATAATGGTTGTAGCCTTCTCAATGGCAAACGCTACAGCATCTAGACTGTTCGCAGGGAAATGGCCTCTTATCACTGGGTCCAAATTTCCACTATAATATGCCAGTGGCTTGTATCCCAATGTGGTTCTCTGTGTGGGCACTGGCGTCATAACGCTGCCATTCGTGTGTGAAGACATGTACAATTCCTCTGCATAATTGGGAATCCCCAAAACTGATGCTGTGCAAATAACTTTTTTGAGTTCAGCAAATCCTTCCTTCATGGTCTTTGACCATTCAATTTTTTCTTTCGTCACTTGGGCCTTCTTTAAGGCCTGAAGCTAAGGCTTGGTGTCAGAGCTGTAGTCGAAGACCCATGCCCTGACATAGTTGCACAGGCCTAAGAAGCTCTGCATCGGTTTTATCGTGTGTGGCTTAGCTGTGTTCAGTATGGCTTCAGATGTTTCTGGGGTAACTCTTTTTCCCTCATGCAAGATCAGTTGGCCTATGTACAGCACTTCTTGTTGACAATATTATAACTTCTCTTTGTCAACTTTATATCCTTTCTCAGTGAATATAGTAAATAGCTGGATAGAATCGTGTCTACATTGCTCCTCTGTCGTGCTGCAAATTAAGATGTCATCTACATATTGCAGGACAACGCTTTCTAATGTAATATTGGTTAGGTCCATCTGCAGGACTCTGTTAAAAATAGAAGGAGACTCACAGTACCCCTGGGATAGCCTCGTGCTTTTCAGACGCATCTGTCTGAATGTGAATGACGTCAGATCCTGTGAGTCACTGTGCAACGGGATTGAGAAAAAAGCATTTTTTTCAAGTCAATCACTGTTAAATATTTTGCCTCAACAGGTATATTACATACAATTGTTGCCAGGTTCGGGACTAACGGGAACTCAGCCTCAACAATATCATTTATTGGGCGTAAATCCTGGATTAGCCTCCAAGACCCTCCCTTTGATTTTTTGATCGGATAAACCGCAGTATTGCATGACGACTCTGACGACACTAAGATGTCTTGTTCCATCATAGCAGAAATTGTCTTAAAAATTCCTTCATCTGCCTCCCTGGACATGGTATATTGTCGTGCTTTTGGAAGAATTGCTCCTGGCTTCAGTTTGATTCTCACCTCTCCAACTCCTTTTAGTAATCCTACATCATAGGGGCCTGTAGTCCATACTGACACAGGCACTTGGGCCATGTCGTCATCAAAATAGTCAGGACGGTGTTGTGCCAACATCATTCTCTGAGGCATTTCTCTTTTGATCATTCTCACCCAAAAGGTGAGATTCACCTCCACTATTGTCTCTCCCATATCTGCTTGCTCTTCAAACAGATCGACAGTGACGTCAGTCAATCGGTATCCTTCTTCAATGGCGATTACTGCGCACCATTGCCGGCCTTCATCGTCATAACCATCAATCAAAGCCATTTTCCCTCATACTGCAGCTGTGTGTATCATCAAGGGAAATACTTGTCCCTTTTCCTTGTGCATCGGTATTCTTGGTCTGAATAGAAATTAATCTGGGGTCCTCATAATGTTGTCTGCAAGGCCTGGAAGCCCTGCCATTAGCACACGTATTGCATACGTGAATATTCCGGGCTCTAATGGTGTAGCCCTCATAGCTGTGTGTCCTGTGTATGCTCTAATCATTTTGCATACGTTTGAATAGTGCATTCCTGGAGTTGAACATATTATGCCCTCCTCCGTGAATGAGATTGTCATATTTAACTTTGTCATTAGATCTCGACCCATAATGTTTACTGGGGTCTGCCATGAATATAATAAAGGCACATTCATTTCACATTCTCCTATAGAGACTGGAAGTGCGTTTCTGAAGGGAACACGACTTGTAGCTCCTATGAAACTCTGAGTATTTATGGCATCGCCGGACAAGGAAAACTTTCCTTCACATATGCACGAACATGTTGCGCCCATGTCAACTAAGAAGGAATATTCTTTATCCTCTATAACAACATCCACCCTAGGTTCCCAGCGAGGGTCTGGTGTCACTGATAGGATAGAACACATCAGGGCTCTCAGTGAGCTGTCCTAGTCCATATATAGTTTGTGCGAATGGATTTCCCCCATTCCCAGTGTTACTTCCCATTCCAGGGTTCACAGCCTGTCCTGTATTCACTGTCTGTGACAGTTGCATCGGTGACTGTTGGGATTGTCCTTGTGGAAAACTCACCATATTCTGAGGTTGCAAGCCTTGTTGCACTCCTGGGGCTTGTTGAATCGTGTGATTTAGTTCAACTCCCTGTTGTGCAAAGGTGGGTGGATTTGCCACGCCTGTTCCTATTCCTTGGCCGTTTTGCATCACGTCATGATTTCTGCATGTGCGAGCTAAGTGCCCTGTCATTCCACACAGCCAACATACTGGCAGTGGTCTGATCATTTGCCCGTTTGACATATCTTGATTGCCATTTTGCATATTTTGAAAACCACCTTGATTATTCTGGAAACCTCCTTGATTACTCTGCCATCCTCTACCACTAAATCCTCTTCCCCTGGGGTAAAACCTCGCATTGCCCTGATTATTCTGTTGTGGATTATTGACCTGTTGCATGCTCGATTCAGCTGTACTAGTTATCATGGCTCCCTCAAGAGCATATTTTGACCATTTCTTCTGCACCAGTTTGGCCACTTCACCCTTTCGTGCAGCTTCCTTTTGCAATTCTTTTCTTGCAGTAGCCTGCAATAGTGTGTGATGGTCAGCTGGATTTCTGACCATGGTTTACCCTTGATTTCTACCAATTCCTTGAGCTGTTTCTGTACCGGCTCTGGCAGCCCTTGGCACAATATATGGTAGAAAACAGGTATAGTTTTCTCCCAAGGGTCTCGAGTACGCACGTGTCTTGAAAATTCTGTATGTAAATCACCGAACCCTCCAACTCCTTCATTTTTCGTGTCATTATAGCTCCCATATCGGAAGTGTCTGTGTAAAACACTCGTAGTGCTTTCCATACCGCGGCTCTGCAATTGTTAAATGGAGCTCTATAATATGCGGTATTAATTGTGGTCACACCAGGGTAGCCTGCCTGTGCCCACACGCCGTCTGCTCTCTCGCCAAGTATGGCGATTAAAAGACCCTTCATATCCCCAATAGCTAACGTGTTCCCTCCTGTCATTTTTTCTAACTTGTGTATCCATTTTCCGGCTCCCGATGTCAACATTGGAAGCTTGATTTTCAAATATTCTTGATCTATGTGTGGCCATGGAATATATTGTGGTCTTGCTTCCCCTTTCTCGAGTAACGGAAATTGGGATGTATAGCTCTCTCTCTCTCTCTTCTCTCATTGTTCTCCTGTCTATTTCAGGGGTAACATTCCTGCATCACCGCCTGCCCGGCAATGTCCTAAACCTGCTCACATAGGGCGGTGGAGACACCCCCCTATGACCGTGAGATACTTCTTCATGTTGGTCTGACTGTGTGGCTAACTCTGATGCCTTTGGCGCAGACTCACTAGTGTCTGACTATCTTATACCTTTTCCCCTTGGGAATCGTCTTTCGCACCTTCTCTCTTCCTCCTTTTCCTCACGCTCCTCCCTTTCTGTGTCAGACATTGTCTGTCCCCAACTTGTGCAACTTCTTGCGTCTTCTTTGTTCCTACTTATCTCTAGTCTATCCAGGGATAGTTCTCTATTCCCACTACTTCGGGAGATGTCCTCAGTGTCGTAAAGCTGAGTGCTCTCTAGGCGCTCGTCTTCTCCCTCCCCATGGGGTATTTGTTCTACCCCAATTTCATCATATATTCTATCAATCATTTCTCCGATGCTTCTGGTGTCAAAGTCATCTTCAATATCCGCCCTAGACGTGCCTGGTACTGAATTGTATTCAGGAAAGAATTCTTCGATGTCTTCCCAATCTACTACTGGCTCAGGTTTCTTAACCTCTCTCTCCAGATATTCAAGATCCTGTGTTCTCGGTCTCCGCTTAGGTTCTACATCGTCATCAAATTCTCTGCGCTTTCTCGCCTCTTCTCTGACCCCATCTTCTTCCCTTTTCTTTTTGTTTCTACGTTCATCTGCCCTTCGGATTTCCTCAACCCTTTGTCTCATTATTCTTTTCTCTCATATTCTTTGCTCTTCCTCTAACCACTGCTGCTTTGGTCTGTCTTGATCATTGGCTGCTCTCTGTTTGCGATTGAGCTGTCTTTCTTGCTCTTATATAACTGTTCTTGTCGTTGCCTATCTTTTTTCCTTATTCTTTCGTCGCTCAATTCTTTTTCTTTCTCCTTTCTTTGTACACTGTGAAGCCTCTCCTTTTGTTTCGCATCATCAATGCCTTTGCCATCGAGTTTCAATAAAATCTGCCCTCCCATCCATTCGTTTTTTGTGAATGCTATCTCATCAGTTCTATCTTTGCTTCCTTTCCATCTTTTACCGTCTCTCTCCTTGTCGAGAGATGCACTTGTCTGTGTCTGGTCCCTTCTTTCGTCATTGCATCTCTCCTTGTCCCTTGGGACTGTGGAGGTGATATCCTTATCTTTATCTTTTCCTTGATTTTCTTCACTACTTTGCATAGGTTACTCATATGCCGGGTTGCTATACCCTGTAGCTGCTTTAAGTTCTCTCAGTGGGTATAACCCCTCGTCTTTATTTTCTTCAATCTTCGTTTCAGATGGGGCGGGTGGCGCGGTAGCCATCTCACCCCCCTCTGTGCATACATTAAGTATCCAATCTATTGGTGGCTCCTCTCCCTTCTCTTGTTCATACATTTTCCAAAGCTCTAGAACAGCTAGGCGCTTGTCTAACTTTTTGCCCGTGTATGTGGCGTGCAAATATGTCGTCATGTGTGGCAAAACAGCTTTAGATAAGGACCCACCCTGTAGCCACGGCATAAACATTTTGTGGGCATTTCCTTTAACCCACTCTGTACTGTATTTTTTCAGCTTAGGTGCATGTTTTGGCAACTGTTTGCACAGGCGTGCTAGTGGAGTTATGTCCTCTGTGCTTAAATCTGTTCCCTTTCCCCTTATATGACGCTTGTCAAAGCTTCACGTGACAATTCCAACAATATGACCGAGCACCAATCACTGCAAGCTCCAATCCCGATTTTTTCACAAAAATTTTATATTTTCTATTTTACTCAAAAAACATCAGGTTGTCTTCTACAACCTATCAAATATCCAATCGCACAGTTTTTATTCTAGTTCCTTTAGGGAAAAGTTTCCGTCCTATGACGTCACAACAATCAACATATAAGACAGACGTTAACAGACTAGATGAACTCCAGCTGGTCACATGTATCTCTGCCTCTAAATTTACCCCGACATGGAGTTTAAACGTATCCCTTTAGCGGCGCCTTTAATCTCTGTGGTAGTCTATTCTTTCCCCTTCATTTGGGACTCTGGATACAGGTTAATTCTAGCCACTATATCAGTGTAGGTAAGGCGAATCCTCTCTCTTCTCGGGTGTCCTCCCCGGTAACCTCTCTCTTCTCGGGTGTCCTCCCCGGTATCTTTCCTCTATCTACTTAATTATTCTTGAGTCATTATTCCCTCCCCCCTATATATATATACATTCTTCTCTACTTCTAGCTATATTTGGTTTTCCCGCCTCCCTCTGTTACCTTTTTCCTTTAATTGCTGTAAAGCATGCACTTTTGCCAAAACCCTTATTCTTTTTTACTCACCGTTCGCATGTTTCCTCTCTGGACCCTCGGGATCACTGCCTTCGTCACCGCCTTCTCCGGCTTTTCTCCCGCTCAGCTGCCCGTAGTAGTGGGAAGGGGTTATGTGGGGAACACAGGTCCCTTCAGACCTCGTTCTGCAGATTTCATTTTTACTCTAGCAATGTCTACGGGGAACTCCACAGTCTACTCAGCCGAATGGCAAAGGACTTGTGATATTGTCCAGGACCTAGGGCTTTCTTTATGTCGACGGTCAATGGGTGTCTTATTCTAATCGATAGTCGATAACCATCAATCTCTGCTACCAAGTGTACTCTGAGACCCCCGACCGGCCCATGGAGTCAGAGTTTGCTCAGAAGCACTTTAAGACAAGATAGCAGCACCCGTGAGATGGATTGGGGTGCAGATTTATTACTCCAACACCAAACAATAAGGACAACTCAAGCGGTTTGGCAAAGCGAGTCCGTTTAATGACATGTACAAAAGACGGGGAGTTATGGATATCAACAGTTATGCGATCTTCCTTCTCGCTTCAACTCCAATGAACTTCATACAAGTTGTAACATTTATACTCAAAACTCGTCATCATTGACGTGTAACACTCAAAAGTTAACATGCAATTCTATTGGTTAGGAAAAGGTAACTTTACTATAGGTACTATATCTGTATATGGTAACGGAGTGAGGGGATTGGGTATACACTGTCAGGTGGGCGTCTAAGCTCTTCCTTCAAAATGACTACTGTTGACGTCACTAAAAGTACAACGTCTCATTGGTTCTACTAACTATAGGACCCTAGATTATTTGGGCCATTGTGATTGGGTTGGCACCAACCCCATGCATACTTTCTCCTTTGCTTAGCAGCACGCAGAATGGTCTGTCAGGTGCGGAGTGCCCCTTATTTACCCAGCCTTCCTCCGATTATGGTTACAATCAATCATCACTTTAATAGCCATGTGTCAATTATTTCACTGTGGTTGGCCTCGAGACTGCATCTTCTGTCTGGAAAAGGTTCTGATATCTCTGCCTGGTCAGGTGCCAAGCGTAGATGTGAGCCCTTGCTTCTTCTTGCTCGGGTGCTCACGTGATTCCAACACCGTGAATTTGTCTCTTTTCCCTCAATTTGTGTATTTGATTCTTGTTTCACCCGCCACCTGCCTTTGTTTCTTATCTCGACCTTTCAGAGGCAGGATATTCTGTTCTTAGTTTCAATTAGATATAGCTACTGTTTGCCTCTTCTATTGGTATGACCTTGGCTTTCCTGGCACGAGTTGCCTCTGCTGAATTTCGTTTCAGTCGCCTCTTCTCATTTTGCTAAATATGAATCTTTTCTCGTTTGGCCTTTAGTAACCTGGGTTGATTCTGCTTCTTGTGCAAAGTAGAAATATACTTATGATAATGTGATTCATTTGAGGTAGATTATGTATAATGGCGCTTGCCGCACTATTCTTCTACTAAGCAAGCCGCACTGTTTTCTTAGCTTTCTTGCGGTTCCAAGCATATTTACAGGTGTAAACTGGTCGACTATCTTCATTTTGCTTACAGCTTGATTTTCTTATATTTGGACATCATTCTTTTACTTTAAGTTCACGATATCCTTACTCATGGCATTTCGTCTATTTGCGTCATTTTCGGGTTGTCATTTCTTCCATATGTGGGTCTGTCCGGGCCCTCGTGACGTCACCATTCGTCTTCCCTTTAGACCTTTTTGGTTTCTTCCAGGACTGTACTTAGGCGATCTTCATTTCCTTTCATTTGTTGATAGGATTTTCTTAATGGATACCTTACTGTCCATGGTTTTCTGGGTATCAGTACTTCAATAGGTGGTGTTCTTCTAATAGGCACTGGGCAGAGTCCTACTGCGGCTCTCTGCTGGTTTATTTGCTCGTCATACGTCACATATCTCGGTGTGAACGTTCCTGGTACTTCAAAATGGGTGACTGGAGTGTAGGTTTTATTTGGGACCTCCTCTACAGGTTAATGCCAAATGTGGCCTCAGGGAATTCTGGTTGGAGTAGTCAATGCAGTTAGCCAGGAACAAACTCACCCTCCAATTACATAGTGTAAATCCCACAGTGGGGGGTTGGGAAAAACCAACAGTGTGGATCTCCTGAGTAGGGCCATGTGTCACCCCGGTGCTGCCACCTCTGGAGTCCAGGAATCCCCAAAATGTTTTCCAAACAATTGTGGTGAGGGGCGCACTCTGGTTCCCAGCTTAGTATACCTTCCACAGTCCAGTTGATCTTCTCCTCCAAGCGCTTGCATGCCTCTTGCAATCTCCAAGGAGGCAGTCTCTTCAGGTGTTGCTGGTTAATACCAAATGGGGCCTTAGGGAATTCTAGTTGCTGTAGTCAATGCAGTTATCCAGGAACCAACTCACCCTCCAGTTACATAGTGTAAATCCCACAGTGGGGGGAGAGGGGAAAACCAACAGTGATGCTCTCCTGAGTAGAGACATGAGTCAACCCGGTGCTGCCACCTCTTGAGTCCGGAACTCCCAAAAAAATGTTTCCAAACAAAGGGGCTGAGGGGCGCGCTCTGGTTCTCAGCTTAGTACATGGGTGACTGGAGTGTAGGTTTTATTTAGGACATCCTCTACAGGTTAATGCCAAATGTGGCCTCAGGGAATTCTGGTTGGCGTAGTCAATGCAGTTAGCCAGGAACAAACTCACCCTCCAATTACATAGTGTAAATCCCACAGTGGGGGGAGGGGAAAAACCAACAGTGTGGATCTCCTGAGTAGGGCCATGTGTCACCCCGGTGCTGCCACCTCTGGAGTCCGGGACTCCCCAAAATGTTTTCCAAACAAGTGGGGTGAGGGGCGCACTCTGGTTCTCAGCTTAGTATACCTTCCACGGACCAGTTGATCTTCTCCAAGCGCGTTCATGCCTCTTGCAATCCGCAGGGAGGAAGTCTGTTCAGGTGTTGCTCGTTAATACCAAATGTGGCCTCAGGGAATTCTGGTTGCCGTAGTCAATGTAGTTAGCCAGGAACCTACTTACTGTCCAATTACATAGTGTAAATCCCACAGTGGGGGGAGGGGGGAAAACCAACGGCATGGCTCTCCTGAGTAGGGGCATGTGTCACCCCGGTGCTGCCACCTCTGGAATCCAGAACTCCCAAAAACATTTTTCCAAACAAAGGGGGCGAGGGGCGCACTCTGGTTCTCAGCTTAGTATACCTTCCACGGACCAGTTGATCTTCTCCTCCAAGCGCGTTCATGCCTCTTACAATCTTTAGGGGGGCAGTCTGTTCAGGTGTTGCTGGTTAATACCAAATGTGGCCTCAGAGAATTCTGGTTGCTGTAGACGATGCAGTTAGCCAGGAACCAACTCACCCTTCAATAATATAATGTAAATCCCACAGTGGGGGAGGGGGAAAACCAACAGTGTGGCTCTCCTTAGTAGGGGCATGTGTCACCCCGGTGCTGCCACCTCTGGAGTCCGGAACTCCCAAAAACCTTTTCCAAACCAGGGGGGTGAGGGGTGCACTCTGGTTCACAGCTTAGTAAACCTTCCACAGTCCAGTTGATCTTCTCCTCCAAGCGCTTTCATGCCTCTTGCAATCTGCAGGGAGGAAGTCTGTTCAGGTGTTGCATGTTAATACCAAATGTGGCCTCAGAGAATTCTGGTTGCCGTAGTCAATGCAGTTACCCAGGAACCCACTTACCGTCCAATTACATAGTGTAAATCCCACAGTGGGGGAGGGGGGAAACCAACAGCATGGCTCTCCTGAGTAGGGGCATGTGTCACCCCGGTGCTGCCACCTCTGGAATCCGGAACTCCCAAAAACATTTTTCCAAACAAGTGGGGGGCGAGTGGCGAACTCTGGTTCCCAGCTTAGTATACCTTCCACAGTAAAGTTGATCTTCTCCAAGCACTTTCATGCCTCCTGCCATCTTTAGGGAGGCAGTCTGTTCAGGTGTTGATGGTTAATACCAAATGTGACCACAGGGAATTCTGGTTGCTGTAGACAATGCAGTTCGCCAGGAACCAACTCACCTTCCAGTTACATAGTGTAAAACCCACAGTGGGGGGAGGGGGAAAACCAACAGTGTGGCTCTCCTTAGTAGGGGCATGTGTCACCCCGGTGCTGCCACCTCTGGAATCCGGAACTCCCAAAAACATTTTTCCAAACAAGGGGGGGGGGCGAATGGCGAACTCTGGTTCCCAGCTTAGTATACCTTCCCAGTAAAGTTGATCTTCTCCAAGCACTTTCATGCCTCCTGCAATCTTTAGGGAGGCAGTCTGTTCAGGTGTTGCTGGTTAATAGCAAATGTGGCCTCAGGGAATTCTGGTTGCTGTAGTCAATGCAGTTAGCCAGGAACCAACTCACCCTCCAATTACATAGTGTACATCCCACAGTGGAGGGAGTGGAGAAACCAACAGTGTGGCTCTCCTGAGTAGGGGCATGTGTCACTCCGGTGCTGCCACCTCTGGAGTCCGGAACTCCCAAAAACATTTTTCCAAACAAAGGGGGCGAGGGGCGCACTCTGGTTCTCAGCTTATTATACCTTCCACGGTCCAGTTGATCTTCTCCTCCAAGCACTTTCATGCCTCTTGCAATCTGCAGGGAGGAAGTCTGTTCAGGTGTTGCTCGTTAATACCAAATTAAGTCCTCAGAGAATTCTGGTTGTGTAGTCGATGCAGTTAGCCAGGAACCACCTCACCCTCCAATAACAGTGTAAATCCCATAGTGGGGGAGGGGGAAAACCAACAGTGTGGCTCTCCTTAGTAGGGGCATGTGTCACCCCGGTGCTGCCACGTCTGGAGTCCGGAACTCCCAAAAACCTTTTCCAAACAAGGGGGTCGAGGTGCGCACTCTGGTTCACAGCTTAGTAAACCTTCCACAGTCCAGTTGATCTTCTCCTCCAAGCGCTTTCATGCCTCTTGCAATCTGCAGGGAGGAAGTCTGTTCAGGTGTTGCTGGTTAATACCAAATGTGGCCTCAGGGAATTCTGGTTGCCGTAGTGAATGCAGTTAGCCAGGAACCCACTTACCGTCCAATTACATAGTGTAAATCCCACAGTGGGGGGAGGGGGAAAACCAACGGCATGGCTCTCCTGAGTAGGGGCATGTGTCACCCCGGTGCTGCCACCTCTGGAATCCAGAACTCCCAAAAACATTTTTCCAAACAAAGGGGGTGAGGGGCGCACTCTGGTTCTCAGCTTAGCGTACCTTCCACGGACCAGTTGATCTTCTCCTCCAAGCGCGTTCATGCCTCTTACAATCTTTAGGGGGGCAGTCTGTTCAGGTGTTGCTGGTTAATACCAAATGTGGCCTCAGAGAATTCTGGTTGCTGTAGACGATGCAGTTAGCCAGGAACCAACTCACCCTCCAATAATATAATGTAAATCCCACAGTGGGGGAGGGGGTAAACCAACAGTGTGGCTCTCCTTAGTAGGGGCATGTGTCACCCCGGTGCTGCCACCTCTGGAGTCCGGAACTCCCAAAAACATTTTTCCAAACAAGTGGGGGGCGAGTGGCGAACTCTGGTTCCCAGCTTAGTATACCTTCCACAGTAAAGTTGATCTTCTCCAAGCACTTTCCTGCCTCCTGCAATCTTTAGGGAGGCAGTCTGTTCAGGTGTTGATGGTTAATACCAAATGTGACCACAGGGAATTCTGGTTGCTGTAGACAATGCAGTTCGCCAGGAACCAACTCACCTTCCAGTTACATAGTGTAAAACCCACAGTGGGGGTGGGGGAAAACCAACAGTGTGTTTCTCCTTAGTAGGGGCATGTGTCACCCCGGTGCTGCCACCTCTGGAGCCCGGAACTCCAAAAAACCTTTTCCAAACAAGGGGGGCGAGGGGCGCACTCTGGTTCATCCCACAGTGGGGGAGGGGGGAAACCAACAGCATGGTTCTCCTGAGTAAACCTTCCACAGTCCAGTTGATCTTCTCCTCCAAGCGCTTTCATGCCTCTTGCAATCTGCAGGGAGGAAGTCTGTTCAGGTGTTGGTGGTTAATACTAAATGTGGCCTCAGGGAATTCTGGTTGCCGTAGTCAATGCAGTAAGCCAGGAACGGAGGGGGGAAAACCAACAGCATGGCTCTCCTGAGTAGGGGCATGTGTCACCCCGGTGCTGCCACCTCTGGAATCCGGAACTCCCAAAAACATTTTTCCAAACAAAGGGGGGGGGCGAATGGCGAACTCTGGTTCCCAGCTTAGTATACCTTCCACACTAAAGTTGATCTTCTCCAAGCACTTTGATGCCTCCTGCAATCTTTAGGGAGGCAGTCTGTTCAGGTGTTGCTGGTTAATAGCAAATGTGGCCTCAGGGAATTCTGGTTGCTGTAGTCAATGCGGTTAGCCAGGAACCAACTCACCCTCCAATTACATAGTGTACATCCCACAGTGGAGGGAGTGGAGAAACCAACAGTGTGGCTCTCCTGAGTAGGGGCATGTGTCACCCCGGTGCTGCCACCTCTGGAGTCCGGAACTCCCAAAAACATTTTTCCAAACAAAGGGGGCGAGGGGCGCACTCTGGTTCTCAGCTTATTATACCTTCCACGGTCCAGTTGATCTTCTCCTCCAAGCGCTTTATAAATAATTGTGCAGTGTTTGCTGCACTATAGTTAAGGTGAGTATCAAGTTCCATAGGAAATCTGAAAATTGAATTGCTAATAACATTTGATTTGGCTGAAATTTTGCAAAAAAAAAAGCTTGTCACAGTGCTGCCCCAGACTAGTAATTGTGGGAAAGATTTGTTAGAAAATGAAAAAGTTATTAAATTAGCAAAAAAAACACTGTTTTCTGCCTACTACTATTCATTTCACCATTAAGAAAAAGTCAACATTTCTGCACATCACACAGCAAAAGCAGCTGGATGTATTTGAACCAGGTATGAAACAATGTGGGCACGAAGCGTTGATTCTATTTCCGGGAGGGGCCTGGAGTTATTCTGTCCATTAGTTGTTCAAATATTTGAGGGAGAAGGTGTGCACCCTTCTCCCAAAATTATAGCTATTTCTCCCATGGTGCATTGAGGCTGAGAGGCTTTTGAGAAATAAAAAAACAGCCATTTTCATGGCTAATAACGCTTGACTTGCTGGATGATTTGGATAAAATGTTCAAAACAAAATGTTTGTCAAGAGACACCCCCCCAAACTGTAAATGTTGGGAACAATATATTATAAAATGAAAAAGTTGTTAAGAAAACAAAACACCACATTTTCACAGTTTTCAGCCAATTCATTTTCCCATACAGAAAAAGTGCTCTTTTTGAACAACCGCAGCACGAAAACCGCCGGGCAGATTTGGACCAAATGAGAAACAACTTGGGCGTAAAGCGTTGACTTCATTGGCTTGTGGTAAATCCATCCAGTAGTTTTTAAGATATTTGACAGAAATGGGGGTGCCCCCTGCTCCTTAATACCTTTATATTGGTCTTGGTGCTTTTTACAGCAAAGAGGCTTAGCAAAGCTAATAACTTTTCACTTGCTGGATGGATTTAGATGACATTTTCAAAACCAAAGATTTGTCAGTGGCCACCCCAAACTGGAAATGCTGGAAACAGTTCATCAAAAAATGAAAACGTTTTTAAGAAAGCATAACGATGATGTTTTCAGCCAACTAGCATCGATTTCCACATACAGAAAAAGTGCAGTTTTTGAATAGCTGTAGCATGAAAACCGCCTAGCAGATTTGGACCAGATTTGGTCCAGATCTGTTCTCCTTTTACTCTAAAAGACTGGCCTGCCAACCATATTCAGACATTGTAACTTGGTAACCAGTATATGTAACCTTGTAACCAGCGCCTTAATGCCATTTGGCTTAGTGTGCTTTATAAGTTTGAAAATAAATAAATAAATAAAATAAGAAACAATTTGGGCACAAAGAGTTGACTTAATTTCCTTGACTGGTTTGGGGTAACTCCATCCTGTGGTTTTTAAAATACTCAACAGAGAACCTAGTACCCCGTGCGTCTCAAAACCTTTCTATCTGTCTTGGTGCTTTGCAGCAGAGAGGCTGAGACAGGCTAATAACTTTGAATTGCTGGATGGATTTGGATGACATTTTTTAAACCAGAGGTTTATCAATGACCACCACAAGCTGGACATTTTGGGAACAATTCATCAAAAAATTAAAAGGGTATTAAGAAAACATAAAAATACAGTTTTCAGCCTACTCCCATTTGTTTTCCCATCGAGAAAAGTGCAGTTTTTGAACAGCAGTGGCGCGAAAAAAGCTAGGCAGATTTGGAACAAACTTTGGAATTAACTTCCCGACGACCTTACATAGACTAATAACATTCTCGACATCAGAAAGAGAATGAAAACAAATTCTTCTATTTATGTAGTCACTCCTAGGGGAACACAGATTAGGCGCTATATAAATACCAATAGCAATACCAATAGCAACCACATCAGGCTAGAGGTCGAGAGTGAGAAAGAAGACACCATGTGAAGTTGGCGATTTGGGGGTGGGACAGGGAGCCTGTTACGGGTAGAAAAATTTCAGTTTATCAGGGTAAGACCACGTGAATCTCACAAGATTACAGCGGCAATGGTGCAAGACACGCTCAGAAAATAATGTGCGTCACACAAAGCGATGAGTGATAATGGTAATCGGATAGTTTTAGGGAGGGAAAAGGCAATTGAATGGAGTGAGGGGGCCTGGAAAAAAGAAGGGGGACTCATTAACAATTTTTTCCATTATCGCAGGAATCGGCGAACTGTCACTCTACCACAGGAATTTCAGTTATTGGAAATTATTACTGTGAAATTACCATGACAATAAGGAGTTTGACATGTACAGTGCCTACATCTACTGGGCACGGGGTAATGGTGTTTGGTAACAAATGCATGGTGTAACATGGCCAGTGGCCATGGCTAGTAGGCCCAAAAGAAAGATATTGGTGCAACACGTGCAGAGGCTACAACCGAAGGGCATTGTTAGTGAGACCTCAAGAAACTATGCAACATGTACGGCCGTGAATACTGACCATGGCTGAGGGCTATGGCTAGTGGGCCCAAAAGAAAACTATTGGTATGACATGTACAGTGGCCACAGCAGAAGGCCCTGGCTATTGGGCCCTGAGGATACTAAGGTATAGCGCCAAACCCTTGAAATTCAGTGAAAAACCATTTGCTAAGTGAGAGAGTTAAGGTTATCAGATTTAAGGCAACAAAACCCATGAAATTCAGCACTCGCATTTCAATCAAGTCCACCTCAGAGAAGAAAATCTGTCACACAAACCATACACTGATAGGGGTAATGACCAGGATAGGGCAAATGAGGAAAAGAGCAATTGGGTGAGTGGGGGACAAAGGAAAGAGGAGGGGGGAACTTGGTGAGATTTTTTAGCTTTATCGGGGGAATAACGGGGCATCCCGTGGGCATGGGTAGTTCAATGCTGATGCATGTGTAGTCCTTTGCCTCAATCGGGGAAATATCGGGGGAATCCCACGGGAATGGGGAGAGAGTGAAAATTTAAAAAGTAATTGTACACCTGCAGTGATCATATCTCCTAGGCAGGGGGCAATGGGTCTCTGTGCCGATGGTCATGGCTAGTGGACCCCAAAGAAACCTAATGGTGCAATATGTACAGAGGCCATGGCCAAAGACAGTGGCTGCTGGCCATGGCCAAAGGATATAGCCTCTGGCCCCCAGTTAAAGCAATTGGTGCAACATGGCCACTGCCCATGAACAAGGGTCCTGGCTAGTGGGCCGTGAAGAAACCGATTGGCGCATTATGTACAGTGGCGATGGCCCAACCCCATGGCTAGTGGGCCCTGAAGAAACTATAGTATAACAAAACCCTTGAAATTCAACGAACAAACTTTAGTTAGGAGAGAGTTAAGGTGATCAGTTTTAATGTAAAAAAATACATAGCAACAAAACCTTTGAAATTCAGTGAAAAAAAGAGAGAGTTAAGGTGATTAGGTTTAACACAACAAAACCCCTGACATTCAGCAATCACATTTTTAGCAAGTCCACCATAACTATGAACTCCCTGTTGTGCAGTGTTTGAACACAATGATGACAACACTGATGACATCACTGGTGACATCACTAATTACATCATACACAACATCACTGATGGCATCACTAATTACATCATGCATGACATCATTTATGTCACTGGTTTGATTAATTACATTTTGAAATATGACTGTTTTTTAACATAACACTTGTGTACATATTTCATGCTTACACAGTAAAATGTATTCTGCCCTTGTTTCTTTGAATGTAACTCGCGGTACAATTATGTAGCATGAGTAACTGATTTTTTTCATATTAACCAAACTATGAATTCTTAGATTACATATTGCCACAATGCACAGTAGCACAAATACTTTCTTTTGTATGAGCGCCTGGAGACTGTCCCAGGGCGGTAGCGGAGCGCGTTAAAAGTCAACATAGCATAACATGTGATTACTTTTGTGTTGATGTAAGGTTGTTACAATGAGAATTGTGAATTTAAATGTGAACATTGACAATTTTCATAACACTTTCTATTAAACATGTTCCTACATCTATCTATTCTTATTTATTTTTTACTACTAGATATACTTATTATATTATGTTGGAAATACCTGAAAAATATTTACCAGAATCAGGTACTTTCTCTGCAATTAAGTATTGTAATTATTTACTAATACATGAAATTCAAACCATTTGTATAACGTTACATATTTTTTATTTTAAAGTTTCTAAGTTGATAAGTATTACAAATGAATGTGCCACACGTAATCATACTTCTGTGTCAGTGTATTGTTCCAGGTCATGTTGTTATTATTAAGTGCAATAAAATAAAATATGTATCAAAAGAGGTCAACAAAAATAATCCAATTTATTTAATCAGTAATGTCATATTTGATGTATTATTGATCTCATCATTGATGTCATGTGTGATGTCATTAGTGATGTCACCAGTGATGTAATCAGTTATGTCATCAGTGACGTCATCACCGTGGTCATACGCTTCGCAACAGGGTGCACATAATTAAATTGGACTCAACATGCGATTGCTGAATTTCAGGTGTTTTGTGTCGTTATATCTGATCACCTTAACTAAGATTTCTTTTACTGACTATATATATATATATGTATGATAGCTGTTAATAAACCTGTGAGTCTAACAGTATTTAGAGTATAACGACATTGGCTGTAGGCACTTGTAATAAGTGTATATTGATGTTACTGCAGACAAAAAAACATGCCGTCTTTATGTTTTGCAGGGTGAGGTCCACTTAAAAGAAAGGTTCAAGCTATGTCGGAGGATCGCTTGAGACAGCACAATTGCTACCCCTTGTATGGCTTGTGGGCACAATCTGATAATCCTTAACAAGGCATTAATATAGCCTTTAAAAGATGACTTTGGATTGTGGGATGGCACACTGAGACAACAATTGGGCTGCCCCATGGTGATAACGATGAGCTGGACCCTTTGAAGAACAACGTCTTATCCGCACTCAGGGCACTACCCCATGCTGGCGTACTATACAGATAAAACACAATTGCAGCCCCTCTATAGGACAGCCCTGCAAGAGTTGACCAGCGCATGACCTAGGCTCAAACCCTTCTGTGGGAATAGGTAAGACAAAAATCCTTAAAATAGCCAGAGGTCTGGCTGTGTGTTATTAATCTATAGTTATTTTAAACCTCTGAAGACAGTTGCTCTACAGACATGTTGTGATCATATTTTTAAAATCTAAACCTTCTTTTTCTCTTTAGGCATTGCTATCTATCATACAGAGATAGCCGTCGGGTTGGGGCTGTGAAGGTAACAAGCCTTTGGAGCCTTTCATCACTGTGCATGATGCAGCACTGGTGCACGTGTACAGACAAGGCTTGATAGCTGCACATAGCACCAGAAATAGCTGCAAGATACAAGCACTATATCTCTACTGGAGAGCCCTATTATAGGCCCGGATGAGAAAATGTTCCTTAAAATAGCCAGTGGTCATGCCTTATGTTATTAGTCTATAGTTATTTTAAACCTTTAAAGGTTTATTTTAAACCTTTAAAGACAGCAGTTTTATAGACACGTTGAGAGCGTGTTTTAAATCCAAACTCTCTTTAAAATTACAATGGATTCCATAAACGGGGCTGCACGTCCATCAGTGGTGGATCCACAAAGTGGGGCTAACACCATGAAACTGAGCCTACCCACTAACAGGAATCCTAGATCTGTTAAAGAAGTCAAAGAGTACCTCTGATGTCCTTGGTTCCAGCTACAGTGTGGAGAAGGATACATCAGTCTGTAATAACAGTGTTACAGTGGATCAGAATTGTTTTGTTGTTACACAAAGTACCCCTAGGACCAGGGGCTCAACAAGATCGCACACTTTTTGTATCGGGGCTGATCTGCATCCCGGGGGCGGTGTTGGTCGCAGCCTTATTTCACCAAGGACCCTTAGAACAGGGGTCTCTACATCAGATCAGAGCACATTTTGTATAGGGGCTGATCTGCAGTATGGCGGCTCTGAAGGTCGTTGCATTGTTATTTCACCACGGAACCTGGGTCCCTACAATGCCATACATCGTCTTTATGTCAAGCATTGATCAGTGTGCTAAAACCAAAATACCCAATCGCTCCATATCGGCAGTTCCTTTACTTGTCCAACCCATTACAAGATGTGTTTCAGGGGTCGGTTGGAAGAGATTATAAGCCATTTCACAAACCTCCTGAGTGGACATATTAATACAGGGTTGTAACTCATCAGCGCCCAGAGCACCCAGTGCTGCATCTATACAATCAAACTGCACACCCTGGCTAACAGGCCTATCACGAGCCCCCACAAATACACCCTCATGCTCCCAAGGGCTGATGTTTTCATACGGATGGAGATCTGGCTCATACTGGCAAATAGACCCTAAATGTGCTGGTGAATGATTGCCCTTGGGCCTGGTGGTGCTATTGGATGGGTTCATCGGGGCATCGACAACAGTATTTGCTATCATTTGATCTTTACAGTTCCCTATAGTATTTTCTAATAAATAACTAAAACCTGTTACACTTTGCCCATTAGTTAACTATGTAGACTGTGTTTTATCAATCAGGGGGTTACATTCTATCATGGTGTTGTCATAGTCGCTGATTACCACAACTCTCGGGCTGTGTCATCGCTCTGTTGAACGCGCATGTTTGCCACCAGGGTAATCGTCTGTTGTTGCTATAGCCTGAGGACCAGGTGCATCCTCACAGTTCATAGACATGCTGCTTGGCAGCTTAACACCCCCTGTCCCAGTACTAGGTGCATATTTACTTCTTTTGCAAAAAAGCGTGTCCCTTTAGACCTTACCCCTACTTCAACAACATGTTAATTTGTAACATCGTTCTGTATTGGGGCTTGAGGCTTTTGTCTTTTGCGGGAGAGAACAGTTAAAAATGCTTTTGTATTTACACACCCCATATCTTTCCTAAATTCAGGGTCGTTTTAAGCCACATGTTCTCCTGCATGATGCCACAGGATTTGCAGGCCACAAGCCCATTTGCCCACATTTAATAATGTGTTTCACATGGAAAGGAACTGCCAATCTCAAGCAATTGGGTGTTTTGATCTAAGGACACTGAGTCTTTCCCTGGATCTGGGGAGTGAGGTTGTGCCTTATTCCACCATGGCAGCCTCACTCCCCCACTGCCTGCAACAGCATCAATGGATATCATGCGACACCAAGATAGCCGCCGGGATCACCCTCTACCTTTTGCCCGACATGATGTGCCTGGCTGCAAGCACCTTGCAGCTTCCTTGCATCTGATTAGCCCCAGCCCTGCACGAATGGGGCTGCGGCACAAGCCGCGAGGCGAAGCCGGCACATGCTCCAAGGCACAGCGCTAAGGCATGCCCCGTCTTTCCCTGTCTTCCTGGGAAGCCGGAGAAGGTCACGATAGAGGTAAGACCTACTCCTCCCAATGTAGACACTTGCCCAAGATTGCGTCACTCGAGCACTTCTACATCTGTGCCCCTCAACTAACTTTTACACTCCACCATGTTCGCAAAGCGTCTCTCAAGCACACCTGCCTGCAACCTTCTTCAAGACCGGCACCATGAACTTCTCTAAACTTTGCCGCAGTCCCTTTAAACCTGTTACCCCGTTCGTAGCTTTATTACCTCCAAACTTTGGTTGTTACGTGTCTGGCCTAACCTACCTGTAACTTGCTACTAGTATGTTTTCTGGTGTCTCCCCCCACTCCCTTCGTAGCCGCATGCTGTGTGTGCATCCCCCCTCCGCCCTGGTGGCCCGTATGCTGTGTGTGCATCACCCCACCCCCATGGTCACCTGTATAATAAATGGTCTTCCCTAACCTCCTGGTCATCTGTATGCCGCATTAGATCGCCACCCCCCGCCTCCCACCACCTCTCCCCCTCGCTATCCCTTCTCTTCCTAGTCACACCCATCTAAACTGTCTCAATGCATTATATGCTGTTGCCGCCTCGCAACATGTCCATAAAACCTAATCTGTCCCTGCACCTGGTATTATGGTACAGCCCTGCAACATATAGCCGGGCAACATGTCTTGACACCGAATCTGACTTTGCATTTTTTTGATACTGCCGCCTGCAACATTGTGCTGAGCAACATGTCTGTACCACCTACTTTAACTTTGCACTGGTATGTTGCTTCCGCCCTGCAACATGGGGCTGGCCAACATGTTTGTGCAACCTAATTTTGACTTTGCATTTGTACTATGCTGCCCCCATGCAACGTGGGGCTGGGCAACATTTCTGTGCCACCTATTCTTGACTTTGCATTTGTACTCTGCTGCTGCCCTGAACCATGGGGCTGGGCAACATGTCTGTGCCACCTATTTTGACTTTGCATTTGTACTCTGCTGCCACCCTGCAACATGGGGCTGGGCAACATGTCTGTGCTACCTATTTTGACTTTGCATTTGTACTCTGCTGCCACTCTGCAACATGGGGCTGGGCAACATGTCTGTGCCACCTATTTTGACTTTTGCATATGTATGCTGCTATCGACCCTTAAGATGGGTTAGACGAACTGTCTGCATCTGCAAGCACTTACGTAACTAAACAAGCCACCCCCTGCTACACGGGGTTATGGAACATGTATGTATGTTTGCCTTCGCAAGCACTTATGCAACTAAGTAAGCCTTCTTGTACAGCGCAGAGATACCTGAGGGCAGCTGTGCGCTCTAAACATGCCAACAAATAAAATAAAATAAATCAGTGCTTGACATAAAGACATTGTGTGGCATTAAAGGGGCCCCGGTTCCCAGGACCATTGGTAAAAAAACAAGGTTGCGACTCGCAGCATTCCCATGATGCAGATCATACCCCATACAAAAGGCACTCTGATCTTTTGTAGGGATCGCGGTCCCAAGGGCCCCTGCTGAATAACAATGCTATCACCTTCAGCAACCTCATGATGCAGATCAGCCCCCATACACAAGGCACTCTGATCTGTTGTAGGGATCGCGGTCCCAAGGGCCCCTGCTGAATAACAATGCTATCACCTTCAGCGACCTCATGATGCAGATCAGCCCCCATACACAAGGCACTCTGATCTGTTGTAGGGATCGCGGTCCCAAGGGCCCCTGCTGAATAACAATGCTATCACCTTCAGCAACCTCATGATGCAGATCAGCCCCCATACACAAGGCACTCTGATCTGTTGTAGAGACCCCTGTTCCAAGGGTCCTTGGTGAAATAACAAAACAATTCTGATCCGGTGTAACAACATTGTTATTACGGATCAATGTAGCATTTTCCGCACTGGAGCTGGTGTCAGGGGGCATCAGAGGTAGTCTCTAACTTCTTTTAACGGATCTAGGATTGCTGTTGGTAGGTAGGCTCTGTTTCATTGTGTAAGTCCCAGGGATGCCATTTAGGGGTCACCAGAGGACACAACTGCGACCTCTGAGGTCTCCCTTGCGACCTCTAAAAAAAGACGTTTTTTTTTTTTATTTTATTTTTTTACAATGCAAGCTCCACCATGTGGCCCTTAACTTCTGGATTGGCTGGC